>NC_134937.1:3528946-4153946 GCF_051020765.1 Lasioglossum baleicum
TGGACGCGGAAAAGATTCGAGCGCGATTCGTAACGGCACGACACGCGACCGCGACGGTTCCGCACATTCTTTTTTCTTTTCACGTCTGCCGGACCGGAAGAACATTTCAAAACCGACATGGCCTATTTGTCTGTGGTGACCCCGATGGTGCTGTGACAACACGGGGCCGCAGCTTCTCTCTCTAAACCGCGTTTTTTGACATTTTTCAAGATCTTCCTGTCTAACCACCCATTTGCCCGCCCTCTCTGCTCGCTCTTTACCTAGGGCCGCATCATGCTTCTCGAACACCCTACATTCTTTTATATTCACGCTGCGAATCTTTAGACTATATGTAATTGCTAAGGTAGAACTCGAGATATCTTGTATTTTAAAAACGCAACTCGAAGAAAAACGCGTTTAAAGTTTACCAATGTCATTTTTCTCGCAGATATACGAACTCACTCTCGAAACGGTACTTCGAGAAATAATTTTTATTGAAGCCTGAAATCCATGTAAAATCTTTTGCACTCTGTTCTCAAGACTTGAAACTATTATACTTATAATAGGACAAAAATTTTTTTCAAAATGTCACTGTGTTCTAACCCCTTAGTATTTTATTTTTGAGTATCCTGTATTAAAACTTGCAGAATGAACTGTACTCGTAATCTCGATTTATTTAAAGTTTTTTTGCAAATATCTCGGAAACTAAGACCGAGCGACGGGTATACGTATAGGAAAAAGTTGTGTTTATTTCAAAGTCAAGGTTATCGAAGCTGAATTCCCTTTGTAAATATTTACCCGAATAATAATAATGACGAAAATCGAGGAGGTAATATTTGGTGAACCATGCTGTAAAAAATTTAGCGCAGAGAGCTCATTTTCACGGAAAGTCTCTTCTTGTCTTTCTAGGTATTACAATTTTCCTGTAACCCCCCCCCCCCCAAGTCTTCCGTAGGCCACGGACACTAAGGTGCCTACAGCATAAGACGGCCCTGTCTTTGCCTTCAGGTTTTGTCGCGCGGTAGAAGGTAAAAGCAAGCCCTGCACACTGTACAGTTTTTCCCGGTGGTGCGATTAATGATGCTCATTTTCTCTCCGGATTGCCAGAGTAAGGGGCAAAGACGCTGCCGGATATTTCTCTTTCTCGCGCGGCGGCTTTCCTCTAATGGACTTACGGCATGAAGAACTCCGCTGGTTCAACTATCCACCTACATAAATAAATTCCGTTTGAGGGCGACGATAATTGTCGCGACGACGGGATGGACATCCAGACCCGTATACTTCGCGCGGGATTTCGCGTGTTACTCGAATACGGGGTAGTATTTCGGTCGACCGACTTAAGAGGGTCTTAACGCGTTCGCGATCACTGACGGGAATGATCGCTTTCATGCGACTGGATTATCGACGTTTGCATTCAACATGTTCGTAGACAAGTTTGACAGATTGATTTCCGAACTATTATTGAAAAATATCTCACAGAATCAAACTATTGGGTTGTAACATAAATGGAAGGTCAAGAGTAATTTTGCGGCAACTTGTTTTTAAGAATCTTCATCGATACGAAGATGTGGAATACGCCTATGGCAGCCTAGACCAAACATTTCTTTGCACTCCGTACATGACTGTGATTGAAGAGAAGCTACTTGTAATTAAGAATTATATACAAATGGTATAATTCCATTTACATATCTAGTAATACTTTTAATCGTATCCAAGTCCTATGGTTTAATCTTAAAAAAGTGGTCATCCTTTCAAATATGTCCGAATAATACTCCGAGTGACTGTATACTACATGTATATAAATATTTGTTCGTATTTCAGAAATTTATGAACATTCGAAGAATATTATCACAGGTCAAACACGGCCAATTAACATTGTTTTTATCAAAGCAGTATGTACTACTAATTCATGAGAAAATTGCAGTTTTCATCATATTTTTAATATTAAAACATTCCACCCTTTGTCAAAATAAATTCCCGAAGCACAAATAATTTCCGCATAAAATAGCCGGTCTACTTAGCATAAAAATGTTCCTCGAACTTATATTCTCGGGCAGTGAATAAATATTTTTTCAACGTCCTCGGCGGCGACATCGCGTAAGAGGGTAGAAGGTATCAAAGCCGGATTATCGGCCATTCTTCGAAGACGCCCGGTTTCCTGAAAAAGGATCCGATTTAATGGAAATGACAATTACCATCCGTGCAAGAGCACAATATGTTCTGCGACATGGGATTTCCACCTACGAGGCTCTCATCCATGGTGCTTCTGTGGGACGACGGAAGGGCGAAGAAAAGGGTGGTGTGTGGGAGGGTGAAAAGAGTTTTCGAGATAATGGCGCGTGGCTGAGAATCGGGATCCTTTTATTCGTGCAATCTCGGAGGGGTATATATGCAGTCGGGGAAGCGATATGAGAAGAAGCAGCGGAAAAGGATACAGAAGGAGTGGCTCTTACGGCTTTTGACCTCCTACACTGATCGTCAATTTCCATCGATTGCTCTTATTTCGCTCGCGTAGCGGAGGACTCCATAAACATCCCCATCCATCAAACACATCGCCCCCTCTGCCCCACACCCACAATATCATAACTCCATACACACATAGTGCGCACGCCGGCGATAGTTTATTCCGAGAGTATTGCGGACTTACTTCTTCGGCCTGCTCTTTCGGAACTTTCCGTCACAAAAATTTTATTCGACGCACGCCGCGCCGCTCGCGGGACACTACGGAACAGCTGTGGTTGCATTCATTCGAGAATATAAAAAGTTCCGAACGCGACACCGCTCGGAAAGGAATCATTTTTTCTTGTGACTTTCGTTTAGAACTCGCACCGCGGCAAACACGATACCGTTGCCAACAAAAGTCGGCTTCGTCGCTTCTTCGGAAATTTTGGATCTGACGGATGCAATATTCGCGGTTCAATTATGGATTTGTATAATAGGTATACTTGTCGATGTGCTGCCCCCTTTCCGATTTCAATGATCTTGACAACATAGTCCAACGCCATTGAAATTGGAGAGGCGGTAGCACATCGACAAGTTTGGCTTTACTTATCAAGTTTCTTGCAATTATCTCGTAAGCTAAAGTCGACCGCTAAAACTTTAAAGGGAAATGTTCTTCAGAATGATAACGTTGATAATATATTTTCAATGTTATTGAAATTGGAGAGGTGGTAGCACATCGACAAGTTTGGATTTACAAATAAAGTTTCTTGCAATTATCTCGTAAGCTAAAGTCGACCGCCAAAAATGTTACAGGGAAATGTTCTTCATAATGACGTTGGCTAATCATTTTTGCAGTCCTCTTGCTTTCATTGATGATGATTGTATATATTATAATGAAAAGACAAATACCTTGAAAGTTATGTCGTGTGCTACAACTTTAAATAGCAAAGTGTGTAAAATTAATTTGACTATCTTTAAGTAAATACTAAGATCATGAACATCATACATGTGAGAAGGTGGTAGTGAACGTGTTAAACTTCAAGGTTGTACAATGAAGCAGCTCGCTTTAGTCAAGTAGAAAGATAGTAAAATAGACTGAATTTTGACTGTCGGTTTATGAAGGAACCGATGTTGGAAGCATGATACAAAATTTGCAGCTTTAAAACTATAACTCGTTCAGGATTTAATGTAATTTGTATTCTTCGAAATAGCAGAAGTGCATGTATATGAGTTTCATTTCAACTTTGAATAAAACGTAAATTTCCAAGGTAGAATGATGGCGGTGTTATGGGTGCATTCAACTATTTTTACAGTTACCGTTGGCCAATCCTGACTGGGTCGTGTAAATGCGAATGTCGTTACTCCTCTTTACAGTCTCGTTCTTTAAATGTCTCTCGTAACAGTCAATTTCGACCGAGCAGTGCGTGCACTTGGAAGCATGCTGCGTATTTTAAAGTCCCTCGTGAAACAGTTACTACTAGTATGACAGCTGTAACTTGGTTTAAAAGGTGGAGATCATAAAATGCATATTATTAGCGAAACGAAATATTATGTTGAAATTCATTGTTCCAATTATGACAATCTCATTTCATGCCATGACGAAACTGAATTTAATATTACTTTTTAAGTTATTATTACAATTAGAGAGAAATACTAATTAATTCCTGCATGGCATAACTACAAAATGTTATTCTAATTTTCATAATAATTCAACATAAAGTGTTACAAATTGTTTTCTCGGAATCTGATGAAGATATCGACTTAATACTTTTTTAAATTAAATGGTTAAGGACGGTTAATATTTTAGTATGTTTTAAACTTTTTGGAGGTGAAAGGGGGCCCCAACATTTTTTACAATGCTAAGTTTTATTCATTTTTTTTGTGATACCCCTCTCATTAAACTCAATAGCATTTACTTGAATTGTTTTTATTGTGCATAGTTAAGAAGATAAGCAATCTAGCAGTTACAGCTATGTATGTACGTACACTCCGCGACAAAACGATAAGCACCTAGATTTCTAATGTTTCTCAATACCAATGATGTGCACAAAGATTTTGTTGTATAGATGTGTATATGTAGAGTATCCTCTGTTTAGTAACATACGAAGTAACTGCTATTATTTACGTTGTGTCTTAGGAGTTACATATATCTGTGTGTGTGTGTGTGTGTGTGTGTGTGTTTACTTAAAAAACCGGCGTGTCAATGCCAAATTTGTTGCATGGATCTTACAGAGTTTTCTGCGCTGATTCTGAATCTGCCCTTAATTTTTCTCCCAGACGCACAATTTTTGAGAAACATGACTTTGAAAAAAAACATATTTTTCAGCTTTAAACAAATCTTGTGATGTTATTATAAAAGATATTGAATTGTTCTTTACAGCAAAAGATTCTGTAGACTTTCCCGAATACAGTGATATCCAATATTAATACATTATGAATGTTTAAACATGTTTAAACAATCATTATAGACGGAGAGACACCACTTTGCACCAATTTTTGAGGATATTTTTGAACTTATCTCAAAAAATAAGGGTCCAGCGGAAAATCAAACTATACCACGCGATAGAGCAGACTTTTATCTTGACAAATCACCCTTAGGAAGACGACTTACAAAGTGCTTAGAAATCCAAGCACATCATTATTTTGAACATTTAATAAAATGTAGTTAATCGTGTTCTACTGGTTATTAAACAAAAAAGAAATTTTTGTTTTTTACTTTGATTTTCAAGGTCAAGGTCAATTTTGCGGGGAGTTGTTAATGTCAATTTTCACTAAATCGTAGGCGTAGAATCACGCTATGGTGGCCGTGACATATAATTTCGTGACACCCTGTATACATATAAAAAGGTTCATAGGTGACGTTTATTGTAAACTTCATAGGAAAAGTCCATAGAAAGTTCATAGAAAAGTTCATAGGAGAAGTTTACTGTAAACTTCATGGAAAAAGTCCATAGAAAAGTTCATAGAAAAGTTCATAGAAAAGTACAACAGAAGTTCAAAAGAGAATTTCATAGAAAGTTCATATTTTCCGTTATTTCAAGGACATCGTCATTTCTTTAATGGAACCACATATTTTCATTAGTGTAACGTTATAGCTAATGAAAAACAAATTCAACCATGTATAATATGTTGACCAGATCAGATAATTTTTATTCTATGCAATCTTTTTTACATTGTGCACATCAAATTGCACCGGTTTTCTCATATATAACACCCGAGCTTTTTGCAATGTATAGAATACAGACGAATTTAATAACATTCAAACCCAATTGAATAATAGTATAGTCATTTTTACTGGCGCCTCAGAGTCACCATTCGAGTGCAAACGATTAGAACCCTAAATAAGCTCGGAGCCGTGAAAAAGAACACAGCCAGCGTCAATCAAAGTGTTAGAGGGTTAAGGAACTAACGAAGAATTTCTCGGAGTACAGAACGCTCGTCAGTTTGACTCGCGAGTCTAAAGCTCGTAATTCAGTGCAAAAGAATTCCTTTCCGCTTCCGATGATCGCGTACCAAGGCCCGTTGAAGAAGCAATATAATTACGTGCTGTAGCTCGCAACAGCGTCGCGATTACAAACTCCGAACTACTTAAGCGATTCACGGTTGCGCAGGGGCTCGAGGATCGTTTCGAAGCTGACAGTTGCAACGCGTTCCAGCACCCAGAAACCTCTGAAGAATCTCTCATCAGCCTTGCCGGTGAACGGAGAGGCGTCGGTGTACGGTTACAGGGCCCCGCTTACGTGATCAAGCACGTGAAATTACAACGGTCCCGCGCAAACCTAATAAATGGCTGATCAGATGAATTAGCGCGGCAATAACAGGAACAACCGCGGCGTAACAAAGCGTGCTCGCATAACGAAACGTCACACTGTGAATACGCGGGAGTCGTTAATTAATCAATCCTCGCGCCCGGTGTATTGGCCCGGCTGAATAAATGGCGTAGCATTCGAATCATCTCGCCAGTAGGTGATAAATATCGTTGCATTATTCGTTATTCATGTATGTATAACATACGCGAGCACACGGATACGTTCGTGGATGCATGTTTGTGTACGTAGAACATGCTGTCCTACAGGTTTCTGTACGGACCTCAGGTAACTGTGCCTGGTAGGTTGTTGCATATGAAACGTGCGATTTTAGAATGCAAATTTTATAAAGCGTTTTGATTGGGAAATAGTGTGAGGGTGTATGGATTTATTGTACAGGGTGTTTCAAAATTATATAAGCCGCTCACTTGCCAAATCGATTAACTCCGGAAAACAGAAAGTGGAGAAATGTGATGAAATAATATACATTGTTATTCAAAATTGTCTTTAAAATAAAAATTGAAATAAATATTAACATGCTAGTAAACGTGGATGAACACACAATAATGTTTACTATGACACACAGCAAAACATGTGTGTATATACGTAAAAAACACGAGTGACCTTGAAAAAACTATTAAAAAATTACAATCTAGAAAGACGATTCTTCTATCTGATTCGTCTTTTGAAACCATTTAGATTGCGACAGCAATATTTTTTGTATTTTCAGAGATAGAGGAGATATTTAGGTAGCCAGTTTTAAGCGAAACATCCTGTATAATTTTAGAACACCCTGTACCTACACCATTTTAAGGATAAGTTATAGACATTCTGAAAATGAATAGGAGTCATTGTCCTTCTTTCTTATACAGTGGAGTATAATTGAAGATTGATGAATTCTATTGACCACAATAGACAGAGATAGAGGTATCCGTGCTACATTTATATATAAAACTGTTGCAATTAATGCGAGAAGACTCTAAAGAAATTAATATTAATATCCCCATTGTTGTTTACTTCATATTGTACCAGAGACTAATGTTGTAGGGTCAAGTGGAAGTATTGTAGACAATTATAAAGAATCGTAAAATGAATATATATAATCTACTATATTATTATTATATTCTAGTGAATTCTCTTATATTCGTCAACTAAATCAAAACTTTTATCTTTCTGTATGCACATAAAAATTATTCTTGATATTTAGAAGACATGTGGACATTGTGTCATATTTTTTTAACAAATATTTGTTCTTGAAGTTCTTGTATTTATCAAATATAGGGTTAACACATTGACTGCTAAACAACCACTCCCAAAAAAGTCCACAAAATCAAATTAGTTTAGTCATTGTAATTAGAACTATAAAATTAAAGCTTATCACTAGTGGGTTTTATGCATTTAGGACAAAACTGACAAAGTGAAATACGTAAAATTAACTCTTGCTAATGATGCATTTAAATTATAATGGTTGGTACAACATCAATTAACAATAGAACTACCGGATGAGTCAAAATGACTTGCTCCTAATTTGTTCTCTTATAAATATTAAAATTATACATACGTTTTTCTGAGAAAGTTTAGTGAACTTATCTATTCAAGTACATATTTAAACAAAACTGGTACGAAATCTAAATAAATGCAAGTTTGTCATTATGATAAGGCAATGTATGCTAATTGCTTTTAGTGCTCGGTAGTTCTAGCGTTAACAAAGACTACAAAATTTTTGGAAAATCCATGTCCATTATACCATGGCTTATCTTCATCCCCGTGGAATAAAATCGAAAGTAGTTCATACCTTTAAATAGACCCTGCTCTTTACTTAGGAAGTTAGTGGACATTATTGTTTGAATTTTGTGGTCTCTGGTTAGATCAGTAAGTGAGGCTCTTGATATCTAGACTGCGGATGTTTATGCAAATGCATATTTTTATCGAAAATAGATAAAAAAAACTGGGACCTAAACGGAAATTTGTTTTGTCATTAGAGGATTTTAAAAATATAATTTTTATTTTGCATATTTTGCATGTTGCATATGTTTTGCATAAGTAGCATATTTCTTGCATAAATTTTGCATAAATATTCGACTATTTAATGCTATGCCAGAATAAATAAGGTAGATATGCCTAAAAATTTATAAAAATGAATTACAAAATATGCCATTGCCACCAGAATCTGTAATAACTAATAACACGATGGAGAACCTGGTTGGAAGCAGCGTTTTTTTTATGCAACGCATTTAGAAAGAATAAAAGACGTCGTAGAATTGTTCGATGAAAAGGAGGCTTGGTCAATTAAATCGGCGAAAGAAGCATTACGATGTAAGCATTTACAACAAAATTTAACATTTATTCAGAGCCATTTCCAAATGTTACCTGATGCCATGAAGAAATTGGAAACGATAGGATTACACCTCTAACAGAATCTATAGATTTGGTAACTACAGTAATAGAAAAAATTATACCCGATGATTATGGAGAAAAGGTTACACATAAAATGGAATCTGTATTAAAACGACATGTACACTTTAATGTATTACTAAAAACAAGCAAGATTTTGAAGGGTGAACAGTAGTGAACACGTTGGAGGACCACTAGAGGTTCTGGCACATCATTGGAGTTAACCTTTAACTACCCGCGCTGGTGTAAAAAGTACACCATTACTTCAAAAAATGCTGTCCCATCACAGTGCGACTTCCCCCAGCACTGCCGCTTCATGTAACCTACGCCCAATGTATCCACAATATACACACAAAGTATTGTTTTGGTGGCGGCACGTTGAACTGCTGTTTCCGTGTATTCATTCGTACAGAAGAAGGAAATGAAGAGGAGCTGCCACCAGCTTTGGCAGGTATTTTGATACGAGCAAGATGTTTTATCTGCGGTAGGAAGAAGAATCGAGTAACCACTATCATCTGCGGCAGTTGCAAGAGATCAGTATGTAAACAACATATGACCACCGTTATTACATGCGATTCGGGCAAGATCGGCGAACAGAGCAGCGAATAAAGCGAATGTGAAAAGAATGTCACCAGATTTTCTTTCTTATTAACAATTATTATACTCATTTATCGTTATTTTCTCAATAAATATCACAATTCATCAAGACAATGTATTTTCTTGTACTAATACAATGATATATGTACTTAATCACACAGTGATACATATGGTGTACAAAATACACCGCGCGAGTACTTAAGTGAAAATTCAGGGCGCGGGTAGTTAAAAGTTAAATATGCCCCTATAACATCATGTGATGTAGAAGGCTCTTTTTCAGCGTATAAATTAATTTTAATAGACACGAGGCATCAATTTACAATCGACACTATAGAAAACAGTATTGTTGTATAGTGTAATTTAAACTATAATAAATAAAACAATAAAATAATTACTATTTTACACATACGTACATGCATTCCCTATACATATATTTAGCATAAACCTTGCATATACCTTGCATATATTTTGCATATTTCGACATATTATAAATGCATAAAGATCCGCAGTCTATTGATATCTGTCGCTTCTTTTGCAAATTGATCTGCTTACTCATTACTTAGACTGCGGATTTTGTATACAAAATAAAAATTGTCTGCATCGATTGCAAGAAAGAGAAACCAAATTAAACGTTATTTCTTCTCTTAATGATTTTAACAGAGGAGAAATCATGTATTGACATCATTTTTTTTAATTTTTCAACAATTTTGAATATCATCTTCTCAATTTTTGCTATAAATGCAAAAAGTTTCGCAGTCTACTCATTATCCATAATTCCTACGTGGGTTGGAATCCATAAAAGCATAATACAATTTTTGCTTTTATTATTCGATGTAAACGCAAAATGCTTAGTTTTAATTTCAACACTTTGGCTATTGATGCTATTGTACAACTGGTATATTCTAGTAAATTCTAGCATATATTGGTATATTTAAGTATATTCTAGTATATTCTAGTATGTTCTAGTATGCTCTGGTATGCTCTAGTATGTTCTAGTATATTAGTATGTTCGTATATTACACTATACTCCAGTACATTCTAGTATACTCTGGTATATTCTACTACTAAAACTAGGTTTCAGTAATGACCTGACAAGACTTTCAATGTCAATGAAGATTAGGAGATTCGCAGCGTCACATAAATTAGTAATACCTAGTGCTCGGTTAATGGCGCAACACTGGTGTAGAGATTGATGTTTTTATAACCAAGCTAATTTTTTGTAAATTATTTAGTTGCGAGCAGTATGTTATAGCACTTATTGATGGAGAGTTTTCAATTACACTATCATCCGTATAGATTGCAATTGTGTACGGAAGTTTAGATTCAATATAACATAGATATTTAACAAATTCTTCATTCTTGACACGATATTATAGGATAAGGACTTGAGAATGTACACGATTCTTATTCCAACATATGGCACAGCACCTGACGCGTCTCCTTTCACAAAAACTCGTTTATTATATTAAGACGTCCCATTCTCTCGACAATCTCGCATGGTGAAGGCGCATCGAGTCCCATGTTGGCAATTTCGATTGAGCCGTTACGATCGCGCGTCCCTGGAAACCCTGACCCAGATAACAATTTCGTATCGCCGCTGTCCGGTTCGGTGCAGAATCGCAATTCGAGAACAATGACAGGCCAACGTTAGCATATCTCGAGCTTATCCGACGTCATAGCGTTTCAACGTTGGGGTCACGTTCATTTTTCACGGCGACGGAAACAGTGGCGGCGGCGGCGACGGCGGGGGTGGAAGCGTCTGGGAAAAAGGAAGATCACGGGGGCCGACGACTGATCTTCCTTCCCGGTGGCTCGGTGGATAGATGGATAAACGGTTACTCGCGAATATTCTCCGCTCCTCGATCATCGTCTCCGCCGATCTGCCAAGACGGCGGATAGAAGCAGAATGGAGTTTACGAAACTATCGTCCGGAGACGATAGAAACTAAATCGAGTTTCCGCGGGCGCCGCGACCATTTGTCATTAGAGAGAGGATTCAGACGGGGAGGAGGCCTTGCAGCCTTTCCAGACATTTCCTGATTACGATCCCCACCCAGCATCCAACCGCCCAACGTCCACCCCCTCCGCAGGAAGAAGAAGACGACGAAGAACATTCGCCACTGACCTTTCTCTCGTTCGTTGTCTTTTGGCCGTGTGTCTCGGATGAACGGCGCGTTGCGCTGGCGGGGAAATCAACGGTACCGGCTCATCTTTCCAGCGAGGATCCTCGATCATATTTACGAGCCCTTTATCCCGCTGGATCAAAGTCGTCCGACCTGGCCCCGACGAATGCTGGTCGGCCCCGAGGAGAATGGAGTTTGCGAAACTCGACGCTAGCCGAAACACAAGAGACGCTCGGGATTGGACGTCTCTCTGTACAGCACGTCCATTTATCGCCGGAGAATTTTGATGTGCGCCGGTCTCTCTCATGATGAAGGACACTTCCCTTTGCTTTACGGCTGCACGTCGTATCCACGCGAACTGCGAGCCACGGGAGTTTTAGGTGTCCGTTGCCCCCCGAAATCAGTATCGCTCTCACTCACCCCCCCCCTCTCTTTCTCTCTCTCTCGTGGATTTTCTTTGACGGGCGGACGGTCCTTGTTTCGGGACGAGTGGAGTTACGGCGTTATTGGCTGCCTCATCAGGCCGAGCCCCCGTATTTGGGTCGAGCAAACTGGACCGAATGCTTTTCCTTTGAGGTAAATTATTAGCCGTGCACACCGTCTAACGGACCCTTGAACAACGCCGCTTTGTTGCGCGGTCGGAAGTCAAGGAGAATGAACACGTGAATTGTTTGCGCGTAAGAGTTTGAATCCGCTCGGACTCTCTGTTTCGGGGAACGCGTTTGCGTTCTCTGATGCCGAGAGCCAATGGTGTCTCTGGTTTGACTCGGGATTTACATGGGATTTACCAGGGGCTGAATTTTCTTTCAAAATTAATTGAATCTTGGCCAGTTCGGATGTACCACTTTGTTCAATAGGTTCGTAGAATGATGTTTACTGAAAATCTGCGGCGGTATTCAGGCGAGAGGTATTGTTCATAGTTTTATCTATGGGCAGACTAAGGCCGTCCACACACGGGTCGATCGTCGATTCGGTCGACGCGATTCCAGTTGCATGTGATTCCCCCCTCCACGTGACTTCCAATGCAAATGAATGGAGAGCCACACACGGGTCGATTCGTAGTCGACTGAAATCGGCTCGACTGAAATCGCGTCCGTCGCATGAACCATCCACACACGGGTCGATCGTCGATTCGGTCGACGTTATTCCAGTCGCATGCGATTCCCCCTCCACGTGATTTCCAATGAAAATAAATGAAGAGCAGCACATTGAAATCGCCGCGATTCTAATCGCGTGCGATCGGCAGCGAAGTTGGAAAATCGCGTGGATCGTACGATTCGCGTGCATTGCACTTTTCGATGTGGTCTATGTATTTAGGTTACATAGGTTATTATTTATTTATTATCTTTTTTTATGTTTTTACGCATACTAATAACATTAAGGTAAGCTTTTTATTTACATAGTTGAACATAATCATATAGGTTTATGAAAAACAAAAACAATCGCGGCGATTTCAATGTGCGGCTCTTCATTTATTTTCATTGGAAATCACGTGGAGGGAGAATCGCATGCGACTGTTCATGCGACGGACGCGATTTCAGTCGAACCGATTTCAGTCGACCACGAATCGACCAGTGTGTGGCTCTCCATTCATTTGCACTGGAAGTCACGTGGAGGGGAATCGCATGCGACTGGAATCGCGTCGACCAAATCGACGATCGACCCGTGTGTGAACGAAATCGCGTCCGCCGCATGAATCGTACATGACGAGCAAGACGTACGAACTTCACGACGCGATTACAATCGACCCGTGAGGACGGCTTAAGTGTCACGATCCTGACACAAACTATTCGCTTATGGCAATGTTTTTAGCACGCCCATGATAAATGTCTGATGATCTTTTCATGGAACAAACATATTAACCCGTTCACTACCGTGGACGAGATATTTCGCCGAAACTGTAGTAGTTTATAGTTGATGGTTTTTACCAAGGTAATTGGGGTAACACATTTAGACAGAAGATAGCAGTATTTCTCTGTATGTGAATTGATGTTGTAGAAACGATGAAGACACGATGCTATGGACGAGATATCTCGTCATCACGATTTCGTCGTACAATACTATGGACGAGATATCTCGTGTGTCTTTGTTACTGATATGAATTGTTTTCATTGTAAGTTTGACACAAGTAATCCATTTTGTAAGACATGTCATCGTCGGTGGAAGGTGCTTAAAGATGATTAAACAGACCGCGGATCTTTATGCATTTATACGGCTTCAAAAAATTTTCAGAAAATGCTAGAAAATAAAATTCCACAGGATTTAGTACGATTTTTGTTTATCTCAGATCTATAAAGACGACACCATCACTGAAAATAACATTTTACGTGATTCCACTTTCTTAAAATTTGCCTACAAAATTTGAAAATTGCACTGACATCCGCAGCCATATTTGACACAATTCAAGTTTTTATTGTTTATTTTGTATGGAATGTTTGAAAGCATGGTGAAACGCATAATGTGACGGAACAATTTTTACAGAAATATCTGGGTTCCTTCCGTCCGCCAATTTCTTTTCCAGCGAACTACACATTCTATTGTCGGATGAGATTTTTCCTGTGAACTGTATTTTTGTATATTAGATCTTCTACATCGATTACTGTTATATCCCTGCATTTCATACAAATAAACAATCAGAACTCTATAATTGTGTAAAATATGGAGTACTTTATATTTATCATCCTCAAGTAACTTCCACTGATGATGACATGTCTTACAAAATCTTACAAAATCGATTGCTCGTGTAAAATTTTCAAATAGAATACATCATATCGATAATAGTAAATCATGGTCACGAGATATCTCGTCCATAGCATTGTTTCTTCCACATAGTGGAAACGAGATATCTCGTCCATTGTAGTGAAAGGGTTAATATGAATCTTACCAAACTCGGCAAAAGGGAACTGAAGCTAAAACCAGCATATGGAGAGGTAGAAGCCAGTAATCATTTAGAAATTAGTGAAATGGTTTCGAGAAGGAAAATAAAAAAATAGAATCGATGAATTCTGTTTATCAACAGTATACACGATTTTTATTTTAGCATGTGTATGAATGAGTAAATTTATTGAATGATGTTTCACACCAAGTGAAAACCTACTGTTACAATTTCAATCATAAAATGTAAGATCTGGAATGGGTTATTTTTACTTCACTGCTACTTTCAGTGTTAAAATGGTTTTCAAGTTGTATAATATGTATAGTCACTCAGCAACTGCAGTGCCTGCTGAAAAGCCGTATTTTTACGTGTATAATAAGAAGACAGCGAATTTTATATGTATTTATGATAAAATTAATTAATTAATTTGAAACTGTGAAATTAATTAAATTGAAACTGTAAAAAGATTAAAAAAGAAAATACAGAATGGTTTACATAAAAATTCACATTAATAATTAGACTGAGGATTTATTTTCGATAAAAATGTGTAGATCAAATGCAAAATCATGAAAACATCATTCATCATTTTCTTTGCAGTCACAGTGATTGGAACATCTTTATCCTCAAAAATGTCTTATTGTTAGAAGAGAAAAGAAAATTTATATTCTTTGTATGGCTCCCTTTATTTTAATGCTTAAATATTGATTACAAGCGAATCAAATTTTATTTCATTAAAAAATTAATGCGTAACATTTATATTTGTTAGATTTTGTTTAAAATCTTCATCACAAGTGTGACTCGTTATAATACGGCAAGCGGTTAAGAAAAGTAATTAATGTCTATGTAACTCCTACATCTAGCAATTAATTCTGACAATTTTTAGACGCGTTCTACTAATAATAACTAATAAAACAAAACTGTGTTATTGTTACAGTTTCGGAATGCGATGTTCTTCGACATGTGGCTGTTGGGTATAGTTATAGATCATGCCGAAAGGACCGCCAAGATTATAGTTAGTAGTTACCCTACAAAAATTCCATCATCCGAATACTCGGACGGACTAATCGGTATCGGACGCGACGAGAGCATCGGTAAGTTTATTACCCCTTGTCAGATTTCTCGAAGCACGGCTCGGTGATTGATTGAAATTTCTAAATTAGCCGGAAAATCAGGGATCGATAAAAGTAGTTAATGCGATTCCGCTACGTCAATTTTACGAGACTTTCGATGTTGTCGTGAATACCGTTTTTAAACCTCGGTGACCGTAGGTTCCTCTAAGCATCCCAGTATCAAATTTCTCTATGCATTTTATAAAATTTGTTGTTACGGTTGAATAATCTGCACCTTAAATTGTCAAATTAATACAATGCTAAAAAATCAAGATGATGGAAA
The DNA here is from genome assembly GCF_051020765.1 of Lasioglossum baleicum. Lineage (NCBI taxonomy): Eukaryota > Metazoa > Arthropoda > Insecta > Hymenoptera > Halictidae > Lasioglossum > Lasioglossum baleicum. Next base: position 3,544,554 of record NC_134937.1, read on the forward strand.
CCAAAATAATTAATTTTGTCAATTCATTGTGCGTATTACTCATAAAATACGGCTGTTCTTTACTTCACCGGACTCAAAATTTGTGCCTTTCTCCTACGAATTATGATGTATTTGGTATGTAATCCAGTAGATTTGTTACTTAATGTGATCTTACTTAACGTGACCTTACTTAAACGGACCACCCTGTATAGAAATGCATATTAAAGTGCAGTAGAGAGTGTCGGTGCACTTATATATCCATCCAGTTCCAATAATTAATAAATTCAATAAAAATATGATTAAAGGTGTTACACGTTGATATCTATTGTTTGTAAACACCGTTCTAAAATCGCTTTATAACTGAAATGAAGTTTATTTTCTAGTCCATCTTCAGCTCTGTTCTAAATCGAAATAGATTAAAATAATCCATGGACATTATCAAAGTGTAAAATCACAATTCGTAAACATAAGAAAAAACGGAAAGATGAACAGAGAAAAAATGCCGATCGTGTATGTGTGAACTCTTTTCCGATGATCCCTACGAGCATCGAGGGCATTACGATCAGTAGTCGATATGCGGCTGGATAGGCGAATGAGTCTTTTATTCGCTTAATGAGCCGCAATTCTATTTTGATTTGCATTTCGCGCACGTACGCCATGAGATTTATCCGATCTGTAAAATGAGACCGAAATAAACAAAGCTGCGCGGGAGCTGATTCCAATGGCATCGGTTTGAGGAGCGACGGGAGAATACGCGGAACAAATACGTGCCTTGCCGATCGAGCTATGCGCAACACGTTCGACGCGGCGGAAAGAAGGAATGCGCGCGAGTAATTTAAAAAAATCGTGCCAGCAGAATCCTATCATTCGAGTTATTGGCCACGTGATTAAACCGCGTTATCGATCTGTGCGTGCACTTTTCGTCGAGGGAGAGAAAAAGTGAAAGAGAGTCAGAGGATAGGAGACCGAAAGCACACGCACGGATTCGGAACGGAACGAGGAACATAAAAAGGAAATTCGAGAAAGCGAATGGCGCTTGTTGCGAGCTCATTCCGTTCGGTTACGCGGTTATCGATTGCACCCGTGCTCCGTCCACCCACTTTCTCGATATTTCGAATTCCTGTAATCATGGACAGAGAATTCTTTTACCTAAACTACTGTCCAATCCCGCTTATGGCCAGCAATGTTTCTCGTTAGGTTACTGGAACGCTGAAATGTTTAAATGTTTAATTCTAAGCGAACACTGCAACTTTTTCCCCGATAACTAAAACTTTCACTGTATAATTTTTTTGCTCGATCTAGGAATATGAAACACGGGAAATGAAGATATTGTGAATGAAGAAGTTATCCAATATGCCACCACTCTAAATGTTTTGCTTATACCATGGATTTATCTGTTTATATTGGAGCGTGCCAAGCTTCATTCAAATCTTATTTAGCTATTTAAAAATGTTTCCAGTTTCATACTTCAATATTTAATATTTCGATACTTGATACATTAATACCTGATACATCAATACTCGATACATCAATACTTGTTACGTCAATACTCGTTACATTAATACTCGATACATCAATACTCGATACTTCAATATTTGTTACATTAATACTTGATATGTACATCAATACTCGATGAATCAATACTTGTTACATTAATACCTGATACATCAATACACCAATCATCAATACATCAATATTTTTACGTTGCGTAACAAAGCTAATTTTTTAAAAATAATTGTAATATTCAAATTGTATAGATAAAAATTCAATAATTGTGTCACAAGTTTATCATCCTTGAAAACGAGGAAACTACTAATTGACCATACATTAGTCAGTAGTTGACCACCTATAGCAAAACCAAAAACAGTAAAGGCGGTTTTTATTTTACTTTTTTTAAATTACAAGTGGAAGGGCAAATAGAAATAACTAGAACTTAATACAATATAAAATATAATTTCGGAATAGAGTAGATAAATGTTTCGTGATTTGTTTGTTCTTAAGTAATATGAGAAATTATATTAATCTATCGCGCCTTTCCCGAAAGATTATTACGTCCAGAAACATTATTTTCACGTTTTCCTGAAAAATGGTCAGCTACTGATACGAGGTCAATTACTTTACAGTTACCTTACCTCGTATATTTGATTTATCATTCGAAAATTTGGTATTTTCACAAATTGGATGGTCCCTTCACTTTAACTGGTAAATAACTGACTAAAACAGTCAATCAACTACTGTGATAACAATTATGAAATGTCTCCTTCTGAACTATGAAAAGGTGAAAATTCAAATTTACCATAAACTATTGGTCTTCAAAAAATTAATTCATGTAACGTTGAATATATTTGACAGAAATACGGAAAGAGTTAAAATATTATTTTTCAGTGACTGTAGATGAGAATGGCTAATAAGTCACCAAATGATCAGGTTAATAAAGGAGTGATAAAATGGATTATTTATCGATCGAACTAGTTGAATCGTATCAACTCAGAGCAGGCACGCATTGAAAGCCCCAGGCTGGACCAATCCAGGACTAAGGTACGCGAATCGGTCGAAGTAGAATCAATGATTTGACCTGAATCGAAACATGCCGACAGGAATACCCTACCATGAGTTACAGTGGACTGAGAGATTAATCGAAATAGGTTAATTTAGAATCGTTGAATCGTTCCAAACTATAATAGACAGCACCGAATGAAACCCAGCCAGTATCATTAGGGCTGATTCATAATCAAGCTACGATTCATCGAAGCAAATTGAAGCGCTACACTTCAAGATTAAGGGACTCAAGCTGAGCCAACTTTAGATCAGAATCTTAAATCAGATCAATCAGTAGTTCAAGCAATTGCTTTCCACTATCGATCACTTAACCCAAACATGTAAGTCTAGATTGAAGGATCGAAGAGAGATCCAGTTATGTGGATTCAATAAAATTATACAATAAATAAAATTCTCAAATCATGAATTTTCAAAGATTATACAAATTTAATGAGGTGACTCAGTGGCCTAATAGACGGTATGTCATGATGCAGCATCCACATTTTTACAAATGGGTCCGTAAAGGGGACACTTGGGGGTATATCCTAATTTTTTTCAAATTTTTCATTTTTCCCTTGCATCTGTTTAGGACAATTGAAAGTAAATACAAAAAATTTTGAATAACTGTTTTTATGTTTTTACTATAAGCACCGAAAAACTCAGTTTCATCGGTTGAAAAGAATCAGTTGGAAAGAAGGTTGACACTTTCCTTTACGCGTCTGTAAAATTCCATTCTGGAAAAAGTGATTACTGTCACTACAAATATAATGTTGTTGATTTCGTCACATTTCCACATATTCAAACATGGAGATTCAAACGAAGAAAGCTTAAAGTCTGCTCTAATGTCGGAAACAAAATATGTTTTGTTTACTGATCTTTAATATCTATGTTCAGCTTTTTGTATATTGCAAACATAACCTAAATAATGAAAATCACCGGTGGAATTAATTAAAACAATCAAACCTACCTCAGTGCCTGTCATAAAAATGTATTTTAAGATATAAAAATAATTATTTAAATAAAAATAAATCACAATTCAAACAATTAAATAAAAATTCACAATCACAAATTTTCCGGACTATCTGTACGGGGCTAGGAATCTGTATGGTGCTAGGAAAAATTATTTTATACTTTTTAGTCCGTTTAAAAAACACAAGTGGTATTTTTCTAAAATTTATTTTTATTTAAAAGGTGTACGAATACACCCACTGCAGAAATTTCGCACTCCAGTTCCGCGGCCTTCAACGACAATGTAAAAAGACTCAAGACGTAAACATTTGTGAGAGAATGGGTGGTATATATCTCTACTCAGTAGTAAGTATAAAATTGTTATAGATATTTGAAAAGTAACAAATTTCTCAATATTTTTAAAAAATATACCAAAACGTAGGCGGCATCATTGAAATTTCGGGCCGTGTAAATACTTCCGTGGAGGAAACCGCAGCGTGATTTGTATCCGGACGAAGTCAATTAAAGTCTGCAAATTGTCCTTAGTGGCGTCATCGCGCGCCATTAAAGCTTCTTGGCCGATCGTCGGTGCCGCAATTGTTCTTGACCAGCCGCAATCTCGCGCCGCGCCGCTCCGGAGCATTGTTGGATGGGGTTTCCGCTTCGCGTAGGCGGCGCGGCGACCCTAGTAAAAAGTTCATGGAGCGGGAAGAATAATTAATGGAAATTAGTTGCGCTCCCGAGTGGCGCGTTAAATCCGTCCAGCTTCGCTCCTTCATACCTCGGAACCTGTCGTAAAGCTTTTTATAGTTGTCATAAATGCCGCTGGAGCGCGGGTTCGGCCCGGTGCGGCGTGGGCCAAACGCGCAACCGGGTATCGCAAAATTATGTAATAACAGTAATTCGTGGCCAGCACGGTGTTTCGTGACGGTGGATTAACGAGAGCCTAAAGGATGGATACGGTCGCGTGCAGGTTCAGAGATCGCGTGAAGAGTGAAAGTACAGAATTTCGGCTCCGGGACGATGTATCTTCGTTGCCTCGCCTCGGTGCGTGACGATTAATTATTCCCCGAAAAAGACGTCTGCTGCGAAATTACGGGTCTCCTTCGTCACGAATTAAGGATCGATTTCCCGACGACAATTCTGTGGTTGCCAGGAAGAACGTCGCATGTCACATATACTTTCACTTCCGAGATATTGCCGTTTAAAGTTTTGATCGATCATGCTATGACTATACTGCTGATTGTATGCACTTGTGACGCAAATGGGTACGTACAATTTAAAACAGTGAACAAATATTAAAAAGATTTAAGGCCACCAGTGTATTATTTCCACCTTAACAAGGTAATCAAAAGAAGAATGAAGTTTTTTTATTTGCCTCCTGTGTCTTGCAATCAATGCAAACATTTTTTATTTTGCATAAAGATCCGCAGTCTAGCTATGACATAGGACATCGGTTAAATTGCATTATTTTTTGTAGCCTTTCGAATTTATATTCGTAACATTTTTTCTGGTAAATCCGTGAATCCTATACTATAAAGTCCAATTAAAACATAAACTGAAATTTTTTGAAATTGTCACATGCGGCATTTTTCCTGACAACCACTGAATTTAAGCGGACGTTAAAACTGCTCGTAACACGCGTATGGCGAAATCGAACGTTCACGGTAATTGCATGGGACCTTGTTGGAAAAAAACGCGAGATCGATGGTTATGTATTTATAAGATAAGAAGAAGTTGATTAAACATTTTGCCGCTGACTTAATAATTGCACCCGTGTACCGTTCAATCTCATCACTTTCGAACTCGGAAAGAGTTTCGGCATATGAGCAGTCTCACCGTCAAACAGAATTATTTTTACTGCCAATAATTTCGCAGTTTGTAAACAGCGAATGTAAATTACCGGTACTGGAGATGGAGTTGTTTAATTCGGAATTTAACGAGTACATACGTCACATGATATGTACGATACAATTGCAAAGGTTTGGCTTTACTACTGCCATTTTTCTCTTTTTGGACATTTCATTTTTTCGACTATTCTATCTAATTCAGCTGACTGGCCGGATATTCACATACAACTTGTAATTAAGTGTATTATATTTATCATGATAAAATAAGTACCTCAGTAGCATTTATGGTTAGCCAATAGTGGCCAATGGTTGGATATTTTGTCTACAAATCTCCAACATAGGGCCTACGACGAAACTTTATGACAATTTGCCAACGAATGTCCAACGTTGGGCCTACAATTATTATAGTTGGCCCAACATATGTTTACCAACAATTCTATATCGTACTTCTTACAGACGTTAGAAACGTTTCTACAACTAAAAACTTGTTAATTTATATATATATATTTATTATTTGTTAATTTATTCATCGATTAACATACCCAAGAGCTACAAGTGATTAAATGTGGTGGAAATCATAGTTTCTCGCGACTTTTGGTCAGTTTCTGCTTAAAATCCACAGAATCGTATATCTTTCGATGCGCGTCGTTTTTTCCTGCGTCTACTGATTTCGATGAAATTTTCAGCATGTGTATAACTATCGTAGATCTACAAAACATGTATTTTAAATTTTCATTAAGGGCCCAAATAAAAAAGTTTTTGGCGAATACTACATTACTTTGTAATTAGTACACGACAATTATTCAGTGTACAACCCCTTCACAATACAGCTAGCATAACTTTGAATATCAAAAGTTGGCATGGATTCAAAGAAGAGAAGAAGAAGAAGAAGGGAGAAAATATTCTCTTGGTTCTTCTCTTCGAACACGTGCGAATGAAATTACGAAATGCGAATATGTGAGCAACTATATATTGTGTAAATATTTATTACTTGATTCTCATTCAAGTAATTAGCAAAGTCGATTATTTATCGTTCCATTGATTTGATGGTTTAGCATTGTATCAATTTGACACACGTGAGACATATTATATTAACGTTACACACACGGAAGGACTTCAGAAAATGAGGGTTGAAACTAGTCTGTGGATCTTTATGCATTTATGGCTTCTAAAAATGTTCAAAAAATGCTAGAACATAAAATTCCACAGGATTTAATACAATTTTTACTTATTTCGTATCTAAAATTTCATATTAATTTAATGTTATTTTAAAACAATATTAAATTGTATATAGAATTTCTATAAAGATTACTACCACTGAAGATAAGATTTTAGTCGTTCCCACTTTCTGGAAGTTTGCCTACAAAAATTAAAAATTGCATTAACATCCACAGTCTAGTCGAAATATTCTCGTCCAGAAAGGGTTAAATTCGAGCGTGTTTGGAAGAGTTCCTGCTAAAAGTATAAAACTAGCCAGAAATCACGGCAACCGAAATGCTAACAGCACTAACAATTAGTCTCGATGAATCGAAAACCTAATGTTTTCTCAAATTCGTCGACGCATGCGGGCAAGTCGACAACAGAGCTTCGAAACCGCTGGCCGAACGCGTGAACACGCGAACACGTGAACCAGACCCCGAAGCCGCGCTAAACAAGAAAGCGGCGTGTTCGGGGGCGTGTGTGGCAAAAAAGAAGAGCGCATTGTCAACGCGACCGAGTGACAGTGGGAGCCGGGAGAAGCGGCGGCGTACGTATCGCGCAACATTTTTCGCAGTGACACGCCGAAGAAATTCAGGGGCAACGGGAGAAGGGTTCACACGCGGGGGGAGTTTTCGAGGCCGAGTAGGGAGCTTGCGCCTAGCCAGGCCGACTGGTGCGAGCTTGCGAGCTTTCTAGCAGCATCCAGTCGCCGGCTGCCGGGCCACGACCTCGCATCTCGCCCGGTTCGTTCAGCTCTTGTCCGAGCTTTTCGCGGTCACGCTTTCTCGCCCTCCGAGCTTTTCCACACGAATTCCACAAGTATCTCTCTCGCCTCGACCTGGAACGTCGAAAACTCGAAGGACCTCCTTCCATCACAGTTGTGTTCACCGAATTCGTCAACACCGTTCAGTGACTATTTTTTCTTTTCTTTTTGTTTCGTTCAGTTCTACTTTATTCCCCGGGGAATTATCTGTGCAATCGTTTGAAAGTGAAAGGTTGGGAACACAGAGTGTTATTAAGAGTGTCAAAACCGTTCTACGACTTTCGTGAAGGAAACACAAAGAAGACCAGGGATGGCGGATGGGTGATAGATACCTGTTCCGTGAACCAACGCGGGTTGAAGGTGTTTTTCAGCAACGGGTGAACCATGTGAGGCTTCGACCATGAGGGTGAGTGTTGCTACGGCTTTTCCGACACTCGCTGCTTTTACGCGGGCACTGCCTCCTCAGCCAGGCTCCGTCCCCGCTCTGGTGTAGCGTAAACTGTGGCTTTCGTCACAAGGGACTGTAAACGGGACAACTGAATGCGGAAACGAACGAGGCATTTTTCAAGTTAACAAATATCTGACCGGCATCTTCCCTCTGTGCAGCTTTTCGATTCGATCAGTTCGATTTAATTCCGTATCTGATAAATTGTCATTTCATCGTTCGCTTTTGTTTATGGATTGTTTTAATTCATTTCCACATAACCCTGTGTCTCGCACCTGATCTTGTGTTTTCTTATATTTTCTAGTGATTTTCTATGATTTCATCTTTTACTGTTATTTGTGGATTAGTTTAATTCATTTCCGTTTGACCCTGTATGTGATATCTGGGACTTGTGATTTTTTATATTTTCTAGTAACTTATGATTTCATCTTTTATTGTTGTTCGTCGCTTAGTTTATTTCATTTTTGTCTAACCCTATATGTGGCACTTGTTTCTGTGTTTTCTTATATCTTCTAATAATTTGTGATTTCATCTTTCGCTATTGTTTACGGATCATTTTAATTAATTTCTATTGAACCTTGCATCTGACAGAATATATTTCTTCAAAGGACGTATGACACAACGTCTACATGTCTTCTAAGAATCGAAAATAGTCTTCGTTTATAGAAGTATAGAAGATAGCAAGGAAAAAGTGATTTTTTATTTTGATGTAATTAACACTAAGTTGGAGTAAAAATTATGTGAAAGCGGGGCTTGAAATTTATATTACTGAGCGACTATAAAATTAGATTCAGGGATAAAGAAATTATTATTTACTTGGAGACACTAATATAACCAAAATTAGTCGTTTGATTTTTACTATAATTATGGTGAAATAACTGAAGTGAAGTTTTACTTGCGATCGGATATGCGACAAAAAGAAAACAATAACTATTCTTCATTTCAATAAAAATGTACGACTTGATTACTGGGTCGTCTAATATAAAATGTCGGACTTTAGATCATTTGTATTTTAATCGTTCAAATGATTGTTGATTGAATGTCAAGAAGTGAAATGCCTGCAGAGAATGAATTATCGGGAGAATTGTGTAAACTTATAAATAATACGAAGGTGTCATATAACTTTTTAATGTTTAATCGAAACATCATTTGAATAATGAAATCGCATATGATTTGAAATCAAATATATAATATTATCCGGTCCGATAATGTTATGTTTCACATTGTGTCACATTGTGAAGAATATATTTGTTTTCAATGTTGCCAGTAGTGTTTTTCAAACGAAAAATCATTTAGTGTACCTGAGAGTTTATCTAAAAATTGACTTTATAACTAGTTATAAAGTCTGTTATACCTGTTATACCTGTTATAAAGTATGTTAACTGACTGTTATAACTAGACTGCGGATCTTTATGCAAAATAAAAATTGTCTGTATCGATTGTAAGAAAGAGAAACTAAAATCGAATGTTATTCTCTCCCTTAATGATTTGAATAGAGGAGAAATCATGTATTGACATGTTCAATTTCTTAAATTTTCCAACAATTTTGAATTTCATCTACTCAATTTTACTATAAATGCATGAAGATCCGCAGTCTACTTATAATACTAAGCCTAGCACACCTTAAAAGTAACTGATAGGTACATGTTGCCTTACGTTAGGTTATTCCAAAAGTTGATTCTGCATTGTGTGTGTTTTAATATTGCTAAATCACACGAGCACACATAAACAACGCAGTTCGTTATGTATTATTATTTTCTAATCGTTGTGTTACTTAACCCACGCAATTTGTTTTCTTGAAAAACCACTTTGAATTTGCAGTGTGCACATTAGACGAAAACGAAACGAACTTTCGCGACAACCTAATAAAAATTGTAAGATTTTTTCTACATATTTGGAGTTTCATTATAATTTTTATTATAACGTACACCTGGAAAAGAAAATTTATTCGATCATCTGCCACGAAAGTAACCTCAGAATTTCAGTAATCATAAAATAACAGATTTGAAATCGGTCTTAACAACGGTATTAACAATGGAAAAGAGGATCTTGTTCAAAACTATAATTGAGCAAACTAAACTAAATTGTTAATCCACATAGAGGGTATCCCGCATGCAATAGGGGACCGATTAGGATATAATTCTACACGCGGAAGTGAGACGAAACTGAAGAATACAATTTTTTCATTTGACGTTCCGTTTTTGAGTAAATCGGGTTCGAAAATTCAGCGAATACAGTTGCCGAAATTTCTATAAAGTCATCTTCTTTTTAATAGATATTTTAAAAATATCACCATTTTTGTTGATTTATCGTATCTGGTCTTGTGCCTTGCAGACACTCGGATAGAGGGACTGCGTACACTAGGCCGCTATGTTTACTATTTACGTTTGTTTTGATTTTTTTCTGTGTGGTGCAGAACACAAGTGCGAAGTTTCTATAAAGTCACTTAGTGTTTCTCTGTATTCTGAGCAGAGAACTACGGAAAACTGCGAATATTCTAAAAGTATTAGTTTTAGAACTCAAAGAAATCCTGTTTGTTATAATTTGATTCACGTGTATGAGAATGCCGAGAGGAAAAGTACTAACAAGTGAAGAAAAAGCTTCAATCGATGCTTATAAAGATATGAGCTGCTCTAATCGCACAATTGCTAAGAAAATTAATATACCGTGATTAATAATTATATCAATTTACGTGAAAATTACGGAAAAAATCATTTTATAAAGGTGGTAATAAAATATTGTCAACGAGACGACATTCATTATTAACGAGATCTGTGGCTACGGAAAGGAAAACTGCAGCACAATGTCGAGCTGAATTGGAGCTCCCAGTAACAATAAGACGCGTGCAACAACTTTTAAACTCTTCTGGACAAAAACGCAACGTAAACCAGGCCTTAAAGAAGTACATAAACAGGCCTGTATTGATTTCGCACGGGCACAAAACACAGTGACTTTATAGAAATTTCGGCCACTGTACGTGTGCTATTACATAGATAGGAATCGTCTGATGCGTCTGACCATGACCTACCGATTCTACTGCTGCCTATACTAAAGCACGCGATCCCGACGGATTTTTAACCTATTTATTATGTTATTGCTATGGATGGGATCAAATTCAATATGCACTGACGAATCCGAGTTAATTTCAATAACCAATTTTCATTTCATGGATTTCGATTACTACTTAAAAGCAATAACGTTTCAATGACTATATTTGAAAAGTATTCATTTTATACTAATTGATATCGAACCTCGGAATGAGTACCTGCTGCCGAGTAATACAAATTACGCCTCGTAAACGTAACAATAGGACTTTTTCGTGCGATCGCGGCCTGGATTGATCTTTTGAAAAACCCGATCTTTGCATTATCGAGAAATGAAAAGGCGCATCCCGCATCCTTGCAATCCTGGAAACGAATCTACCCCGTTACGGTATGAAGCTAATCTTTAAGGTCCTATCTACGGTTTTAGTTTAAATGATGATTTGTATTTTAAAGTCAATCAATATGATTGTCGTGTATGCTTTTATTATGAGTGAAAATGACTTACCTGTCAACAACACTGCAAATTGCTCAACTTTAAGCAACCATAACTCCTGAACCATTGATCCTACAGGATCGAAACTTCGATCTGCCGGTTCTCCGGGTACAAATCTACTGGATTACATACCAAATACATCATAATTTATAGGAGAAAGGCAAAAATTTTGAGTCCGGTAAAGTAAAGTTTACCCCAGAAGTGATCTCTATAGCTTCTGTATGCTTCCACTTGCAAGAATACCATTTATATCATATGTATTATGTTAAACCCTACAGATTTTATACGTAACATTTTTTCGTATTGTTTGAAATAACGAGGATATTTAAGTACATCGAGATCGTGGGACAATTTTTAAAAATTTTTGTCCTCTGGTTTTCCTAATTACACTGTCCAACAAATTTCAACTTTTTTTATGATTTCAACATACTGTTGGGTCCTTCTTATAGAGTTTTTTGCGCTGATTCCGAATCTGTCCTTAATTTTTCTCCTGTACGCACAGTTTTTGAAAAACATGGCTTTGAAAAAAAAAACATATTTTTCAACTTTAAACAAATATTGTGATGTTATTATAAAAGATATTGAATTGTTCTTTACAGCAAAAGATTCTGTTGACTTTCCCGAATACATTGATATCCAATATCAATACATTATGATTGTTTAAACATGTTTAAACAATGATTAAAGACGGAGAGACACCACTTTTGCACCAATTTTTGAGGATATTTTTCAATTTATCTCAAAAAATTAGGGTCCAGCGGAAAATCGAACTATACCACGCGATAAAGCAGACTTTTATCTTGAAAAACCCCCGTTTGAAGTTTGCGACATCGACGTTTTTTTCGAACCAGAAAGCAAAATATCTTCGCCCGACATGAGTTGTCACCTGAGTTTTGCTGTAAAGAACAATTCAATATCTTTTATAATAACATCACAATATTTGTTTAAAGTTGAAAAATATGTTTTTTTTTCAAAGCCATGTTTTTCAAAAACTGTGCGTATAGGAGAAAAATTAAGAACAGATTCGGAATCAGCGCAAAAAAGTCTATAAGAAGGACCCAACAGTATATTGAAAATAAATTTGATGTTGGACAGTGTTATCGATCACCGTGAGTCGCGTCGTCTCGAAATGAACTTGTAAAGTGTAAATGGAAGTATGACAAGGGCTCAGGATGCTGGGCAAGGATCGGCGAGTACGTCGCCGCGAATTTTCTGTATTGTTGCGTTCGCAACTGCGTCACCGTTTAAGCCCACCCGTTGCGTGCGCTGATTTATCGCACGCTGAACGAGTCACGCAGCTCCGGGGTGTAATTATTTTCACGTGACTGCTGTTGGGATTAAACTCCCACCGGAAGGGGTGTGTTTTTGTGCCGCCTCGTGGCGGCGCGGCGCGTGTTACTTCGATCATCGGTTGCTCTTTCTGGACGCGTTAATCGCAGAGAAACGAGATTTCTGGATCGATTTCACAATTTTCTCAACTGACTGTCGGTCTCCCTGTTTCATTTACTTTTCAAATTTGAATAGAGCGTATGACACTCGCGATATAGGGTGATCAATACTTACAATTAGGATTGTTTTCCGAAAGTTTATCTCGCGCCTGTTTTCTTATATTGTGTTGGCAAATAAGTTCGTTCGGTTTTTGTGATTTATTCCACTGTAAAAAACCGAACGAACTTATTTGCCAACCCAATATTTCCTAGTGATTTTCTATGATTGCACCTTTTACTGATGTTCGTGTTTAATTCGTTTCCGTTTGACCCTGTATGTGATACTTGGAACAGTGTTTTCTTATGTCTTCTAATAATTCGCGTGGATTATTTTAATTCATTTCCATTTAACTCTGTGTTTTGAAGCGACGCGCTTGGGCACTCGCGAGTGGCGCGCGGATGATGAAATGTTCCACTCAAGGTTGTAAGGCTTGAGCCCTTTTCAATCGCGGACGCATCGGCTCGCGTTACACTGTGATGCACTGCCCGCCATATTAATATTGGGCAGCCGTTTCAATGGTCGAGTGATCGCAAAAGACAATGATTGGTTCGAATGAAAATGAATTGCAAGGGGACTCGTCAGTAAGTCTAATCTATCAAGTCCTGCCTTGTACGCGCGCGGATGATGAAATGATGATTCGCGTTTGTGTCTCTAGCGCACGCGAGAGATCTCGATTGAAACGATTCCGTACGTGAAGTATCTCGACTGATGCGATCCCGTTTTGTCGGGTGTCCTTGTGGGGAATAGTCTCGTAGAAGCGGAAGGTAGAGTAGGGGCACAAGTATTAATCTGGTAACTCTGATGTCAGGTCGTGAAAATCTGAAAGCTCTTCTAATTATTTTTCTATGAAGTCTTGACTTTAACTTGGAAGTTGGAAAGAACGCACATAGAGAATTGTTCCGAATAAATGATCTAAAATAATTATTCGAATAAATTCTTTTTAGTCGAATATTTTATTCGGAGAATATTATTCATTATTCGTAACAAGCTATTCTCTTTATTTAATCGAAGAATTCATCTATCCGAATAAATTCTTATTTGAATATCTATTCGACAGTGACGATTAAAATTTTATTCATTAAGCTGCGCGAGGAGGAAAAGAGGAGGAAGGAGAAGTTGTACGAAAATTATAACCCTGAGGGGAACGAATAAAGTTATACATCACTCTTATTAATTATCTGTTATCCGAATAAAATTTTGCTCAACACTGTGAATGGGCGCTTCAGTTGCATGTACGTTGAAATTAGAATCTTTTATTCATCGTTTTAATACATTCTCTTCCACAAACATGAACGCATCATAAAGAGATTACCAAATTTTTAACTAATAAATGAATATCTTCGGAATGACCACCTCAATTATTAAAAACTTGTCAGGTACGTATGTTCTTCTGCGAGTGATCGTAAATATTCTTTCATGGTGAAGCGAGCTAAAAAGTACGACGCGATAAAAAAGTGGACAGTTTAACGTTCAACATAAAATAGAATTTTAAATGCATAGCGAATGCACTTGTTTCTTGTTTCGCTCGTCGCCAGTATATGTATGTACGTGTCGTTGTTACCATTTCCAATACAGCATACAGAGATTTACCGTATCATATATCAGATGCTGTTTGTCAGCGAGTTGCACGATGTGTCTGTTCACAAATCCTTATAAAAAGATTTTCCATGCGTCCGTCAGATCTGCTGCGACCTCGGCAGAGTTAAGCTGAGTTTAACAGAGTTTAAATGTGACGTTCGTTCTATTGAAGAGTGTAGCTTTAAAATAAAAAATATTGTACGGAGCACTAATACGCTAGAACAGCGAATGTTGGAAGCTTGAATTATTTCATATCAAAGGCAAATAATTCTTCTCGCACGGTATGATACGTTTATAAATTACATCCATTTTTATTTAAAGATTTTGCATTTGTTTGTCAGATCTGCTGCGACCTCGGTAGAGTTAAGCGAGTTTAAAAGAGTTTAAATCTGGCGTTCATTCTAGTGAAGAGAGTAATTTCAAAATAAGAAATATTGTACGGAGAACTGATGCGCTAGCACAGCAAATGTTGGAAGCTTGAATTATTTCATATCAAAGGCAAATAATTCTTCTCGCACGGTATAATACGTTTATAAATTACATCCATTTTTACCACGCTTATATTAACTTGCCGTGTTGTTGTTGTATGCGTCAAATCATGTAATCCCATAGTCCAATCCTGCTGAAATTTTGTATACACACTTGCTTCCGATGAGAATAAAAGTAGAAAATAAAATGTATAAAAAGAACTTTTTGAAAACCACGCTTATGTTAAAATGCACTAAAAAAGAGAAAATTCCTGATTCTCCATAAAATACCGAATACAGTTGAATGATTAATAATATTTTTCCCCAAAATTTTAAGCAATTTGTTCAAAATTTCTTCTGTTATAAAATTAGTGTCGGAATAGATAGAAAAATTTAATATATAAATTTAAATAAAATCATGACATTAGTCACTATAAAAATAAATGCGTGGAGCGCTAAACTATATTGACGTAATCTTCGTGGGTGCTCCACGCTTTTATTTTTATAGTGCCTAATGTCATGATTTTATTTATATTAAATTTTTCTATCTATTTCGACACTAATTTTATAACAGAAGAAATTTTGAACTAATTGCTTAAAATTTTGGGGAAAATGTTATTAATCATTTACCTAGATTCGGTATTTTATGGAGAACCAGGGAAAAAATTATTTTCTCCTTTTTATAGACCTATTTATAGACCTTTAATTTCATTATCCAAGAGAATAATTATTTTCTGCAGCGTTCTCTATTCCAATTTATTCTATTTTATTCTTCATTTCATATTGTATTTTAAATTGTATCAAGAAGCAACTTTATTGCAACGTAAATTCATTAATTCAAAACCTAACATACCGTAAAATTATACTTCAAACTAGGTGAACCAGCAGTAATTTGGTATTCATTATTGTTGTTCTTATAGAGTATTATAGGTACTGTGTACTAATAAGTTTTATTTTCAAATTATCAGCAAGAATTAGTACAAAAATATGAGAGATCCTGATTGAATATTACTAATTGTCTTTTAACTGCTTTGCCGAGGATAATTCCCGATAAATGATTCTGCACGATCATGCGATCTCGAGTATGAAATCTTCTTTTCTAGAGGGATTTCGAACATCGCAAGCATTCGCGGAATCTCGATAAATATGCGAAGGAAACGATGGTCTCGGAACACCGGAAATTAACGTACCACAGATCGTTTTAAACTGAGATTTTCCAACAATTCTGCATTTGCATATATGAAAATGCCCGAGTTTGATCACGTATACCTTCGTTCCTTTAATTAATTTAATTAATAATTATTATTAAGTATACAACCCCTGGCAAAAAGTATTCAACCGCATTTAAGAATCGCATAATTTTCTTAAGATTGAACCAAATGAGTTGAGATTTTTTTACATGTTCGAAGACTTAGTTTACTAAGTAACGGGTAAACGAAATTTTGAAAGCAATATGTTGAAAGGAGTAAGGAATAAGAATAGGAAACACAACATTTATTATAGCAATTTCGTCACCTTTTTACTTCTTATAGATAGATAGCGGCAGTGGCGCACCCAGGATGCAATTTGGGGGGGGGGCCGAGTTGAACCCAGCCCTAGGTTTTACGTGATGACCTTTTTTTTGGCCAACATATCTGTCAAGGGCTATTCCGCGATGTTAATTTTGGAAGGTAAACATTTTTTTCTTGGGGGGGACCTGGCCCCCTGCCCCCCCCCCCTAGGTGCGCCACTGGATAGTGGATTTCTATACAAAATCAAAATTTTCTACCTAACTTGCAACAATCTGGAGTGAAGTGGACATTTATTTTCCTTCTTAATATGTTTAATCTGTTGAAAGTAATATGACAGTATTTTTAAATTCTTCTAATTATTTTACTGATTCAAATTACATCTACTGATTTTTGTCATAAATACATAAAATCCGCTGTCTACTTATAGATCCGTGTTTGATAAAAAAATATAGTGTCGTGAGAACAATCGAAGTGATAATAGGAACAAGTGGTCCATGGGTAACAATCAATTATCATTTTTAGTAGGAGTGAAAATTAGGAAAACAAGTGGAAATTATTTATAAGTGAGGTCAATAAAACTTTCCCCGGTTACACCCAGAATTTACTCAATTATACAAATTCACCATTACGAAGCAACGTCTTCTCAAGTTCGGAGATCTTGGTGTAGTTAAGACTTTTATGTGACTTGTTAATTAGGAATGTCGAGTATTATCTTCGTTATCATGACTCCATCATTTTCTTATCTGTTTGTTTAAAGCGTCGGACTATAAATTACATTACGATATACGCAATAATGTGCATGAAATAATTGCTGGATTCGTTGTGGGTTGAATAGTTTCAGATCCTCGTTACTAGACTCCTGGATTTTGTGCAAAATAAGAATTTCCTGCATCCTAGAGCCTTTTAGAAATTTCTTTCTTTAATAACTTCTTTAGGTCGGATATCGATACTCTCTGATACTTCTAATCTTCATTTCAAGTCGCAGCTAACAATTTTTGTCATAAATGCATAAACTATGCATTCTTAAAATGCGAATCTTTATTGCAAAATACATATGAATCTCCTGTGACAACTGCAAGCAACAGATGCTAAATAGAAGTTTCTTTCCGTCTTTAATCATTCTAATAAATTAAGAATAATATATATTGATCTTCTCAAATTCTTTTAATCTTCGTACTATTTCGAATTTCAGTTAGCAATTTTAGTCATAATTACATGAAATACGCATTCTTAAACTGCGAATCTTTATTGCAAAATATGAACCTCTTGTGTCAACTGCAAGCGACAAATACTAAATAGAAGTTTCTTTCCGTCTTTAATATAATAATTTTAATAAATTAAGAATAATATATTGATGTTCTAAAGTTCTTTTAATCCTCCTACTATTTCGAATTTCGGCTAGCAATTTTAGTCATAATTGCATGGAATACGCATTCTTAACCCGGCGTTAGTTAGGTGGGGTCTTACAGAACCCAGAGATTTTAGATTGATTGTAGCATTGTAAAGATGTTCCATTAGTTAAGTATTTTCGAATAATAAAAATTTAATTTCGAGGATCTGCGTTTTTACTCTGATTAATTGCAAGCCTCCTAAGAGCAATACTTAATCTTATAATTTTATGAAAAAAGGTATTTATTTCTATAATACAATATATTATTTCGGTAGGTCTGTGAGACCTCACCTTACCACTTACGATAAATTTTCCCACCTTACCAACGCCGGGTTAAAATGCGAATTTTATTGCAAAATATGAATCTCCTGTGTCAACTGCAAGAGACAGATGCTAAATAGAAGTTTCTTTCCGTCTTTAATGATTTTAATAAATTAAGGATAATATCGTCGGCTGAATGTAATAACTAGGTAACTTACAATACCTTTGTTTAGAGAAATTGATGAAACAGTATTGTAAAGTTTTAAGATTACGGTAGGGAGACCGTTATTTTAAACATAATGCCAATATCTGCTTATGTTTCTTTAGTTTAAGTGGAACAATACATGAAAAAACATCATTTTGGATTAAAAAATATTTTTTAAAAGTCGAGTTGCCCATTTATGATATAAATAAGTATTTATATAAGAAATATGTATTTATTTTTTATCTACTTTGAACACTGCTCACTAAATGGGGTAGATTACTTTGATAGAGGTGACCAAATTTTTATATTAAATTCGACTTGATTTCTTCTTTAATACGAAGTATTATAGATAACTCAAAATCTCCAAATTTCAAGTTACCTAGTTATTACATTCAGCCGGCGCGATATAGTGATGTTCTAAAATTCTTTTAACTAGCACCTACCTAATTTCGTCACAATTGCTTAACATTTAGAATCATTACCCATTACTACTGACCATGTGGGAATTCGTGGCGGAGAAATCACCAGGTTAACAGGTGGGATACATACACCGCTGTATCAGTCAGTCACCCCGGTGACCGACACAGAACCGTTTACATAATGTCGGTCACCGACGACCGATATGTAATATGCGATTATTCATGTTTGCATAATTAATACAATATTTAGTGAAGCCTTACGAATGATTACCATATATGTATCGAGGATTAACCTAGGACCACAGTTCAAAAATTCTCCATTTCGTAACCTTTAGAGGGACGTTATTTTTCCATTGAAAACTTGAATTTTCTTTCTAAAAAATTTATATGTACGTACAACCATCATTTCCTTAACATTTATTCCACATTTCCTATATCTGTAGGAATATTCAAACAATATTTTGTGCTACTAGGGGTGTTACTCAAAATTTCCAAGTTTGTCGATGGTCATTGCAGTGATCATTCCACTGGAAATGTTAATCCTGAAGCCATACCATGAAATTTTAATATGAAATACTAGGGGGCTCAGCCCTCTGTTCGCTTCACTCACCAATCCCCTTGGCGCGGCGCGGTGCGAAGCGAGTCAGTGGAGTGGGGATGAATCGGAGTGGGAACCGAGTGGGTACTACTGAGCATCGCGCGGGGAGGTGTAACGGTTAAATTTTTAATGGTTTATATCTCCTAAACGCATAGGCTTTAAAATTTTTTTTAATATTGCATTGTCATTCAGTTCTGAGCTATGTTTAAAATTTCGGTAATTATACAGAAAAGTACTGCCCACTCCGATTTTGATGAAATTTAAATATGTTATGCAGCAACACATTCTGAACAGCTTTTTACTTTTCCAATATAGGGGGGTCGCTTTTAGTTTTCGAGATATTTGCAAAAAACTATCGCGAATACTGTATTGAATTTTTCGTATTCCTGCACGCTCCGCTGCAACGTAAACCTGTTTCGGTGCGACGTTTGTTTACATTTTGACGCTGTAGAGATAAGAGAGAAAAAACAGGGGGGGCGGAAAGGGCCAGCCTGACACCACACCCACCCACCCAGTGCTTTACACGCACCCACTGTTTCTAAATTATACTCTAGATTCTTACGTATTTTCACGTGCTGATTACGAATATGATATTGAAAATTTGCGCAAATGTTAATTTCTTAACGGAAACTTTCTTTTTAGAAACACTGGGTGCGTGTGTGTGGTGTCAGGCCGGCTATTTCCACCCTCCCGTTTTCTACCTCATCTCTACAGAGTCAAAATGTAAACAAACGCCGCACCGAAACAGGTTTACGTTGCAGCGGAGCGTGCAGGAATACGAAAAATTCAATACAGTATTCGCTATATTCTAAAAGGAAAAAGTTGTTCAAAATGTCAATATCTATAACATATTTAAATTTGATCAAAATCGGAGTGGGCAGTACTTTTCTGTATAATTACCAAAATTTCAAGTCTCCAGCTCATCGAGAAGTTGGTTTAAAATCAATTGAAAAATTTGTACCGAACAAACAGACAGACAAGAAAGCAAGCGAATAAAAACGTAGTAAAATACTATAACATTGGTCAGAGCGATGTTCTTTCTGAATCAACGATTCCAAGCACAGCCACCTGGAGCGCATAATTCGCTGTCAACAGTTTGCCAAAATGTCGAACTAAACGCTAAATCCCTAGCGAACGTGGCCGGTGTTCGATACATAGCCTCAAGAAAGATTAAATGGCCGTATATCCGTGTCATATGTACCAGTGTTCGTGCGCCGAGCCGAGCAAATAAAGTCTTTCGAACGCAATCAAATCCATAATGAGGTATCAGGGTAATTGGTATACTCCCACGGAAAATACACACGGCACAATTGCGCTGTATCGAAGACGGCATGGAACACAGTTCCACTGGTAGCTGCGATTTCCGTGGGATTTGTGGTTATTGTCTCCGTTCTCGCGGCGCGGCGCGGCGTGGGCGTAGCGAGAGATGCACAGCAGGCGCAAACTAATTCTTGCCGCATTGATTAACGCGATACGAACCGACCGCGATTGTGTCGCGTCTGAAAAGACGCATTGTCATCCTTCCTGTCTCTTGGAACCGTCGAAATCGCGCCCTCCTCCCCCAAGTTTGGCACACGGAAAACCAGCCAGTTTCACATGGGATAATCTCGTGGAGAACTTTTTCCCTGCGCCACACAGTGGTCCGGATCGGGAAATTCAGTGACATTGGGCCTAAAATGAACTTTCTCGTATCAATATCTAATCAACGAACTTCCTAAATGTCCATGGACTTCGAAAATGAAGAAATTAGTACAATTTAATAAATATTATAGTTGTAATAAACATTGAAAGCTGGATATTTTTCACGTCAAAAATAGCTTCTCTTTAATGCGGTGCCCCGACGATCCTATCTATTATTTTCTTTTCCTTTTTTTTTTAATTGTAGAGCAGAATTTTGTAATAAAAAATCATGTCTTGTACTTCTTGGTCATTAGCGACGACTGTGTGCTTCGTTGGTTAGATTTCATCTCATAGATCTGCAGACTTTATGAATTTTAGTAAATTTTCTCTGGCTCGTTTCGATTTAAGATCGTACTAATTAACGTAAATACTCTATTTAAAAAATAAAGGTGAATGCAGTCCGAAAAATTGGCGAAGTTCTATCTGTTTAAGAGAGTATATCTTTAAAGTTTAGCCAAGTTTAGCTTTATAACAACTTAGAATATTTTTAGCACACCTTCCTTAAAAGGAAGGTGTGCTAATAATCCCATAAGAATCATTTCCCGTCGCTGACTATGTACTTTGTAAGTTATGAATGATTATTGCATCGAGAAATTTGGCGACTCTTGAACCATAAGAGATATTGGGATGAAATTTGCACTAAAATTCAGTAAATTCATCAAATAATTTTTTAACTCGTTGTTTAAATTGTATTGTCTTAAAATATTATGTTATAATAATAATAATAATGTTCTCCATCAGCAGCAAACGGAGATATATACAATATTGTACAAACTACTTTTAATGAGCGATCCTTATACATTATCTAGCATGCGACTAAAATCGTGTACCAAAAACAATTCGAAACAGTTATACTAAATATTTGTTGTCCGAAACTTCGTGACTTCATCTTTTAATGCGAGACACATAACCGAAGAACCTAAGATGTAAATGTTAACTCATCAATTTGAATGAAAAAACATCGAAAAGTAAGTGTTCACTTTGTCATTTCATCGATTTTTATCACTGTGTCAGCTTGACACAGAGAAACAGATTCAGTTCGTGATATAAGGGACGGATGAGGGTTGAAATTGATGCAGGAAATTTTTATTTCGCATAAATATATCCGCAGTCTAATTATAACCATAAAAATTAACGCGATGCGATTCGCCCGCGATTGTCTCGTTTGAATGAACGTATTGTCGCCATTCTTGTCTCGTGGAACCGTCGAAATCACGCTGTCAACTTCGACATGGTAGACCAGCCAGTTTCATCGGATAATCTCGCCGAGAACTTTTTCCCGCGTCAGCTACGAGATAACGAAATATATCCCGAAAGACGAGCGTTGCGATAAGCCAGCGAAACTCTCGGATGCCGTCCGGCCTGGTCGGCTTGTAGATTAAACTCGAAACTTCTGGGAGAGCGTCTCGCGTAATCCGTTTAATCGCATTATTAGTACCGAGACGAGAATAATATGAGTTGATAATGTCGTGTACGGCCGAGCGTGTGATTCAATTTCGACAAGCGAACCCCTCGGAGGGTACCAGTCGCGATGAAACTCCGTTCTCCGCGTTTCTATTGCGGCCACAGTCATCGCTATTGTGTATCTGCACGCTGTCCCCGAGCATGGTTCTTTCACCTTCTCTTTGCTCGAACGCTGAAATGAAATATCGGCCCTTGCCGCAAATACACTGGGACTACGCGAAAGATACGTACATAAGTTGAGGTGTACGGTAGGACATCGTTCGTTGCACGGAACGAGACCGAAAATGTGTGCAAATATCGAGTTTGTGCAAAGAAAGAGGTATGATAGTCATCTGTAGTGCCAATCTTCTTTTATTTCTTTCTACACATAGCCAACACAGAACCTTGAACACATCGTGGTAAGTGTCGCAAGCATGCAACGAATGAGGATGCCGTGCAATAAACGAGATTGTAACTAGCGAGGTTCTACTGTATACAGGGTGAGCTACCTAAAACATGCCACCCGAATACAGTAAAGTCGCGATTTCTATCCCTGAGGGTCTGAACTAGGGCTTATACAGCGCGAGTGTCCGAACCTTCACAAAAAACGCGATTTCAAAACACAAAAATCAATAAACGCATATCGCGATAAGTGAACAATTCCTTTTGCACGTTTAAACTACATTAATTTTCCAACAAATTAGATATATTAGATTGGGGAAAAAGAAATCTTATTATTTTTACGTTATCTCAAGCGGAGAAATGATGGTTTTTTTTCTCCCCAACCTAATATTTAAGCAGAGTTGAAAAATTTTCTGTTAAAAAGGACCTATTTTTAGCCTTTGAATGGCACAGCTACACTGAACACGACTTGTTGCTTCTAATGCTCGTGAAAAGTTTGTTTATAAACAGAAATAAAGTTGACAACCATGACTGGTGTCCCCAGTGCGTTAATGTGGAAAAAAGCACTGTCCCAACTTATACGGTGCCCCAACCTTTACGACAGTCCCTTATGCTTTTGAGTTCTTGGAACCATGCAACAATGAAAAATCTTCCTCATGACCACTTGACATTAAGCCAATATAAAATGAAAAATCGCTTTCTCATTTGGAATTTTTAAAGCTTTTGATCGATCAGTTGATAGGAATTTTCCAACAACTATGGCGTCCTCCTGCATTTTATTCAAACAATAAACTGAACATCATATTGCACATTCGTGCGAGAGTAAATAAAGGAGACTGTGTTGTGTGTTTAGATATGGAAATGCCAGATGAAAGACGATACTCGAATTATTATTGTAATGTTTGTTCCACGACAAACATATAATGTAAATAAAAAGTATTTGTATCAGTTGTGCATGACGCTCACGTTGAATAAATATTAAATATTAACTGTCTAGTTGAATATTAAATGTATGAAAATTTTCTGGGTTTAAAGAAATAGATCTAAATTGTATAACAGCCACAAACTAGTTTCAACGAATAATAACTAAACCAGAGTTGAGGTCTGTATTAAATTGCTACGTTAGACTAACAATTTTCAGAGACTTAATTTCCTCCAAAAATTTTACGTCTGTATTGAATTGTGTTGAGAGTAAAGGAGTTTTCGTCGGATATATATCAATATAAAATTTGCACATTTAAACTGCATTAAATTTCCAACAAATTAGATATATTTAAGCAATCAGTTGGGTTGAAAAATTTTCAGTTAAAAACGAATCAATAAGAGACACAATAAAACTTTGCAGGACATATTTTCAGCCTTTGCTTGTCACAGCTACACAGAACACGACTTGTTGCTTCTAATGCTCGTGAAAAGTTTGTTTATAAACAGAAATGAAGTTGACAACCATGACATTGGTGTTTCCAGTGCGTTAATGTGGAAGGAGCACTGTCCCAACTTGTACGGTGTCCCACCCTTTACGACAATTCCTTACATATTTTCATTACAACAGTCTCAGCTTAAAAAACAATGAATCCAACGATGAACTTTACGTGATCTTCACGCGATGTTCGTGCGACCTTCACGCCTTCATTAGTCCTTGTTGACATACCAATCTCGCTCTCCGCAATTTTAACGGGCACAACGCTTCCTCCATAATTAAATATAATGAACTAAAAGAAAGATATCTGAAGCTCAGTTACCCGCGATCCATCTCACCAGGAACAAAATCAAGAATCTTGAAGGCTTTTTTCTCCGAGTTCAGTTTACCAAACGAACTTGCTGAGAACCATCGAATCCATTGAAATGGAAAAGCTTTTAATTGAAAACTAGCCGGATACCAGGCCAGAAATATGTGTGAAGCCTTCGAAGAGGCTTAATTGATTCTGGCCGCGGGTTCTGAGGCTGTTCACCGTGGAAAAATTCGAATCACAGGATCGTCGGATGTGCGCCTGTCGATGCGCATTCTGCTCGGGGTGAACGAAAAGCAACGGAAAAAATGCTCGACCGACAATTACGGACAGCCGCGAACGAGCACGGCCGGAAACACGAGGGCTGACCACTGTCGAAGCCACCGTAGAAATTCTGCGACGACGCGACGGCTCTCTGTTATTTTTCTCGTTCCAACCACTGGACGAAGTCCGTGGATTTCTCGCAAGTCATTCCGAACCATTTCGTGGCGTGGTGGTAAACAGAGCCTGGTGTGGGTGAACCGCAAATATTGCGGACACCGAAATATGATAAACCAACATTCTTCGTGGTCAAAATACCCCTCGAACTTCGCCTGATCTGCTACTCAATATGTACAGAGTGTAAAGAAATGATATAGGGTGGTTTACCAGATATTACGAGGAAGAACGTTTATACAGGGTGTTTACCGGTGGGTAAACTTACAGTAAATTTACAGGTGGGAGAAAATTTAAGGGGTGGTTCTCGACGATAATATAAGACGAAAATGAAGAATAAAAAAATTGCGATTTCGGCTTCGTTATTTAGTTAACAATTAAAAATCCGCCTAAAATGCTGCAACACTTCTAACAAAAGTATACGTTGCGTACGTCACACAGGCGCGCGACAGTCTCGTATCAAGTGACAAACGCATGCATACCTTGGTTCTCATTTGGGGCCCCAGCGAGGTGAAAATTTTTAAAAAATCGTTGGATGACACTGAACCTGCCTACTCGTTAAAATCCACAAGGGCATTTCTATTACTATCATGATTTGAATGAAGAATAACAATTTTTAAGCCGTCGCCAAATGGAAAGCGGCTGTGTGATAATTTGAGCCGATATTGGATATATTGGAGTAAATCAGAAATCAAATTTATAAAAGGACGAATGAATAGTGAACGGTATATTGAAATGATAAATGAACAACGAAACACTTATGCTGTAAGAATTGCTGCAAGTAAACACATTTTACAAGATAATGTCGCAGTCCACGCGGTGAAAGCGGTCAAGAATGTTTTCTTTAAACATTATTCGTGTTTTGGAGTGGCCAGCAAGATCTCCAACCTCAACATTATGTTAAATGTTCTTTGGATCTAAATATAAATGGAATACCGCATTCGTTTCAGAGTGCCGTGTTTCTTTTTTAAATAAATTCGTCTTAAAGGTTTCACCGTTACCCGTCAAGCCGGTTTGTAAAACGGGTACGAGGTAAATTTTCGAACCGAATGGAGTTTGTTCCGATGAAACGAAAATTGCGTTCGTTTATCTCTTTGTGCTGGTTTCCTTTGACGTTTGTATTGCGCAAGGCTTTCTGATTTGAATAGATTCCAAGAAAATCGCGCCATTTTCATGGCTTTGTGTTTACTCATTTCATTTCCCGCCTAAAAAAGGAACAATTGTTCTTCAATTATGATAGAAAATACGTTAAATTACACGATACCATAGTTGGCACGAAGCTTTATAATTTTTTCATCAGCTGTATTAATTGCTCTTCTGTCACACAATAATTAAACGTCCGCATTTTGTGAAAAGATCTGCGATACCATTAACATTATACGCAAGTGCTTCATACTTTTCATAAAAATTCTACCTCTCTATCTGTATCTGTTTAATTATTATTACTATATGATGCAGTAAATACTACGATAATTACATTTCATGCCATGCCTCATAAAAATTAAAAAATCCTCTACAATATGTTTCACATATAAGAGCTTCTATAATACCCGTGCATGGTTATGTATTTTTATCCATATTTTTGTTAATGTGTTTTCCTTTATTTGATTTCGTATTATTTCAACACATCCGTACTTCGTTAACATTTCAACTTTTTAAAGGTATATTTCTATATGTATTCGTGTTTTCGTATTTTTTACATACCATTAATAATAATAATAGGGATTATAACATGTCGCGTATTAATACTTTTAAAAGGAATTTGAAATTTATTGTTATTTCGAATGAAAATATTTTCCATCGACTGAAAAATTATAATACACTAAAAAAATATAAAACAGTTATGAATAATAATACGCAAAGGTTTCCAAACCAATGCTCTTCTGTGTAACGAGTAATTCGTTTACAAAAAATAAAATACGAGTTTGAAAATTCCACGCATTCGCGAGTTCTAGCATTCAGAAGAAGTAGAATTGGTCTGTCATGATCAGACGCGTCAGCCGATTTCTATTCAATGCATGCGGTACTATCGAATTTACAAACTCGATTTTCTTGAGAGTGATGTGGCAAACAAGAAAATACTATTTGTTATATCTATACTCTTTTCCAAACAGAATTATGTCATACTCGGTTGTATCACACATCCTGAAATATTCTGAACGACATACTCAAATTTCGAACGGCATGTTTTCAAGACAGAGTCAGATAAAAAAGTTAAAAATCGAGGCCTTAACCATTCCGTTTTAGTTATTCCTTCTAAAACACAGGTGGGCAAAAATTTAATCAACGATTGACGAATAAATTTCTACTTCAATCGTTAATCGCAATTAACAATTAATCTCCTACTTTAGTCGTTAAAATTGCGGTTGACGATTAAATACTTATTAATCGTTAATTGTAACGTAATGTTTCAATTGTAATCGTCAATCGGATGATTGATTAATGATTAACTGCTGAAATTTTGAAATGAAATACAGAACTAAATTATTATTTTTTGTTTGCTCACTTTTGTTTTGTATTGGAATATAAAAATGCATAAACGGTTTTGTCAATTTTTGTTTCAGTAGTATGAAAAACATAAAAATATGGTTGAGTTTATATAATTATTCACAGCACTGTAAGTTGGTAAAAGTCCCATAAAAAAAGTAATTAAAAATAAAGAAGTTTTGTAATTCGATTAGTAGTGGTTCACACGGATACAACCGAGCCGAGATCAATCATCGCCGCCCTGCGGCGCGGCGTTGGCCGACAGTGGTGTGGGTAGGCACTGGATAAATTCTGGGTAGAAGGTCGCAGGAAAAATATCGTGAATTTACTGTATTAGTTTTTTATTCTATTAGCATGTTATTATTAGTATTCGTATCGAAAGATTCTCTGAATTCGCTCTGCACCTTAGAAATGAAACGAAGTGAAACTTGAAATCCTTTCAAGCACCGACACTGTTGCATTTTCATTATATAATGAGTAGACTGGGGATGTTTATGTATTTTCCAATTTTCGTCGACAAATTTGAAGAAAGTGGAATGAAATAAAATCATATTTTGAATGGAAACATCCCTTGTAGATTCAAAACAAATGGAAATTGTACAAAATTCTATCGGATTTTATATTCTAACCATTTTTGAACATTCTAAGAAGCCATAAATGCATAAAGATCCGCAGTCTAATAATTAGTACATAAAAATAAATTCTCTTGAGCTATGATACCACAATATACGTAATAATAATACTAATTACAAGTGACAAAATTTGTCCAAATATTTTTCCTACCAACTTAAACTACGATTTGTAGAGAAAAAGGAAGTGTCCGGATTCTTTTGAACGGTAGTGTATTTCGAAGTCATTAAAATGGGAGAGGAGTTTACCTAAGAACCATTTCAGCCCCTGGCTTTAAAATATTTTGCGACATGAAATTTTTAAAATTAATCTGTTTTGCAAAGGCGGCCCGAAGTGCCGCGGTTAGAATGAAAGTCGATTACGTTGCGTGGTCATCGTAGGCGCCCGGTTTCCGGTTCTTATTCTATTCTCGCGCGCGCGCAACGAAGCCGAGAGGCCGACGATCAATCACCGTGATAATTAATGATGCTCATTTCTAATTATCCATGTCCTCGTTGATCAGTATCTGTGCTATCCGTTCCATCGAACCAATTCCCCACTGTAGAACACACCTCACTCTCAGCGGCGAACGGCGGCTCACACCTTCGGTGCCTGTGTTCCCGACGGCCATAAATTCCTAGCGAGTAGAAACGGCGTCGTTAGCAGGCACCGTCGAAAATTCGTGCAACGATTTTTTCCACGAAAAACAAAAAGAAATAATGTTAGTCGGTGACGCGACAACGTACGATCCCGACGCGAAATACGCGGGAAAATCGCGAAACAACGATACCGCTTGTAACTTGATGAAATCCCGCAAACACACGCACACACACATGCATACACACAGTTCCCTGAAACACAGCTCTATACATCATTTTCGTACAGCCGCGTTTTTATTTTCTTTCCTCCTTTTTTTCGCTTTCGTTTCCTTGAATTCTTCGCTTCGAAGTCGGCTTAACGACGCGCGAGCAAAAACCGGGCATAATGACACGTGGAACGGCGGAGATTTGAATTTCCCAGCGTAGACACACAGCTCGCGGAACGTTAATGCACGCGTTATAAATAACGTCAGGATATTTCCATTTTTATTGTAATAGTTCGGAGGGAGATTCGATCGCTGACCGAGTTCGAACTTTTCGGGTGATCAGTGTTATTTCGCCGACCGGGAACAATGCGACTACCAAGACTACCGCAAGTACAGTTCCAGGACTGTCTTCGAGGAGTCAGAGTCGATGTTTCTTCGAGTTTGTTTGGCACTGTCGATCGTCGACCCTATGGGTTTCTTTTGGAATGGGTTTGAATCACCGGAGACTGTATATTGGATCTTCCAAGGTCCACTTTAAATTTTAGATTTCTATTCAGTAGTGCTGTGTGTGCAGTTGCAGATTTAGGCATGGACTTTATGGTAATAAAATCAAGAGAATGGAAGCAATTTAAATTAAAAACTTCAGAAAAAGTGTTAGAATCAACATTATAATAATAGTTAATTTAAATAAACGTTAGACTTTGGTATATGATTTTGAGAGATCATTAAGTGGCATCTAGTACCGGACACAGTAAAACTTACTAACTTAACCCTCATCCGTCCCTCATTTTACGAACAGAATCTGTCCCTTGGTATATAACAATGTAAATAGTCATTTTTCGATTTTTTTCAATACAAATTGATGAGTTAACGTTTACATCTTAGATTTTTCGGTTGTGTTTCGCATTAAAAAAATAAAGGCCACGAAGTTTCGAGTAAATTTACCTACAAATAGCAGAACAGTATAACTTATTTCAGGAAAACTGTGTTAAATTGACACGAGAGACGGATGAGGGTTAACTTGATACCGTTTGAGCATAATTTACAGTGATTATAAATGTAATGTTAAATATCTATGTAAGCCTCGTGTGCCCATTTTTGGCAGTTTGAACATTGAATCCGGTCTTTTTCGTTGCTTTCCAACTTTGTATAATAATCTTTTACGCAGAATTTCATAATTTATCCGAATTTGAGAAAAATATTAGACATGAAAAAGCAAAGTAATGAAAAACCGATTAGAACACTGTATGTCCACCAGGAAACCATGCAACTTGTGTTATTTATCAATTATCTAAGCTCGTCATTTCACGAGATTCACTCTGCACAGTTAATGTTCGATATTAGGGGCTGTTCGGCGTTAACCCTTTGAACTCGAAAATTAATAATTTCTTCTGACCTAGAATATTCCCATTCTGCATCACTTTTTTCATAATATGCATATTAAACTGATCAAATTTACTCATGTACATAATACTCAAATGTTTAGTAATTTATTTGATATAAAATAATTTAATAACGTAACAATTCTTTTACATTACTGATATAGCAATATGTATTTCGTGGTGCCTCAGAGTTGCTAGTCGAGTGCTAAGGGTTAAGGGAACTCCCCTACTTGAGGTCACGTGGGTTAATTGGCTGAGCCCCCAAACAGTGTTAGCACAGGGTCCGAAATTAAAGCTTAGCCGCTGTGTATGTTAAAATAAATACTACAATTTAGACAGATGTATCATGCTAATGTGTTGGAACATACATACAGGGTTGTAACATGAATACGTTCGATTATGTTCAGTATCTCATTTTATCTATTGGTAAAATATACACAGAGTTACATTCAATCAATTGAATAACTTCTGGTTGCAAGTGGCTTCACTTCAATCACAGTATTTAGAATGATTCATGACTAGACTGTGGATTTTTATGCAAAATAAAAATGTTCGGCATCAATTATATACAACTAAAGTTATATAAAAACGATTTCCTCTCTTGTTAAAATTAATAAATTTTATATTATATTAGAAGAATATTTTTGAGTTTCTTTTAGCTATTATTGTTTTGTGTTTTTCATGAATGCATGAAATCCGCTTATATTTGCAACCGAACGAATTTATGTTACAATTGATGAGGAGATTTCAAATTATATATAAAAATGTTTCGATAACGTACCAGATGCTTCATAATCATTCATTTACAATTTGTATAAAATTATATTCTACAAGTATGTCAATTGATTACTTAAGAACAAACCCATTTTTCAACTACAAGAAGTGCAAAAGGATAAGATTGGTTTTCTAAATTCTTTTGTCATGGTTCCATGTCACTTTTATATAGAATTTTTAGTAAAATCTGCAGTTTACTCGTATAGCATGCAAAATCATGCAATTAAAAGCTAATCGATTTAAGCACAACTCACTTTGGTATACTCTTGTTAATGAAAGAAATGTATATTTAGTGCGCCGGAAAATTGGCGTGGTTTTCGTAGCGCGAAAGCAACAGCATGTTTTATTATCTCTGTGTAGACAAGTGCGGATTGTTTCACCGCTAACGCAAAACCTTGTAGCGAGCAGATTACACGTTATTCTTGGTTGTCTCGTATATTATCATTAATGACACTGGGATGCCGTTCTCATAGCTCATTTCCAAGTCTCTCATCCCCTATTCGGAAGTTATCGAACCACTTTTGTCCGGGATATTCACGTACGCAATTAGTTTCGAATGATATATACAATAATAAAGAGCTATTTTACTAGGTTCAAATTTATGATGTTAAAAATGTTGTCTCCGAAATAAGCAACTCATCGAAGCTCTTTTTTGAAAATAATATTGGCCAAAACACCTTACCGTTCTTATTATGATTTAAAATGTTGTCTGATTAAATTACATTTTACAAAATCTAATTATTGCTTTTAATATACAGAGTAATTATCACCTAAGTTGACCATCTTAACCCCTTGCCGTATTTTAACCAGTAAGATTCGTCATGAAGATTTTAACAAAGTCTAACAAATATGAATGTTATGTATTTCTTTTTAGATGTAATAAAGTTGATTCCTTTTTAATCAATATTTAGAAAATCTAAATTTTCCTTTCCTTTGTATGACAATTTTGAGGATGAACACGTTTTAATCGCTGTAACTGTAACGAAAATGGCGCGGCAAAGGGTTAACTATCTCACTGATTTTTTTATGATAGGGAAAAAGGCAGAAAAATGACTGTACCATTATTAAAAATATTGTTTACATTATTAAATATTTTGGTATCAAAACAATTGCAACAAATTTAAGGGGGTTGCCTCTCGTTTCCAGGATTGCAAGGGTGCAGGATGCGGCTTTTCACTTCTCGATAATGCAAAGATGGGATTTCTCAGTAGTCAAAAACGCTAGATAAAAGATCAATCTAGGCCGCAATCGCCCTCAAAAGTCCTATTTTTACGCGTACGAGGTGTAATTTGCATTATTCATAAGCATAAAGCTGCGCATGCCCTATTTTCGTAAAGCTGCGACAGCTATATGAGGCCGAATAATGCAAATTACGCCTCACAAACGTAAAAATAGGACTTTCAAGGGCGATCGCGGCCTAGATTGATCTTCTATCTCTACCGCTTTTGACTACTGAAAAAACCCATCTTTGCATTATCGAGAAATATGAACGTGCATCCCGCACACTTACAATCTTGAAAACGAGCCTACCCCTTAATTACTTACGAGGTATTATAATGAAATGAAAAGCATAGTATGGAATGGAATTATTCTAGGTCGGAAGAAATGTTTAATTTTCGAGTTAAAATAGCTCCGAGTGCAAAGGGTTAATAGTGAATGGTAAATTTTTATCTTAAAGGCACAGACAACAGAACTCACAACTTTCTTAAATATTATATACGATATAAATAAGAAATACATCACAATATTGTGAACTTTTATACAAAATAAAAATTTTACACATCGATTTCAAGACATAGGACTTACGTATTAAAGTTCATGGTTCCTTCATTTATTTCAGCGAGTTCATTCACCGATTGCATCGTCTTTAACACTAGGTTTACGGGACCCGTCAAAATGACGGGCTTTAATATTCTTAATTTGCAACTATTAGGATTGCAAAGAAGCTACCCTGAGGAATTATTTACCAAATTTTATATCTTTGGGTATATATTATTGGAAAAATGGCCAAAAATTTTAGTGGACACATGCTTGTTATGTTTATTAAATAATGTGATATTTCTAGAGCTCCGTAAACCTAGTGTGAACGAAGTCTTGCAATAACACTGTTCACACTGTATGAAGCACTTTTTGCCAATTTGTTTGCAATTGCTATGAACGAGGTGGACAGTATGACTAACATTACTAGCCGTTTGAAGCTGTAATATATCCTGGCAGATACGCTGATATATTTCCCTGCAATTCGCAAGCGCTACGGCCGCCATCGAAATATGTAATGATCGAATTTCGCTTCGCACTCCGCGCTTTCATAATCCTCTTACATTTTCAGTTAACTAGGTCGACGGAAAATTATACGTTGTTGCATTCGCAAGTATGCGTGTGTATGTGGAAACGTGGTTACGATGAATTCAGGAATAAATCGAAAGCCGATGTTGATGGAACAGGGATCAAAAATCCATCGGAAATTAAAAAGTATCGTTTGCTATCCGAATATTCGTCCACGGAACAAGTTACATGGTATCGAGTCTGAACTAACGGGAGTGGTGAAATCGGTGACATCAACACCAGGTATACAGAGCTCGAAAAATGTTCGTTTTACTCTGGATAAGCACCATTCTGATTTTTAACGATTCTTAACATTCGACTGCGGATTTTATGCAATTACAACAAAAATGTGTAAGTGCAATTTAAAACACTAAAAGGAATGACAGAATTTAAGAATGTCGATATACTATGTTCAACGTGTATTATTAATGAGGAAAATAAATTTGTATTTAGCTTCCGTAGCCGGCAATTGATGCTTAAACATTTCATTTTGTATAAAGATCCGCAATCTACTTACAGCGACTCGGATTAATATTCGGACGTTCTAAAAAAGACGATAACTTTTTAAATATTGTACTATACGATTTGAACTTTTTTGGGAAAGCTAGAGCAATTAGTTTACCAGAGGATGTGAGAAAGAATTTTTTCATCTGCACCCCAAATATTGTTGTTGTTTCTAAACTTTGAAGTTCAATGGGGCGTACACGATGTCATAAAAATATTTATTTTTATGTCATTTTGTTTAGAGAACTCAAGGTCACCTTCATTATTATATACGGGACTACTACTTCTTTTTAAATACCTGCGATCATAGTCCCTTTATGAATTTAGTGACTATAATTACTCAAGGTCACAGACACGAAACGCATAAGATTTAAAAAGATTATTTTTCCTAGATATTTCAGTTGTATATACATATTTTTCTTCATGTTCTTTCTCAACTTTTCATTAAATCTTCAGTCTTTCTCACATATACTGGGTCCACTTATAGATTACGTCTGGGTTAGGTTAACCTTCGCAAGGTAATGTGGGGTCTCAGAGACCCCAGATTTAGATTTTTGAAAATTATTTTGATATGAATAAAATTAAATCTGTTTGTTTACTTTTTATCCTGTGTTATTCTTTATCCCAAATTTATTAAAAACGGGGCTATTTATGAAATTTATTTGTCGGGGTCTAAGAGACCCCACCTTGCTATTTATGTGTCACTAGCTTTTGCCCGCGGCTTCGCTCGCACAGAAAACCGTTTAATGCCCTCGGAAATTGATATTGTTTCTCCATAAAACCTTTTAACCCCCCATTCATCCCTATCATTCCTCATACAAACGTTGCAACCCCTTTTCACCCCCTTGGGGGTTGAATTTCGAAATATCCTTTCTTATCCCTTGTATAGATCATAAAGGAAACCTCTGTGCAAAGTTTCAGCTTTCTAGGTCCAAGAATTTAGCCTGGGCGTTGATCAGTGAGTGAGTGATTGAGTCAGGACTGCATTTTTATATATAGAGATTAGACTTTACATTGCGAGGGTTAATTTTACGTTGTTCGAACCATTGAAAAGCGATAATATTGAAATTGCATTTCACCAGTAAAGTCCTCCGAGTTGATAAATATTTCAACAAAAGCACGTTTCATATTTTATATATTGACGATAGTTGATTTTGCAACATCATATTTTCGTGCTGGATTTGTTGCGCATTTTGCACGTTTAACTTTTTCGGTTGTAACAAACATGTTCTGGTATTACAAAAAACAACGGAGATATTTTCGATATAAGTTTTAGATGCCTCACCCTGTATATTGGGATCGTTGATGAGTTACAGAGTATTATATGCCGCAGTGGAAGGTTACGTCGAAAGGGCTGTATTTCGAAGATCCTCCGACAAGAATATTTTAGAAACTGATCCTTTATTCGTGTCTGATGTCATTTAATAAGTAAAGAGGAATACCTAATAGAAAAGAAGATCATGGTAATATGGCGACGGTATCCGTGGAACCTGTTCGCCGGTAATTTCCATGGAGGGTACGGTGTGAGCTGGTGAAAGGGAGGGTTGGTCGGGGGTGAAATGGGGATGGTAGTTGTTCCAGGGTAAAGAGATCGAATTATTGAAAGAAGAGTTATCTCTCATGCCGAGGCTGAGTCGATCACCCCCGGCTGGATTTGCATGTTTAATGCAATCATGCTAATCGATGAAAAAGTTTCATCGGCACAGGGGGCACGGTGGTACGAGCTGGAAACGATCGAAGAATAAGGGGGATAGGATTATGAGGGAAACCGCGCGGCGCTCTTTGAAGGCTGGTAAGCATCCTATAACCGCTTTGAGGAGGACAGTTCGGTGCCCAAGGCGCGCAGGAAAGAAGAACTTTTCCGAATATTCACGTCGCAAACGGGCGTACTAGCTGGAACGGGCAACATTTAAATTCATGGCAATCAGATCCGATTGAAAAGTTCAACGTGACCTCAACTTCTCGGTAGTTATCGCCTGGGACGTGAAAGAAATGAAGAAGAACGCGGAGACCGGATCCGCGACACGTTATAGGACGAACTTACCCAGGAAACCCGCTGCGATCGTTTGAATAAAACTTCTTTCTACCGAGATCAAAATAAACAGGTGTGCCTCTGGTTTTTAAAAAAATTCGAACTCGTATGTCTCGTTTAAGAAAACATCTCTGTAACCACGGAACTTTTATGTGATGAAATGTTGTCTCTCAGAACATTTTTTTTTAGAAAGCGTTCTCTAATGGAACTGGTATTTTAGAATTTGTATAATGAACATTTATTTTTAAAATATTCCTTGATTTTTATACAATTTAAGATGAATTATCGCTAAACACATACTTTGCACCCGGAGCTATTTTAACTCGAAAATGGAACATTTCTTCCGACCTAGAATATTTCCATTCCCTATGATTTTGTCAAATACCTCATACAATACCTAACTATTCAGTAACTGATTAGATACCGACATATTTAATCATTTAAACAATATTTTGA
Organism: Lasioglossum baleicum; assembly: GCF_051020765.1. Classification (NCBI taxonomy): domain Eukaryota; kingdom Metazoa; phylum Arthropoda; class Insecta; order Hymenoptera; family Halictidae; genus Lasioglossum; species Lasioglossum baleicum. The sequence continues at coordinate 3,580,795 of NC_134937.1, forward strand.
ATAATGGTACCGAAATTTTTAGTGGCACCTTCCTCTCTCTCTCTCAGAGTCACCATTCGAGTGCTAAGGTTTAAAGATTAAAGTCATATAGTAATGTCTCTTACAGTAATTTCTAGATAGCGGTTCTCTATGTACAATAAAAATTTTTCATACCGGAATTGCAACAAACTGGAGTGACATAATTTTTTCCGTTTTGAATCTAAGTGCACGGTAGTGCACCAGCCAAGTTCTCGCACTACCTCCTTTTACACGAAACAACTTAGCCGTTCTTTAGAGGCTTATAACTCGCCGCTGGAGGCAGATGGAGAGATGTAATTTCGTACACTTGTTAAATGCTATCATGTCTCAATATTGACAAAACATTAATCTTCCAACATTAGTAGGTTCCGAGATATAGGACCTCAAAAATCGCTAAATTTGTCACTGACTGACTGACTGACTGACAGATCATCAAAACCTTTCGGGTACTTCCCATTGACCTACAAGCTTGAAATTTGGTACATAGGTCCACCATAACAAACACTCAAAGGAATAATTATCAAAGTTTGAAATTTTACACCTTAAAGGGGTTGTATTAAAAAAAAAAAACGTTACGAAATAGGTTATGTATGGAGAAAATTAAATATGCCGCTTTTCCCATAAGGAATCGTGTAAATTCCGGAAACAATCATCTGCTCTCTTCAAACGTCCGTACAGCGCCATTCGAGGTAGTGGCAAAAAGCTCAAATTACGATAAGGTAGAAAATGAAACTAAAATTATAACAAAAAAAATCTAGGTAAAGTTGGGTTCTAATTTGCCGGTTAATCATTGATACCTACTTGATAATTGATGAAATTTCAACAAAAATTGATGAAAACCCAACAAAAACATCCTGTAAACAGGAGCCAAGTTCCTGTGGCCGTAAGAAGTTGTGAGATCAAAGAAAATACGGCCAAGTTCGTTAGTTTAGAAATACCTCTTGCATTACTGAAAAAGCGTTTGCAAAAATTAGTTTAAAAGAACGCTATTTAATTTTGAATGAATTACATGGAGTGCTAAATTATTTAAACTTGGCCATTGCTTTTTAAACTAATGGTCATAAAAGATGTTAGGTAGCGGCCAAGTTTGAATAATTTAGCCCACCATGTAACTCATTAAAACTTAAATAGCGTTCTTTTAAACTAATCTTTACAAACGCTTTTTTCAGTATTGCAAGAGGTATTTCTAAACTAACGAACTTGGCCGTATTTTCTTTGATCTCACAACTTTTTACGGCCATAGGAACTTGGCTCCTGTTTACAGGATGTTTTTGTTGGGTATGTTTAACAGGTTGAAAATATAATATTATAACGGTATTTTTAAATTCTTCTAATGTCTGATCGAAATTCTGAATAGTTTGTGATCAGTTTACCATTTAGAAAGACTATTCGACGCGAGGGTGTTGCACGATCGGTTCGACGCAAGAGGAAATACAAAACCGTGTCCTTGGACTCGGTGTCCGTTAACTAGCCTGTCGCGTTCAATAATGGCTTTCCCTGATACTTGTCAAACTCCGCTAATTTGGCTATTGTTCAATGGACACGATGTATCCCCGCGTCGTCCATCTATTATTTCATTTTTCGCGGGCAAAAACCGTGCGGCCGACCCTCTCATTACTTTTCGTTACATCTCCGAGTGGCGCGTCGCCCAGACTCCTCGATCGAGTTTCTCTGCCGTAAAATTTAAAATGGAATTCCACGTGGATATTATGTTTTCTCATTACTTTCCTCGGGTCCGGATCGTTCGGTATTAGTTTCTCCTTTACCACGCCGCGCTTCCCACCGTCCCTTCTCGTGCGGAAATATTTCCGCTTGCCGCGCTACCGCGCACAGATACATCCCTGACTCGATTAAAAAGGAAAAGAAGAGTTACGGATGGAAATCTGAACGTGCCGCTGGAAAAAGCGTGCCTCCGTCCGTCGCCGTCGGAACTCGTTTCGTTAGAATAGATGTGAAGTGGTTATTAAGGGGACATTACACTTTCACGGGTCGGAAAAATCTATACTATTATTATTGACAGCTTTCGAGAGATAATTTAAAAAAATTGGTATTCAATAAACAATTGATCGCAGATTCAAGTTTTTTACGAATATCTAACTAAAGCCAACCGCCACGAACATGCAAAGGAAAAATTTGTTCAAAATGTTGACATATCAAAAAATCATTAAAATTGGTGCGGGCGTCACACATCGAAAGGTTCACCAAAACTATTATCGTTATTTAATCATTTTAGTTCAAGGGATCTCTGCTTTATACAGGATGTGACCGATCTGGTCGTACAAGCCGCAAGTAGGTGAACCTACATAAAATCTGTTTTCGTTTAAGGTTTCGTTTTGGAGAAAAACGAGTTTGAAAGTTCTCTCAGCGAATACGCGTGCTATTAGATCGGAATCGGCGGTACGTCTGTTCACGACAGACCAATTCTACTTTCTGCGAATTTTATTTCGTTTTGTTTGTGTCAATTGTATACGAAATTTTGAAACGCATGATCGGTAATGATATCGCCATCTCTTATCTGATGAATAGTTTAAAATGTACAGTTCTGAATGGGAATACGTTCTTAACACTTTATCTACCGGTAGCCTATTAATAGGCTTTTTAATAATTGTGCTGCACCACATGAAAGCTTGGAAATCTTCTTTTACACCATAATCCCGAAGCAAATGATTGGATTTTGTTATTGAAGGATTCTTTTAAAAAATCCTCAGCCATGGACCATGGATTTTCAACAATTATGGAATAATCACCGGTAGGTAACGTGTTAAAATAGAAGAATTCATCTAATTGATTAGTAACTTCCTTTTTGCAACACCAGGTGGTCAGTTTTATTTGTGTCTATCTGCACATACAAACCGATCACTCCGACCGCTGCGCCGCGCCGCGCGTCGTCCCAAACCGCTACAAAACGACGAATAATTCAATTGCGTGCCCACGGAATCGTTTTAAGCGAAACGGAAGGTCGTGCTCGGTGGCAGGGGATGGGGCAACGGGGAGGCGGGTCGATGAGAAATTGAATTTCCCGCGGGTGAACGAAACATTTAGATTGTCACCCGGTTGAATTTTCCCCGCGAAATCCGCGGAATTCGACGTTACGGGTGTAATAGATTTCTATAAGGTTGCGGACGCACACCGTTACGACGACGACGACGCAGGGCGCCGAATCTTTCTCGAACCGCTTCACGCTCCGCTGCATCCAGGCACGTGCAATTCATGAATAAGTGAGAAACAACTTCCGAAACAAGTTGACTGAAGGGTACGAGGGCTGTGTGACCCGCAAAGGAGGATTCCGGAAATTCAGTGACTCCGGTCGCCTTCTTAGAAACCAACGGTGTACCCTTTTTCTACATCGAGCTGCCCGCTGCGCCGTTTTCCCCTCCGTCTCGTTTTCTTATGATTCTCCGAGAGGGTGTCTTCGAAATTTTCATATATTATGCAAACGCTACGTCCGTACCTGGTCCCGAGTCTTTTTTCCCCCAGCTTTTATTTATCCCGTCCTCGTATTTCTGCCATTTCCTTTCGCCGGCTCCTCTCGTCGTCCAATCTCCTTCCTGGTTGAGGACCGTCACGTATTTTTGCGTTTCTTCCGCTCGGATGGCGACCCACTCTCCCGCTAACGAATTTCATCCTGATTCGGCAACCAGCCGAACGAACCTGACGGACTGTTATGAATGAAACTCCGGTTCCCGGATCGTCTTATTCCTTCCCCGTTTCAAGCATTAACCTCGGCTCGAGATAGGACCGCGCGCCGCAGCGCAGCTATCGATCGCAGAATGATCTCGTTATCGAAACTGCAGAAAGTCACGGGGGAATTCAATTTTGGCATCGACACGATCAACGCCCTTTGTCAATGATTTTCTACCGCAAAGTTGCGCGGGACTCGCTCAACTTCTTGCGTCGAAATGCTCGCTGTTGCTCGTGCCGAGGAATTTTCACCCTTTTCATGCTCCCTGAAGTATATTAACACTTAGCACTCGAGTAGCAACTCTGAAAGGCACCACTAAATATTGCTATATCAGTAATGTAAAATAATCGTTACGTTACTAAATTATTTGATATCAAATAAATTATTTAACATTTGAGTATTGCAACAGCAAATGGAATCAGTTTAATATACATAAAATGAAAAAAATTATATAGGATGGAAATGTTCTAGATCAGAAGAAATGTTTGGTTTTCGTGTTAAAATAGTTTCGACTGCAAATGGTTAAAAAGAATATCTACATTTTATAGTAATTTTATGACTTCATACTATGTTTATATTCCAGTGATGATAGTCAGATGATATCTATATTATTATAAATAATTCTTTGTGTAAACAGTAAGAAATGTAATTTTAAAATCATTTGATTCTCCCGCTCTTTCTCTATTATGCAGTGTCAATCTATCATCTATCATGTAGGTTTGACGATTAACTAAATACTATTGCAAAATATACATATATTCAGTTCTGAAGAGTCGAGAATGACAATCGACCAATATCCATCATTCTTTCTAATTTGTAAAATTTCAAGAGAAAGAAAACATCTTCTAATTCTATGTTTTGTAACCGAAAAGGGTTTTTGAAAAAAGTTAAATTCAAGGGTTGAAAAGTCGAGACTGCTTATTTTTAAATGAGCGCAGGTAGTATTTCGTAAGATCTTTTTACAGGAGGTTAGAAGAGTTCAAAGATCAACAATATTTATCATGCATAAATCAGTGACCCTTTATTTTGTAGAGTGGTTTATTTAAATTATATGAAAGTAAAAGAATTATTTAGCAGTTATGTGAATATATATTTCAATGTTTTCTCTGCTGGGAAATTATTAGCAAGAGACCATAAACCAGGTCTACATAATGCACTGTGAATTTTTATACTTTTGTATCAAATATGACAGACAAAATGAAATATAAAATACAATTAATAAAATATTCAACCCATTGATGGAGGAAGTAAGCTTTTGTTCGACTTTGTAACTTTGTAGCTTTGTAACAATGTAACATTGTAACTTGAATAAAAATACCAATCGATCTTTTTTTATATGAAAGTATTATGCATCAATACACTGTGGATTTTATGCATTTACAGCAAAAATGAGTAGGTGCATTTTCAAACAATAGAAATTAAACAATTTAAGAACACCACAATGTTTGTATGTTAAAATATTAAAGAACACCACAATGTATTATTTTCAAATCGTTAAAATGATTAAAGTAACAATCAAATGATTATCTGGCTCCCATCTCTTGCAATAGACGCAGACAATTTTAATTTTGCTTTAAAATCCGCAGTCTAATTATATTATCAACATCACGATCATTAGCTATTATATTGTTATACATTTTAATACAGGAATACAAATTATCTACGATATTTGTTATGATTTGTTACAAAAAAAAATTAACTTACAATTAAAGACTGAATATTTGTTTGAACGCTGACCAAAGAGATTTCATTTTGCATACAGATCTGCAGTACACCGATGAATTTGATCTACTGTAAACCAACCGAACTTCAGTAATAATCATCGGTGATTTGCGTGTGTTAATTGGTATTGTAAGGGATTATTTCAGCTATAAATAGTATATGAGCAGTTTGATGTGGTTTGATATATGATATTGATTTTGCATATTAAAGCAGGGAGCATTTAGTCTATTAATGCAGAGCTTATATTCACTTTACTGCTTTAATCGACAGTGTCAGCTGAATAATGTTATGGATTAGGGATACATACTTATTTTCACAATGTTTGCCGAACAAATTTTGTCTTCCCTCCAAGTTTAATAAAGTATCAACGTAATTATTAGCGATGATATACAGGGTACTTCACCAGATATTACCACCTCGATTTTCGTAATTATTATTATTCGTAGCGAAGAACGTTTATATATGGTTGCATGGTTTCGAGAGATCCATACTTTGGTGTTGTGAGTTTTTTGGTAGGTGGACGCGTAGAAGAGATATGAAACTCTACAAAAAAGTATTGATCTATTAATATCGAAAAACCATTAGTTAAGGAGATATTTTATTTTTGTTGCGTTGTTACACAAAATCACGCTACTCTTAATAATGTTGTAGCGATTTTATTCACAGAAAAGGTTCAATGTGGCGACCGTTTACATCGCGACATTTTCTGAATCGAGAAAGTATGATTGATCTGTGATCTGTGAAAGTTTCATCTAAATCGGTTGTTGTGGCAAAAAACGACAGACAATGAAAGGTGTAAGAATCCTTAGACTTATTGCAGTTAGAGGCCGAAATTCGTGAAAATCTGCAAGTTTTACCATCTTTAACACTAAAACCTATCGAGCCTTAAAAGTAACTGATACATGTTCCCTTATAAAAATGACAAGATTGATTTTATTTAGACTTTGTGCAGCTGTTATTGTAATATGTGCTACACTATAAAGACATCTACAATCATTTCTTATGAAATTATTTTTATTATATCAATAATCGCAATAATTATATCAACATTCCCTGCAATTTCGACAAAAGTTTTTGTCACGTTGTGAAACAAACCAATTGTTCTTCTCAAAAAAGTTCAAATCGTATGTTCGAATATTAAACAAGTTATCGTCTTTTTAACACTACCCGTTCCGGGTACAAAATGTGTCGGATACATGTTGTTTTATAAAAACTACAAGGCTGAATTTATTTAGATTCTTCACAATTTTGATAATAATACATGTTCGAACAATGAAATTTATTGAATAATTTGTAATGGAAGCACCTTTATAATTTCAATAATTATAAATAAATAAATAATGTGAACATAAAAAATAGAAACATAAAGAATGTGAAAGAGGTCATTTAATCGGTCGTGGTACGTTAATGTTAAGAGTAGATAATAAATTTTATGATTTCGGTGCAGAGTTCGATCATTTATAGAAACCAGCAATTGTGCAATTAATTAAACATGTTTCTCGACGTTCCGATCCTTATGTGGATCATTTTCAAAGAGACATTTTTTTGTGTCTGAAAAATAATATATGTATAATATATTTTGAACAAAATTGTAACACAGCCGTGTAAATCCAATCAGGAAAAAAGAAAATTATAAAAACACATACTTGCTGTGACAACAAGAACATTTAAACAAATATTAGCGAGTTACAAATAACCGGACTTTGTTCCATGGTGGAAAATGTGTAACTGAAGTATGTGTTAGACAAACGCAAGGAAGAATATGTCCTATAAGACAACTAATCCAATGATTGGTTGGTCGATATCGATCAATGGTGGATCGTAATCATATTGGGCGGCAAATTTGAACACGTAACTGAACAGTCTTTGTTAATAAAGACATAAATGCCATCACAATGTATACAATTGTGAACACACAACACAATTTTGAAAGCAAAAGAAACAACATTTGCGTTCATGGTATTTGTACCACATTTTTATAAGCAAAGATCAATATTCATATTGTATAGCAAGTGAAGGAAAAAAAAAGAAAAAGAAAACCTTAGATAGAATCTAAATTATATTGGAAATATCATCATAAATAAACATTACTGGTTCAGTAATGTAACGTAATAATCATGAATCTTAGGTGTTTCGTACCTAAGATTAACGCTTTGTTGTTTAATCATATGAATGTTAAGAGTGTCCGAATATTCGTGAGAGCCACATTATATAAAAAGAACAAGATTAATACACTTTATAAAATATTTGAACGCAACCTGTGTCTTCTTACAGAGATCTAAGATCGCGGGAACTCAAGATACCCAAGATCTCAAGAAACTCGGGAGGCTGGCAAGGTTTCGAAAGATTTCCATGAAACTTTCAAACCTACACAGGAATGACAAAACAGTCTGACATTGTCTTGGAATCTGCTTAGTTTGTTCGAAAGGTTCGCGAAGACTTCGTCGAAGTTCCATCAGTGGCAGCGTGGCGTCATCGCCACCTCCGTGCAATCTCGTTCGCGAGAAAAAAAAAGTTGAATGAAGCGTAAGCTTATAAACTCGTTGGAACTGGGGCGAAGGCCAATCACGATTCGCATTATGTAGGTGGGACGGGGAGGGGGGGAAAGGGGCTTAATTCGCGAGACGCTGGCGAAAGTTGTTCGGCGTGAATAATCGCGCGCGGAGGATTTCGAGGGAGGGGGTGTGTTCGTTGTTCGCAAAGGCAACTTTATGTTGTCCAGAAGCGAGCCTGAAGGAGGGAAACCATCTATTACGGATCATTATCGAGTCTTGATTTATAATCCCCATGGGGTGGATCTTAATACCAGATCAGCTTTCGGTGCTCTATCGCGTGACCCCTAAATCCACGTCTGCTTAACCTCAAACGCGTATTTACATAGATCCTTCCGTATTTGATGAATCCAATTTCATTCTGGTACATCGAAATGATTCAGTATGCATCGTTGCTCATACTCGCACTTCGACCATGGGCCGCTTCTATTATTACAATCTACAGTACCGCTCATTATTATTCGAACAACCGAGATCCCACGCTTTAACTCTCCCGCTTTTTGGAAGGGTGAAGCTGGTACAGCGTGTTATTGTTAGCATGGCCGACTATTAGAATGACTGATTCTCCGTTCATTGTATATGCAATGGTTGTTGTTGCAGCAGCGATCGTTCATTTATCTGACTCGTGATTTTAGAAAGGAAGTTGAATCCCGTATCACAATATTATTCTCTATTTGATTTTCTATGAAACTTCGAGCATAAATCAAACAGAAAAGTTATTAGGACTATGCTATATATATATAGCAATGCGAAGTATTATACATTTATCTGACTTGTGTTCTTAGAAAGCAAGTTGAGGCTCGCGTATCACATTATTAGTCTATATCTGACTTTCCATCAGAGTTCAAGCATTAAATTAAACAGAAAAATGATTAGGACTAACCTCGCAATGGGCATAGTAACAATGGTACATTTATTTAACTTATGTTCTTAGAAAGGTAGTTTTCTTGTATTACAATATGTAATTTTATAAAGGATTATCGTGTAGAGAAACTAGTAAATGAATGATTGGACTCAGAAGTAGCTTTCCTTAACGACAAGTTTATTTAACGATAGTGATTTACTTTTTTCTTTAATTATATGAGCCACAATGTATATATAATTTCGAAACATATTTTACAGTTAATTAATTTGTTAATGAACTGAAAAGTACACATTAAATAATCATTATATTTATCATACGAACTAAAAATATGCATTTCAATTCTAAAAGTGGAAATAGTTCTTTTTAATTCCAATTGATGTAATTTTGGTTTAAGTATAATAAGCCTTTGTCAACGCCACAAAATTTCTATGGCGTTTAATAACATTGTATTTGTTTGGCTTCGCAAGTTTAGGCCCATATTTTTATGTTTGAAATTTACATCAATTTATAATTCTCCAAAAGTAGTAAATTTATAGCTCCTTTTTAATGAAAACTTACACAAAATTTTGAAAAAATAGTGCTCAGAATTTATAGTGCTGATAAAATGAAAATGTATGAATTTAATAAACACTATAATTAATTATATTTTCATATGAAACGACTTTATATGTTTATAAGTTGTTTGTTTAGCAAAACCGATGCTCGTTATGGTCAAAAGATTGTAAAGAATTCTAATCCTCCGACAGCGAAAATTATTTGCATTTCTCGTTACCAGAGATTAATTACCCTTTGTGAACGGAACTACACCCGGTCCAAACTCTCTCAGTCATTTGTCAACAGATCGATTAATCACTGGCCAAAAATAGATTAGCATATTATGTTTCTAATGCTGCGAAACCATCCATTATAATTTATTACCTAACGAGACGCAACAGCCCCGTCGAGCTCACTCAAGCCCTAAATAAAATTGACGGCAGTTTCGAAATTGATTAGCGCAAAAATTCAAATACAATCATTTCAGTGATTAATAGCATCCAAGACACCGAAACGTAGATATTTTACCCCTGGTTTTTTTATAAACCATACTAACAAAATCTACTAGCGATTAGTGTCAACAACAATACACGAAGAATCTAATTGTTGAACAATTATAACTTTTCTATCTACGGAATCAAACTAAAATTCTGCAAATAATCTGTGTTGATACTAAACTGTGGATTTCATGCATTTATGACAATGAGAAATAGATGATATTAAAATCAGTATACAAATTTGAAACATATAAGGTGGAGCGGGGTGTCCACCCTAGTTTTTGCAAAGTTGGACTTTAAAACCTTAACGTTCTTGGCATCAAACTCTTGCCACAGTTATTACTGATGAATTAGTATCTTTGTACAGCGTCTTGCGAAGCTTTCGTGAGAAAATGAAATCACGGATTCAGTAGACGTTCCACAAATTTTAGATTACGCCCCGAACTGGTGATTCGTCCCCTATTTATCCCTACCAAAGAAATTATCTCTTCCCGAGCTTTGGTAGGGAATTGCAGGAGAAGTAGGATTGAGAACTCCGTGATCCTTCGACGAGAATAGTACGAGCCTTCTGCAAGAGCATTCTGAACCATAGAACGCCTCCAACCTTCGTTTTAGATCAGTGTTAAATTTGGATTTGAACTTAAATTGTGAACTTGAATTGTGTGAGCTTAAATTACGAGCTTGAATTGTGAGCTTGAATCGTGAACTTGCATTGAGAGCTTGAATTGTGAACTTGAATTGAGAGCTTGAATTGTGAACTTGCATTGAGAGCTTGAATTGTGAACTTGAATTGTGGGCTTGATCATGAACTTTAACTTTGAACTTTAAAGACCTTTAACTGTGAACTTTAGCTATAAACTGTAATCTGCATACAAAAATTTGAAACTTTCTTAAAAATATAATCCTGTTGATTTTAGCGAGAAAATGCCAAAAATCCAAGTTTTATTATTAGGAATTCAGTCATTCAAAAGTCATGCGTGTGTAAAGTCTAATAAAGCAGTCCAGTAATTGTATGAAGACTTCTGCTAAAATTCTACTCTGCTTTATTGTAGCACACAACTTCTGTAATAGTAATAATTATTAGAATATTCAAATAGTGTAAACAAACAAATAATGAATAACTTTGAACTTTAACTTTGAACTTTAACTTTGAACTTCAACTTTGAACGTGTACTGAACGTTGTACCATTACGATCGCTACGTGTCTCTTACAAATGTAAATTACACGTACTACTGTTTACGAACTAGACCGTTAATTGTCCCTGAACCAGCGGCGATCTTGTACGGGACAACGCTCGAAACAAATTTTAATCCGAAGTCTTTCGGTCGGATCAGAATCACCGAGTCGAATGGGCTTATCGTTACAATGGAATCAGCGGGACACGGTTTCGGATTCAGAAAAAGCAATGCCGTTAATTGGCGTGTCAGGACGGAGAAGCGTGGCGTAGGGACGGATATTTCATCAGCGAGCAATAACATCAGAATCTGCTGATAAATCGATTTCCCTCGGTTTCCAACGGCGGTAAAATTGAATGAATGCGCGGAAATATTTATCGCGGTGTCCAGGCAATGCGGCCGGCGGCAAACGATATAATAAATCTATTCTTTTTCTCGCCTTCTATTTCCTGCTCCCCGGAAGGAGACAAACGAATCGAACAAGTTTTTCACGATGTTAGGGGGCGTCTTTGACGATCCTCCTCCTTCTTCTGGCTGCATGCATTTACACCATCCAGGTGAAATTCTTCGAGCGTGCCGTGGCCTATCGACGAACGCTCGTCGAGATATTCGGATTTTATGGTAATTGCCGGCGATCAATCGCGTTCGTAGACGTTCGACGCTGAAGACGCCAAGATATTTCGAAACCGAGGTTGGGGGTTGCTTCGTTAAAATGAAACGATTGCTTTTGATATCGCCGTTTCCAAAGCTCTTCCTCTCTTCGCTCGCCTTTGAAGTTCCAGGATTTATACACGAGGCTGAGTCGTGGAAATTATTGTGGAAAATATTGCGTTTTCGATGCATAATGAGCAGAACGGAATTTTATATTTATGGCATTATAACGTTCCTCATCAGAAATGCGCATGGACGATTCTACTTCAGACATTGATAAATAGAATCCTTGCAAACAAGCAAACTGTCTTTATGAATCTGCCAATGCTTTCTAATTAAAAATTAGAAACTTTTTAAGAGTGTCCGACTATTAATGGGAGTCACTTCATGTGATAACTAGACTGCGGATCTTAATCATTTTAGTCAACCAAAAGTTGCGTATCAACATCGTTCGATTCTTTTAATATTTTCATTGTTTCATGTTGCGACCACTCATTTTTATTATACTGCATAAAATCCACAGTTTAGTAATCATGGAATTTGGTAGCAGCAACTATCATGCGGTCTTCAAGTTGCAAATTAACCTTCTTCTTGTTTAAATATAAAGTATTCATAGTAATGAAGCGTTTCCTTTGTTTCTACTTGTACTGTGAGATGTACAATGGATCTAAGAGAAGTATTTGAACACTAAATTCCCAATTCTCGAGAAATTATACATATTTAAACTGTGGTAACATCGTTAAGAAAAATAATACTACGATACACCTGGACTCATTTTAAAGCTTGAAGCTTCTACATGTGCAGTACTTCGTTCATTTTTGTCTCAGGTATTTTTGCATCACACAGCGACTGGGAAACTGGAAACTATTTTCTCGAGAAAAAAATGTTAATAATTGAAACGTCTTAAAAACATTAGAACATTTTTCTCATGGCTGAATCGACCACAGATTTGAAAATTGAAGCTTTCCCTTTACAATGACACCTTAATATACGATTATTTAAGTCGATTTATTGAGTTTCGAATAGAAGGTGTATTGCCAATTTTACAATAATATAAGGTCCATCGTGAATACCTTACATGACGAAACTTGTTCCCCATTTTGGTTTTATAAAAAGGTGTAGATCAAGTTTTAATCTGTGATATAAATTCATTCATAAAAAAATTTGGTATGCTCTTACAGACGATTAAATTTGTAGCATTTTCGACCAAAAACGTGTCCTCAGTTTTTCACTCGTTATATCATACACAAAAAGAGTAATGATGATCTATGGAAATAGAGACTTCCAGCTTTAAAATAATTCTGTTTTTATTAGACAGCGGATTTTATGCATTTATGACAAAAATGAGTGGGTGTAATTTAAAACGGTAAAACTATTAGAAGAATTTTCAAATACTTGTTGCAAATCAAGTACAAAATTTTTATTTTGTATAAAGATCCGCTGTCTATTTATTATTCTACTATTGTTTGTCACGAAGTTATCAGTGTTCAAATTTAATCATAACGTGACATCATAAACGAGACATGTAATGACTAGACTGCGGAACTTTATGCAAAATAAATAATATTTGCATTGATTGCAAGACACAGGATCCAAATAAAAATTTCATTCTTCTTTTAATTATCTAATTAAGATGTAACTAATACACTGGCGGCCTTAAATCTTTTTAATATCTCCGGTTTTAAATTGTACGTACCAATTTTTGTTTAAAATGCATAAAATCCGCTGTCTAGTGATGACGAAACATAATTTGCTGATTTAAAATGTAAAACAGGAATAGGAGAAGTACGATCCTAGAATCTTCTTGTGCATTTATTCGTGAAGAGCGTGCGAGAATCATATGCTGTCCAAGATTCGAGTTGAAATGTTATCAATTTAATCTAGCTACTTGAAATAAAATAATAACCTGTTCAGACACACCTGGGGTTCTCTCGTTCCCTACTTTTCGTGTTGTGTTTGTACCCGAGCATGCATACGCGTGTAGTTACAGTTGATGAAGACAGAGTGGGAAAACTGACGAAAACAGAGCGAGGGAGGTCCCCAAGTCCCATAGCTTATGCTCTGCAGCACTAATTTAAACTATTGCTCTCTGGGGTTGCCGTGATTCAGTCTTCAACACTTAGCCAGTTTGCATTTTAATCGGGTGATCGTGATTGATTAATATCCTTCACGCGCTTGTCTATTTTTTCGAATGCATGAGGGAAATCAATCAATCATTCACGAACCGTACTGACAATTACGTTAGCTGAATGTGCTATATTAGGCAAATAACATGATCAGTAGTCTGCGGATCTTTATGCATTTATAGTAAAATCGAGTAGATGAAATTCAAAATCGTTGGAAAATTTAAAAAATTGAAGATGTCAATATATGATTTCTCCTCCATTGTAACCATTAAGGGAAGAAATAATATTCAATTTAGTTTCTACTTTTCGCAATCAATGCAGACAATTTTTATTTTGCATAGAGATTCGCAGTGTAGTTATAAATCTTTAATCTCTGAAAATCTGGGACTAATTCTTTTATGATCGCAAACCTTTATTGAATGTAATGATACCAGAAACAGCACCGGATAGTACTCAATAGTATAACAAAATCGTCAATGATGTTTTATAATCGTAAAACACCTTACGGAATGATTGATTATGTTAAAATATTATTGACTGTACTAATGTAGATGGTAACTAAATATAACCTGCGCGAAAGTGCTGTGTATACCTATTTGCAAAGCTTCTGCAATGCCTCAATTTACACAATTTCCTTAAAACACTTGAAAATCGCTAATGAATCACGCTGTTTCAAAGATTATTTAAGATCTCTTGACTTCCAATGAAGTAAACTACTTCACGGATGAACAAATAAAAAAAACAATACTGAAACCTTATTCTTCAGATCTTTAACTACCTCGCATCGGACAGCAAAAATGCTACGACTTACGCAAAATTTTGAAATCAACTTTTCTCCGACTTTTCGGGCCGAAAACCCCACTGTGCGACGATTCCACATCCGAGGAGAAAGCCGAACAGCAAACATGAGATTACCGGCGTTAGAGGACATAAACTTTTTCCGGAGTGTCGGAAGTTAATCGAAGAGGCCGCAGAATCGTGAACCCCTCAGTCGGCGAGTAATTACGATGATCAAATTACTCCATTCTCTCCAATAAAGCGGCCATAGACAAGCCTAACTAGGTAACGGTTGAAAATGGAATTACAGAACCTATCGGGGTTCAGCCGATCCTTGAATTGGACCCGGGGAGTTTGCGAGGGGTTCGGTTTCCCGACGATCGCGAACTATTTGCTTTAAGCGGATTCTTCGTCGTAGATGGTCTCGGCCGCCCCCTGCGGGTTCACGGAGGTCCTTAGGAAGCGACCCGGGCATTCCATTGTTCGGCCAAGTGTCCCAAACGTTTACAGAATGTCCACGAGATGCCCCATTGTCCGTCTAAACGTCCTGGATGTCTATATGATGTCCCCCGAACGGCATTATACTGGCCCGGGACACTGCATTACCTCTGTTTATTATGTAACTCCGAAACGCCTAAGCCTCATTTAAATGCATATGCATACAGACTTGACCCCTCGAAGAACATATACATATATATATATATATGTATATACGTATACAATATACGTTTAAACAGAGTCGCATAATAAACGGACATATAATTTATCGGGGTGGCCAACATAATGGCGTCCAGAGGAACCCGGACGTTCTAAGTACACGTACCACGGGGCAAGAACCGATATAGATTTTAATTTATACCCCTCGTTTACGGTATACGCGGTTAAATACAGTGTCGCGTAATTAATCAAACACCCTTTATTACAGAATTACTTCCTGCATGCTATTTTAGGAAATGTAATCGGATAATTGTCTTTGAACCGTTATAATATTGATCAGACTGCGGATCTCTATAACAAAATCATATTGGAATAAAATAGAAATTTATTTCCTCCCTCTTGACCCTTTAATGTGTGTGTTTGTTGTAATACTGAATAGACTGTGGATCTTTATACACAATCAAAATTTTCCACCTAAATTACACCACACTCGAATGAAATAGAAATTTATATTTCCTACTTCCATCCTTTAAGATTATATAATATTGATTATACAGTGGATCTTTATACACAATCAAAGTTTTCTACCTCAATTACACCACACTGAAATGAAATACACATTTATATATCCTACCTTCACCCTTTAAGATTATAATATTGATTAGACTGTAGATCTTTATATACATAATTAAAATTTTCTACCTCAATTATACCACACTATAGAATAACAGAAATTTATTTCCTGCCTTGACCCTTTAATGTATGTGTGTTATAATATTGATTAGACTGTGGATCTTTATACTCAATTTTATACACAATCAAAGTTTTCTACTTCAATTACACCACACTGGACTAAAATAGAAATGTATTTCCTACCTTCATCCTTTCAGGACGGGCATCATCAATAAATATGGTTTTCTTCTGTGACTAAAAGTCTGAAACATAAGTGACCGTCCACCAAATTAGTTGACGCTAAGTAGCCTAATAATAACCTAAATAGGCAAATAATAATCTAATAAGTAGACAGCAGATTTCATGCATTTATAACAAAAACGAGTAGGTCTAATTCCAAACAGTAAAAACATTAGAAGAATTTAAAAATACTGTTACATTATTTATAACATATTAACAAAGAAAATAAATGTCTATATCACTTCAGCTTGTTGCAATTCAGGTAGAACATTCTTATTTTGCATAAAGATCCGGTGTCTAGTAATAAGTGTGCTAATTAGACACTCGTCCTTAAAGGGTTAATAGGTTTAGAAGGTTGGAAATGATATACCAATATTTTTATAGTTCTAACGTTTTTACTATTTTGTGTTTCCCCTGCTCATTTTTGTCACAATCTCTTAATGCCCGGGGAGTTCAATAATTCTAATATTTAAATAGTGCAAGCAAACATTAGAATAATGAATATGACACATACATACGTGGTGCAACAAATCTATCGATGATACACGTTAGTAGGGACGTGAGACAAATCAAGAAAAGCAGTGATTTTCATAATTCCCAGTTAGAATAAATTTCGACCAATTGTTATCAAATTGTTAGCAATGTTATCAAAATTCTTGCACTCTTCAAGTAATATACTAATTCACGTAACGTCTTAAGGAAATAAGAAGAACGTGAAGACGTTTGATCTAATTTTGAAACAGTTTTCTGTTTTAACCCCTTGCCTTGCAATATCGTGTCTGACACGCGATGAAAATTCTCAGCACGTTTTGATAAAAATGATTGTTAATAATTTCTTTTAAACCGAAATAAAATTCTATTTTGGTTTTGTTAATATACTGCTATTGAACATACAGGCATACAATTTATATTAATATTCTTCTTTTTTAGGAAATTACGATCTACAATATAAGTTCTGGTCACTGAAACCGTAAAATAAATCGTAAGTAAGGCAAGGGGTTAAAGGGTGTTTTAGAGTAATTATGTGAGTCACTATAATTGCTGTATCAGTTGTATATGAGGGAACTACTTGTATCGATTGAGGAATTATTCTTTATAACGATATATGATACTGGGTACATTGAATTTGATTAAGGTATGCAAAGTACAATATTAAGTTTATGCAATTTGCAATTTTTCGAGACGATTTTTAAGAAGGCGGAACAAAATAGAATACTATTTTCAGTGGTAGTAGCCTTGGTAGATCTGAAATATACCAAAATTTGACTGAACTCTATTAAAAGATATTGTCTGGCATTCTTTGAAAATTTTCAGAAGCCATAAATGCATAAAGGTCCGCAGTCTAGTTACAACAAATCTAATCTTCTTGTATCTTTAAACATTTTTGATTTTGTAAAATTTCTACGGGTACATTTCGATAAAGAAATCAACGTTAACAATTTAATTTGTATAAACACGACTCTGTTTGAATGAGATTTGTTGAGTGTTAGAATTGCATATCCATACGTGAGTAGATTGAAATATTAGATCGTGAGGTTGTTCAATTATTAAAATACGGATTTCAAAATTAAAATATGGTATATTAAAATAGAACAGATCTGAATACAATAGAAGGCCATAAACAATAAATGCAGAGAAGGAGTGTACAAAGAGAGAAGGAAGGTGAAGCAAATGCAAAATAATGCAATACGAGGTAATATGAACGGAAAACGATAATAATAGAGTTTTCATAATACGCGGCACAGCAAAAATTATGTGCATGAATGAAGATTGATTGATTATTGATTTTGTACGTACTTATTGTCTGTTTTATTCGTAGGAATAAAACTTTTTATTGAAATATTTCATTAAAATTTATATGCGTATAAAAACGTGTGTATTAAACTCGTTATAAAATTGAATCGGTTACAGTTTTTCATTTAATTTGAGAGAGAGAGAAACATGAATATTATTTTAAAATTATATTATCTATACGTAGGTAGGTGAAGCCTCATAATAATAATTGGACTGTGAATTTTTATGCCGAATGTAACGCGACGAGGAACGAGACAACCCCAGGGGTGCCAATCCGCCTCGGCACTACCCTGAGATTAAGAAAAGAATCGCGCCGCGACCGAATGTTCTAGAAGGCCGCATGTTCGAGAAACTTCTAAAATCCCTAACAACGCCCAAACAAGGGTTAGCAACGACTAGTATAAATACCGGTAGACGATCGCGGAGAAATCACTTTTGCTGCGCCTGTGGGAGAGGACGAGGTAAGACCACGGCCGCCCATAGGTTAGGGAGAGTACGAAGCAATGCTATCGGACGCCTGGCAGGTCAGGAGAGGACAGGGGTTGCACCTGGACGCCTCTCTGGATAAATGGGAGAGGACGGCCATGAAGGCCGGCCGCCCGCCGAGAGGAAAGAACAGGGCAGCTTCCTGGCCGCCTGAAAGTAGGTTCACCAGGTTACTCTGTACGTCTTGGAGAGGACGGCCATGAAGGCCGGCCGCCGAGCTTATAGAGGATACCTGGTGAATCCGAGTCGTCGTCGTTTTCCCAATAGGAGAGTACGGTTGAAATAAACCGGACGCCTGTTTGGGAAAACCTTTTATTAGTAAAATTATTTTAATCTTTCGTTGCTAACCTTGTTCAAAGGTTTATTGTAAATTTTACGAAAACTTTCGATGTATGAAACTAATTGGAAAATATATTCTTTGTTCAGAGAGAAATCCCAATTCCTATTCCTTCCGATACGAGAGAGAGAACCTGTTCCTACTAGTATGTCGGATCCTACACGAATAAAAATTTTCTGCACCAGTTGCAGCCAATTAAATATTTGGAGTGAGATAGAAATTTATTTCCTGTTTCAATATGTCTAACAGGTTGAACATAATAATGAAAATATTTTTAAATTCTTTTATAATGCTTTTACTGTTTTATATTTATCTTACCAATTTCTCATATGAATGCATAAAATCGGCAGCGTCCTAGTAATCAAAGATTAACATTCTCAACGTAATTTAAAATGCCAAACACTTACCGGATAACACTCTAAATGATAAAAACATATGATTCTTATGATGGTAAGCGAAATATAATATTTTTCATGGAAACTGCATGGTTTTTATAGAAAGAAAGTCTTCGGATCTCTAAAAAAAGTTTTGGTTTTGCATAAAGATCATAAATCTAAATATTAATATATAATTCTATATTATATTGTTAGTACAGTATTTTCCGTAACAAACTTAAAATTGTTAATCTTCAGAGCCACAGTGAAAATATGTCATCTAAACATAAATGGACGCTCCCACACCGTTTAGAATATGGGGGATCGAACAATGACAAGATGGCACGACGGAATCCGAGCTGAAAATGAATGCGGAGCGAAAAAAACTGAATAATTCGTTTTGACGTGCGGCGAAAAAATGGCCGCTCAGCGAAGGTAGTAATGACGCCTGTGATTGCGGTAAAACGGCGCGAAATGCGACACGGGCCACTATACACCGGAACCTACTTTTCCATCAAACGTGCATATCCTGCCACGCGGATTTAATTCCTGCTCTTTCATTTCACGGAGAGCAGCCCGGCACGATATGAAATCTCGCCCCGTTTTCGTACTTTCGCGCGCATATCCCCGGACCCGAGTCAAATCTCGAGATCTTCCTTATTCGAACGGCGGCGCACAAATGCAAGCGAACGCGGACGCCTCTGTGCATGTGTCATTTTCCACGTTTTTCCAGAGACTTACGGTTCTGCCGTATTTAACTTTCGCGTGGATTCACTTTTGATACGTTCCCCAGGTAGAATCAGCAAAGTGGAACTGCTTCGAATAAATAGCTTTGTGAAATTATTTGAAAATGTGTGTTCTCATCAAAAAATGTAAATCAGTATAGTACACGTCGTAAATGTGGAACGTCTGATTTAAAAAATGTGCTAAACGTGGAAGAATTTTAATGAAATTCATGTGAAAAAATTTTAATACCTTAAATATCTTATTTTTATTAATACTTTAAAGGAAGTGAAAATTGACGGTTCTTAATAACTGTATTTAACTCCTTGCCCTACAATTTATTTTACGGTTTTAGTGATTAGAACTTTTTTGCAGTTCGTAATTTCCTGAAAAGGAAGAAAATTTATATCTACTGTATGCCTACATGTTTTCCAATAACTATACATTAACAAAACCAACATAGAATTTCATCTCGGTTTAAAGGAAATTAATAACATACATAGTTATTAGACTCTGTTCTGAATCTTCATCACGAGTCTGACACGATATTTTAGAGCAAGGGGTTAATCTTGAATACTTAAAAAATCTGAAGCGCGAATGTTTATGAAATAGATAATACGAATAAACAAATATATTTCAGTTTTTGGAATAGCAATTTTCATAACACACTTTGAAATTTCGTTTCGAACATTGTTCGAGCAAGTTTAATTATTCATAATGTTATGAAAAAGTATAATTTCTTTACTTGTGAAAGTCTACGAAATTGTCCTACATAAAATTTGTATAGCTTTTACAGGTAAAAATGAAACGTAAATGACTTTCTGATTCGTATCGAAAAATTTATAAAAATTGTTTATTATACGTCATATCGTCTGTTATTTCATATTACCTACATTTACCCTAATTAATTATTTGATTCGCTTGGAACATGATATCGCTAAAAGTAGTATCGTACGGAACATTAACTCGTAAAGTTGATAACGTCAGTTTATATATTGGCCGTTCACAATTATTTACATTGCGAACTGGACACGGTTAGTAGCGCGATTGAATAGAATATGAGCAGATTAATAATATTACAAAACAATTGTCAAAGAATATAATTACAGCGGCAGCCGAACCTAATAGAACAGAACATGATAATACAGTTAATCTCCTTCGACCGGAGTGCAATTAGTGCTTTCGCCGCACAGAACGAGTATGCTAATCCATTACGTTAAATATTGGTTGAACCTGGCTAGAGCCTCGATTATGATAATAATAATAATGTGATCGAAGTTTAGGCTGGTTAAAGATATTTAGTAGCTTCGTGTACACTTTATTCGAGACGTTCGATCAAAGTATCAAATTTAATTAGATTTCGTAGGAATCAAGGACACGAAATGTTGTGCGAATATCTTCGACAATTTCGTACTGATCCTGTTAACAAATATTTCGTTGATCTCGTTTCTAAATTATAATCACTTTTGTGTTTCAATACAATCGGTAACTATTTATACATGTGGCTTATACAATATTTAAAATGTGTACATGCGATTATTTCCCTCAGTATCACAATTGTAATAAAATATTTCAGATAATTGTTGCGTATTTTATCTGTTGGGGTTACATCTAAATTTTTTATTAGAGCTGTATATTTTTTATTATATTTTTGTATAGATGAAATCGAACCATTTTCAAAATTGTACACACACATTTGTATTTTGCATAGATTTGTCTTTCTACATGTCTTCTTCTTATTGCTAATATTAAAAATTCTTTCTTCCAATCTTTGTGGAAATTCTTTTCCTGCGTTGATTACAATTTTTAAGGTTTTTATGCACCTATACAATAATTATACGTTTACATTTAGAACAGGTTTGTGAAAAACAATTTGTTTCACGTATCCCCACAGGACGAAACTCTTTGTTTTTAATTATTATGTTATGAAGCTTTTACTAACATATTTGTGACACTTTTCTGATTCAAATGAGACCAAACATGATATAGTTCGGAGAATATTTGCTCGTTCAATTGACGATTCAATAGAACCTCGATCATTCGTACCGACAACACGTAAATTCGTGAATTAATCAAGAAAATATGCTCAAAATTACATCACGTTTGGTCTCATTTTAATCAGGAATGTTTCACAAATATGTTGGTAAAGATTTCGCAGGAATCAAGGACACGAAATGTTGTGCGAATATCTTCGACAATTTCGTACTGATTCTGTTAACAAATATTTCACCGATTTAATCCGGTATCGTTGAAATTCGTCTAATGAAAGGGAAATTACGAACAACCCGGTTCAACATTCTTCAGGACGATCGGAGTTCCGTTCCATATGCATAGAGCTTCATTAGGCTTTTGTAAAATTCATAAGAATTCTGCACAATCAGAATTTACCGTGTAGCATAAATTCCGACTGATTTCATTTCGCGATTGCGGAACGTACGACATTTTGTTTCCTTGCTTCCCGTAACTTTGACTCGCGGAAAACGCGAATAATGGTTTCCCAAATACAGTGATCGAGTTATTCGAGTCTCAGTATGAAGTCAATCTTTTATAAGCACGTGACGTATAATATTGCTAAATGTATATTTGCAATTCCAAAACTTCAGTACTTCATAGAAGTACAATATGAATGTAATGTAGCAAGATTTTCATTCCTTCTAACATAAAATCGTCAATCTGTGCAAGTGGCTCGAACTTTTCAATCACCCACCGTAATGTTCACGAACAGTATTCTTCTATGACAAATTCTTTGCTTTTAGTTGTGTGTACATTAATTGATTCATTAGAAAAATCCATGGATACCTATCTGGCTTATTTGATCACTTCATAAGATACCTCTCAAACTGCCATAACTATACAGTTGCTTATACATAATTAATTAATTATATTAATTAAATTATTTTGTTGTTTCTCGATCGTAAATATTTGATGAAATTTGATATATGCTCTCGGCGCACGGTTTCGATCAGTAATACAGACAAAGCAAATTTGCAATAATGAACTTATCAACGTTTCGATCCGGGTTTGGATCATTATCAAGAGATTTGCGTCTGGAAATATATAATAAAAGAATATAATAGAAATTTAACAAGGGGAAACACAACACTGATTGTAGTGAAGCTTTTAGAAAAAACATACTTGCTATGTATAAATAACTGTTTAAAAGAGTGTAATTGAGTGACTGTTTTCCATGCTGGTCTGAATTGAACTGAGATGTGTGTGTGAAGATCGTTGAGAGAGAGCAAACATACAGTTACTGGAACGACGTATATTGACATGTGGCAAATCAGACACAATGATCGAAGTTTGTTGAATCGATTCTTGGCGGTAAATTCAATTTGACGAAATGCCTATTCCAACAATACACAGCCAGGTGTATACCATATACATATGGTAAGAAAATAATTGACATTCAATGCTTATGACCATAGATGTTATAAAGCACAAGGTGTTTCTTGGCAGAAAAACGTTGAGAAGTTAATTATTGCGCTTTGTCTGTATTACTGATCGAAACCGTGCGCCGAGTGCATATATCAATTTTCATCATATATTAATTAATTTGATAACAATTAATTTTATAGAAAATGTAGTGGTAAAATTAAACACTATTAGGAAATTTTATATGATTCAATATTATTAGAGGGAAATAATATTGTCTATAAAAATTTTAAAGAGAATTTAATAATATGTATTTTAAAATATCATTAAATTAGTATGAGAATTAATTTTATAGAAAATTTAGTAGTAACATTAAATTATTATGAAATTTATTTATAATCTAGCATTTATATCTATAGTTAATACTATAGTGGTATTGTTAGTATACATAATGTTTTAAATAGCACCCTATGTTTTTTTGTTAATTACTTCATTCAAATGTCCATTCCACATTTTTTAAATGTCATTAAAAATTAGCAGATATCACTTTTAGAACTATGAATTATACACTCAAGGGTACTCGATATTGATACTCTGACCCTATGCGTTTCTAGGACCAAAGTGGTATTGTAACACTTTACATTCCTGAACCCCTTGGTATTGTGGTCCTCTGCACTCTGAGACCCTTGGAATGATAGTTGTGTCTATTCCAGATGACCTTGGAATGTCGTCCTTGGGAATCTTGACAATGCACTGACCCCTAACCCTTTAGATGTCCAAGATCACTTTGAAGATGGAATGTTCTAGCAATATAACTCAGCATTAATCTCCTACAATCGTAATGCTGCACAAAATATTTTTAAAGGTTACTTCTAAATCAATTACTAGAGTTCCAGTTTGAAAAAGCATATTTGCAATATATACTGGGTATTTATAGGGTGTATATTTGCATTTTGCAAATATCGATACTACAAAAAAGATAACATGAATTAATCTTAACAGAAAAATATTCATTGCAGCGTATTCGATCATTGATATCATTAAAAAATATATTCTATATCATCATAGGTAGAAACACCAAATAGTTGTCGTATTGAATGCATTTAAAACTATTGCCATAATATTTGTAACTCATTAAAAACCAATCAAAACAGAAAACTTCCTATTTTGCTACAGTTTGTTGTAATGGGGCTAGGAAATTCTTATTTTACACAAAAATCCTCAGTCTATCTGTAGTGTTCGCGTCACTACTAGCCAGCGTTTTTTTTAATATTGTGATTCCAAAGAAATGAAAAGAAGAAAGTTATACTGTTTTCTTTTTTAAACAATGCAATTTTTTTATCAGCATTATTTTTTCAGAGATGAAAGTGACCTCCTATTTTTTAAACGGAATGCTATGTATTTTTTTTATATCATATGCATCGTGTGTCAAAATGATCTTCAAGGTCACGATTGGAAGAAATACTTTGAGAACCTCCTGCCAATGTGTTTACAAGTATTCTTTATTGACAAGGCTACAGTAAATGTTCAATACGACTTCCTTGTGCTTAATTATAATACATTTTTGGTAGCTTCTGCCTATTTTGCTTTGTTATTTTACTTTGCAAATCGTTTACATTTCTGATCGTGAATTATAAACGACATATTTCCACTTGTGACCTTGTATGGCTTCGAAGATCAGTGTGTTGTATACAAATGATTTCTTTTTGGCACACGCTTTCATACCATCTAAAAAAGTACATTGGTGACACTTTAGTTGGTACACCCAGTACATGTAGAGCACAGTAAACGAAGGTGAAAAGATCTCTTTTCCTGCGGATTCTCTGTCTACATTCGGACGAGTTTGTATTCCCCTGTAATTACACGTGTTCAGTGGGGAAACTATAGGTCGGCTCTGTAAACGAACTCGCAGAATATCGGGAAATCGGTCGAGCAGTCCCGAAAAATTGCCGGAGATTGTATCGTAGCGATTTCCATTACCGGTAACCGCTTTGAATTTAGATTCGTCGCTAATCGAATTCATTTCCGAAAATATTCCGTTCCCGCTTTAACGCCCACACACCCCTCGCCCTTTACACGCTTTTCCTGGTCAATGGCGCTCACTGCCGTGAATCGTAAAAACTGTAATCACATTCCTTTGAGGGTTACGCCGGGAAATCGAAGGAATTCGATTTTACAGTAACGATACTACGTTACCCGCGTACACTCCCTTTATTGGGTTACACTTTTTTTCACGCGCGGCAGATCCGAGCATAACGAGAAATAATTTTTAAAAGTAGTTAACCGCAATTTTTCCGAAAAGCCGGTCAGTAACCGTGATAAATTGTGGTCGGCAGATCGTACGTTTGAATTTGTGGCCGAGGATTAAAATTCGGCACTGGACACCGTTACAGCTGCAAAAATACAGATTTACTGGCGCGATAAACAATTCCAGTTTTTTAACAATGCCTGGCGAATCGGGTTCAAATCGCTGCTCAATTTGTAACGGCGAAATACCCGAAAAAAACGTTAAATCCCTTCGGGGTCTAATGGTTTACTCATCATTAGCACGAGGTGAATAATGGTTTTATCAATGTACGCTTTCGTTCGAGAATGAAAATTGATATATTTGTTGATAAATGTGTATCTATATGTGCAGTGTGTTTTCAGACATAAATATAAAGATTGTGTTCATTATTTCAAGATCATTTGGTGAATAATGGTTCTATCAATGTATGGTTTCGTTCCAGAATGAAAATTGATATACTTGTTGATAAATGTGTATCTATATGTGCAGTTCAGACATAATATAACGAACACACACAAACGCACACTTTGTTTTCGTCATTTCAGGTTCATTTGAATTTCGTTTGTTCCTTAATGTCAAATTTATACAGGCTGCCCTAACAATTTTCGAAAAATTTTTGAAAGGGTACATTCCAGAGGTCGTTTGAAGTCATTTTTTAAATACAACATTTTTGATGATTACGAAAGATATACTATACAAATAAGAAGTTACAAAAACAATGTAAAATGTTCAATTCAACATTCATTTGATCTCGTTTCTAAATTACCTGTATAATCACTTTTGTGTTTCAATATAATCAGTTGTACATATGACTTATATGTCATATCAGTATTACAACTGTAATAAAATATTTCAGATCATTTTTGCGTATTTTAAATTTTTTAATAGAGCTATACATATATTCTTTATTATATTTTTGTATAGAAGACATTAAACCATTTGCAAAACTGCACACATTTGTATTTTGCTTATTGTTTGTTTTGCCTTTCTACATGTCTTCTTCTTATTACTAATATTAAAAATTCTTTTTCCCAATCTTTGTGGCAATTTTTGTTCTACGTTTTTTAGAATTTTTAAGGTTTTCCTGCACATACAATAATTATGCGTTTATGCTTCACGTACCCCTACCAGACGATACTCTTTGTTCTTAATTATTATGTTATGAAGCTTTCACTAACACTTTTCTGGTTAAAATGAGACCAAACATGATATAGTTTGGAGTATAATTCGATTGACGATTCAGTAGAACCTCGATTATCAGTACCGACGACACCAACACTCACCGAAATTTCTATAAAGTCACTGTGTTTTGTGCCCGTGCGAAATCAATACGGGCCGGTTTATGTACTTCTTTAAGGCCTGGTTTACGTTGTATTTTTGTCCAGAAGAATTTAAAAGTTGTTGCACACGTCTTGTTGTTACTGGGAGCTCCAATTCAACTCGAAATTGTGCTGCATTTTTCCTTTCTTTAGCTGCAGACCTCATTAATATTGACTGTTGTCTCTTTGACTATTTTTCATTACTACCTTTAAGATGATTTTTTCCGTAATTGTCACGTAAATTGATATAATTATTAAGGACAGTATATGACCGATTAGTTTTCTTAGCAATTGCGCGAATAAAGCAGCCCATATCGTTATAACCATCGATTGATGCTTTTTCTTCACTTGTTAGTACTTTTCCTCTCGGAATTCTCATACACGCGAATCAAATTATAACAAACAGGATTTCTGTGAGTTCTAAAACTAATATTTTTAGAATATTCGCAGTTTTCCGTAGTTCTCTGCTCAGAATACAGAGAAACACTAAGTGACTTTATAGAAACTTCGCACACTTGTGTTCTGCACCACACAGAAAAAAATCAAAACAAATGTAAATAGTAGACATAGCGGTCTAGAGTATGCTGTCCCTCTATCCGAGTGTCTACAAGGCACAAGACCATATACGATAAATCAACAAAAATGGTGATATTTTTAAAATATCTATGAAAAAGAAGATGACTTTATAGGAATTTCGGCCACTGTATATTCTGCATTATCTAAATTCGTGAATTAAACAAGTAAATATGCTTGGAATTATATCACGTTTGGTCTCATTTTAATCAGGAATGTGTCACAAATATGTTGGTGAAGGTTTGAAAGGTTTCATAAAATAATAATTAAAACAAAAGAGTTTTCCACTGAATTAGTCTTATCAACTCTAACAATATTTACCAGTATCATCTAGTCAGAAATCAAGGAATAGTGTTTCTACATACAGGGTGTACCAGAGATAAAGTATTATAACCTGTATTCTCGGAATCTAACAAAGATATCGACTTAATTTTATTTAATTAATACTATGCACAGTAAAAAGAAACGTTCAAGTAAATGCTATCGAGTTTAATGAAAGGTATCACAATAACAAAGAATCAATAATACTTTCCATTTAAGAAAGTGTTGGGGAGCCCCCCTTTCTCCCCCAAAAAATTGTCCCCAAAAAATGTAATACATACTAAAAAATATTAGCCCTCCTTAACCATTTAATCAAAAAAATATTAATTCGATATTGTCACGTCTGCCGACGTGTGGCCATGATCATAAGTATAGTTAGTAAGAATTAAACATATAATAATCACCTAGATATAAGTTCTCACACTTCGAACCTCACGTCCGCCATAGTTCTTCGTATTCTGTCATATTATATTTCACTCCCGCCATAATTCTCGGTAATCACCCCACGTTATATTTTCGCAATCTCGTTTTCATAATCAACCATAAGCATCCTGTAACCATACACCGTATTCACCGTAGCTCGTAGTCCCAATATCATAATCAATTCCCCGTAGCCGCTAACGTTTCTCTTTTTTAATAACAACGATGAAATCGACATGTCGTAGTGGTCCGAGGAGGGCCAAGCAGCGACAGTTCCAGTTCCGACTTCGCAACGAACAGTACTCCCGCCTCTTGCGTCCATCCGCCCTCGTGCGGTCTCATCGTTCTCGCGCGCGTGTCTGGTTCCGGTTTTTCTCTTAATTGTAATTTAGTTTCGAACGTTGTATCGTTGTAACGTTGAACGTTATAATATACGCCTAGTTATCACATCATTCAGTGAGTCTCGATCAATTCCTGCCCTTACACAGCGCGCTTGCAATATACTCTTTTGCATATATTTCGTCTGCTTCTGCGTTTCCGCTTTGCACGTCTGAGCGTAATATTGCTCGGTGCGTTCCTCCGGATTCATCGGGAAACGCAGAAGCCTCAATCGACTCTCGCTTATTAATTATACGAGTATCGCATGCCGCGCCGCGCCGGTCGCCGATACCAGTTGTCAACTCGCACGCATCTACACGAGTGAAAACGGTGGGCAACAGTTCCTGGGTATCACACGTGAACCCAGGATCATCAGCGACACCATCTTCCGGGGACGGGTGAAGATCGTCGTTCCCGTGACGACCCAGCCAGATTCTGGTACAGCCGCCAACCAGCAGCGAAAGCAAGCCAGCTGAAGGAGGCCTGCCGTACCCACGGACCAGCCGTTCTACTGCCCGAGAGCCGCTGACGTTTTCTACTCAGAAATCCCGTGATTCAGCCCGGCCGCACTATCCCCTTCGTCGCCATCTCAGTAGTAAGTGCTAGCCAGTAGATTGTGTTCGCGAAGGTCGTGGTCCCGTCAGACGTCGGACGTACGTGCCGCGTGGACAGAGTTGGGCAGGAATTAATTACATGAGTAATTAATTACATCTTCAATTACAATTACATGTAATTGTAATTGTAATTGCAATTCCAATTCCAATGACATGTAATTGTAACTGTAATTGTTAGTAGCAGTTACAAGTAATTGTGGCTGGTAGCTGCAATTCCTTTCCAAACTCCAAACAGACGACGCTCGCGCGTCGCGTGTGAATGTTCACGTTCACACGCGACGCGCGAGCGTCGTCTGTTTGGAGTTTGGAAAGGAATTGCAGCTACCAGCTACAATTACTTGTAAGTCTTGTAACTGCTACTAACAATTACAGTTACAATTACATGTAATTGGAATTGGAATTGCAATTACTTTCGCTCAACCAGTAATTGTAATTGCGGACCACAATTACAATTACAGTGATTCGTCAAGTAATTGCAATTCCAATTACAATTACATGTAATTGTAATTGTATTTCTGCAATTCCAAATTACAGTAATTGGCAAGTAATTGTAACTGTAATTGAAATTACATTTTGCCCAACTCTGCGCGTGGACAAAGGTTGCGTCATATTTGTGCGTCTAGCGTAGGTCACGTGTCGCGAAGCGATAAAATCACGCGAGTAACCTACCGGACGTAACAATATCGTCATTACATTCTAAGAAAACATCTTGTAACATCTATCTGGTACACTCTGTATATTGAGAGATTAATCTTTTCTGAAATGTGTCCCACAGGTTCAAGCGCACCCTGTACATTTTCTGCCTCTTTTTTCGTTGAAAATGCAGCCAAATCAAAACCATGCTCTTGATTCCAGCGAAATCAAACGATGGGAAAAATCTTGAACACATTACAGCGGCATAATCAAAAGCATTCAGCATTTCTTACCTCAGTTGCGTCCTCCCCGACTCCGTTATCCCATTAGGCAAGATTAATCGTTCATTTCGTAATCCTCCCACTTTTATCGCAGTTGCTTGTTTCCCCTCCTCTGCCACCGGCAGCGAGTTACCGCGAGGCGGGTTCGTGGCTGTAAACGAGGAAATTTCTTTAACCGGCAACGAATGCCGACTGTAAAATTTATAGGTGAACGACCAATCAGAGGCCAAGACGAACGAGCCACGTAAACCCGGGAGAAAATTATCGCGGGCCATAGAAGCGAAAGGAGTGGGAGATTTGATAACTCCTAACTTCGCAGCCTCTACGGCTCCAGAATAGAAAATTTCATCGATTCAATTATTTTGCGGCGTTGCAGGCTGCTGTTTGCTGCATAATCGTCACAAGTTATTCTTCCTTTAATAGGCAGAGAGGGTAATTTATACATTAACATTATGCCTGTTAGGAACAATTACCAGGTAAATAAAGAGACATCGATGTGCACATAGCGTAGAAGATTGAGGTTAGCCCTTTATTCTTATTATTATAACTTGTCATTGAGCTTTACTGTACTAATTTGGAATTGCAAAAAAACAGCGAAACTTCTAAAAACGAAAATTTTCGCCAGTCTGGTTTGTCGTTCAGTTGCTCTACTGATATTTCGTGCCACATACTTCTCTATCAAATACGCTTAAAACAAAATTAAATTTTCGCGATTTTCGGCTTTCTTCTAGGGGAATATGATAACGAAAGAAGTGGCATAAAATTCAGTAGTAAAACAAGCCAGACGGCCGAAAAATTGTCGAAAATTCAGTAGTGCAACTCAACGACGAGCCAGATGACCAAACCATTTCAGAAATCTCTACAAACTGATTTTTGTATTATGAGAATATGATAACGAAAGAGGTGGCACCAAAATTCAGTGGTAAAAGTCAACAATAATCCAGGCAGTCGTCAAATTTTGAAAATTCAGTAGTGCAACTCAATGTCGAGCCTAACTACCGACAATTTTTCGAGATTTTCTAGGCTCTCCTCATTCCAGTCTATTGGATTACTAATAATTAAGTAAAGTTTACCCCTAAGAGTTGCTTGCAACCCCCATCACTAAAAAAATAAATATTTTTTTCTACCCTTCATAATATGCTCGTAATTGTGAAAAAAATATATGAAATGCAAGAGTTAGTTCGAGTGTGTTAGTTTTTATTCATCTTAATATCTGAATTAACAACCGAGAAAAAAAATGATGAAGAGTTCACGGTGTTTACCCTCATATTACCCTTAAATTAAGGGTTAGCGACTTAAAATTTTGGGGGATCATCTTTCAACCTAAAAGCATTGTTTTGCACACGATTTCAATAAAGAATGTCGTTGGGTCGCTGGACTATGCTTATCCTGCTTTATGGCTTCAGTTTCTTGAAACTGATGCAAATAGTTATTATTTCGCATAAAGATCCACAGTTTATATCAACCAGGTATTTAAATAAAATTTTTCTTATAAGAAACTTACAGCTTTCACTAGCAACTCCGCATGTACTGACCGTCGATCTGAATGATTCATGATGTAGTACTTACTATATTAGTATACCAAAACACGTCGAGGTTTATAAATAGAATCCGCTTTGAAATTACCGTCGATTGAAACTCGGAAGAGGATTGCGAGTGCATTATGTCTGTACATATATGATTCCGTAAACTAAATGTCAACTATTTAATCGTAGTGAGATTCGTGCTCGGTGTCATACGTGAGTAATTTACAACAACTGTCGCAATAAATAATTCCCTCGACTGCGAGGTTCGCGCAGTGATCCGGTTTCTGTTTGTAAAAAAAAAAAAGAACAGTGCAGGTATGAAGCTCACGCGAAAGTTCGCGATGAAAAGACGTGCCGTTCGAAACAAAAGAAGTGGGTTGCTATCCAATGGGATTCTAATTTTGCACGGTAATGGCCGACCTCAGATTCCCACACGAACTGTTCGTACGTTTCAACAATTTCACTAGAAAATTTTTCATTTCCTGCCGCGCAATCTCAATATCGCGCCAACTGAATTCTTTCTTTCGCGTTTAATTGAGTTTAACCGAGAAAGTCCATCGAAAATGATTACAAATTTCGCGGTGGTGGACTTTTTATCAATAGAACAAAGGAGATAAGGAAAAACGTATTTATTAAAAGAAAGGCAATTGGTGCTAGTATTTATTTTACAATTTTGTCGTTAAATTATTTAATGAGAACGTCAATTCGTTGTTATTAGTCTTCTGAATAGTATTATCGAACAGTTTTATGTTTTATCTTAAATCTCTACATAAGAAACGGTCGAGAATGATCGGACATCAGCTAAACGAGGATTAAAGAAAACATACTACCTTCCGATCGATGCAAAATCGTTTCCTGATTGATGGGACCTTTTGAAACAAGAGTAAAAAAGGTAGCATAATATATCGATCGTAAACTCCGATTACGACCCCAACGTTCGTCTCTATTAAAATGAAAGTATTACTCGTGAAATGCTCGCTTGAAGCTGTTGAAAATCTCCGTTTAATGATTATTAGAAAACTCTTATTTCGCAGCGAGATTTGATATATTCGCCGCCGCGCTGTTCCCTTTGATGCGACTCTGACGACGAGAGGAAGATTTTAAAAAAGTGAAACATCGGGAAAGTTTATAGCAAATTATGAGTTCTGAGGAAGGCGAATTACTTTTGACGTAAACGAACGCAGAAGCGGAAAAGTATGCTTGATACTCTTGGTCGAACGTACTTGAAGAAGTTAGATACCATCTTAGAAGCTGTAATTTTCGGAGTAACGGATTAAACGGATTTTGTTAGACGGCATTTCGACGAACATATTTAATTACAGTGAATCATATTATTTTATAGCTATCTACAAGTATGCATTATCCGAACGTATTCTAATTAAAAGTTAATATTAACTGTAATTTTCGGCGATTTATATGTATGCTGTCATAAACATTTGACTCTGAAGAATTAAAACGGATTTTGTTAGATGGAATTTCAACGAACATATGTAATCACAGTGAATCATATTATTTTATAGCTATCTACAAGTATCGATTATCCGAACATATTTATGTTAAAAATTAATAAGACTAAGCCATAGGCCACAGGTTGGTAGGTAGTAAAAACCAAATTACATTTAAATTAATAATGACATTCCGTCGAAGCAACTCATTTGAATAATTTTAAAATAAAATTCCGGTTACACATATTTGGTAGTGGTACGTTTAGTGTTTCCAATTTAATCCAAGACAGACCTGGCGCAGTTCAATAAGACAACGTACAGTGATTCCCATTAATATGCGGACGGTCCCAAGAAAACGATAACTTTTTTAATATTGGACTATGCAATTTGATTTCTTTTTGAGAAGTTAAAGCAATTAGTTTATTGTACGATGTGAATAGAAACATTTTCAAAAATTGCTCCTTGTCGGAATTATAGAGAAAATACCAAAAGTTGCGTTTTACAACTTTTTTATGTAGGCCTCTACTGAAAATTTAAAAAATACGTTTTGTAGATCTGTGTCAATTGTATGCATTGTACAAGTTTCATCGAAATCGGTTGATGCGGGAAAGAACGACAAACATTGAAAGGTGTAAGAATCTTTAGATTCTCTCTCTCGTTGCAGTTTGTGACCGAAAATCGTGAAAAACTGCAATTTTTACCATCTTCAAAATTTGTAGCTAACTGCAACGTCGACCGATTTTGATGAAATTTACAGAATATGTTTAACCGATGCATATATCTACGAAACGTGTTTTCTGAATTTTTCATACAAGCCCACATCAAAAACTTGCAAAATGCAGCTTTCAGTATTTTCTCAAAATACTAAAAAAAGTTCAAATCGTATGGTCCAATATTAAAAAAGTTATCGTTTTTTGAAGAGTGTCCGAATATTAGTAGGAGTCACTGTACATACACGGCGTCCTACAATTATTCGTTTGTTCTATTATAAAATAACATTTATAAGAGCAATCAGATGATGTCGTGGACAATTAATTATTATTTGTCATATGTAAAGTTTAATTGAGATAATGATTTGACATTTAATGATTTGTATCTGCGTTCAATAATTATCATAAAGATGCTCTTTATTAGAAGTTTCGTACAACAACCCCCAAACATCCATTCGAAAATACTCAGTCGGAAACGTTCGGAAATCATTCATTCAAAACCTCCCGAAGCTTTTGCTTGAAAATACTCGTGTGGAAACATTCGCAAACCACTCGTCCCAAAAGTATCGCAATCACTCGCTCGACAAGCTGCAACCTCTACGTGCCTCTACCACGTTGAACCAATTCCCTAATATTAGTTTGGCGTGCAATAAGTCGCGAATCAAACGCATATCATGACGGGCTAATTAAAAAGTTTATTTACAGCATCACTTTGACTTGTTCGGTATTTCTATCGATAAATGCATAATAACACTGCGGACCTTTATGCATTTATATAGCAAAATTGAGAAAATGTAATTGAAAATTGTTGAAAAATTTGTTTAATTGAAGATATCAATACAAGATTTTTCCTCTACTAACTTACTCTACTCTTACTTCTTGCAATCGATGCAGATAATTTTTGTTTTCCCTCCGGGCGGGTAAATACAATAACTACATTTGTTGTACAGATCGCGAAACAACAAAAAAGTAAAAACAAATATACTTTTATTTTAATTTAGGCTGCCGTGTGATTCTCGAATTTTTTTTCTTGAAAACGATTCCAGGACCATAACGAACAAAACAAAAAAAGAATTACGCATATCCATCGTTCGAATCGTGAGTAATGGTCTTGAGTTCATACAAAAATCCCGTAGAAAAAAGCACTTTCATTTTTTCCCGAAGTTTCCATTTCTCCAGGCAACTTTTCCAATTTTTCTTTCCCTAAAAACCTTATTCGGACCAAATCGGTCCAGCCGTTCTCAAATGGTACGCTTACCAACGAACAGTATTTGATTTTTATTTATATGGATTATAATTAGATTATTAATATTATTTTCCATTATAATTAGATTAGATTATAATTAGATTTACATACTTATACAGTAAATAATTCATTTTGACAAATTTTTCTTTCTCTATTGTGGGGTTTTATAAAATATCATTTATTAACCCCTTGCCGTATTGTAAAGAGTCAGACTTGTCATGAAGATTTTAACCAAGTCTAACATATGAATGTTATGCGTTTCTTTTTAGATGAAATAAAATTTGATTCGCTTGTAATCAATATCTAAGCATTACAATATTTCATTTTTCTTCTACGACATTTTTTGGGATACAGACGTAACTCTGTATCACTGTAATCACTGTAACTGTAAAGAAAATGGTAGGGCAAGGAGTGAAACTAGAATCATAATAATGTTTCAACATACCTTGGATGCCCTGGAAACAAGCATAGATTACAGTCAACCATTACACACACTATGTGGTAATAATTAAAAAATTATTAACCTTCGTACAATGCGTCTGTACGTCGAAATTCCGTTTGCTTTAAACTCCTTCTACTAAAAGTCTCCAGTCGAAATCTCTTCTACGGAATTCCGGATTGTCGAGGTTCGACTACACAGTATTACACGAAAATGCACCCTTTAGGAAAGGAAGCGAAACAATCCTTCGACCAGAGAACTTTTCCCAAATTTTTCACGATTTCTTGAGAGTCCGTTGTGCGCCAAGTACGAGAATACTTCCCAAAACATGGATTTACGACGCGTCCATGGTCACTCGGGATTTTCCTAACTGTTCGTACTCCGCACATTTCGTCGCCAAATGTCGGAGACGAGTAGTTTACTTTGGATTTATAAATCTTCGACTCTGTCGCGGATTCCGTATCAGAATCGAAACACTTGGCGTCAGAACTCGGCACTAGAATTCGTGACGATAAAAAAGAAACGTCATAGACGGTGAAGTAATTCTGGTTCATAAGATGAGGAATAGTTTGTACGCACATGAATTTTGATCACGATTGACATATCCATTTATATGTGTGAAAAATGTGTTTAAAATTTTACTGCCTATCTTTGCGTAAGCAAGCAAACGTGTATAATAATCAATAGACTGCTGATGTTCATACATTGTTCAATTTTTGTCGATAAATTTTAAGAAAGTGGAATGAAACAAAATCCTATTTTCAATGGGAACCGCCTTTGTAGATCCAAAACAAATGAAAATTGTACAAAATTCTATCGTATTTTATATTCTAGCCTTTTTTGAACATTTTCATAAGCCATAAATGCATAAAGATCCGCAGTCTTTCAATTAATATGAGTAGAGTGGTGCAGATGGTATGAATTTATGGAAAAAATTATTAAGTAAAACTTAAGACAGTTGAAATATTGAAGAAGAATTTAAGAATATCTACATATTCATATCTAACTAATTAAAACGATTGAAGAAATAAATTTTCAATGGCAACGAATTGGTCCTTTCATGAATTCAAGCACGAAACTTTGGGAAATAATTTTGTAGATGTTATACTTTCAAAAAATTAATCTGCAGAATTAACTTCCAATCTTTTTTTTTAAACTTCTCTAATTGTTTTGGTGACAAATAGCGAAGTTATTGTAGATGTTTATGTTCTTGGATGATCATAGATGAATCTACATGAATGGATATCATAGAAAATGTTTGTTATTGCCTTAAGGGCCAAACTACTGCTTCTGGGTTACCATAGGTTGGTCGATAACTCATTTGGCCGACACTGTTTTGATCGACACGATTTGACCGACAGTAACTTTGGTCGACACTATGTTTTCCTCGACATTGCGAAATGGTCGACAAATAATTTGACCGACACTATGTTTTCGTCGACAAATGATTTGACCAACACTATGTTTTCATAGACACGGTCAAATTGTCGACGTCTGCTGCTTTCATCGACAGTCCGTGTTTAGCGACAGGTTTGATTCGTATATGCTAATGTTGACTAATCGTCATTATTACTCTTATGTTCTAAACCAGGGGTCGGTAACCTTTTGAGTCGGAGGAGTCAAAAATTACAATTTACAAAATTTCGAAGTTTTTAAAGAGCCACAAAATATTTTCTTGCCAACAATAAATAGTACTCGCATAAATAAAGTTTTTTGATAAAAAAAACTAATCAATTTATTCATAAGAAAAATTATCTGTTTATTCATATATAAGTAGTGTTTTTCACAACAAATTAGATAATATATGTATATGTATATTGTGTATATGTACATACATAACTTTGAGAAGATAATTCGCTTCTAACTCTTTTACTTGAAACAACAAACTATACGTCACAGCCAAAGCACTGGTGAAGACGCCAAATTGTCTTGCGTCGAAAGCGAATTAAAACCTACATAACGTAACATAAACCTAACATACATAACCTACATAACGTAACATAAAACATCCGACGACGGCGTCATTCGAGAGGTTCCGACGGACTGACGACAGTGACGACTCATGTCACGGGGGAGGGGTGCGGTGAAAAGCGAGTACAAGTGGCTGAAAGATAGAATCGGTGCCCAATCCTCGTTAATCAGTTCAGAACGATTTTTAAATGTTTTTTTTTATAAAATAAATAATATTTGCGTATGGAACTAAAGAGCCGCAGCTTCACATCCAAAGAGCCGCATGTGGCTCGCGAGCCGCAGGTTGCCGACCCCTGTTCTAGACGCATTTAGTTGCTTGTATAATAAAAAATAAAGAGAAGTAAAAAGGATTTCTTCAAATAAACAAACTTTATTAATAGGTACACACAAATGAACAAAAATCATAATATTTCATTTAATTTCAAACATAATTGTGTAAATACATATACATAATTTGAATGAACAGAACGAATGCTACGTTGTCGACGAGAACATAGTGTCGGTCAAATCATTTGTCGACCATTTCACAATGTCGAGGAAAACATAGTGTCGACCAAAGTTATTGTCGGTCAAATCGTGTCGATCAAAACAGTGTCGGCCAAATGAGTTGTCGACCAACCCATGGTAACCCACTGCTTCTAGCTTCTCACAAAATTCTCGTTTGATCCACTCTCAGAAGAGTTGTTCCCTTTTAACGAGTGAACGAATACTTACGCGTCCGACTGCATTTTGTTGCCCGGTATAAAGAAAAGGAAATTCTAAACGAAGAGTGGAACTTTAGCATACAGCTAATAAAGTTGAAGTCCAGGCTCGGAACGATATCCATACACACGCGGTAGTTAACCGGTGGATGTTGAGCGGGACGCGACGT
Organism: Lasioglossum baleicum; assembly: GCF_051020765.1. Classification (NCBI taxonomy): domain Eukaryota; kingdom Metazoa; phylum Arthropoda; class Insecta; order Hymenoptera; family Halictidae; genus Lasioglossum; species Lasioglossum baleicum. The sequence continues at coordinate 3,619,087 of NC_134937.1, forward strand.
GGCCGGGCAAGAACTCGTAAAACGAAATCTCGGCGAATCGGAATCGTTGCCGGTTGTAATCGAGTCTCGGGTAATTTCGCGGCGATGATAAATCCCGGCGAAATGGGCCGGTCTTTCGGAAAACTGCATAAACCATCGCGCGGAATCACGTACGGCCGCGCGCTCGAAAAGTTTTTCCGAGGGGAGCTACGCTCCGCTTCCTCGAGGGCTCTTCTCTCGGCCATTTGATATTCCAAGGTATTTTCGTGAGAGCGGAATTTCGTGTAAAACGTTGATCGCGAACGATACACAGCCACTTTGCTCGCGGCTTTTCATGCGGGCACGAAGGAAGAAACCGAGGAGCGAGAGATCGTGAAGAAAGAAGAAGAAGAAGAAGAAGAGGAAGAGGAGGAAGAAGATGATGATGACGAAGAGATAGAGAGAAAAAAAAGGAAAAAGGGGAGCAAGGGTTGAAAGCGCGTTACATCGATCCGTTGTTTACAGAGCGCCGGTGGCTCTGTGTCCTCGGCCAGTGTAACCCTTGGAATTTCAACAGAATTTTCCGGGGATCATCTTCATTGGAAAAACTTTGCCCTCCTCGATCGGCTTTTGAATATTCCAGCGAATTCACTCGTAACCATCGAGCCACTTCGTATTTCCCGTGGAAACTACCCTCCTCCCAGGCACTGTGTCGCGTCGACCGGATACCGAACAGACTTCGAAAAGTTCCTCGTTTTCGCGGGACGCAATAAACGAACTGTACCGTTGTCGCGTGTTCATGGGCTCCACGAACTCGCCTCTGTTTTATATCTCTTGAAAATTACAACGCCACGCGAACGAACCCCTGGGCTTCGACGACACTGCTCTCATCGGTATTTTATATCCCCTCGCTTTTCATTAGCGAACTTACGGTGCGTTAATTGCCACTTAAACTTCTGCCTCAGATGCAAACGTTGGCGCTAGCTGTCCCACGTTTTGTGTACACTTGAGAAATGTCGCGCGACGATCGCCGCACAGTGGGACGAAACGACCTGACGGTGATCAAAAATCTGTAATTTTGCTTCTGCTTTCTATACTGTATTGAATTTTTCACGAGCTAATCATTACATTATAGCCTCTATGTTCATTAATTTTAGTGGTACAGTAAATCCTCTATAATCGAAAAAAGGCCGTACATGATAAACGCAAAAAAGTATCCCCTTCACTATAGTAATCTGATCTCGGCTCGGGTATATCGGTGTGAACCACTACTAATGCGACGCGGAGAGTTGCAGTCGCCGGCACAGTTCAAAGGCCCGGGCGTCCTCACAATGTAACACCAATATTTAATCTTTTTTATTATTACTTATTTTTTTATGAAACTTTCACCAATATATTCGTGGCATTTTTCTGATTAAAATAATACCAAACACGATATAATTTCAACTGTATTTAGTAAGTAAGTAATATTTAGAGTAATTAATAAACATGGTTTCGTGATATGACAAAACTAAACTAAAGTTATGCGTGTTATACACGCATCCAATTATTAGTTCGAACAACTTCCTTGTGCTTTGAACAATAGCATGCTCGCCATAATAAAATAACTAATTGTAGTCTATTGAATGAAGAGAAGTTCCAATATGTATAAATAAAGGTTTAATACATTAACTGCCAAGTCAATTACACATGTGTAACACTAATCTTTGACCAGGCTTAGAAATTCAATTTCACTCTAATGTATTCGAGTAAACCGAATTTAATTAGGATTTTTAGAAACCGGAAGAGTTAAGCAGCATCCACTATAATAAATTTTATCTTCTTAGATTTCGCTTCACTAATTATTCATATTCATATTCATATTCATAGTCATATTATTATTTCACTAATTATCATAATGTATTAATATTGGATACCACTGTATTCGGGAAATCTTTTGCTGTAAAGAACAATTCAATATCTTTTATAATAACATCATAATATTTGTTTCAGGTGGAAAAATATATTTTTTTTAAGTCATGTTTCTCGAAAACTGTGCGTCTAGGAGAAAAATTAAGGACAGATTCGGAATCAGCGCAAAAAACTCTATAAGAAGGACCCAACAGTATATTGAAATCATACAAAAAAGTTGAAATTTGTTGGACAGTGTATTTAATCTTTTTTATTATTACTTATTTTTTAATGAAAATTTCATCAATATATTCGTGGCATGTTTCTGATTAAAATAATACCAAACACGATATAATTTCAACTGTATTTAGTGGTTTAATTGACGATGAACGTTTCGGGCGCAAGGAAGGAAAGAAAGAGACGCGGAGAGTCGCAATTGCTTTGGCCGCGCGCGGGGTCTTTACACGCGTTGTCCTTCTCCACGTTCGGTTCGGCCTTTGAAGCTCAATCATTGTTTCCGGTACACCCCTTGTATTATAGTTATGTAGATGGTATACAAATATAATCCTTGTCACTCGTGCTTCGCCAATCAAACAATATTCTATTTAACTTTGACTATGATGAACTTTCCTTTCAGTGCAACGAAATATTTAAACTTGGCACAAGTACCTCGTGACAGACAACGTGACGTGACGTAAAGTAATGTAATTACTAAACGAGTAATTAATAAACATGGTTTCGTGATATGACAGAACTAAACTAAAGTTATGTGTGTTATACACGCATCCAATTATTAGTTCGAACAACTTCCTTGTGCTTTGAACAACAGCATGCTCACCATAATAAAATAACTAATTGTAGTCTATTGAATGAAGAGAAGTTCCAATATGTATAAATAAAGGTTTAATACATTAACTGTCAATTACACATGTGTGACACTAATCTTTGAGTCTGTATAGTTCGATTTTTCGCTGGACCCTTATTTTTTGAGATAAATTGGTGTCTTTATATAATTAAAGCAAAAGTGGTGTCTCTCCGTCTTTAATGATTGTTTAAAATTTAAACATGTTTAAACAATCATAATGTATAATATTAATATTGGATAGCACTGTATTCGGGAAATCTTCTGCTGTAAAGAACAATTCAATATCTTATATAATAAAATCATAATATTTGTTTAACCCGGCGTTAGTGAGGTGGGGTCTCACAGACCCCAGGGATTTTAGATTGATTGTAACATTGTAACAACGTGTGACAGTTGTTAAGTATTTTTGAATAATAAAAATTTAATTTCGTGGATCTGCGTTTTTACTCTGATAAATTACAAGCCTCTTAAGCAATACCTAATCTTATATCTATAAAAAAGGTATTTATTTCTATAACACAATATATTTTTTCCTCGGGTCTGTGAGACCCCACCTTACCACTTACGATACATTTTCCCACCTTACCAACGCCGGGTTAAAGTGGAAAAATATGTTTTCTTCATGTTTCTCGAAAGCTGTATGTCTAGGAGAAAGATTGAGGGCATATTCGGAATCAGCGCAAAAAACTCTATAAGAACCACCCAACAGTAATTGTGGAACAAATTTGGTGTTGGACAGTGTATTTAATAAGTATCGTCTTTTTAAGGGTGTACGAATATTAGTGTATCCTTGTACATACAAGGCCTGCAATGATCTTATCACCTGATATCGCACTAGATGTAGTGCAATGTAACCGAAACATAGTCTAACAAATGGTTTCTATAGGAATCTTGGGGTGCGGGTGACCGGGGCGTGATGAGCCAGGACCATATCCTGACTGAAACGCCGCCATAAATCACCCCTTAACGTGGATCGTTTGCTTAGAAACGAGAATACCGAGCGGCAGCCTATCAAACGTGGCTAAATGAAAGCCGTTCTCGTTTACAGCCAATATAAAGTTCCATCAGGTCGGCAAATACCATCAACAAGTATCGCACGCGCGTTTCGGCAAACAATTTCTCAAATTTCCCGTTTGACACGGTAAGAAACCGCCCGGTTTTAGCTACGGAAATTGATTGGAGGTTTTCGGCTAATAGATCCCAACGATGGATACGCATACATTTCGCGACGCTTCGCCGAACGTAGGGTTCCCAGTGTCTCTACACTAGTCTACACGCTTTCTCCATCGGTTTATCGGTAATTTAATTATGTCGTATAGCGACCGCAGTACCGGCGGCATCACGCAGAGCCGTAATTACTATCTCGTCCCTAATAATGCCGGATAATGCCCGGCGCTGACTCTACGACGCGTACAAGTTAGTCTGTAAATTAGAGGCGTCCTTTTGGCTCGCCTCGTATTCCTGATTTATCGCAGGTGGCCTTGCAGCCGTTATCGTTCTCTGCACACTCCTGCGACACACAGTGCTCGGAATAATCGATCTGCGGTGACAAAAGCAAAAAAATTGACGACAATGAACAAAGGAAGTTACCACCTAACTTTTTACCAGAGCTTTGCGTTGATATTTATCAGGCTTTGGGACCCAATTACGTCCTTCTAGTGTGCAGTTGTGCTGATGGTATGCAGTTTTGCTGCTCGGAATAATCGATTTGCGTTGACAAAAGCAGAAAAACTGACAGCACTGAACAAAGAATGTTACCATATAACTCCATACGAGAGTTTTGCGTTGATATGAATCAGAGTTTACGACACAACTGCATCGTTCGAGTATGCAGTTTTGCAATTTTGCTACTTGGAATAATCGATCTGGGTTGACGAAAGCAGAAAAACTGGCAGCACTGAACAAAGAAAGTTACCATGTAACTCCTTACGAGAGTTTTATGTCGATATGAATCAGGGTTTACGACGCAATTGCATCCTTCGAGTAGCAGTTTTGCTGCAGTTATGCAGTTTTGCTGCTCGGAATAATCGATCTGCGTTGACAAAAGCAGAAAAACTGGCAGCACTGAACAAAGAATGTTACCATGTAACCCCTTACGAGAGTTTTGCGTCGATAAGAATCAGGCTTTAGAGTGCAATTGCATCCTTCGAGTATGCAGTTTTGCAATTTTGCTACTTGGAATAATTGATCTGCGTTGATAAAAGCAGAAAAATCTGTATCCTTCAGGTATGCAGTTTTGCCGCAGGTATGCAGTGTTGCTGCTCGGAATAATCGATTCGCATTGACAGAGGCAGAAAAACTGACAGCACTGAACAAAGAAAGTTACCATGTAACCCCATGCGAGAGTTTTGCGTCGATATGAATGAGACTTTAGACTTTACGGGGGCAATTGAATCCTTCGAGTAGCAGTTTTGCTGAAGGTATGCAGTTTTGCTGGTCGGAATAATCGATCTGCATTGACAAAAGCAGAAAAACTAACAGCACTGGACAAAGAAAGTTACCATGTAAACTTTAAAAGAGTTCTTATCACTGAAACCCTAAAATGAATCGTAGTGCAAGAGTTGAAAATAAGAACTCTACTATAACATACTACTATAAAAATTGTTTTAATCCATTGCATGAGTCAGAAGACGAAGAAAAATCTTCGTATTCCTTTATTGATTTTAATTTTCAATAATTTGTGGAGCCGGTACATTGATGTCATTAAATTCTTCTGCAGTGTTTACTGTTTCAAATAGAAGCTTCTCATGTTCGTTATAAACGTATAAAATCCGCAATCTGGATATTAAAAGATGTAGAATAAATGGGAATGAACTTTCTATTTGAAAATGAATGATTTGACAAAAGTGCAGTGATTTGCACAGTGGTTGATATGGTGGTTACCAGCGTGAAAATGAATCGATGTCACACTCAGTTTCTACACTTGGTAATTACGGTAACTATCTCAATTATCTCTTCATTTAAAACGGCTTACGTGAACGATGTACGAGTAAACACGAAGAAAATGTACCGGGTTACTACACATCCACGTCTGAAATGCAATTAAAAAGTAATTGGATGTAAATCGATTCGCATAGCCACCTTTGGAATTACTTAAGCGTGCCATTCAGTTAAAAACTTAATGTGTTTATAAAGACACTCACGCTGCTCCTTTTAAAAGATCGCGGTTATTATAGAGGTACATGCTCTTAAGCTCGTTTTAATCCTAATAAATCCTTTCAAACAGAGATTAATGTCATTGATCATAAAAGGCTTTTAATACTTTTAATGGATTACTAGCGTTACGTGCATTGTTATCCACTATTAAGAGACTGCGGGTTGTTATCGATTATTAAACCAGCTACTTCTGTACATTTACACTTGTATGAACAAATTGAAAAAATTCGAAATTGAATGAAATTCTGTTTCCCTTATTAATGTACGAAAATCAACAATAACTGAACGAAAATAACTTAATTGAATGTATGAAACGGAGTGATACATTGAAATTGAAAGTACAAAATAACAATATTAATGTATTAAACTCCATGTGGTTTAAACTCGACTGCTTTTCAATTTTCAATCTTTTAATCAATTTAATTTTTACCATACACGAACTTTGTATACAATATATATGTATACTTTATTCAAAGCCGAATAAAAATCCTAAGGTATTTTGAAGTCCACGAAGATTAACTTTTCAACTTTTTAATCAATTTAATTTGCACCATTCGTTTATTGGCTTCGTATGCAAATATTTTATGCACATTAATATTTACAATTTTGCACAGGTAATCTGAAGTGATTAAGCAAAAATATTTCAAAAAATTGGAACAGTCCTACTAGTGCAATCTGCAATTGCAGGAATAATGGAATTATTTTTGGAGATTGAGATATTTCTTTCAATTCGAGGGTTGTGATTAATTGCCATGGTTTATACGCGTGGCTATCATATATTGTCACTATAAAAAGTGTAAAAGTTCCCATGGAGCATTCAGGGAAATCCTGGTTGGAGAAACCTATCTGGGCGATGGACATATCACAGGATGAATTACAATGGGCATCAATAGTTTTCAATGTGCGTGTCATCAGGAGCCACACGAAATTGCAGTAGCACAATACAAATCGTATCGGTAGATTGCGCGTGTGCATCGATGCACGCGATGATGCGCCGCAACATTATCGCGTCGGTTCTATTATAGATTGTACTGCACATCCGTTTACGAGCTTTATTCCAAAAACTGTCTAGCCTAGACCCATTCAAGCAAGAACGTCCCATTATGATCGAAAACCTGCGTATGGGCGGTGATAATTGAGTAATTAACATTAAATTCGTTCAGCACTTACTAATAATTTTTAAAATTGTTCCATAAATTCTATTAAAAATCCAATGATTATACCGTAATATCTATTATTATTTATTATTACATGTTTTCAATATGTATTAACCAAAATTTAGAAATATTTATAATTGCTAACTAAACACTTCCTTTTCCATTTATTACAAAAGACTGCTTGTCAAACTATTCAAGCAAGAACGTTTCATTATGATCGAAAATCTGCAATAATGTAAAGACAGTGATAATTGACTAATTAACATGAAATTCGTTCAGCGCTTTCTAAATATTTTTAAAATTGTTCCATAAATTCTATTGACAAAATCCAATAATTATATCGAACTATCTATTACTATTTATTACTGCATTTTGCTAATATGTATCATCCAAAATTTAGAAATATTCATAATTGATAACTAAACAATTCATTTTCAATTTATTAAAAAAGACTGCCCGTCAAAACCAATTTTTTTCTAAATTTTCTTATGTGAATGACTAGGCTGCAGATTTTTGAGCAAAATAAGTATTAGCTACGTTAATTGAAAATTACAGAAGCCATATACACATTTATTTCTTTTCTTAATCATTCTAATAAATTGTAAATACTACAAAATTGTTTTTGGATTCTTTAAATGATTCTAATCATTGACCATTTTTGGTTCTAATGACTAAACATATCCATAATTAAATAAATTTAATATAAACTAACAATTAAATATAACAATTACTTCTTTTCTTAATCATTCTAATAAGTAAAGGAGGTATTTTTCGTGATCGCATTATTTGAAAGAATGATAATAATTATTTTTCTCGGCGCAACGGTTCGATCAATTTCTACACTAAATAAATATAGCTAAAGAGAGGCATGAAACGTTCTAGTCCCGGTTAGAACCAAGTAACGCTTCCGATTCGGGTTTGAATCAGCAAAGATGCCATGTGCTATTTTTATTGGAGGAAAACAAAGGTGGAAGTGTTTCGTCCTAGGTCCGCTAGAGGACTCATCAGTAAGGCTAACTAGCGGACCCTGCCTTAGACAACAAATGTCATGAGGAAAGTTCTTAATATACTAATTGATGTTAGTTTAGTAACTTGTGAGAAAGTCTTGTTCAACTGCTTGTCCATCTTGCGGACGTTTGTCGAAGCAGTTGGACAAGCAGTTGAACAAGACTTTCTCACAAGTTACTAAACTAACATCAATTAGTATATTAAGAACTTTCCTCATGACATTTGTTGTCTAAGGCAGGGTCCGCTAGTTAGCCTTACTGATGAGTCCTCTAGCGGACCTAGGACGAAACACTTCCACCTTTGTTTTCCTCCAATAAAAATAGCACATGGCATCTTTGCTGATTCAAACCCGAATCGGAAGCGTTACTTGGTTCTAACCGGGACTAGAACGTTTCATGCCTCTCTTTAGCTATATTTATTTAGTGTAGAAATTGATCGAACCGTTGCGCCGAGAAAAATAATTATTATCATTCATTCTAATAAGTAGTAAATAATTAATAATACAACAGTTTTTTTAGATTCTTTAAATGTTTCTAATCATATACCATATTTGCAGATAAAATGAAAGAAATTTAATATAAACTAACAAATAAATAAGTTGTAAATACTACAACAGTGTTTCTCATCATAATAATAAAAATATGTAATAGAGGAAAATTGCCTATATACGATAAAAATAAAGATAAAAATAAATATGGCATTGTGTGTAGTTGCAAACAAATGTAACGTGCGATCGTGAGCCGAATACATAAATCGATTAAATAGTCAATACCGGTAAACAAGATCATAGAATTTGCAAATTGTAAAATTGAATAGTGTTCGCGAAAACCAGATAGGAAACTGACGTCATGTTTCAAACGGGTTGCACTAGCATTGATCGAAGTTTATCGACCGTGTGCAATAAACGTTTTTCGATTGTTGTGCAATCGAATCGAATCATTTGGCAACGTATGAATTGTGTATTCGTATTAATGCACTCGGGATAGCGTGCTACCTATAGGTGCAGTGACTGCAGTTGCTTTCTCTCGGACAAAAGCGATCGAAATCGATCCTAAAAAACGGTAGAAGGTTATGACGATGAATCAACACGGTGAGGCGACAATTATTGCTTAAACTGGGTCAATTATCTTTCAGCAAACGAGTGGCATTCGTTCGCGCTGGTATTTGAGTTGCAAATTAATTTACCCGCGGCTGATTCACTTCGCTACTTAACCTACGGTTTGATCCTTCCACGCTTAACCTATACAAACTGTGAATTATATAATTGCATTATTGCACCATTTAATTAGTAAATAGTATGACTAATAAGAAGAGTATGAATACAAGAATCTAAGAAGTTATGGATATTTTTAATAAGATCTACTTATTTAGAATAGGGATGATGGGAGTTTCTAAAAAAACATTTTCGCTTGTAAAAAATATTATAGTTGTGTAAATAGAGCTTGCAAAATATATTAACTTGTTTAGAATTGCAACAGACATTTTCTTTACCAGTATTAAACAAATTCTTAATCGTTTGAATTAAATTGCAGATTTTGGTAATTAAATTCTTTCAGTGCTTCTAAAATTTGCAATTATAATAAATACTAAATATTATTTCGTATATATTTCAAATCATAGCTTATTTCTATGGTGCTTCTACTATAACTTTCTTAAACGAAACACAATTTTCGACCGAGTTTTTTAACAAGCGAAAGACATACATTTATTTCGATCCTTGATATTTCGATTAATAATTCAATTAGGTTAATAATCGGTATATAAATAATTCGATAGAATAGAACGAATAAATAATTCAATAGAATAGAATGAATAAATAATTCAATAGAACGAACAAATAGTTTTTCATTTATGACAAAAATGATTAGGTGTAATTAGGTGTAATTCATAACACTGAAAATATTAGATGAGTTTAACAGTGTCGATATACTATTATATTTTTAACATATAAAAATAATTAATGAGAAAAATCAATTGTTACTCAGCTTCAACGGCTCATAATTGATGTATACAAATTTTATTTTGCACAAAGATCCGCAGTCTATTAATAATATACTTTAATTTATCATTGTTATTGTGCGAGTTAGTTGTGTTCCAGTATTTTATTAATAACACTATTCATCTACCAAACAGTCACCGTTAAATATAAAGTTCTAATTGCAACGGATTAGTTCACGTGCAAAACAGAAAAATACAGAGCCAATTTTTGTTTACACTTAAAACCGATAGCACAATTGAAGTCGGCGCTGTATATTTTTCTGAACGTTGTAAACGAGAGCGACGTTGATGAATGTTTACCAGGCAAACAAGAACGATTGACCAGAATATAACTGTGTATCCGATCCGCTGTATAATTTGCCCGTGGAAAATTGATTATTCAGAGAATCGAAGAATTATCAAAATTATTCATACCACGCATGCTATCAAAAGTAATTCTCATTCATATTCATTGCTAATTATTATAAATCAATTTTGAAATAGACGGAGACATAAAATAATTAGTCACGGATAACCGGTTCGACGAACATTCCCCTGATCGTAACAACTGATTACGGAATTTCGAAAATACAGTAAATGTAGCTACTTTTTTATCCCCAAAGGCCGAGTCGTACGTAGAGAAGGACAGACAGCGTGTGTAAAGAGAGACCACGCACGGGCCTTTGAACTATGCTGGCGACTGCGACTCTCCGCGTCTCTTTCTTTCCCATACGCTGTCCTTCCCTGCGCCCGAAACTTTCATCGTCAATTAAACCACTAAATACAGTTGAAATTATATCGTGTTTGGCCTTTTTTTAATCAGAAAAATGCCACGAATATATTGATGAAAGTTTCATTAACAAATAAGTAATAATAAAACAGATTAAATATTGGTGTTACATTGTGAGGACGCACGGGCCTTTGAACTGTGCCGACGACTGCGACTCTCCGCGTCGCATTAGTTCACACCGATATACCGAGCCGAGATCAGATTACTAAGTTGGGGGGGGGGGATGTTCCTGGTCACATCTATCGTGTAGAAATTATTGCGTCTATAGAAGATTTACTGTATTTAGATTCTGACTCCTATTTTCTCACCACGCTACTCTTTGGCAGTACCTTTTACTATTTTAATACAATTTGATAAAAATATTGGTAAAAATATATGCAAAATACAATTGTCTGTATTAATTGCAAGACACATGATGTTTTGTCTTACTAAGTGAAGTTCAAGACGCTACAAGAGTATTTTTAAATTTTTCACATATTTTTTTTGTTGTGAATTTGATCTACTCATGTTTGTCATAAATGCATAAAATCTGCAGCCTAATTATAACACTTTAACTTCTGCTTAAATTTTGGAACTAAAAAATGATGTGAGAATGGCGTAGTTTCCATGACCACAACTAGATTGCGAATTTTTGTGCTTTCTAAAATACAAGAGAACGTGTATATTCACAAAAATTAATAATGTTCTTATATTATTCTAGTTACGAACATTTTTCTATTAAACGAATGAAATTTTCACGTCCAATTCGGATGTTCTCGTAATAATTTGTGAAAATGCACGATTATGAAATGTTCTAGTCACGAGTGTACTGGCTAGAAGATATGACGGAACCAAAAAGCACACAATTTCACCGTTTATCCAGGCATAAGCTATCAACAAAGAGTTAAACCGTTGAGTCGATAGAGGTAGCATAAACGTGAATCGATGTGTATTCGTGAGCGTTCTTGTATACGTGTGCAAATTCGTACCCACACACCGGGCTGCTGCAAATTCGATGGTCATTAATTTGTTCCGTAACAAGGTACCCGCGAAAACCTGCATTCAGGGGCCCGGTGGATGCGCAAACCCAATGGCGTGGATCTATCGCTTCGGTTAACCCGGATTATTTAGGGGCGTTTCAATCAATATCCTTCGCAAAAGTTCAAGTTGTTCCGACGGTTAATTAACTACACTAATTATGATAATAACACCATAAAGAACACGCTAATATAAAGCACGAGAGAATATAGACAGATATATAAGAGAAATTTCAATTAATAAACGAATCTTTTAAACAACGTTAAGGGTCACCCCATGTGACAGCTATTTTTTTCGCTTTTTTTGGGAATTTTTTTTATGAACCATTGAAACTCACAATCTTGGAATTTTCAGCACACATTTATTGACATTTCAACTGTCTCTCAGAAGTTTTTCAAACAAAAATAACAAGTTGATAGTACGGACTTGCCCCGTGTAGTAATATTTACGGGACAAGATCATCTTAGTGTTTTTCTCAATAAATTTAAAAAATACAATAAAAACGGTTTATTTAATGGAAACCTACATACAACATAGAATATATTAATAACTTTTAAACTATTGCACGTTCAGGGTAACCTCAAAGTTGTACGTGTAAGTTCCACGCACGTGACTGTTTGGCATTGGTTGATTTAAGCGAGGAAAACACTTTTATTCTTAGGCAACATCTATGTAGAATAGTTCATACTAACTTGTACTACATTAATAAATACAAGCTAGAGAAATTTCGTTCATATTATAATAAAAATAACCAATTAACGGACTTGCCCCGTAAAAATTTGTCATATCCCTCCAATGTACAGTAATAAAGGCATTGAAATTACAAATTGACGCACAGTATAGTTTCCGCAATAAAAATCACCGAATTTCACCTAATTTTTGCGCCGTTACAGTAGCTAGACCGCTTCAGGCGAATCACTGTACGTTATATGAAACGATCATCGTAGACCAGAAAAGTTTCGCGTGTTATGAAGTGGGTCTAACTTTGTGTGGTTTTCATGCAGCTCGTTCGAAAGCCATTTGATTCCAATTAAGGTATATCGAGTACATAGCACGAACAGAGTAAATGTTATTGCATCTACTGGCGCGATCGTAACGGAGAGCATCGAAGCGTAACGTGGCTTGTGTTTCCGCCATGAATTTTGTAATTCTGTAACCGCATTACTGTAACTTACACGTATTAAAATATTAATCTAGGGAACGCGTAAAATCGTTGACGTTGCACCCTCTCTGATGAACTTACATTTCATTAGGCAAACTAGGCAATCTTTTTTTCCACCTTACTCGGAGCGAGAACGTTTTTTACATACTAATGCACGGTTTCATATGTTTTCCTACATCGTGCAAAGTACAATACAACGAATGGTAAAACATTCGTTCGACGAAAATACAATGGATTTTTTCGTTTTTTATTAATCCGGACAACAAAATTGGTAAAAATGTTTTATTTCTACAAAAAATTCGGCGACTATATATACTGGGTGTATACAAAGTAATTCGTCCTAGGAGTGAATCTGGATCGGTGCACATTTGTAAGATAAACTTGCCGCAAAATTGTTTACAACAACGAAAATTTTGTTAACACCTTCCACTCATCCAGAAAAGAAAACGTTTGAAAGTAGCCATATGTCGCAAACAAATACTTATTGAGATATATGGATATACGTATATCTACATTGTATAGATATGTACGTAAAAGTCCACACAATCAAATTTTGCAAAAACTTCAACAGCTCATATCTCAATAACTATTTGTTTGCGACATATGGCTCATTTCAAACTTTTTCTCTTCTGGATAAGTGGAAGATGTTGATGCAAAAGAGGCTTCAGCAACCACTTTCTTTGTTATAAACAATTTTGCGGCAAGTTTCTTTTACCCATCCAGAGGTGTCGGTTCACCCCTAGGACGGATGACCATTTCTTTTTATCTACCCTGTACAATTAACCGAAACAAAATCGTGAACGAGACAAGTTTTGTCTCGTTGTGTGTTTTAAAAGAGGCCTTAGTAAAATTAACACCGAGTAATTTTGTATAACAATGAAAATTCATAAATGTTCAACTCGAATCATTTTTTAATATCCACTACAAAGGAAGACTGCATGCGACATTTTAAATACAGGGCGTCCCAGTATTGATGGTACATACAACCGTGTAGGGGTTGATTATGTATATGAAAACAAGTCAAAAATACGGAATAAAGATTTATCTTAAAGCCTTTGAAGCTAGTATTTGTAAGAAGCAGAGTCGCAAGTGTCACAATGTCACGTGATTAATCCGGTACTGGTAGAGCGTTGGCGCGCGGAGTGGGGATCGCTGAACGCGATGACGTACTACCGAGCGTCGCGCGGCGATCTGTGACTGTTAATATAAAAATTTTTTTCCTCCTAGACACACAGTTCTTTTTTAAAAGTCGGTTTTAATATTGCATTGTGTCGTCCAGTTCTGAGCTATGTTTAAAGTTTGAAGTCTCTAGCTCATCGGGAAGTGATTTAAAACTCGATTACAAGATTTGACGCATACAACGGCAACGACACCGACAACTCGGCAAGCTAATATAAGCGTGATAAGAAATATATCGTAAAACTCATAAAAGTAAACGGTTGTGAGTAAAAACAATAGACTCCCCGATGGAGGAGGATCAATCTCGGACCTCGGGGCTGCATTCGACTGGCGTGATCGTAAATTAACGTAACCTGTTTCATAAAACGTGCTATCAATGCGAGCAAGACCACGAGAAAAAAAGCTGGATAGAAAATTCACTGGAGATATCTGTGGCCTAACGATGCCATCAAACGAAGGAAAATGGCCGGCCTGAACGAGCAGCAAATCCTCGCCCCTCGCAGGAACGTTCCTTAAGATGGAATCGCGTTTCTTTACGTTTACGGTCCATTCTCGGGTTCGCCACGAAAGAGAAAACGCTAAACGCTCTCGTCAATGATGGGCGCAGGTCGTTGATGCTACAATGCTGCCCCCGATTGCTATACTGAAGTCGAAATTACTGTTAGTTTCATCATACGAGTCATCGAACTTTGATAGCCACCGATGCTCATGTTCAAGCGGCGAGTCGAGCACCGCACATAACCGTGAGGGCAACAGCGAATCCCAGCTTCATGCCAATTTTATGTTTATTCTTTGGGTCAACCACTTTATATTTGATACGTTTCCAATATGACTCTATTATGTTCGTTGCGGGCAGGTCGAAACTTTTTGAATGCTCGTCGAACGATTATGGGAACATATATATGAGGCCATAAATAAAGTTGGAATGGTAATTTTGTTGGAAATATATGGACAATGTTATGGCATGACAGCTTTTCACTCTAGTAAATAGGACAGAGTAGCGCGGAAACAATACAGAATTTATAAACTGCCTTCAATCAATTTATGAATGTTCCTCATTGTTAATTATTGCCTATACTTATACTCAATTACCAATGTCTACCTTCATTGTCAACTATTCACAGTGATTTAATTATATTTAATACAATGGACTCCCATTAATATTAAGACACTCTAAAAAAAACAATAACTTTTTTGATATTGGACTATAGGATTTGAACGTTTTTTTGGAAGTTAGGGCAATTAGTTTACAATAAGGAGCATAACTGACTCAACACACTTTAAATCGGAATAACTGTCTTATGAAAGGACCAAACGACTTCAATTCCTCTGTATGGCTAGAAGAATTAGTTTAGTAAATGACGTCTAATAAATATACGCGCGCGCGTCCCTCAATTTACGCGAGTATCCGTTCCACGTGATTTGTGTAGATTGTGTGTTTGTGTGTGTGCAAAATCGTGTAAATTGAATATGTGAACTTGATAAGGTTCCAGAGGCTACACTACTCCTAATGTTTTTCTTCCTTTCCGCTTTAGGTTTTAGGTAGAAGTCCTCGCATATTCTTATTGTATTATTACTGTGTGTGTGTGTGTACGTGCGTGCGTGCGTGTGTGTGTGTGTGTATTCTATATTATTGTATTCACTTATATTATTCCTGTAAAGCGAAATAAACCCAGAAGGGTTTAAAATGCTTACAAATAAAAAAAACCACAAAGCAGTTTGTGTAGCTCTTTTTGCACGTCTCACCCAGTATATGCGGGGTGGTTGACTACAGGTGGGTGTCATTTTCGGGTGATTGTGTACGCCGAAATGCGAGAAAAATCAAGAGTGACGGAACTGCGGGAGTAGCTTCGTTTCAAAGTTAAAAACAATTAAAAATCCGGGTCAGATGCGCCTGACGCCCGGCAATCTGCCAACCGTCGGTGCACGCGAGGCAAGTCAGTCAAAGTCCAGTGGCGGCGGCACGGCAAATTCACCATGCGGAACACACACTTACTTCCGTGGAATTATGACCTACACTATCATGCGATACGATCCTATATCCTCACGATTTTACCAAAAGAAAAAAAAACGAATGCGACAGGGAAGAACAAAAGTATTGGGTCGTTGCATATGAAATGTCCGATTTTTAACAGCATCGTTAAATAACCGGAACTATTTATTATTGATCAAAGAGTTAATTCTTGATTGTATTATGGTAGAAATTTAATTTTTTGATCTCTCACTGGCTTCATTTACAAGATTGTCATCACTATTTTGTAGTTCTTTTTACTCTCAACGAGTAGTGCGTTGATTAGTAGACTGGATCCACATAAACAGTTTATTCTTAGTTTAATAATTTTAACTAGCTGAAAAAAATAGATTAGCACTCTTAAATCATTGTAACCTTCCTACTGTTTTAAATTGCACCCGCTCATTTGTTGCCATAAATTCATAAAATCTGCAGTCTATTGATAGTCACCCCATTTCCACCAAATATCACATAATGCTATCGTCGATATGTTGTTCTTCCACACATACAAAAAGAGCACGCGACAATGGCACTGATTGACGTTGAAACCAAATCTATTTAAAAGGAAATTTATATGTGTAAATTAAAATTGGAGATAGGATCGTAAGCTTTGTACCTCAAAGTGACGTACCATGAAATCGAACATTGCATATGCAACAGCCTAATATAAATACCCAACGCTAGTTTTACGACTAGATTGCTATATGCATTTACGATAAAATTGGTAGTTTGAAAACGTCATTATCTCTCTTCATCTTATTAAAATGATTAAAGAATAAAAAAATATATAAAATTTTTTTTTCTCCTAGATGCACAGTTCTTTTTTAAAAGTTGTTTTTTTTTAATATTGCATTGTCATCCAGTTCTGAGCTATTTTTAAAGTTTCAAGTTTCAAGTCTCTAGTTCATGGGGAAGTGGTTTAAAATTCGATTACAAGATTTGACGCATACAACGACACGGCAAGCTAATATAATCGTGGTAAAAAGGGCATTTCGATTTGCCTCCTGCAATTGATACAGATAATATTTATTTTCCATACAGATCTGCAATTTAATTTTTCGTATTGAGCGGTTATAATTACATGTTGAATTGAATACGTAGAGTGCGACATTTTGCTTTTGTTTGTAATAGCTAGACTGTAGATTTTATGCATTTGTGATGGACATGAGTAGGTGAAATATAAAACTTGTAAAAATTATTAAAAGGAAAAGTTAAGTTTTACTTAATTTTTGTTTGGTACAATTGACTTGTATAATTTGTTCCTTTTCATAGAATATTAAAACAATTACCAGGACAAAGTCATGCATTCCCTAAATATTACACTGTGTTCCATAATTTCAACCCCTTGCACTCGGGTTTATTTTAACTCGAAAATTAAACATTTCTTCCGACCCAGAATAATTCCATTCTACATGATTTTTTTCATTTTATGCATATGAAATTGATATAATACCGCACACAATATTTAAATGTTTAGTAACTGATTAGATACCAACATACAAGTATTCAGTAATGTAAACAATATTCTGAATAATGGTACAGCAATTTTTAGTGGTAACTTAGAATCACCACCAGAGTGCTAAAGGTTAAACAACAAAGTGCATAAAACTAATGTAACTACCTTCGAGTACATAGCGGGATTGTGGACGTAACTGTGTGACG
Organism: Lasioglossum baleicum; assembly: GCF_051020765.1. Classification (NCBI taxonomy): domain Eukaryota; kingdom Metazoa; phylum Arthropoda; class Insecta; order Hymenoptera; family Halictidae; genus Lasioglossum; species Lasioglossum baleicum. The sequence goes on from NC_134937.1 coordinate 3,636,919, forward strand.
CTGGTCGTGAACATATTAAATAATAATTTTCGAATATTAATTTCAACAGACATGCAGCTTACAGGTGGATTTCAAACGGAAACAACTTCGGAATGAAATTCTAAGGCGAGGATTTAAAATAACATAACTTCATCGGGAACAATTTCTTATAAAATCGACACGAACAGATCGAATTGGCACGTCCAAGTTATTTTTCTCACTCGTTGCGCCGCGGATCGCAGCCCGAAGGAAGACGCCAACAAACATCTTCGCGATCGCGAAGACTGAAGGCGGATTCCCGTGAAAACAGCCCGAAGCCTTGTAATTCATCACTCAGCCCGTAGCGTTCCGTTCGCGAAAGCTCGGCTTGATCCCCGGCAACGAGACAACTTCCTCGAGCGAGGCCCGGCCGGCCCCTTTCCGCCCTCAGAAGTGTACATTTTTTATTAATCACCGGCGGGGCTCGTTCTACCGTGTAACTGTTAATTTCGCTTAAGTGAAGAGCGCCCTATTTATCAAGCGGCCGGTGTGCGCGCGGCTGGAACTTGAAATTTTCGCTCGGCTCGATTTATCAAGCAACGTCCGCGTCCGTTTTTCTCCAACGCGCGCGACGTGGCGAGGAACGAGAGGAACGAGAGGATGAAACAAGACGAAACGAAGGACTCGGACCCCACGGGCTTGAGTTATAGTTTTCTGGTCCAGGTGCGTGGGAATACGCCCCATACAACTCACACGGGATCTTAACTGTGAAAGTTTCTTTACGGACACCGTCGCGTCGACACAACGGACACCGATATAAGAACGCGCGAATTCCCACGCGTGATATTTCCCCGGGTTTTACACGTGTACCTACACCAGCGAAACTCCCACGGGGACGGGCTATCTGCGGCTACATTTCGTCCGACGAGACGAATTTTCCAATAATATCGATGGAAGTTCCATATGACGTTACGCCTGTCTTCTACCTATACAATCGTGATGATCGTTCGAACGGTGGACGCTTGTTTCGAATTTATTGAAGGAACAGAATTTCTGGTGGGTCGTCGGAACGAAAGAGCCATGAAAATCTCGGTTCGGAACCTTCTGCTGTTTTAGATCAATCTACTGTAACTGTACCGATTACTGCGGTACTCCGATCGTATTTTATTTTAACCCTTTGCACTCGGAGCTATTTTAACTCGAAAATTAAACATTTCTTCTGATCCAGAATAATCCCATTTTAAAACACCTCTTACAATACTTAAATGTTCAGTAATTGATTAGATACCAACATATTTAATAGTCTAAGCAATATTTTGAATAATGGTATAGCAATTTTTAGTGGTGACTCTCTTCCCCGCCCCCCCCTCTCTCTCTCTCTTTCTGAGAGATCCCTGAGTCATCCTTATTCCTTACGTTTTAAATGAATGAACCTTTTATTATTTTTAACACCGTAGTGTAATATCGAATAAATAGCTAAATATATTCTTTTAAGAAATATTTTAGTAACATTAGTTTGAAGCTGTTTTAATTCCAGTTTCTTTAGGTCTCTTTATAATTTTGAATTGACACACAGTATAGTTATTCCAATACAAGTAATTGAATTTCACCTACTTCAGCTGATATCGTGACATCCATAAAAATAGATATTTTTAGATACCTCTGGAACATTGTTATAACTAGACTGCGGGTGTTTATGCAAAATAAAAATTGTTTGCATGATTTGTAAGACCTAGGAATTTATGTCCCTATTTAGTAGTTTTATTGAGTCTAAAAATGTTTTGTATTGGTTGTGGGAAGCAGGAAAAACATAAAAATTTATTTCATCCCTCAATGTATTTGTTACAGTAAAAGCATTATTATAACATTCTTGAATTTTTTAGATCTTTTACTATTTTATATTTCATCCAACCAATTTCTTGTCTAGACATAACGTTAATTTTGATACTCTCAAATTCAGTCTAGTTATTACTTACAATATTTATACCTAAAAATTTGCCGTATCCTCCCAATGTATAGTAATAAATACAGTGAAATTTCAAATTGACGCACAGTATACTAGAGAGAAGGGTTTCTTTAGGCGTCTCTATAAAATCGTGAATTTGCAAAAGGATCTGCGGTCTAGAAATGATAAAACGGCATTATTTGCCGTTGCAGCACTCACCGACGGGTAACAAGGAGTAATGATGACAAGAGAAATTTATTCTGTCCTGTTGCACATCTCGAGCAGGATGCTCGGAGACACGTCAGCTGCAGTTCTTAGTAAAGGGCCTGAACAGAGAGTCCATCATTCTAACGTAACTCGTTACATGTTAGCCTTTAATATAAATGCGGGCGGAGTCTCCTTTATAAAAGATTCCATCTATCCGGGCAATCGATTGTGGAATTATATGGAATGAAGACTTCAGGGGGAATGAAGCTCTCCTCCCAGAGATAATACAGTTTCAGCTTCTTGTAACTTTCCTCAACGTTTATCTAGCAAAACCACGCCCGGTCGTGGAAAGAGGATTTGCGGTGCAGTGCCGTGCCGAACCGCGCCGCGGCGAGAGAAAAAAGAAATATGAACCAAACCCAATCTAACTTCTTTACTCGATTAAACGGATAAATCGCTTCTCATGAAACGTCGAGCTTCTTCCGGTTCCGTGTATATAACATCCGAGCGATATTTGCATAGTTATAAAATCCCTTAGAGGGGCCCCGTCGGACCGATTCGAATCGCTCCGACGACGCGAAACGATGCTCGTCTGATCTATTTAAGACGGTCGTGCTTTCTCTAAAGTGCCACTTCCAATTTCGTTCGGACGCTACTTAAATCAATATCGGCCCATGCAAATGGAATTGAAACTCTCTGCCTCTTGGGGACGCTTCTCTCGCGGTGATGAATTTGTTGAAAGACTGGAATATGTTCTTACAAGATCAACCTGGAAATTAGGATAATCAGAGACCGGCGAGGGAAATTGGAATTCGAATGAAAAGATCCGAATCGAAATGGGAAAACTTCGATTCCGACGAAATCCGGAGAATTCTCGATCGTTGTAATTAACAGCGACTAGCTTTCTGCGCGGGGGGGTCTACAATTTTACGAGGCTTCTCGGTGAGATTGTGGTGTAACATAAAAGTACCACAAGATGAATCTATTCGATGAAACGAACATTAAAGTCTCGAGATTTATTATTTGCCACCGGAATTGCAATAAACTGGAGTGACATACAAATGTATTTTCTTTCTCAATATGTTTAACAGGTTGAAAATACAGGGTGACAAGAAATAACGGAGTTAATCATTTCTTACTATAATTCTGTCAAATTGACGAATTTTGAAAAACCAAATAATAACAACCATAACATGGACCTTTAGTATTCATATATTTCAGAAGTTTCATACAGAGGCTCAAACGTGTCTTGAAATTTTCGGCAGTGGGCCGCAGCTTTTCTGGCGTCATTCGGTCCCACTCCTGGTACAGAGATTTTTTCAATGACTCCAAATTTTTATGGGGCCGAGCACAGGCCCTGGTTTCCAAAATCGACCACACGCTGTAGTCCATCGGGTTGAGATTCGGTGAGTACGGCGGCCATTCCACAGATGTGATGAAACCTGGAAAATGGGCTTACACCACTCCTGAGTCGTTTTCGCCCTGTGGGCCGGCGCGGAATCCTGCAGTAACGTCCATTCCGGATCGCCGAGGTGCTATTGGGCCCACAGAAGTACGACGGCTTCGAGAATATCCCGTCGATGCACTTCTTGGTTGATTTTGACCCCTTGTTCCACGAAAACCGTAGCAAATCCCATTTTCCAGGTTTCATCACATCTGCGGAATGGCCGCCGTACTCACCGGATCTCAACTCTATGAACTCCAGCGTTTGGTCGATTTTGGAGGCCAGGGCCTGTGCTCAGCCCCATAAAAGTTTCGAGTCGCTGAAAAAATCTCTGCGCCGGGTGTGGGACCAAATGACGCCAGAAGAGCTGCGACCCATAGCCGAAAATTTCAAAACACGTTTGAGCCTCTGAATCGGCTCAAAGGATGACCACTTCCAAACTTCTTAAATACATATATAAATACTAAAGGTCTATGTTATGGTTGTTATGATTTGGTTTTTCAAAATTCGTCGATTTGACAGACTTATAATAAGAAATGTTTAACTCCGTTATTTCTTGTCACCCTGTAATATAACAGTATTTTTAAATTCTTCTAACGTTTTCACTGTTTTAAGTTACACCTGCTCTATTTTGTCATGAATGCATAAAGATTCGTTGTCTATTTATTATAGACTGCAGATATCTTATTTTATAAGAAAAATGAGTAAGTGAAATATGAAAAAGTAAAATTGTTTGAAGAATTTAAAAATACTTTTGTATTATTTCGAACTCATTAGAATCGTAAAGAAAAGGAATAGGTGTCCGACTTGCAGCCGTATCTTGTAATGAATGCAGACTATTTTTATTTTGCATAAAAACCCGCAGTCTAATTATTGTCATTGTTATTTTTATCTCTTGTCTACTGAATGCGCTCTGATTGAAAAAGATACCTCAAATGACCTCAGGAATCACCACTTTCAAGGAAGTACAACATATTTTGGATACCCTGTATGGAAATCAATAAAATAAAAAAGACTATTTAATTTCTGTTCCTCGCAATTTATACAAACAATTTTTATTTCGCGTAAAGATTCGCAATATTGTTTTATATATTCGCAGTATCTACATATAAATATGTAAAGTTCACAGTGATCAGCTCAATTATTACCTCTTCATATCTTACACAGTATCACACTGACTCGTTTATGCGCGTTCATGCAGTTCCAAAGTTTCCGGGATGAAAAATTAAATTTCCCAGCGCATTATTCGATTCAATTTCTCTCCCCTCGAACGGAAAGTTTTATCGCGCACTTCGCGGAGCAATATTTATTCAAGAACTTATCTATCTTTATGTTTGGGAAGTACCATCCAAACGCTGAAGCGAAGAATAAAATTTCTGAAGCGGTCCGGCATAGTTTTACTCAGTAGTTTAGTAATGAAACGCTGCCAGTAGGACCAGCGGAAAAGAATCGTAACATATTACAATAGCGAAGGGCATAACTTTTATTCGCGTCAACAATTTCGCGCGGATTATCAAACTTTCCTTCTTGAAATTCAAAGTTCCCGGCAAGTTTTCATTCGCGCATCAAATCGGGAACTTAATAATGCGCCTGGCAACCTTGGTTTCCACCTAACTGGACCTGTTGTTTCGAACTCTTCGGCATTATTCATACGGCTGCGAGCGACGACGCAGGATCGTGTTCTGAAATTCTATTAAACGTAACTTCTCGCCTTGGAAAAGTTCGACGCCTCGGTAACGATGGGAAAAAGAAAAAATGTTGGGAACCGTGACAATTGTGCCATCGCATCGCATCGCATCGCAGGGAGAGAATGCTGACACGACCACGGTTCCATTCTCCTCTGGTGATACAGTGGAGTCTCCTCTATTCGAACTAATAGGATGACATGTGTCCGGATAAAGAAATGTTCGAGTTGTCTGATACAAACTTTCCACTCTTTTTTATATAAATGTACTGGTCTGTACATTTATATGTATGTACATTGGCAAACCCTATTAAATTATTTACCATCTTTCGATCTTTTATATAGTATATGTCATCGCCAAAGCATTTCATTAACCCCTTGCCCTACGATTTATTTTACGGTTCCAGTGATTAGAACTTTTTTGTAGAACGTAATTTTCTAAAAAAGGAGAAGATTTATATCAATTGCATCTTATACAGGGTGTTTCAAAATTCATTCAACATCTGGAAATGGGAAGTTCCTGGGATCATTTGAAACAACATTTTCCTGTACAAAAATGGCGTCCACGGCTTTGTTTGGGATTTATTAACGAAAAACACGGACCAATTAGAGCGCGACCCAGCGCACAGTGGGCTAGATCGACGCGCTAGCTGTTCATGGGCTAAAAAATCAAAGTCCTCGTATCGATTTTTAACGAATGTATAATGTTAATAAAAATGATAATATTAATTAAAGTTATTAAAAACTCTCGTTACAATAAGCGTTCAAAGATCAAACTTTTTCAGATACCATTTATGTATAACCGAAAAAATTCCGTTTCTTCATAACGATGTCCTGGAAAACCTACTGAAGATTAAGCGCAATTAATTTATAGCGAGGGCAATTAATTTATAGTGAAGGCATTGAATTTATTTGCACGCCTAATCATTCAATAAATATGTGGCTCATATGAAATTGTGAAGATTCGATAGTTCGTGTAATTGATATTAGACTACATAAAAATTTGGTTGCTAAATTGAGTTGTTTCAAAAGATATAATTGTATAAATTTTTAATATAATCATCATTATATTATATTAATGCAGACCTCAACTATCGTTTGGTTATTCGTTGAAACTAGTTTATGGCTGTTATACAATTCAGATCCATTACTTTTGTTAAAATACTGTATGTAAATACATTTATATAGTTTCATGTGTCATGCGAGCGTCGTTGCTATCGCCATCTATTGGACACGGTCACAAGTTACACAAAGCGCATGCGCGATTGGATCGGCATTCCAGCGTACCCGTTTCGTTCGTTAGCGAGTCAGTATTCAGAGAGCACATGTTTCAGTCACATATAGTCACACGTTATACACAACACATTAATTATATATTATTATATATTATTAATCATTATTCTTTCTTATAATATATTATTCTTTCACACAAAAGTTATTCACGGCATCATTTATTTCAACAACTTTAAACCCAGAAAATTTTCATACATTTAATATTTAACTAGACTGTTAATACTTAATATTTATTCAACGTGAGCGTCATGCAACTGATGCAAATACTTTTTATATGTTTTTTGGAACACACATTACAATCCACAATAATAATTCGAGTATCGTCTTTCAGCTGGGATTTCCATATATAAACACATAACACAGTCTCCTTTATTTACTCTCGCACGAATGTGTATTTTGCTGTTCAGACTAATGTTTGAATAAACTGCAGAAGAAACGTCATAGTTGTCGGAAAATTCCTATTAACTGAGAAAGCGATTTTTTATTTTTTATTGGCTTAATATTGTATAATAATGTATAACAAGCACTCAAAAGCGTAAGTGACTGTCGTAAAGGTTGGGGCACCGTATAAGTTGGGACTGTGCTATTTTCCACATTAACGCTCTGGAAACACCAACGTCATGGTTGTCAACTTTAGTGCTGCTTATAAACATACTTTTCATGAGCATTAGAAGCAACAAGTCGTGTTCAGTGCCAAGCAAACGCTAAAAATATGTCCTAGAAAATTTTATTGTGTTTCTCATTGCTTCGTTTTCAACTGAAAATTTTTTAGCCCTGATTGCTGAAATAATTAATTTAATAGCTTAGTGGGCGGGTACCCTAAATTATACGTTTCCTACGATATACATTCTTTTGCGTAATTCTCATCCTATGAAATTTTATAGCTAAAAAAAAAAATTAAACCGATTTCGAAAAAACGCTCTAAAAAGAATGAAATAATTTCCATTTAATTTATGTGAATACACACAAACTTAAATACAATACAATCTTTTCGGAGGCGGCGCAAAATTGAAAATTTTCGACACTGGAAATTACGAAAATCCTTAAATTCTTCTAAATACTAATATATTTATATTTAAATAATATATTTGCGCCGCCTCCGAAAAGATTGTATTGTATTTAAGTTTGTGTGTATTCACATAAATTAAATGGAAATTATTTCATTCTTTTTAGTGCGTTTTTTCGAAGTCGGTTTAATTTTTTTTTTTAAAGTTTTTTTTTATTTCACACTTTTTTATCTCTGTCAGCCGTTACATTCCAAATCGTAATTTATAAATATCTGAAAGCGGCAATCGATAACGGTAACGACGTCGCGTCGTTACTGTTCCTAATGTCTAACATTCAGCGGAGTTCACGACGGTATCACCACCCTACATTTTTGCAAATAAAATCGTAATTAATAAAGAAATGTAAAATTTTTTTGCACGCGGGACCATCCCGGGAACATACTCTACAAGATGCAAAAGGTTTCGTTCCGATTGGTCCATCCATCTCGACGTAATCGGTGAACATACATAGAAAAAAAAGGCACATACAGATCGAATTGAGTAACCTCCTCCTTTTTCGAAGTCGGTTAAAAACAAAACATGCTTCGCGACCGTCACTCTTACTATTTAAATATCATATAATAAGATGTACATATTGATTTTTTGAAGAATACTTTAATATTCGAATACTTTCATGAACCGCTGTGCGTACGATCGAAATGTCGGAAAACAGAGGTCGGCGACTCGCAGTCGCCGACGTTCTAATTTCTGAAAAATCACGAACGACCCGGGTCCAATATAGTAAAAGTAACTGTGGCAAAAGTAAGTATCTCGACTAAGTTTTGCGGGTCGATTCTCGAAAAGCACTCAGCCGGGTTTCAGCCGGTTCGGCGCCGACCTCGAAAAACCCAGGGCGGACATAACGATCTGTCGGTCCCGGGCGCTAAGGGCGCGCAGAGAAGACGTGCACCCGTCGCGTCGCATCGGATCGTTCGCATGTCCTGCACGTCTCGCCGCATTACATATGTATGACGTACATTTCGCCAGTTCCACCGCAAACGTCAGCCGTCGTTATGCGTGAGTACGTAACGCCTGCCGATCGAATATACCGGCGCAAAAACTGAATGAAAGAATGCACCGACCAATAAATATTCTTCCACCATGCACTCAACTATGGACGGCGCATAGTGGTTCGAATCAACAATTGTTCTCCTTTTTATTATTCTTTTTAGTGTCGACCGAAACATTAAACTTGAGCGAAACATGCCGAGCCAAATGTATCATATTGAAATGGAATTCATACATTAAAATAAGATATCGATTCAAATATTAAGAAATTTTAATACTACTTATTTACTCGTTTGTAATTTATTTTAACGTGGTTGTGTTAATTCTGAAGGAATTAGCGACCGCACAACTTACGATTAACTCTAAAACACAATGAACATATAATTTATACTATAGAATGTAATTAATATATTCAATAGAATATAATTATATACTGTAGTGAGGTACATGCATAAAAGTAAATAGATTTAAAGAAGAGGACGTTGTTTCTGGTGTTGTTTAATATGCTGCTGTAGATATATTATAATTAGACTGTGATTTTTATACTTTTATAGCAAAAATGAGTAGGTGAATTTAATATTACCGGTACATTATTTTCAACTTGGTATTTAAAATTATTAAGAGCAGTAATTAATATTTATATAACTTCCTTTTCTTATAAGTGATGTAGACAATTTTTATTTTTCATAAATATCCGCCGTCTAATTGTAATATGCAATTATTAACAATTTCTAACCTATGTTGCTAGTTCACAATAATATTTATTATTACTCAAACTATTCAATAATATCATTTTAACCCTCACACGTTCTCCATGGAGATAATTCGCCATTGTTTTCTAGATACTCTACAATGCTGCATTTCTTCCTGTCCTGATTATGTTGCATGTAGGGGTGGGCAGGTACCCGGAAATTTTGGGTACCCGAAGTCGAAATCGGATCGGGAATCCGAAACCGATAAAATTGGATGAAAATTACTCTTTCTGCAATCATTATTGGATTGAATAGTATATTGCTGTTATTTTCGATGACAAAAAATCAGGTGTGATAGGAGTATTCAATCCGCAATTAGAAATTTAAAATAAAATAGTTTTCATACAATGCGATGCACTGTATTCTTTTTTTAATAAAGATTTTTAAAATTCGATTTCATTTACATAAAATACGAAAACATTTAAAAATCTGAAAGAATGCGTATAAAATCAGATTGAGGAAACACTCGACCCGGGACATGATATGCGGGTACCTGAACATCATAGATTTTCGGGTTCCCGACCTAACTTCGACTGCGGGTACCCGAAATTTTCAGGAACTCGCCCACCCCTATTAGTTGTAAGATGTGCCTGCTTCTTTAAAATGTGATGTTATAAATAAAACGGATTCCTTAAAGAAATCAACCACTTCCACGAAATTTAAAGTCATCATGGAAGTTCGTCGCTAATGACCTAGATGTTGATGCGATGTAAAAAAAACCTTATAATAAAATAGTTGTTGATTTAATGTATAGAGCAAAAATGGACGATGTATCATCCTAGGATCTTTTATGCAACAATTTCACAGAAGCATACAAAAATTAAGTTAAGGGATAGGTAAAATTCCAGATGAAAGTATACAGGATGTCCCAAAAATGTTGTACTTCCTTGGAAGGGAAGATTCCTGAGATTTCAGTTGAATAAAAGTAAAATGTCTATCTAGAAAATAAAATGTTCTGGAGTATGATTGGAGACCTTCTGAGATTAATAGAAATTTATTCCGAATGAAAAGTTTGAACCTTTGTTGTGTACCGGAAGAAGAGTTATACGATTGATTCGTACAAATGTACGAATGGTTGGCGACGACTGTTTACCAGATTGCTCTGACACGAATTCGTCTGACACCGAGATCTCTGTGAGCAATTCGGCGTGTTTGACTCGGATCGAGATTAGCATTAATGGTCCCTGTTTGAGTAATCTCAATCGGTCGCGGTGCTTAAGCGCGTATTTAACTAACAGTTTTATTTGCAGAGGGACAAAGTTTTGCGCAAACATTTATCTGCTCGACGAATTCCTGCGTCAATGTGCTTCTCAATGAGAAAAGAGTTAAATGCGCCCTATGTAAATCCACCGCGATCTTCTTCATTTTGTAACACACATTTGCACATTTTGACCCACTTTACATACATTTTCATTCCATACTCACCTTCTTACTGTGAATATCAAGTATTTGCAAAATTATACGAAATATTATTTCCAAAGTACAAAATAATGAACAAAGAATCTTTCGTTCTAGCTATTATTTGTTGGTTCGGCAATAATTAATTCTTTTGTAATCGATTATATTTAATGTAATCATTAATCAGTAGACTGCGGATCTTTATGCAAAATAAAAAATGTTTGCATTGATAGCAAGACGTAGGAGCCAAATAAAAATTATATTTTCTTTTAATTATCTTGTTAAGGTGAAACTAATACACAGGTGGCCTTAAGTCTTTTCAATACCTCCACTGTTTTAAATTGTACGTACCCATTGTTGTCATAAATGCATAATCCTTGGTGTCATTTTAATCAGAAAAATGCCAAAAATAAGTTAATCAATGTCCCATAAAAAAATAATGAAAAATAAAGAAGTTTTGTAATTGGATTAGTAGTGGTTTATACAGGGTGTCCCAAAATTCGTGAAAATCCCAAAAGGGGGTGGTTCCTGAGACCATTTCAAGCGACATTTTCCTTTGCAAAAATGTTATCCGCGGCTTTGTTTAGGAGTTATTAACGAAAAACACGGACCAATCAGAGCGCGACCTAGACGCGAGTTGCCACAGTCGGCCAATAGACAGTTGACGCGCCGGGTCGACAATGGCAACTCGCGTCTACGTCGCGCTCTGATTGGTCCGTGTTTTTCGTTAATAACTCCTAAACAAAGCCGCGGATAACATTTGTGCAAAGGAAAATGTCGCTTGAAATGGTTTCAGGAACCACCCCCTTTCGGGATTTTCACGAATTTTGGGACACCCTGTATTTTAATCCGTACAGGGCACGGCAACAAGGTATAAAAAAAAACGAGCAAACTCTCCGGCAGGTCGCGGTCTGCCCCGGTTATCCTTTAGTGCTTGACTCCCGGGGGTGGTGGGGTCCTCCGCTCTTCCAGGTTTCTCCGCACAGGGGGCAGGTCTCCACGGTATAACCGTGGCGGCCGCATCGGAAACGAATAGAACGGCAGGTCGAGGAGCGACGGCACCTTCGGTTGGTCTTCCTGGGAGACGGGGGGTATCGGCAGCCTTTTCGTCCTGTCAGTGGTCGCTCTCGCGGAATTCCTCTATGGCTCTCTGCCTAATAGCCCTTTGAATTTCTTCCATCCTGGCCTGCATCGTCCCCCGTGGAGGGGTCTCTGGTCTTCTGGTGGAGTCGACCTGGTGGGATTTGGGGCCGCAATTTGGATTCGCTGCGGGGGCGCCAGGAGGCGACTCGTTCGGCCCTGTTGGCAACAGTTTCCGGGGCGGTCTCGGTAGGTCATCCTCGCCCGGGTGGGCTTTCCCTATTTCGGACTTCGACGAGTCCCACAGCAACTTCTCAGAGCACCCCTCGAGTGGTGAGTCTGGTTCCGGTTGCGTTTTCCACTCCCAGTCAGACTCGGGCAGGTCGTCGACCGACTCGGACATGGAGGTGTCGTCGGCAGTCTTGGACAGGGAGGGGTCGCCTTCGGTGGGCTCCCCTTCTACTTGAAATTCCGCCTCCGGGGGGCAATCTTTCCTCCGGTGCGCCAGCGACAGTATGACCCGATACGTCTGCGTTGTCACGGTGCGGCACTGCTTAGGCTGGGGGTCGTGACCGGTTTCCGCACTGATGAGGGCCAACAAGTCGTGTAGTACCTTGTTTTGTTTTCGCAACAGGTGTGCAATCTCCTCCATCTCCTCCATCGCTGCTGATCGTCGCAGGTTCGGCTGTGGGAATGAACTGTCGCGAGTTTAATCCGCGTCCACTCGTGGGTGGGGTGAGGAGTATGGTTTCAAATCGCTTATATGCGCCTTGCCGAGGTGTCGCCCTTCCTCCGTTGCGAGACCGTATACTACCGGTGAGAGCTTTTTAGTTATTACCACCGGCCCGGTGTATTATGGTACCAGTTTCGCCGCAAAGTGTTGCGCTTCCGACGAGAGATCTGAAATAGCACAATAGAATATAAGAAATGAAAACAAGATATGTACAGTAAAGTCGCGATAATTGTCAACCGGGTATGCGATAGTTGTCAGGTGCCTACCCACTCCACTGCCGGCCAAGGAAGGACAGCGTATTGGAAAGAAAGAGACGCGGACAGTCGCTGTCGCCGGCACAGTTCAAAGGCCCGCACATCAGTGTCGCCAGACTGAGAAAATTGAGAGAAATCAAGTACCCCCTCTCTGATTGACCAGTCCAGTCTGCGGTCTATGGTCTTAGTGGGAGACGTTGGAGTGTGCGAATGGTGCTGGAAGGGGAAAAAGAGGAGAATGTGTGAGAGCCGTTCGGCTCTCATCTGGCGACACTGACTTACATGCTGTCCTTCTTTACGTTCGGCTTTCGATTGGACTCTCGGTCGGTCGGCGCAATAGACGCAGGCATAAAGAAATAATGCCGGTATGCGATAGTTGTCCGTGCAGAACACAGGCTGGTTGACAACTATCGTGACTTTACTGTATTAATAGGCACAGTACAGCAGGAATGGTACACGAAATATCATCAATACAATTTCCGCACACTTTCAATACAGTTTCAATAATATCTGTCATGTGTTGGCTCGTAGTTCCAGAGAAGACAGAAGAAAAAAATAAGTCCGTTCGCAAATGGATCGTGCATCTCTACGACGCACAGTGGGGTATTTGGCCTGAAAAAGTGGAAAAAACTATTTTAGCGTTATTTATAGGCTCAACGTTGCAATATTATATATCGTTGGATTCGTCTTAAGATCAGCTACAACATTATGAAATCAAAAATACATTTTAGTATTTAAAAAATCAAATTTACCTCAATTTTTTGAAAAAAAAGTTTTTATATTGAAATGAAAACTTTTATATATTGAAATTTTTGTACGTCTGAATACTGTTCCTCTTTTGTTCGAAACATTTTTTTCTCAGATTATCGAGAACCCCTTGGAAAAGCGAGGCGGTAGTGGAATATTTGCACTATTATAACTTAAACAATATTTAAGAAAAAAATATTTTATTATAACGTTTTGGAAAGCTCTGAAAACAAGCTACAAGAGTATGCAATAAAAAATAGGGGTTTCTATTTAAGGAATTGAAGATGACCTTCACGTAATTTTCAAACGACTATCCAAGGTCAAATGAATGACACCATTTTATGCCCCCCTCGAAGCCATACAACTTTTGTCTGAAACATTTTTCTCCAAAATGCTTAATTTCCAAGATATACGCCTGTTTCACTTTAAATGACTCGCCCGGTATATGTATAAGAACATTTGAAAATTATTACCATTAATTTTCATTTGAAAATACATCAGAAATTTCTTCCTCGGATAATGTTTCTTTTTCATTTGAGATCAAGCGTAGCCGAACGTGCGGGCGTACGCGAAACGCTGCTATAAAATTTGAATTCGGACATATTCGGATTTAAACTTTCTTGGCTTATAATCACGAATCTTTACCGAATGTAATGACGCCAAAAAGAGCACGCAATCTCGCGCAATACTATAACAAAATTGTCAATAAAGTTTTGTAATCTTTAAAAAGCTTACAGAATGATTGGTAATATTCAAATATTAATAACTATACTAATTTAGATGATAACACCAAATAAAATCTATGCGAAAGTGCTCTGTATACCTACCTGAACAACTTTTGTAATACAAGAATTTACAGAATTTTCCTTCAAACACTTGAAAATCGCCAATGAACAGACGCTGTCTTAGAGACTGTTTAAGAACGCAAAGCGCGCCTTAAAATCTCTCGACTTTCGATGCAGTTTACTACTTCACGGGTGTACAAATAGTAAAAACAATATTGCAGCCTTATTCTTCAGACCTTTAACTACAACGAACAACAAAAATTTTATGCCATATGCAAAAATTTAGAAATCGACTTTGTTCCGGCAAACTGGTGCGCATCCGATCGGCTTTACCGACTTCGCGTGGCCACGATCGGGTGACGTCACGTCGCGGCACCCGTCACTTTGCGTCCGCAGAACGCGTGATTTTCGGCACACACCGGCTGATCAAGAGATCGATTTTCACTCTGTTAACGACCTCGCGTTCAACACATCACCGTTATCAGTCGTCTCAATAAACATCGTTTCAAACGATACACGTTTCGTCGCCTCGCGTTTGTTCCGCTCCACTCCCACTGTCGTGGGCCATCGCAGTTATTTCGTGCGACATACTCAATTACATGTACAATTTGTTATCGTGCCTGATTAAAGTGTTGTTATTACGAATCCAGGTACTTCAACGTTCACCCACGACGATCTCCCAAGTTCCCACATCCGATCTACGAACAGACTTATTTCCACTTTTTCGGGCCAAATACCCCACTGTGCGACGCGACGACGGCCACGTTCTTCTTCCCGATCCCGCTCTTTTCGACACCGAGAAAAGAATTTCCTGTGAGAACCTCGCACATTAGTGCGTGTATAAACACACATCTCTATGAAAAGCTCTTAAACGTTCGCCTTTTCGGCGAGAGGTCCCTGTTCGGGTGCCAATTTGTCACGTCCGAGGACGGAAATCTATGCGGCATCGGGTATTTAGTATTTACAGGCCGAACGGCCGGGCACGCTCGGCTGTTGACAAACAGTGGCTCGCAGATTCGAATTTCTCAATCTCTATCGAACGACAAGCAAAATTTGGGCGCCAGACACATCAAGGTGTCACGTAAGAGATGTCGGAAATAGCCACGAACCGCGGAAACGAATTCCGAATCCGCGAGAACTGCCCGATAACCTGCGAAAGCTCGCGAACAGGTACGATTCTACGTGGGGAAAGGACGGGGCACTCCCCGCGGCGGCAAAGTTTCTCACAGGAAAAATAATACTCGAGAAATCGGCTGCGATAGTCGTTTATTCAACGGGTGGTCGTAAGCTGCCAGTGAGCACCGGCAGCAGTCAGATTTTATGCCGGCGCGATCACAATTTTACTACGGAAGATGTTCGGCTGTTCGCGCTTAATTTTCTCGTACTAACATCATTCTCGCGTCGAGCTCGACAGTTACAAGGTGATCGCGTACTCGTACAGCTCGGATGGAATACGCGGCTTTCTCGGTGACTGGTCGAAGGAAGTCGCGATGAATCGAAGGGCGAAACATCGCCTCGCGACGTCCCACCGGGGAATGTCTTGAGGATAATGTTTAATTCCCGCAAAAATTGAACGCGGCCGGACTCTCTTTTCGAATCGAAATCGGCGGCGTGTCAATCTACAGCCTTGGGTTTCTCGCGGGATAGCTACTCCCAGTCTTCGGCAACGCAGGTGGACACGTAGTTTTAGCGACGCGAACTGGAACCCGTAAAACGTCCCCGAGCCAACACAAATGGATCACACTGTAATTAGTTATTCAGGCCTGACCGGCACTTACCGAAGGCAAGTAGAGGTTCTCCCTCGGTTGTGGCAGTTGCAAAATTACTTTCCTATTACACAGTAGTTAACAGTTAATTATAACGATGCGCAAGACACAGTGACCCACTTCGAGCCGGCTTGGGATCGCGGAAGCGAGGCATCCCCTACTCTCTGAACTATTTCCTCCGGCGAGACGCTCGGGCCTATCGCGCGTAGGTTTTCGCGGCAGGGACGGATCTGGCATTATTGGACCCTGGCCTCCGGCAACTTGCAGATTCTCCGGTGGCGATCTTCGTTGGTCCTCTGCTACTCGTGTGAGGGTTGTCCTGAGCCGCTCAGGAAGCTGGGCCCGTGGTATACCTACTCCGGATTAGGCGGCGACGCACAGTGGTCCGGATCGAGAAATTTAGTGACTTTTTGTTATAACTTCTGAACCATAAGAAATATCGGGATGACATTTGCTCTAAAATTAATTGAAAAAATAGTCAATTTTAACTATAGGCAGATAAATATTTTTTGAAGTGAAACTTCTTTGTTGAGGGGGCTACAATTTTCTAGCGTTACGGAAATGACGAAATTTCGCGAATAACCTCGAATAGTTTGACAAGTACATTTTCATAATTAATTTACTAACTTTAAAGACTTCATTGGTGAACTTTCAAGATTGTAGAATGTAAAATGAAGCCTTGGCTACATTCCCATTTCAGTTTTATGCAGGTTTGATGCTTAAATTGTTAGTTATTAACAAATTTTGGAGAAGTGGTACGTTATGTATGTCTGTCCTTGTCGCACAGTTCGACCCACCTTGTCTTACGCATTATGGGAACTTCCGAAACAATTAGCCCGCGCAACAATTGTTAATAACTAATTAACCAGAGTTAATTTGTGAACATTTGCAATTGGATAACATAGAATCAACCTCCAGCTACTTTCACATACATTTTCTCATCGGATTTTGTTCCGACTGAAAGATTTATAAACAATTATCCAAACCCTTGTTCTAAACGAATTTGAAAAATTTTGACAGCTGTCAGGTAAGTAAAAAACATACGCGTGAAAAACCACACGCGGCAGAAGTGAAACTTCTTGCAGTCTAGTAATGTTTAGAAGTAAATTAACATTGCAAATGGTAAATAATCCTAATGAGGCGACAACAAGATCCAGGAACAATTCTCGATGCAGTATTTGCAAGACATTTAGACAAAATTGAATCGAGAATATTTATATCATATTTTAGCTATCACAAGCCAATTGTATCAATGATCGAATCATAGAAAATCATAGAAAAAATAATGAACGATCAAAATTTGCGACGCAAAGGAGAGCGTATGGGAAAGAAAGAGACATAGTTCATAGCATTTCCCATACGCGATGTTTTGAACATTTTTCGGATAATCTTCCAACAAAAGTTAATCAATACTCATTGTCAGTCATCTATAAATCCTAACCGTACACCCCCTCTTCCGGTCGCTTCTCATCCGTCCTACCCAATTATTAATCTCTTAATCACTATTCGTTCCTTTCCGTCGGATCTCACTGTAATAAAGAAGCTGCCTTATCCACAATAACAATTCCGCAGCATTCCCAGGAGATTACCCGAAGAAATCGGATCCCGATTTTTCGGAAACGACATTATCAACTTTACCGTCGGTTAGGACAGTTCCGATCGGCAACGAGGAAAGTTTGCGATCCGAAATCGAGTACCGGGTGCTTTCATTACGCTGATCCTTTTAACGGGGCCATAACTCCTGTCAAATCCTCGGGAATCCGTGGGATCATTTTTATCCGGGGCATTAGCGGAGCAGCGAACTTGAAGAAGGCGCGGAGGCACGGTTCTTTCAGGGGACGAACCTGGGGAAAAGATTTCGGAGGTGGGTCCTTTGTTTCCTGTCGGAGAGCTGCTTTCAAGCACGCCTTGTCGCGACACTGTCACGCGTAAAGCGCAACACGCTCCGTGCTTATACACTTACAGCAACGGAACCGATCGGAAACTCAAGATCCCGAGGGAAATAGCCTTTTGATCCTGTCGGGAACAGCGCGCCTGTTCGAGTGCCTGTTTAAGATCTGACATTGTGTCAACCCATCTAGATTATTTCCGTCTTTGAGCACTCCAACCCCCCTCCTCATCTCTCACTCTATCTCCTGTCTCTCCTGGTATAATACAAAGAAACCTTCCTTTTCCGATACGTTTGTAAACATAAATACTTGAAAGCTCGATGCTGCGAGCAGGCAGAATGCTTTCGCCAGGAAATCCGCTTCGGGATTGTATCCCCAACAGATGGAGATGTCTGGTTTTGAAACGTACGCTGTTCAAGTTCCCGTCTCGAATTTTTGGGCGATTTCGATATCGTAGACATTTCAAAATCATTAGTGATGTTAATCGAATTTAAAAGTTTCTATGTATTATAATATTATAGAAGTTCTAGATATTTTTCAATCTTTTTCTGTTTATGATGTATCATGGTGACAGTTGACAATGAAGATGTTTATTTAGACACATTCATAGGAATAGGTGAACTTCTGCATACACCTAATAAATTTATAAGCAGAATGATAGACTACCGAGATACTTTAACCCTTAGCACTCGAATAGTAACGAGAGAGAGAGAGAGAGAGAGAGAGGCGCCACTAAAAATTGCTGTACCATTATTCAAAATATTGTTTACTTTATTAAATATATCGGTATGTAATCAGTTACTGAATAGTTAGGTATTGTATAATAAGGTATTATACATATACATATACATACGAGGTATAATAGCAATTTCATATCCATAAAATTTAAAAAATCATAGGGAATGGAAATATTCTAGCTAGGAAGAAATTCTTAATTTTCAAGTTAAAATCACGTCAAGTGCAATGGGTTAAACGATGACGGTAACAATCTAATCTATCAATCTATCTATCTCATAATTTGTTCAAATTCTTACACGAAAGCGTATTTGATCATTTCTGGATAGTGATTAAACTTTAGATGACGGGACTTGGGTCCATTTGGAACCACATCCGAATTCTAATTTTCTAGATTCTAGTGCACATAAGACTGTCCAACACCAAATTTTGTTCCATTACTGTTAGGTGGTTCTTATAGCGGTTTTTGCGCTGATTCCGAATCTGCCCATAATTTTTCTCCTAGACGCACACTTTTTGAGAAACATGACTTTGAAAAAAAAAAACATATTTTTCAACTTTAAACAAATATTGTGATGTTATTATAAAAGGTATTGAATTGTTCTTTACAGAAAAAGATTCTGTAGACTTTCCGAATACAGTGATATCCAATATTAATACATTATGATTGTTTAAACATGTTTAAGCAAGACGGAGAGACACCAATCTTGCACCAATTTTTGAGGATATTTTTCAAGTTATCACAAAAAATAACGGTCCGGCGGAAACTCGAACTATACCACGCGATAGAGCAGACTTTTAGAGCAGACTTAAAATCATATAGAATGAAACTACTCTAGATCAGACAAAATGTTTAGTTTTCGTGTTAAAATATGTAAGGAGTCTCGACACGTTACGATGATGTTTATTTAACAAAACCACAACGTAACGTTTGTTAACAAAACATTAACGCAACGCACAAATCGACAAAATCATATTTGACAGTTAAACATATGAGTCAGTCATCCACACGGTGGTATAAACATTCTTACAATTATTTACATTCTTACAAATAGTTCCGAGTGCAAAGGGGTAAATTGTGACGTGCCTACAATTAACATGCATAGATCGAAAAAAATGAAATGCTCTTTACCATTCGCGCTAATAAAATGGTGCATCGTAGAAATTGCAAGTTTAACCAGCATGTAAAATATTCAATTTTAAGGACCTCGCGAAATTGTTCACTGTAAACGCGAATAATTTGAAGTCTGCCAAATGATCCGCGTATAAACAGCAATTAACTAAGACTAACGCTGCGCGCAGAAACGATTGCATCGATCCCAATTAACATCGAATGCACACTACTCGGCCGCAACAGAATTAATTACCAAATATATGTGTATGTATTTAACAAGTTGCTTTGAAACGCACTGGACGCTTGTCGGCGGCTTGCAAATGATTTTGTAACGAGCGCACGGGGCCGCACTATTTATAAGTAAAACAATGCCGCCGACAAGGAACGCCGATTGTTTAATTGAAACGCGTAAGAACCGAATCGTATTTCCATAGAAGAAATATTTCCGTTCAAAAACCCGTCCATTGTTCGCGGAAATATATTTTATGGAAATTATTCCTGATGCTGAAACAATATAATCACGGTGAAACTCGAATGAATGGTCCCGCGAACTTAACAGGTAGCTGCACGTGAAAGCTGCTTTTCTTTTGTTACACGCTTGCAAATAGGTGCACGGTAGATTGTTGAAACCTGCAATTCAATATGCACGACAGCTACTTCCTTGCGTTGATCCGATTGAGAATGAAAATAAATATGAAATTATTTTTGCTGTACGATACATCTCGTTTTATTGAAATAGTTGTATTCAGGAAAATGTTGTTCTCGAACGTAATATTTTAATGTGAAAAATTTTTCCCATTATTTAGAAAATTGTGTTGCGATATTCATTACAGTAATTATCAGAATTCTTATTATACATATCATATATGTAGTATTATATTAGAATAATGCAATCACTACCCTATTTTTACTAAAATCGCGTTATAAATTCACAGGAAAAATGTATGTCTTTGTATTGATAAAATAATGCTGTGAGCGATTTCATAATTGTACACGTTTATAAAAACGTAATATAAAACCGATACCAATTTCGTCACAATCAAATTAAGTACGAAAGATTATGAATACTATGACACGATAAAATGAAATAGATTGAATTAAGAATTTAATATATATCCACCAGTTCCTGAATATTTTTGGCGCTACAAGATGTTTTAGTTAACGTCGGTATAGTTATCTGTGAAATTATATTTACTACAAACATGGTCAACAGAACTAACTATATTTTAACAACAGGAATACACAGAAGGAAATTCTAACAAAAGTGTCGATGAAAATACAAGTGAGTAAATGACAATGGTCGATCACGGTCGGAATGATGCGTATCAAGACGAGGTGTGTCAGTATGACAAGACACAAGAATCGTGATAATTACGAGAGTAATCGTGAGAGTAATCGCAAGAATAAGAATACGTGAGAGCAGCAAAGGCAGCTCTCTTTTATAACCGTGTGGGCCATCGATTTCGGAAGGATCAAGGAGTGGGGAGTTTGAAATTAAACGAGTAGGACCGCAGCAACGTTCGTTAGGGTAATGACTTAATAAATGGTGCTGCGGAGGAGACAACGGAATAGGGTAACGGAATTGAAATAACGAAGACATGATGTCCACGAGACGATTTGACGGGTTCGACAAACTTTCGATACGGCGAGGTTTACCTCGGCGGTCGATCACCTCGCCGGTTGTTGTCGAACTCGCACAGCTGATATCGGCGCAGCGGCGCGGCGATGAGGCAAAAACTCTAGTCCGCGTTCTTATGCTTCACGGTATCGCATGTAAGAACAGTAAATACAATTATAATAAGATGCTCGTGTTACATCCTAAGGTGGACGTTTGAAAGATGAATAATTTAATTTAAAGATTCGAATTGAAGATAAAACGCAGTTTTGAACCTACCTGCATTCACCGGCTTCGGTTCGAAGGTGCGAGATCGAGGATTTTCTTAAAACTACCTTGTTTGACGATTTGGATAGTTGAAATCGAAGTTGGGTAAACTCTTTTAAAAATGATTTGAAATCTCGATTTAAGTAAAAATGAACAAGAGTATATTCTAAGTATCAAATTTCTGATACATTTGGTTATTACGATCTTACAAGGAAAGTTACCCAACCGTAACACGCCGATTTTAATGAAATTTCGGTATGATATAAAACTCAAAAAAATATTTGGCACGTATCTTTTTATAGCGGTCGACATTCATGTTAAGGGGGTGAAAATTTCTCTCAAAGTTGGGGTGAAAAATCGATTTTCTTGAATATTTCCAAGAAAAGATACACGAAAAGATTCGTCCTTCAAAGACGCACAAATTGGATGTTGAAATTTTCGTCTAGGCCTAATACTCTCGGAGATATTCAAGAAAATTGATTTTTCACCCCAACTTTGAGTGAAATTTTCACCCCCTTAACATAAATGTCGGCCGCTATAAAAAAATACGTGTCAAGTATTTTTTTGACTTTTATATCATACCAAAATTTCATTAAAATCGGCGTGTTACGGTTGAATAACTTCCCTTGTTAGTGTAAATTGTTAGTATTTACCACAAGGTAGATTTCACTTTTGACGCCTCAATACAGTCGCTTTACAATGATGTTGATAATGTGGTTGTCCCTTTGAAGTTGTTGGAGATGGTTGTTCCGTTGCTTGTTGGAGATGGTGGTTCTCCAGCGGGTGTACACGTTTTTTCACTTTATTGAACACACACACACAATATTGCTCCAGCGGATTAACACGCTTTCTTGACTTTAAACCGATTTGCACTGAACTCACTTTGATGTACAATGACGATTGGACTGAATTTTAACATTGACTGAACTTTAAACTGGTGACCGAATAACTGAACAGTGAAATTCTTGAGCGTCAACTGAGCTCCTGATAAGGAGCCATCCGTTTTATAGATTAGCCAATCCATTGTTCTAGGCTTAATCTTCATGAGGTGGCTGCATCATCACCAATTCCTCTTAATCGCTTTCTTCTTGATCGTCTACATTTCATTTTTTATCATCCTCTTGGCTGGATCATACAATTACTCTGCGCATCTCATAGATCGGGGAACAATCCATTGCACATCGATTCCTCTGAAAAATCTTCACATTCTTCAGTGATGAACAGGTTTCAACGAATATTCGCTCGCAATTTATATTTCAAACTGTCTGAATTATTTAATGAAATAGATTTCGCTGTATTCTTAATTTGTTCGATGAGAATTAAATTCAAAATGAGTTTTCTTAATTCTATCGCACGCAATGTGGTATAATATACGATAGTTCGGTATTAATTATTAATTATAATATTTGATATTTTATTTCTCGTACAACATTATTAGGGCAAGTATAAAAAGCAATTCAGAAATTGTATATCATAAATTATACATGATTGATTTTATCAATTATTATTAACGGCTGAACCACTGGACGTGACACTCGGAATCAACTTGCAGATCTTGCGAAAACGGACTATAAGGTTTTGAACAAAGTGTGAGAAAAATAGTTATAAACTTTTTTTACTTTACTCCAAAATATTTGTTTAGAAGTAATTGTTCCTTCAAAACTTTTATTAACAAGATGTAAAATAAGTGCTAATTTACAAAGTTAACTTAAAACAGAAAATAAATACTTTAAAAGTTTAAAGTTTACAAAATAACTTTCAATCATAAAAGTTTAAAGTTTACAAAATAACTTTCAATTATAAAAGTTTACAGTTTCATTCAAGCCCTGGTGCAAATAATTTTTGGATCCATAGTTCATAGGGAAATATTAAACTTACTATATAGGGAAGGTACAAATAGTTCGTTCCACGGCACCAGTATTGTGGTTGTAATTTAGACGAGCATTTGTAAAAGTGAAGGTCATCAAGGGAATATGGCGGCGCTGCGCGGCGGCGCGGCGTGCAGTATCAGGGACGCTCTGCCTCGCGAAATTGCGCCACTAAAAACGAAGGTACACGCGAGCTGTTCCCATCGAGATAACAATTATCCTGTACTCGCCTATATCTGCTACGAGGAATGTCTTGTTTTATCTTATTGCAACCTTTTCCCGAACGAGTGCTTCTTCTCTTGCCACTATTTTACTAGCATATCCTATCGGTAGCGATGCTGTGCTTGGTTTATCGAGAATCGATTCTGATAAAAGAATTCTGCACATACTTCTCCTTTTTTCGATGTTGTTTTCTTAAAAAAATATGTACCATAATCCTTAAAACACAGCGGGCTATGCGTGCTTTCCCG
Organism: Lasioglossum baleicum; assembly: GCF_051020765.1. NCBI lineage: Eukaryota > Metazoa > Arthropoda > Insecta > Hymenoptera > Halictidae > Lasioglossum > Lasioglossum baleicum. The sequence continues at coordinate 3,660,977 of NC_134937.1, forward strand.
ATTTTAATGGTGACAATAGTTGAAGAGCTGATTGCCATACTGCGGATTTATATACAAATTAAAAATCTTGTACCTTATTAGTACAAACAAACAAGAGACAAGTATTAGCTGCACAAATTAATTCGTAGCTTTTTCTTTCTGAATTTGCTACAAATGTTCAAACAATTATATGTAGTACAGATTCAAGAAGTATTTGAACACTAAATACCTGTTTCTCGAAAAATTGCCTTCATTTAAACCGTGTTAAACTCATTAAACCAATTTGAACTCATTTTCAAGCTAGAAGCTAGAAGTTTATACATACAATACATAGTTAATTTTATTCGAAGATTGTTTCATGATGTGGTGGGCGGGAAACTGAAGACGCGCTTTTTCTATACGTTCATATAATTATATTCCAACGTCTGTGCAAACGTTGAAAATTTTTTTTCATGCCTGAAACCACCATAAATTTAAAGATTGAAGCTTTCTCTATGCAAACACATCTTAAGAATTGATGTACGACTTTTGTTAGTCGTTTTATAGAATTTGTAATGAGAGTTGTAATTTTTACATTTTTTTATTAATTATACGATTTTATTTGCGAAAATGTAGGGTGGTGATGCCGTTGTGAACTCCGCTGAATGTTAGATATTAGGAACAGTAACGACGCGACGTCATTTCGGAGGCGGCGCAAAAATTAAAAATTTTCCAAATGACAGATGTTGCTGATTATGATTTCATTGGAATACTAGCTTTCGCCCGCGGCTTCGCTCGCACAGAAAACCGTTTAATGCCCTCGGAAATTGATATTGTTTCTCCATATAAAACCTTTTAACCCCCCATTCACCCCTATAGAGTTTTAATTTTATGTCATGCCGCAATCTTAGATTTCAAAACCCCTTTTCACCCCCTTAGGGGATCAACTTTTTAAAATGCCGAAATAGGTGTTTGATTAATTATATCAAAGAGCATTAAGACCAAGTATGAAGTAAATCCGACCACGAACAAAATATTCCTCATACAAACGTTGCAACCCCTTTTCACCCCCTTGGGGGTTCAATTTTTTAAAATGCCGAAACAGATGTTTGATTAATTATATCAAAGAGCATTAAGACCAAGTATGAAGTAAATCCGACCACGAACAAAATATTCCTCATACAAACGTTGCAACCCCTTTTCACCACCAGGGGTTGAATTTTTTAAAATGCCGAAATAGGTGTTTGATTAATTATATCAAAGAGCATTAAGACCAAGTACGAAGTAAATCTGACCACGAACAAAATATTCCTCATACAAACGTTGCAACCTATTTTCACCCCCTTGGGGATTGAATTTCGAAATATCCTTTCTTATCCCTTGTATAGATCATAAGGGAAACCTCTGTGCAAAATTTCAGCTTTCTAAGTCCAAGGGTTTAGCCTGGGCGTTGATAGGTGAGTCAGGACTTCGTTTTTATATATACATATAGATATATGTAGATGGTGGGCTTGGAAATCAGTAGGTGGGAAGAGAAGATACATTTTAGTCGTAATTTCCAGTGTCGAAAATTTTCAATTTTGCGCCGCCTCCGAAAAGATTGTATTGTATTTAAGTTCGTGTGTATTCACATAAATTAAATTTAAATGGAAATTATTTTATACTTTTTAGTGCGTTTTTTCGAAGTAGGTTTAATTTTTTTTTTATAAAATTTTTTTTTTGTTACATAAAACAGTGAAAAAAAAATCGTACCTTAATTTTTAAGAAATCGTTGTTAAGAGGAGGCATCAATCTTCAAAATGGCAAAATGGCAAAAATTTTTAAAGTTTTTCAAGACGTTTCAATTTCAGCATTTTTGGTAAAAATAAGTCTTCAGTTTCCCATCTGCTTTTGTTACTCTGCCACCTGTATTTTATTATTAGAGGAAAATGAATGCTGCTTTGTGAAAGTAGAGGCTTCAAACTTTAAAATAAGTCCACCCTTATGGTTGAACTATTTATTTTTACAAAATTATCACAATTTAAATATAAACAATTTTTCACAAATGGTGTTTAAATAATTTCTGGATCCACTGTATATTCTACTGTCAAAAATAATTTCCATCACATTTTGTGTATTCACTTCATCTTACATACAATTAATGAATCGTTAATTTGAAAGACTTATTTACTGTGATGACCATGAATTAATTTACACACGTAATAGAAGTTTCTTTCCATATGTATTCAAATTTTTCTGATACATATTTTGACTGTTTTGTATTCCATCTAATTAAATAGTCTTATCTAATCTAATCTAATAAAATCCGTTTACTGTTTACGATACTCGGAACGTTTTAATTAAAAGATATTCATATTCATGTAATTAAGTTGTTTGAAATTTTTAATGAAATTCATCTTTCAGAAAACTGTAATATTTACATATTTATTTAAAATATTAATGAATTTGGCAAGTATCAGTTTTAGTAACATTAAATTGATTATTTTTGGGTTTCGTCAATTAGACACGTCGCGTTTTGGTGTGCGCTTATACATTACAGGAATACTCGGAAACTTTTTTAATTACACATTGCGAAGAGCACTTCAAAGGTACATTTTCTCTTCTATTATTTTGTTTGCGGAATATTACATTTTTCAATTATTTTGCTTGTGGGAATATTACAATTTTCACTTATTATTCTACATGGGAGAGTATGAAAGTGTATAATTTATACACCACATTTTCGTTTTATTATCTCGTAGTAAAATATAAATTGAAAAAGGAATTGTGAATTTTACAGAATTTCGTATTACGAAAACGAGGAAGAAACTGTCAGAAATTGGAATATTTCACTGTTGTTCATATGAAAACTTTTTATTCGTAACAAATTGTTGAACATTAACTACAAAAATGAATGTAATATAATCTATTCTAGTATCCAACGTTCCTGTCTGACTTATTACAGCACTTATCTACTTGAACAGTGCCCACTGTGTTATGTGCTTAAATAAATTTAGTTAATTAATTATGAATCAATTATTAAGTTATTGATTTTAACCTAACAAAAAAGAAATTTATCATCACTAATAAACAATTCGTTTATACAACACTTGGCAGAATGTTTCCGATCGGAGGCATTGATACGGATTTTAGAGAAAACATTCACAATTTAGAAGTATAAAATATTACTTTATGGAGTTAAAACTGATGGGAAATGAAAATTGGGGCTTATTGAAGAATGAAAAACAACAAAATAATAATAAATTGTTTATCCAAATATATATTGTATTATATTATGTATGTGAGAAAGTATCATTTTATCCCCAACAAATATTTTAAATAATGGTACAGCAAATTTTAGTGGCGCTTCTCCCAGGGTCACCTTTCGAGTGCTAAAAGTTAAATGTACGAAAAGTTTAACAATTTTCTCAGAAAAATGCCGTTCCCGCGGTGTACCGCGTGTATAAGTGGTTCAAGATAATTGATATCAAAGGAGCCCGACGAAGTTTCAAATATTCACACCATCTGTTCCGAGGCAAAGTCTCGTCGGAAACTATTCGCCGGAGGGGAGACGAGGAGCGTCCTCTTTATATGAGCTGAACGACGTCGACAGTATCGCTTAGAAAGGAAAGCTTTCGACGGGAATTTACGAGATATTAACTCGCATCTGGGCGCAAAAACAAGCCCGTGGACAACGCTTTAGATAAGCATTTATAAACCGGATGATCGCCAAGAGAGCGGCGACCGGTATCGCCCAGGTTGTCCGGTCGCGACTAAAAACCGTGCACACGAAATTCACGGCGTGATAAGCATCATTGTGCATCCGGTTTACGTGCCGGCTGAAATTGTAAAATGAATTCTCCGGCCGTACATACGGAGCCGCGATTAACCAACGTCCCACGGAGCCTCGGACCGGCTGGACAATAAATTGTCATCGCGACGATTCATGGGAAGTTTCTGCAACAATGAAGTACTTTTGTTCGTTCTGTTCGCGTTAATATGTCGAAAATACACTCCACAGTCGAGTACGTTTTCAATGGTTTTTACAGAATCCGATTGTCATTTATGATTGGAACAGAAAATATGCATCACCTTGTTCCATCTTAAAATGTTTAAGTGGGGTCTTGTTTTAAATACAGTCAAACCTGTTTTTGTGCGGTAGATATGGACCACACAAAAAAAATTCATAAACTTCATAAATAGCTATAACAAATAATTCTTCACAATATATTAAAGAAAATTTTTTTTATGCGGTGGAGAGGGACCGCTTCAAAAAAGTCTCACTCAGAAAATATGTCAAAGCTTTACGAAATAGCGAGAAAGTGCTTTCCAACCAAAATAAATAATTAAATTACACATGGAAACATTTTAAAAAATTTGACTTTCTCATTTTAAACATGGAGAAATGTTAAAAATGTACATAATTCAATGCATATACAATATACACGGTGTGCTGCTGAAATGAGATCAGCAGGATATCTCGGAAGACGTTGTCGTTATCAAAAAAGTGTTCCTACAAAAGTTGTTTGGTATGACGGGCTACATTACGTAGTCTTAATTGTTTTCTTGTGGGTGGAGTGGTGGCGGACATTTCAAGGTCACCTTGATTTTTTTAAATAGAATGTCCTACTTTTTATACCATAGATCGATAGAGTATCAAATTCTGAGTATTAACGAGATATTATCGAACAAGACCGCACAAAAACAGGTTTGACTCTATGTATAACGTTTCATTTGATATACGTACATACAGTGAATTAAAATAATATTGACACACTTTTAGAAGGACTACCACCATCACTAAAAATTGCTGTACCATTATTCAAAATATTGTTCAAATTATTTACAATTTACCTACGGGAAACCTATTAATAGGATTTTGAATAATTGTGCTGTACCAAAAGAAAGCATAGAAATGTTCTTTTACATTGCAATCTTAAATAGTATTAAAACTATTAGATGACACACACGTTATTGAGGGTGACTTGTTAGTTCACAATAAAAATTGCTGTTGCTATTGAAGGTTCCATTGAAAAGTGCAAACCTATCACGAACCATTGCTACTCCAGGATTGAAACTTGGACTTTTCACATCTTCTCGTCCAGATCTACTGGATAACATAGGAGAAAGTCAGAAATTTCTTGTTACGCAAGGAAAAGTTTATTCCAAAGCTCTCATTCACTGGTTCGGATAATCGTGGTTTGGGCAACTGACGCTGCACTAAGTATTATTCTATCAGATTAAAGATGCCATGCATATCGAAATGAAACTATGCAGTTACGCTCGAGAAAGTATTTAAATTCGATGCATGACAATGCATTATGTATGACAATTTTATTATCTTTCGTAGATATGACTGTTGCGCTCAGAGTAACCGATAATATTCGCAGCATATTAACGGGGAAATAGATAACGGTGTGTCTACATACATAGTACGTGGGATGTGCTACGGAAGCTTCAATTCGCATCACACGTCGGAGGAACGATCCGTTGGGAAAGCTCTTAGCGTGGTGTAAATATTTTAACTACAGCGAGCGCATTTTCGAAGATTACTGCATGCAAATGCCGTAATTCTCCCAGTCGCGTGGGCATTAGGTAGTAACACTGTGCAAATTTGTTGCGAGCGAACATACGTTGCAAAATTTCGTCGGCACACGCTCGATTATTTCTACGGGCTCATTTCTACACGTTAGTTACACACGCACGTCTTTTCTGTGTGCTCCTATGCAACTATATTTTCAAGTTCTGTTAGGTTGTCTAATAAAAGTGACTATATTAATGAAGAAAATTTTTAGTGAACTTCAAACAATACAAGACTTTTAGTAAATGTCAAAGAAACAGATTTCTGAAATAATTCGTCATGAATGCAGCTTTACAATAATTGTATGATACATCAAACAGTTTGGTTTTCACTTCACACGACACTGTTTTGTCATTATGTTTAAGTAAAGAGAAAGCTATAAGTTACAACTAGACTGCGGATCTTTATGCAAACTAAAAATGTTTTGCATTGATTGTGAGAAGCAGGAATAACATAAAAATTGATTTCATCACTTAACGACTTTGTTACATTAAAATCAACATTACTACATTCTTGAATTTTTAAAATATTCTACTGTTTTATATTTGGCCCAACCAATTTCTTCATACATGCATAAAGGTCCGCAGTCTAGTTATAACTTAGAACTAGACTGCACAGTTTTATGGAAAGTAAAAACTTTTCAAGACGATTATATGGAATAGAAGTTAAATGCAAATGTATTCCATCTTTTAATAATTTGAATAAGTCAAAAATAATGTAATAACATGTGCTTAAAATTGTTTAATATCTTGACAGTTTTCCCCTACTCATTTTTGTCATAAAAGTATAAAATGCATAAAGTCTACTATAACTATCAAAAAAGGTAAATACACGATACAATCATGAAACAGTATTGATTTCTGTAAAATTATTTGTACAACTTTTATTTCTTCTTCGCAAAAACATATTTTACATTAAAAATTGCAATGATACAACGCTGAGTACTTATGAATTCTTTCGATGATTAGTACAATATTCTACAGTAATCGAAAATTGTTAAAGGTAATCATCGCATAAAAAATATTCATGGCATTAATTAAGTATAAATCTCGATAACGTTAAAAATATTTCTGCAATAGCGAGTTCGATACTATTAATTTTCATCGTAATTAATTGTTCCGGGGTACGATAATCGATCACGCCTCGACACCGCGCAATGATTTATCGCTGACGTTTTACATTTCAATCTCGAGTACCAGCATACAAGAGTAATCGGGTACAGGGAGTGATTTCTTCCCGTTTCAGGGTGAAAGACTTCAATCTATCACCACCTCGCTTCCTAATTTCCGGCTATTCGTTCACAGATCCTTTTGGTAGCCACGCAAATTAAATTGCGGGTCTCTGGTTAATGAATACGAACTACTGATCATAGTTTTAATCGAAAATGTAATATCGCACTCACATTTAATCAAATCAGTACACAACAAGAATTCTGATCTCAAATCTGAATATTTAAGCGACAGCATTGAATTAAATCAATGTTCAATATAAATTCTTATGTATTTCAATATTGTACTCCTGAACGTCAGTATTAAATTAAGTACAATGGATCTTGAAAGTATTTGAACACTAAGTTCTGAATTCTGGAGAAATCGTCGACATTTACAACATTAAACATTAGTACAACAATAAAGCTACTCTCATTTTATAGCTTACAGTTTCTACTTTTACTGGTTGTAATTCATTTTTCCACGACACAATCTTGCATGGCGTGACAGGTGGAAAACTGAAGACATGTTTCCTCCAGGAAATGCTATCAATTGTATCGTCTCTAAAAACAAAGAAAATTTTCATCTTGAAAAATCATTCATCGAATTGAAGATTAGTATTCCCCATTTATAACGACATCAAATAACTTGATATACGATTTTGTTTAAATCATTTATTAAACTATCACAGTGACATAAAGCACAGCATGGGAGCTTCCAGCATCGAACTTGGTCCTCATATTTGTTCCAAAAAAACAATGAAAAGAAATCGTAGGTACAACAAAGATTGAGTGGTTTCAATATATAGCATTTTTTAGGGAAAATGGGTTTTTAGTCTCCCATCTGCTACATCACGTAAAAATATCTTGGAGATATTTCAATTGGTAAGATTTGTTACCAAAAACTAATCTTCAAAAATGCTTGAAAATTTGTACATGTATAATTTTTTTAAACGAAATTATCACAGTTTAAATATGGAGAATATGGACAATTTCTCGAGAATGGGAAATTTAGAGATCAAATATTATTTGTATCCAATATATATATGAACGCCATATCAAATTTTATAGAATAATATACAAAACGGAATTGTTATCTCACTTCACGATTCATTTAATTAAAACACCAATTTCCTCTTATTATATGTTTCGGTTAATAATTTTTATAACGCACTTTTGAAATCGCACAATACTACGTTAATGTGAACATTTTTGTTAGTAAAGTTGAATGGTACTCTGGATTTTAAAACTCGTGCTTCATTCGATTATTAATAATAATGTACTCTGTAATATAATGTTTCGAATGTTTTCCATTTCGATAGATACCTAATCGAATTCAAAACAAAATGGAAAAGCATAATTACTATTGGAAATGATAAACTATATCGTATTAGTCGCAGCAATAGCTGTAACGAAATAATTAATTCAGTTGATTTGGGATTAACCCGGAACACCGATAACTCACATAATCTGATTGTTAATAATGGAACCAATTTTGCAAGCCCCGATTGCATACTTTTGAACAAATTGTGTAAAAAGTGGTAAGGTACCTATTTTATTCGAGTAATTTAACAAAAAAATGACAGTTTTACAATTGCATTCTGATGATTAAAGCTCTGATATTACGTTGCAACGAAATGCGCAAATAAATTTACATCTTTTATGCAGATTAAATTTATGTTAATCTGCGCGCAAATGCATTTTGAAGTATTGAGTATGTATGAAAACAAGGACGGCATAAAAATGTTGAATAACGCGCATATTATGTCAAATGGAATCACGAATTTCTGCAATATCTGCCATTTAAAACGGGCGGTGACTTTTTAAACTTTGCACATATTCAGCAGTTCATAAAAGTTGAAAAAAATGATATCCCGCACTCGGTGCGGTCCACATATTATTCCTTTTAGCATTCAGCTGACATATACTAAATATTCATGTGTCTGCTTTTTATTGCTTTCAAAAAATATTTTGCAAACGTCATTAAATAAATTGGAATGTACTTTCGTTGGAATGTAAATCCTGTACTTTACCACTGACGACAGATTTTATATTCCGCAGATTTGATATTACGTATATGCATGTGGATCTATTTAAAGCAAAGCGGAACAAAAATTTTAACCGTCATTAATACGAATTACATTGTATGTCTTTTTTCACTTTGCAGACTCTTGAAACTGGGAAATAATTGTTTGATTGAAATCAATTTTTATACAACGGAAGGTAAAAATGGAAATTGTAATAAATATCCACATTATAATTACACTGGTGACAACTCATGTCGGGCGAAGATATTTTGCTTTCTGGTTCGAAAAAAACGTCGATGTCGCAAACTTCAAACGGGGGTTTTTCAAGATAAAAGTCTGCTCTATTGCGTGGTATAGTTCGATTTTCCGCTGGACCCTTATTTTTTGAGATAAATTGAAAAATATCCTCAAAAATTCGTGCAAAAGTGGTGTCTCTCCGTCTTTAATCATTGTTTAAACATGTTTAAACAATCATAATGTATTAACATTAGATATCACTGTATTCGGGAAAGTCTACAGAATCTTTTGCTGTAAAGAACAATTCAATATCTTTTATAATAACATCACAATATTTGTTTAAAGTTGAAAAATATGTTTTTTTTTTCAAAGCCATGTTTTTCAAAAACTGTGCGTATAGGAGAAAAATTATTGGCAGATTCGGAATTAGCGCAAAAAACTCTATAAGAAGGACCAAACAGTACATTGAAATCATAAAAAAAAGTTGAAATTTGTTGGACAGTGTTATCAGTGTTGTAGAAATGTTCATAAAAATGCCCGCGGCAGCAGAAGCAATGATACATATTTATTTTTTGATGTGACTTTTCTGTCAAACAATTTATGTCGTTTTTCGTCATGACTTGTTGATGTATTATTGGTACAGTCTTGTTAAAGTTGGACGAAAGCAATATTTTATTTAAATAACGTATAGTGATTAATATACATTTTATTGACAATGTATGTAAAACAAATAAAAGTGAATTATAATTCGGTAAATGGTTAACGCATTGAAAACTATTTTGTATCAAAAATAAGTCACTGTTTTCTTAACATTTTAAGTTTCGATCACATATAAAACAATGTACACTTGTTAACTAGACTGTGGATTTTTATGCACAATAAAAATTGTCTGTATGAATTGAGATATTCCACCATTGTCATTGGTTCAATAAAGGGTTACTTTATCGGTTCCCCGAAAATCAAGAAAGTGGTGCAGAAAATTAATATTATTGGTAAATAATAGCTTTTTATTATGAAACGACTAAAAGAACAAAACTAAACAAGTGAAAATTTTATAACATTTTCTGGTATTGAAAATTTATCTGGCACTAAGAATAGGTATAGACATTTTCTTGTTGCGAAACAAACATCGTCATCTTATATCGAAGGATGCACGCGTATTCGGTGCACTTTCAAATTCGATTTTTCATTTATCAATCAATCTTGATTAAAATTTTAATCGATTAACGCCCAACTCTGTGCGTCGCGTCGAGTGTGTCGAACTATTGCACCCGACCGTGTTTAAATCGGGTTCCATGGAAATCACCGACACAAATTTCCCCGACACGGTTTTCACCGACGGCATTTCACCGAATCCAGATTTGACCGACAATCACTTTGGCCGACAACGCTTTTAACCGAAAACGAATTTGATTCACAATGACTTGAGACAACGATAGTATGTATTATCATACAGTATTATCATATGTATTATCAATTATCATACAGTATTATCATATGTATTATCAATTATCATACAGTATTATCATATGTATTATCAATTATCATACAGTATTATCATACTGTGGTCGTCTCAAATCGTTGTGGATCAAATGCGTTGTTGCTCAAATTCGTTGTCGGTAAAAACCGTGTCGGGGAAATTTGTGTCGGTGATTTCCATGGGACCCGTTTAAATCTCACGTTTGGTCTGCTCGAGACCGAACACAAAGTTTTGCTGGTAAAAAATCCTGGGACACCCTGTAGACGAAAAACGGTACTCTCAGCCCCACCCGTTGCGTTCCTGGAGCCGCTGCGAGCCGAAAGGATGAGAACGTGAGGCGTAAGTGAGTAGAACGGCAGGGTTAAGTAATTTTCCGATGAAGCCGAAAGCGAAGTAGAGAATATTCCTTTCCGTGCCATGCCGTCGGTTACCTTCGAAAGTCGAGCGTCGTCTGCGCTTCTGCAGTCGCGGTGCGTCACCTGCATTGCCGTAGACTGAGCCGGGATTTTACGTCGTCCCGACGGGTTCCCGAAGGAAGATTGCCACGACGGCGACGACGACGTCGGCGACGGGCGACGGCGATGAAGAAACCTTCGGCTCGTAAATACGCAAGATATGCCGTAAAGTTTAACGATTCAAGTTCCATGACGGGGCCCGGACGATTCCTCTTTCTCTCCGCTGTGCCGCGCCGAAAGAGGAGAGCACCAGGTGTCGAAAGTGTCATAAACCCTCGGCCGGAATGGCGGTGATCACGGCTATGAGTCGATAAATTTCGTCCCGTGAACTGATAGTATGCCACGTGACTAATAATCGCTTTCAACTCACTAAATTCGCCCGAGTTCGACAACGCGCGGCCTCCGAAACCAATTTTCCGATCGTCGAACTTCGAATTGCTCGACCGAACGAACCTCGTGCGATTGGCTCGTTAAAAATTTCCGAAATCGACTGGAATCTGTTCCCCGAAACTTTTGCGCGTTTCGAGGTTTCGGTGGGACTCTCCTTACGAAATTTCCCGTGTTCATGGAAACTCGTACGTCAGTTGACCTCGACAGAGCTATCGTAGCGAGACCATCGATCAAATTGGAACAGTTAAATGACAGCTAAAATAAAGCTGAACTATCGGGGGCCCTCCGATAAAGCGTTCACGCCGGAGAGACCCAGTTTAGAACCCCTTGCGTGCCAACGAAAGTACGTCGATCGAGATTTATGCAGCCGGAGCATATTGGATGTTCATCCAACGACGGATAGAAAGCAGAGCGTGGGAGGTCCAATTTTAGGAACTTCTTTCTTCGACGTAGTAACAAGCTCGCGGGAAAGGGCTCTCAACAATGGCGAGGGCTATCGATTTAGATGCTACCGGCAGATTGCTGTTTTTCGAAAAAGCTGAAATGACCCAACATGGCTGAAAGTACCACCCTGGCACACATCCACGTTGAACACTAGGTCGTGTAGCGTAGGGTTTTATGGGAAATAATTTATTATTAAAGGGAAAATACATTGGACAATGTTTAACATCCATCATCCACGTAAAAGTCCATTTTATATTACATTATGAAAATAAGGAGAATGTATTTATTCAGATTTTTAGCGAATTTATTATAATAAACTCCCTGGCAGAAGATATTCAACTAGAATGCAACTGTGATCGTTGAACGAATTAATCGGCCGTATATTATACATAAATGATAATGTACTGTATACAGGGTATTTTTCGCCTAAGTTGACCATCTTAACCCCTTGTCCGACGATTTATTTTACGATCTCAGTGATTAAAACTTTTTCTGTAATTCTTAATTTCCTAAAAAAGAAGAAACTTTATATCTATTGTATGCTGATATGTTCTCCAATAGCTGTACATTAACAAAACCAAAATAGACTTTTATTTCGCTTTAAAAGATATTGATCGCATAAATACACTGGTGGACAAAATGATAAGGCACCGTTGTACACACACAAAATTTCATATACATATACTGTCGTGAAATATCAGTGGAAACGAATTATATTCACGGATGAAAAGAAACTAAATTTGGATGGTCCAGATGGATACAAGTACTATTTCCATGATTTAAGAAAGGGACAAAGGGTTTCGAGTCATCGACAATGTGGTGGCGGTACAGTAATGATAGGGGGAGGAATCGGCTACAGAGGAAAAATTGAAATAAAATTTATTCAAGGCCGTATGGATAGTGCTGGCTACTTTTTAATTAAAGAGCAAATTGGAACATATGCTCGCAGAATTGCTGCCAGAAAATATACAGGGTGTCCCAAAATTCGTGAAAATCCCGAAAGAGGGTGGTTCCTGAGACCATTTCAAGCGACATTTTCCTTTGCGAAAATGTTATCTGCGGCTTTGTTTAGGAGTTATTAACGAAAAACACGGACCAATCAGAGCGCGACCTAGACGCGAGTTGCCACAGTCGGCCCGGCGCGCCAAATGTGTATTGGCCAACTGTGACAACTCGCGTCTAGGTCGCGCTCTGATTGGTCCGTGTTTTTCGTTAATAACTCCTAAACAAAGCCGCAAACAACATTTTTGCAAAGGAACATGTCGCTTGAAATGGTCTCAGGAACCACCCCCTTTCGGGATTTTCACGAATTTTGGGACACCCTGTATATTTCAGCAAGACAATGCAGCCGTGCATTCTCTGCTCGCATAGTAAAAATTTATTTTCAAGCAGAAAATATAAAGGTTTTGAATTGGCCTGCCAGGTCTCCTGACCTAAACATTATCGAGAAAGTTTGGAGAAAACTGTCAAGAATATTATACGAACGTGGAAAGCAGTACAGTACAGTATTCGAATTGAAATCAGCAATTTTAGAAACTTGGGAAAGCATTTTTCACTGGAAAACATTCAAATTCGTTTTAAAAGCATTAATGCGACATTCTTATTATAATTCCTATTATTATTAATGGTACATATAAAATCTCAAAATATGAAGTCATATAGAAATATACCATTAAAAAGTTGAAATGTTAACGAAGTACGAATATGTTGAAACAGTATGAATATAAAAATAGAATCGTACACTAACAAAAATATGGATAAAAATTCGCAACCACAGATGGGTATAATGTAAGCTCTGATATTCATCACATGTAACTAGATAGCAGACGTTTATGCAAAATAAAAATTTTCTGCCTGAATTGCAACAGACTGAAGTGAAGTAGAAATTTATTTTATTTTTAAATATATATAATAGACTGAAAATAATGGAACGTTATGAAACGTTAGAATATTATATACAAATATGGTATAAGAGGTAGAGTTGTTTTGCATTTGACCAAATATTAAATAATAATTGTTTATTTGTGTATATGAATATTATAAGGAAATTTAAATAGCATAACAAAATAGCCATTAAGGGTAATTAAACCCCGCTTTAAATGAATGTCGAATTTGCTCATTCTGTACATTATGGAAAACAATTTTTACATTAATAATTTCGTTACGTTTCGATAAGCACAATTGCATTCGCGATGAGAAAACGATTTAATATATTGATAAATTACGGGATAATACAAACGCGTGTACACCGAACACAAAAATAGAAGGGTGGACGAAAACGAAATAATAATTATTAATGCTCAAGAAGAACAACGGAGGTGTTATAAGAATGTTAAAAACATCGTTCTCCCAAAAAGGGCGCTGACAGCAAATTCCACGAATTCCATTATATGTACTGTCCAGAGAACGAAAGAAAACTAGCGGGAAGGGAACGGGGAAAGAAGCCTGTGACCATTCAGATTGTCTTTGCGTTCCTCCTGCCCCGTTCCCTTCCCGCTAGTTTTCTTTCGTTCTCTGGACAGTATATGTTCTTCATTATTGAAATATTTTCCACACTGAAAATATTAATATTTACAGCTATAGACCCTTGACTTGTTCGATCAAATAATTCTTGCCAGGGATAGTACAGTGGACCCAAAAAGTATTTAAACACTACATTTCCGAATCTGTCTGAATACATTATTTTGATAATTGGATTCTACTTTGTACAATTTTTGGGCTCACAATCAGTGGGTATCTTCTATAGGATAAAAGTAGTTCACATAATCCATACATGCACAATATGTACATACGTAGGACACTATTTATCAGACCATCGTTGTACCTATTATAATAAACATGAAAGTAAATATACTAGACCATTACTAGGTCGTTCAATTTGCAATGAATGTGACAATAAATCGAATTGTACCACTTATTAGATTATTCTTTTGTATAATTTATTAGATATTACAGCAGTGTTTATTTTTCGAAATGTCCCGTAAACATTCTGTATATATTTGTTTTTTGCTACATTTAAAAGTGCTAAGAGGAAGCTGTTACCGGATGTTTTTTATTAGGTTATATATTTTTCTCAGAATACCGTGCTGCACAGTACCTACGGTAGGAGTTCTCATATCCTTCCACATATTTTACCATTTCCATCCGTTCTCTTTCCTCTTTCGAAGTAAATAACCATTGTACTTCGCTTTACCTCGGAATGAAATAGAATCTGCAGTATCAAAAGCAGGCGACCGCCGCCTTTGATATATGACGACCGAATAAAAATCGATTTCGATACCTTATTTCTCGTTCTCTCATATGCTGCGAGATCTGCGATAATCCACGTTCACGCGTGTTTTTGATCTTTGAAAGGTATCTCATTTGCATAACATCCTTAAAGTACGTACTTTAACTTTATTTTAATTTCCCAGGTCTTTATGCATTTCAGAAAAATCCCTACAAGGATGTACTTCATATTCGTTTCACGCATTGTTTAACTCCTCTCGACTATAATTTCCTTCCCTTAATTACGAGAATATGCTAGAATATACCACAATATGGTAGAACACATAGACTAGAATGTATGATACACTGATGTACTAGAACATCCTAGAACGACAATATGGTAGAATACATATGTATATTAGAATATACAATGATGTACTAGAACAGGCCTGGTAAACCCAAATGGTTTCACGGACCACTTTGATGACGCGTAACGTTACAACGGTCCGCACTTTAGGTAAACATGCTTTTTAAAAATGGAATAGAAATACAAAATGAATAAAACTTTATTGTTATACTATGATTCAATATAATTCACTCTCGAGTCTTAATTAATGAGATATTTGTTTATCCTTCCTTTCACTTAATTTTTGTAAATCTACATATATTTATGTTCGACGTTGCACATCTTAGCTGGTTTTCTAAATTGGCATCAGTTAATGAAGCACGTGATGGACTCTTTGTTTTCATCTTCGAAAAAAATGTTTCACAAACATATGTGGATCCAAAAGCACTTACAACTCGTTGTGCAAAATATATTAAGTTGGAATATCTCCCGGATGTAATATAAGTATTGTATTTACATTTATTTAATTTTTTTTTTAAACAAAAGCTTCAATAGAAATACATATAAAATCGCCCAGCGGGCGGCACAATTTAACGTGACGGGCCACATGTGACCCGCGGGCCGCGTGTTGACCAGACCTGTACTAGAATATGCTAGAATATACCACATTATGGTAGAATACATATACTAGAATATAAAATTATCTACTAGAATATCCTAAATTGTATTAGAATACACTAGAAGACTTTAGAATATTCTTGAATATACTAGCATATAGTAGAATATACTAGAATATACTAGAATATACTAGAATACATTAGAATATATTACACTAGAGTATTCTAGACTAAAATATTGCTTTTTAAAGAATCAACTATTTTTGAGATTATCATTCAAAAGAATGTGTACATTTTTAATTCTGTCATTAATTTTGCAGTGGTCTTGTAGATAACATTCGTCGTAACATTTATAATTAAATCACTAGATAATATTCGTATTGCTCTTAATTCTATCCTTGTGAAAATCACGAATTTTTAAATAAAAAATTTCAATAAACAGAATAATAACACAATATTTTCTACAATATTTCTAAATTCAAGTTCTTTGGTTTAAGCCCGTTAGGGTTAACTATTTCTGAAAAGAAATTCATAAAATGTAGTAATTCGATTTTAAAAAATAATTTTTAATTAATTATGTTATAATCTATCTTGTTGTAACCAGCGTTACTATAAACAAATATTGATAAATACATCGGTTGTATAAATCACGTATTTATTCGAGTAAGGATATTGGATTTTTTACTCAATAGCATTCGAAAATTGTCAGAGCACGTGTAACGTCTTTTTAGACAAATGAAATTGTTCATCGCTTTACGCAGCAATTCAAGTATTACAAAAGCGTTGCCTCGGTAGAGTGGAGCTACTACAATTATATTCACATTTTCAGTAAGTCAAACGTAAAAATCACTAAAAGCAGTTTGCATTAAATTGTAAACCGTCGACTTCAACCGTGTCTACCTTTGCGAAGCAGTACAAGCGTTACAAACTTTGTCGGGACAAAGCGAAGTTATTGTTCTTTTTTTAATGGCGGAATCCCGAAGTATTCATTATTCTCCCCTTTGAAAACGCGTAGACGGTATTTGCTGAGAGTGAAAATTCCTTTCTTTCGAAACGCCTTTAAAAATAATCTTAAAATGGTTCTGGAAATTTCTGCCTGCTAGAATTGGTATGTAAAAGCAGCTGAAATTTAACAATTCCAAAACAACGTTATTTTAGAAATGGATATGGATGTAAAAAAACGTTTTAACATCCATTTCCAATACTCGCAAATGCTGCATTCTCTCTTTACAAACGAAATTTACAGTACATATTTGAATGCATCTTTTTATGAGCTACGCGATACAACACGAAAATATATGTAGTTACTCTTAAAAAATCGATGACCTTGACAACTACGAAAAGATAAACCCTGCGGGATACTGACCACATGATACCATTCAAATTAGACATAAAACATTTTTTACTCTGTCAAAATTAAAAAAGATATTTAGGACGTCATATTTAAGCGAGACAGTCAGAATAGCCTTCTTTGCTCGAAACATAAAAGTTACAGAAAAAAGTTTGCCCAAAGCTGTAGTTGATGTAAAATAAATTGTCTGTAATAAACGTCATTACGTTTGCAATCAGTTTTAGGAGCTTTCAGAGTGCCCGCTATTAAATCTTCCAATTTTAAAATAAAATGTCGTCGTACGGGAAAATTTTCATGAAAATCATCCTTTGTCACGGTATCGTCACTGTGCTGAAAATTAACTGGTAGAGTTCATCCTATCGCTCCACTCTGGAATCGCATTCGCTTGGCAGGCATGTTTCACGGATTTTATAGGTTGACTTAGTTGAGGGGAATGGCGTCATGCCCTTCAAAATATGGCAGACACGCTCTCCGTATTCTAATTTCCTGTATATTTTTGTACAGAAAATAATCAATTACGAAAAAAAGCAGTGACTTCGTTTCTTCTTTGAATTTTCTAACATATTACTTGTTTAGCTTTATGTGATTAAGTTCTCTTCGAAGAACAAGGTAATGCTTCCATCAAATTATTTTCAAAGCTTGAAGCAACCTAACGACTACAATTTAATTTATAATTCTACATTCATATTCAAAGAAACTTAAATTTACTAAAATTATTCTAAATGCTATTACATTGTTAAAAAATCTTTGCTTTTTTCATGCTTTTTGAACGATCAAAGCAGTAACGAAATCTAATTTTCTGACCGTGCCTCGTATTAAACGTGTTATGATCAAAATGGAGTCCGTAGAAGTTTCATTAAAAAGACATATTCACATTAATAAATGAATAGAACTCGTAAAATATAAAAGTAAGGATTGTTCTACGACACAAACAGATATTTTCTTCGTCTTTATTGAGCAAGTTCTCAATTATTGTAATAAATACTGAATACTATTCAGAGGATGGCACTACAGCCATGTTAAATAGTTATTAGTTATTATAATTAAATTGATATTCTGGGTGCAATATTTAGATAAACAATTCGTTCAAAGATTCTTTGTGTTTCTTTCTTTCTTAAGTTTCAAAATAACTCTTTAAACACTTTTTAAAAATCGTCTCAAGAGTAACAAGAGTACAGATATTTTCACGAAGAATATAATTGCGGACAGAATATTTTTTTAAAATGAAGAACAACTTTTATTCGATTTATTTCGATCCTTATTTAATAGTGTCCTTCGTTATATGAACTCTTTCAGCCAATAGTGGCAGCAGGCCTTGAAAGCTTTGACTTTTAAAGAATGCCCTATCGTTGATCAATGTCACTGACCATGAAAAGATTAATCCTTCCTACGTGCAATGAAACCAGAATGGCGTTCGCAGTTCTGACTTCTACATCTTTCTCCTTTTCATCCACATTTTCCAGCGAAGTAACAACCTCGGTTGACACCGATTGTTCGAAGAATTCAATTCTGTTTGATGTTATTCTCCTCTCGCGATTGAAACGACTATCGGGCTGGATTTGATGTGGGTCAGTGATCGCTTCAAACTGAACCGACTTTTTGACGGATTCGAAAAACGAACAAAACACGTCCACGCTGTTCTACATGTATGTAGATATTACATAGAACCCGTAAATCGTGGCGCAAGCGGTGCGAAGAAAATTCTATAGCTTCAAATATGCCGAAACGATGGAATAACCTTTCGTTGTACAAAGATTCACCCTTCAGTATAGCGAATTTCAATATCAATCGTGTACCGGCGTATCGAACCGATATCTGGTGTAGCTGATTTCTTTGTCAACCGATATCGTATTTCTGTACAGTAGACACCAGTATAATGTGATAAAAAAACTGTTTAAAAAGACTGTACATGCGTGTTTTATGTCGGCATAAATGCACAATAAATCGAGGAAAAAATTGTTTGAAAATACTGTGCGTTTACTGCCGCAGAACATACATATAGTCGACTGTACACAATCCATTTTCAATTTTATTTATTTGCAAAATAAAGGCATGGTAATTTACATGTACGATAAATGCCACAATGTCTACAAACCGGAATATTATTTTTAAGCGGCTATGAATTGTTAGCGAATATCTATACAAAAATATGTAAATTTATTTAAGTTAATATTTAAATTAATTTATTAATATATTTATATTTAAATTAATTTATTTGTATTTAAATTTATTTAAGTTAATATTTAAATTAATTTATCAATTTATTTATATTTAAATTTATTTAAGTTAATATTTAAATTAATGTATTAATATATTTATATTTAAATTAATTTATTTGTATTTAAATTTATTTAAGTTAATATTTAAATTAATTTATTAATTTATTTATATTTAAATTTATTTAAGTTAATATTTAAATTAATTTAAATATCTATAGTGGATCTAAGTATTTCAACACTACATACCCCATACTCGAAAAATGCCTTTATTTGAACCGTGATAATTTCTCACCGTATAGTCCTGACATTGCACCAACAGACTACCATCTGTTTCGGTCTCTACGGAACACTCTTAATGGTGTGAAGTTGACTTCAAAAGAGGTCTGCGAAAATCGCGCGTCACAGTTTTTCGCCCAGAAATCACAAAAGTTCTACAGTGACGGAATTATGGTTTTACCTCAAAAATGGCAAAAGGTGGTCGATCAAAACGGCACATACTTGATTTAAAAAGCTTAATTTAAAATATGGAAAAAGCTTGATTCATTTCTGCATTGAAATGCAAAGAAACTTTTTCCCCAACCTAAACTTTCGTGTTTCACTGTACGTAAAAAAAGATGTTGTCCCGGATTTCCGATCGAGTTCGGTTAGGATACTAACGATCACCGAAAGAATTGTTCACTGTATTACCGGATGGAACACGCAAAATTACTTTAGCGAATTTTTCTGCGTTCCGGCGAGTGCGATTAATTGCTGTCAGCCGGCAATCATCAATCAAGGGACGGAGCGTGTACACGTAAATACGCTTAAAAGAATTATGACGTGGCAGCGTAATGTCCGGCTATTTTCGAGATTTCAATTGGCAACGGTGCAATCCGTCGCTTTGACACGGCCGGGGCCAGTTGTTACAGCGCGAACAACTCCGCTCGTTGAATTCAGAATAAATAATCGGACTACGAGCGGATCCGGTCGCCAACGATTCGATATAAAATACTTTATTTCGCCGACGAAGGGAGGGCGGGAGATTTTTAGCGGCAAATACACGGCTTAAAGTAACATTATCCCGGAAAATACGGGCGGAACCAGTACAAGCGCACCCGTCTCACTCGTCTGTCCGCGGCGACGCGATGTAACGAGTCTGTCGTATTTTATAAAATGTTTCGCTGCGCTCCGTGCAGGGGACGTCGTCGAGCCGACGGCTAACAATTTGACAGGGTTACCGTGCCGAATTTATGGACGACGTATGACAACCAAACGCGTATTTTATAGTCACGCGAAAACATTCATTTCAATCCTGCGTACGATGCGTGTCCACCGTTCGCATTAATATATGATACAAGTATCGTGGTCGCTGTAGCGTCTCGACAAACTATATTAACCCCTTGTAGTACAATTTATTTAACAATTACATTATTATTATTATTGCTTTATTTTTCAGTCTTACACCTGAGAAATGTGACTTGGTTTACAATATCCTAACTTTACATGTCTATCTTATTCACACACACATTCGGTTCCTAAGTTCCTACCTTCTTTCTCTCTTTCTCTCTCTCCGTCTCACTCATTCTTACCCTGACCTGCTCTATTCTTAACCTAATTATTATTAGCCTAATTCAGAGCTTGAAGAAAAGTGTTAAAATTTTCAATTAGTTCCGATATAACAGTTACTTTTTGACTATTAACTTTTCTGTTCTAAGAAAACAGTTATAAATCCACTGAAACTTTTACTGCATATATGTACGCATTAATAGAAAATTTTTACTTTTTTGGAAATCGGAGAAAGTTCCAGTTTGACAATAACAGTTATTCTGCTTTACACCATGCAGCCATTACACGATCAAACTTGTTCCCCATTTTGTTCTACGAAATATATGTGAGAAGAAAACGTTTTTATCGCGGTAGTGATTTTCTTATATCAATATTTAAATTAAAATATCTCCTAAGCTAATAATTTCTCGACATGCATGGGTTAATACCTTTTTATAGACAATAAAAAACTGCATCGATTAGTGCATAAAGAACTGCATCGATTGGTGCATAAAAAAGTAGACGGTTCCATTTAGAAACGCCCCCACTTATAATGCAGTTATGTACAACACATCACATGTTTCCCCTGATATCATGTAACATCTGTAGAAATAATTATTGTGTACAACGCATACTTTAGAAGTTTTCGAGGTGATCAAGTTATATGCTCTACCCTGTATACTGTATATTAGCAACAACAAAACAAAATTTAATTTCGCCTGGAAGGAAATGCTGCAATATTAGGTGTAGCGATTAACATTTCTGTGCATAAGGAAAGCTGTAATCTTATTTTTGATAAGATTTTATATTAGTTTTGTCCTTGAAGTTTCATAAAGTTTGCATTTCCTTAACACATATGATTAATTTCTTCGTCCACACAAAAGCATTTGTATTAAATCTTGAATTAACGAGGCGGATTCTGTGGAAACACATCTGAAGTATTTAATTATTCTCTACCAAATACCGAAATGTATAATAATTCCACCAAAATTTTGTTCGTCGTAACTAGACTGCGAAATTTTGTGCATTTATAGTAAAATTAAGTTGATGAAATTCAAAATTGTTGAAATATTTTATAAATTGAAGATTTCAAAATATACGATTTCTTCTCTATTAAGATCATTAAGCGGAGAAATAACATTCAATTTGGTTTCAATTTCTTGGAATCGATGCAGACAAGTTTTATTTTGCTTAAAGATCCGCAGTTTAGTGATAACACCAGCTACATCATGATCCGGTTTAAAATTTTGATGACCTCTCCGAGACACCGTTTCACCATTCGAGGGGTTAAATTCCACTTTTCCATTAAAACGAGGAATACAGCGAATTGCTCACTGGCACCGCTAATACGAGCGTATAATTTTACAGCGTGAAAGGATAGCATTACTTCATAGCTGTTTGAACAAGTAACATGTATATTCCGGTGCAAGAACTACAGTCATTACTTCACCGCGCGGTGGGAAATTTTAATAGGTATGCGCGCAGCGCGTTCAATTCGTCGGAAACGGGGAAAGAAGCAAAATAACAAAAATCAGGAACACAGGTTCGTTGAAACGGGAGCCGCGAAATGTCGTGTACGTGTAAACCGTGAAAGTGTTAGGGTCGCGGAGTTTGATAATCGAGAGCAATTAATTAAAGCCGCGCGCGACAATGCGAGAATTCCTTTCTTTTTTCCGAACAGGACCGCCGACCGGGGCGGACGCGAAAACCACTTCCGGGTGCACGACCACTTTCAACGTCCGGTTATTCGTCCTGCAAAGTTATTAATGGCCAACGGCCGCCATCCGGGGCTCTAGCGGCCTTTTACTTCGGTTGCTCTAATAACAGTCGCATGAGAAATGAAACATCCGCTCCGGCGAGGAACGCGATAAGGAAACACATCGGTTTTCAATGCCTCCGTAAAAATGTTTCTTTTCTCGCTTGACCTGCGTCTAGCATCTGAGATGAATACTCCCTCGGCCGAGTGCCGATGACGCGAATTTATACTACAAGTTTCTGTCAAAAATATTAGCGCGATTTTGTATTCTTCAACATGGTTGTTCTTATCTAGATCTGGCCAAGTGGAAGTTCAAATTTTACACTCAATCTGCGTTCTGGGCTATTTTACTTAACCATTTTCTCAATAGTACACGGCGAGGCAGAAATAACTCTCACATTTAGAAAAATCACAGTGTTATTTGGGAAATAAAAAGTATCTGGTAATACCTCGTACCACTTTTAAATTTTGGAAAATTACGTTGCGTCTAAATTACGAGAAAATAGTAAACGATGCTTGTTACAACTGTTTTATTTGAGCTCGTAACAAAAATTTAAAAACTCTGTGCTCTAGATTCATTAGTTATATAATGAAATTGATTAGTTTATGAGATATAAACGATTATAAATTTTAATAGTTACAGTTTTCACGTTTTTCAACCCATTTTTGCGAATTTATTCTCTCATTCAACGATGTTCAACATTTTCACAATGTTCAGTTACTTCGGGTCATCGAAATTGGTGGAGAGTGCCTACTTCCTTATAAATAATTACTCAATGCCCTTTCTTTTCTACGAAGCTCTGTATTGTCAATAGCTTAAGGTTCTCGCATTGTCTCTTACATTTCTCGCTTCTATTGTAACACACAGCACGATTCCGTACCTTGCTACAACAGACGTTTAATTCATTCTTCTGGTCAATTACTCAAGAATACAAATTATACGCTTTGATAACTTTACCGTACAGTAGAACTCCGTTTATATGAACTAAATTTTAGCAGTGCTTGGATAACTGAATTCTAGCTGAGCGAAATCCTCGTATGTGAACGTGAACTCCTATTAAATGAACGAAAAATCATTGTCAGTTGTGGAAGAGAAGTGGACTCCTATTATATCAACCACCTG
Organism: Lasioglossum baleicum; assembly: GCF_051020765.1. Classification (NCBI taxonomy): domain Eukaryota; kingdom Metazoa; phylum Arthropoda; class Insecta; order Hymenoptera; family Halictidae; genus Lasioglossum; species Lasioglossum baleicum. The sequence goes on from NC_134937.1 coordinate 3,684,878, forward strand.
CTTATGCGAACCAACTTATCTCCCGACAGTTTCATATAAATGTTTTACTGTACTTGCGGACTCCTAGAATGCATTACTTGCACACTAAAATAACCTTAATAGTAAAAACTAAAGTTTTGTTAGTCAGTTATAAGTAGACTGCGGCTTCTTATGCATTTATAATGAAATTGGCTAGGTAAAATACAAAATAGTAAATGTTTATAAAAATCTAAGAATGTTACATTCATTTCAATATATGAAATTCATTAAGGGATGAAATCAATTTTTCTTGAACGGTACCAATTGGATAGGTAATGAAATATTGTGGTAGTGTGATGTTTAACTTGGAAGATAGCCCATGGACTTTTTCATTTATACGTTTCAATTAGAAACGTCGTTGATTGTTATGATTGGATTGCGGATTTTTATGGATTTATGAAGAAATTTTAGCTGGGTAAACTACAAAATAGTGAAAGATTATAAAAATCTAAGAATATACTGTTAGACTGCATTCAATATACAATAGGACCTCGATTAACCGGATTGATCGGGAGACAAACAGCCCGGATAAATTAAGGCCCGATGGATAATCGAAACCCGAGGGAAATAATTAAAATGTACATTATATTCCAACATTAATTTTTTGTTTTTGAAAATTCATTTCCCTTCATAATATAATCATATTTAAACGCATATTTGTTTATAATCGGGATCCGCATAATCGAGGATCTACTGTATTAAAATTATTAAGCGTTGAAAACAATTTTTATGGAACCCCTTCTTTTCACAATCGATGTGGAATATTTTTATTTTGCATAAAGAACCACGGTGTAACTATTAGTTAATGAAAACCAGAGTTGGGTTGGGATCGATTAAAATTTTAATCGAGATTGATTGATTAATGTGTACGATTAAAGAAGGTAATCATTGAAAAATCGACGATTGATTCAATCGATTGATGAAGTTAATCGTCAATCGTTGATTAAATAAAGAAGTGATCGAAAAAAAAACAAAAAAGCACGTAAACAGAGTTTGTATAATAGACCAAATGACAATACACCTATTTTCGGTTTACATTTTTTTCAGTATTCATATAGTTTTGATTCCGTATTTCATTTCGAAATTTCAGCAGTTTTTTTTATTAAGCTTTAAAACCCCGCGTGGTATTATTAGCAGCATGCACATGTCTGTGCATACTAACAATACAATAATATCTTAGAATCTAAGGTCGACAATATTGAAGAACATTTTCGAATGCAACTCTAATGGTATAAACAATGAGCCTTAAGAAATTTATGTATATAAAGGAAGGGGCAAAGAGAGGGTCTGCACAAAAAGGCATCTATTATTGTATAGGATGGAAAGCAACCCTTGTTGCAAAGTTTGTGAATCATTAATCAATTATCCGATTGATGATTACAATTGAAAGGAATGTAATCGTTAATCGCAATTAACGACTAAAGTAGTAAAACCGTTATTCCCAATTAACGATTAATAGGTATTTAATCGTCAACCATAATTAACGATTACTAAGTATTTAATCGTTAACCACAATTTTAACGACTAAACTAGGAGATGAATTGTTAATTGCGATTAACGATTGAATTAGAAAATTCGTCAATCGTTGATTAAATTTTTGTCCAACTCTGATGAAAAATATTGGACGTACTTGAATAAAATGATGTTCTGCCATTTTCGTGAATATTGTATCAGAATTTTCTTCAGTATCTTGAAGAAATTGAAGTAGAATAAAAAATGTGAAAGTTGAAAGTAAAATAATAGTGTCCCTAAATTCTTTTAAAGTTTTACTGCCTTCCATTTCACACGATCTGCTTTTTATAATGGCAATAAAAATCCATGTCTCGCTATTAGCCTCTAATGTATTCTACCCTTGTTAAGTGGGACAAGAACAGAAAAGTAGACTAAAATAAAATCCATCTCTGGAACATCTGAAGAAACTACGAGTCGCTCATTCGTGCTCTTTCGAGAAAAGGAATACAAATCACAGTCAGCCGTCGCACGTTTTCCCTCTTGCGTTTTAAATAAAGAATGTGAGCATAATTTTTGGTTCGTTAAATTGAAGATGGTAAACGGTCTTTCCGGTAGAATATAAATTATTTTAAAGAAGGGGAAGCGGTCTTGACCGCACACAACAAAAGAAAAATGAATATTTGAACGCGGCAGAAGCGTCCCAGTTTTCTGTATTCCGTTTGTTCGCTTTGGCTAAAAGGAATTCCTCCGGGCTTATTGCTACCGCCTTTCCTCGATTCGCATAATTATGAGCGAAACAAAAAGGCTGCGGTCCCTCTTTGGAAAGTATCCAGGCGAACTTGAAGATTCATACTATTAACATTGCCGATATCAAGATCGCTTTCCCGCTATTGCTGCGATTCCACTATTTTTCTTCAGATTTAAACTAAAGACACAAACAAAATTTTTGCTAACCCTTTTGTCAATTCCCAATGTTTTCTTCGACGTTCCACAGCATTGTAATCGTCAAACGTAAATTAATTTATGATTATTCAAGGAATTACAGATGCATAACAATTTTATTATTTATTGATAGGGACATACAAACAAATGTTTAAGACAAAGTAGATATCTGGACTCTGGACATTCAGATATTGACATCATAATGGATCTGGGTTAGATATAGGTAGAGATGATGGTGTGTGATTCAATTTTGACGATTTAGTTGTAACTCATTGTTAATACAGGTAACTGTGATTAAATGAAAACTACTCGTACTATATATACATATATATATTTGCAATGAACCAAATTAATGTTACTCAAATTATAATTAACTCAGTATTAATATGCTGACTGCGAATTTTATGGATTTCTGACACAAAAATGCTCCACTAATTTTATCAAAATATTTTCTAATGCGTTTAATTAAAACATCAATTTAATATTACCACTTCAATTGAAAAATTTATCCTAAAAATTATATTACAAAACAATGAAATATTCTTCACCAAATTTAAATAATAAACATGAATTAACTGTGTTTTATTAATTATATAGAAAATCTCAGTAAAATTTCATTTATTAATTTCAGCTATCCCTCTAATATCAAAATTATAATTAAACTGCTCTAAAGTTTAATTTCATTACAAATACTCTGTAAAAAAGCTTCCTCATTTTTTTATCAACTGCAAAACAGTAAAAATATTGCAACAATATAAAAATATTGTTCTGTTAGTTTCAATACATTCTAATCATTAAGAGAAGAAATAAAAGTGTCTATATACGGTACAAAGTATTTCATACACCTTTTAAAAACGAATAACTTTTTCAAAATTGAATCCAACAGCTTCAATTTTTTTGAGACGTCAGAAAGTTTACTAGCGAATGTGTAAATAATTCTTTTTTTAATTAATATTGGTCGCAATTGCGAAGAAAAATGTAAAGGTCACGATTTTTAAATTTTTTATCTGTCCAACTGAATAACTCAAGCTGTTGGTGTACGAATACTTTGTACATTAATGCAGACCATTATTATCGTGTATAAATATCCATAGTCCAGTCATTAATAATAGAATTCGCTAACAATGGAAGAAAAGGAAGCGAAAGGAGCACATCACGGTGCGACAAGTCGCATAAATAAATTCTGCAAGGTCTGCAAGGTGCAATAGCGGCAGAAACGGCAACGATCAAAATGTCGGAGCAGGAGTTTTCAATGGGGGCGTAGAATTCGGGCGCTGTCATCGATTTTTATTTTTCCACCGACGACGAGGAGTTTTTCAACGTCGCCGCCGCGGTGGTTTTTTGAATTTCGCATTTCCTGCTGTAGATAATTATGCGCCGCGTAAAAACATCCGGCACTGTCAATGCGGACGTTCATTTGCCGGGCGGAATGCTAGAAATTAATAACGCGCATGCCGGGTGGACGGCGGAGAAAAAAATTTTTATAGGCAATAATGAACATGATGGTTGCGAGGATAACGAGAAACCGAGCGGAACGAGCAAGCTTGTCTGCTCTAACAAGTTCGCTGATTTTGAAAGCAGATAATAACTTGCTCTTGTTGGAGTACGAAATTCAAGAAACTTCGGCCGAATTGTTCTTGAACTCCTTTTTCTGACGGGGAGTTTTTAATCAACAGTGGTTTCTTAAATAAATTTGCATAGCGAGCGAACTTCTAGGCTTTCGTGTTTCCTGCGAGTAAGATATGTACTTACACAGGATGATCTGTGAGAAATGGAACAAGTTCGCTAATTTTTTGCGGTTCATTAACTCTTCAAGGCCGAGGCGACGATTGTGCACCTTCTCTGACGAATATTTCAAAACGAGCATAATTCTCGTTGAAAAATCAAGGGCTGGCTTATTTCTGGAGGTATGCCACTAATTTATTTTTAGCACTTAATCCTGAAGGATTTCCAGAATAAAAACATATTCGTGCACCCTTTTGGGCTGCCGGCTGCCTGTGTACCAAATTTCAACTTTTTATGTCTCCTGTGTTTCGAGATTTTTTTACCATTATACAAGACAGGGAAGTGTTAATTTAATTGTAGCAATTAATCCTGAAGGATTTCCGGGATAAAAACATATTCGTGCACCCTTTTGGGTTAACCCTAACCTACGTCGTGAGTGATTTAACGCGCGCGCGCGGTTCCTGCTCTAAAAACCTACCCACATGGGCGAGGGGTAGGGATACGCCCAAACGTTTTTTGGCTGTTGGGCAGCGTTACAGTAATATCTCTATAAACGCAAAAAGGCTGTAGGCGATAAACGCAAAAAATATCCCCTCCACTGTAGTAATCTGATCTCGGCTCGGGTATATCGGTGTGAACCAACGTCGGCACAGTACAAAGGCCCGTGCGTCCTCACTTGCAACACCACTATTGAATCTTTTTTATTATTACTTATTTTGTTATGAAACTTTCATCAATATATTCGTGACACTTTTATGATTAAAATAAGACCAAACAAGATATAATTTCAACTGTATTTAATGGTTTAATTGACGATGAACGTTTCGGGCGCAAGGAAGGGCAGCGTATGGGAAAGAAAGAGACACGCGGTGTCCTTCTTTACGTTCGGCTCGGCCTTTGATGCTAAAAAAAATAGCTACCCGCCTGAGATAAACGCAACCGAATCCCCCCGAGGCTTTCGCGTTTATAGAGACATTACTGTACTAGACTGCGGAGTCTATGCGTTTATGGCATAACTGTACTCAACTGAAGTCAACTGAACTTAATTGAACTGAATTGTAGAACTGTCAAAACGTTAGAAGAATTTATGAACACTGTTACGCTATTGTTGGCTCATTAAAATGATTAAGAGAGAAAGTACATGTTTATTATTTCTTACAATGAGCCTAGAAAATTCTTATTTTGCATAGCAATCTGCAATCTATTGATTATACAAGATTAGATTATTAGATGTGTTACTTCTTAAAATCAGAACACAGTTGCGAGTAGATTGCGGATCTTTGTATTTAATAAAATTTGTATGCGTCAATTAAAACTACAGGAGCTAAGTAAAAATTCATTTTCGTCGTCAATTACTGTTAGAAATTGCATCCACTCACTTTTGTCATAAATGCATAAAATCTGCAGTCTAGTTATTAGTAATATCAGAAAGTCTACATCATGAATTATACTAATATTGTAAATATTTTTAAAAAAATTTCTCTGTACCTAGTTTCTAGTGCAAAATTAATGAAATATGGATAAAGTGTCATGTGAACGTGCTGTAGTTGTTATGTACGGTATATGCGGCTACTCATTTATGTCGAAGACTTCAAATTACTTGACATGCTTCGCACAACGAGATACAGAGTAATAAATCATTGTCTTTATTGTACACATGTACGAGGTACGTGTACAGGCTACGTTCATCGTGTAGCAATATTTCTTCGGAGCGCCGTAACTTTTCTCATTTCCGGTTTGTCATGACCTAACTATACTTAAATACGTATATATTTTAAAGTTATTTGATGTTCCAAAATTATTACTGACATGGTAAATTACAGTGTGGTACGATAATTATCTGTAGACTGTGGACTTCATACATTTATTAGAACAATGAGATATGATGAACAATGTAAAAACATTTTAAGAATTTGAGAATACTGTGTTGTATTATTTCCAACACTATTTTATTAAGAAAAGAACAATATAGGAATTTTATTAAAGTTAAACAAAAATTTAAATTGTCTTAGAACATACAATGCAAATAATAAAACAATTAATGTACAGTACGTATCGTAAATATATGAACCCTTTAAAATGTTTATAATTTAACGTTTCGGAAATAAATCATGCCATAGCATCATGCTTACTGCTGTCATAAAAAAATTAATTAATATGATACATATTAAAGTTAAATACTAGTTAAGTCTAATTGTAAGTCAGTCTTTTAACAAACATAGTGTTCCTTGAGTAAGTAAATCTAAATGTACATTGTAAGCATTTCATAGATTGATGAATAGTAGAGTAAAAAATATAAAAAGTAGATAAAATTGATGAAATCGTACATATTCGTTATTAAATATTGCTTTTGCTGTAAAAGTCGAAAACCTCAAAAGACAGTTAACACATTTCTTCGTCGCATTGGGCGGCGGCACTCCCCGATCCCAATTCAGAGAACCAATCCGGAAAGAATTTTTGTTTGCGCTCGCGTTGGATAAAAAGATGCGAGTCCCGTGGCAAACCGTATTAGTTTGTTATTTTATTCCGTTTCATACGCAGCGGGGTTTGTCAGAAACGCATCAAATCTTCCGTCCTCTGATTGAAGTGGGTCCATGGAATATTTATACGGGAAGCGACGACTCAAAATGCGCCAAACGATGCAGTTTTAACGCATTCCGTTTGAAGTATAAAACCATTTTAGGGGAGTGCATGATCCTCTCTCGAATAGCGATCCACGAGAAGAAGGAGCGGCAACAGTGAAGCAGGAAAGGGACTGCGTAATGTTTCGCAATTTCTCAGGGTCTTCCTTTATGAAACTCGTTTATGCAAGCCCATGGAGCTCTGCGTACGTGACGTCCCGTATGAAAATTTAACAAGGGTCGCGAAAGAATGGAATTAAATAGTTAGTGACTGTCTTTACGAGCCGTGTAGAAATAACGGCGCTCCGGTTATTTTGTTTCTTTTTTCTAGTGTGTGTGTGTGTGTGTGTGTGTGTGTGTGTTCGTCCATCTTTCTCCCTCTTCTTTTTAATTCAATGCGACCGACGACACAGTTTGAAAGAGAGAGGAAAAGTATGCTGCTCGTGGGATAATGAAAAATTCTTTTCCCCGGGTAATCACGGCTCATCCTGAACGACTCGAAAGAGAAGACCGCAGTTATCGTCGGCGAATACCGGCGAAAGTAAACACGCGACTTTCTTTTTACTGGAAATTAGGCGTGTTTAATTATGCAACACTAGACACATCCGCAGGGACGCACGAAAATCCCAGTGTACTCGTGATGCGGATATCAATCCCGGGCTCCTGCAAATGTTTTGGAAACGCAAATCCCTCCCTAGACGTAACGTTGTACGATCGTATTACGGAATAATCTAGTTCGAGCGAAATTTTGAGAAATTTCTGCGTGGATATATTGTTTCAATTCCTTGAAAAAAGAAAATAAGAGTAACAGTTCTGCACGTCTTTTTGAATTTTGGAACTTAATTTGAATGGTATTGAGTGGCTTCAATAAATGACACCCTCCAGAGTTGTTCCAAGTAATTGAAAAAGAATGTATCCAAAGTTTGAGCTCGACCAAATAATGGGAAAACGTGCCCCAAAAATGAATTAATAATTAAAATAATTTAATGCTCATGAAATTGTTTTTTTCAAATATCTTCTAAAATACTTACGGCGTCGAAAAATATGTTAAACAATACCTGTAGATCTAGACAGGCTGCGTCCTTAATGTTGTATTACTTTCTTTCGTGAAACAAACAGTTTCGGAAAAAATTGAGGAAAACAATTTAGAAAAAATTTTTGGATTTTGATCCGACGTTTTTCTCAATCTTTTCGAAAACCGTTTGTTTTACCAAGAAAAGTAATAGAACATAAAAGACGCAGCCTGTCCAGATCTACAGGTTTTGTTTAACATATTTTTCGACTTGGTAAATAGTTTAGTAGACATTCGAGAAAAACGATTTTACGAGCATAAAATTAATTATTTTAATTTGGAAACGTTTTCGCATTATCTGTGGACACTCAAACTTTGCACAGATTTTTCTTCAATTATTCATCGAAAATAAGAGCTTCTATAGTGACCAATATCCTATGGGTGTTGTTTTTCAAATGTTCATTTTTCTTTTTACCAATATTCAGTTTTGAGATTCAAGGTCGTTCAAAGGTCGTATTATAGTACATTTTGAATAAGAAAATAGTGCAAGCACAAAGGTACATTTTTTTTCATTAAGGAAATAAATTCATTTGAAATCTGAATGGAAAAATTGAAATAAATATAGTATAATGATAAAACAAAGTTATTTCAATGCGAGATTAGTTTGCTGTTCCCAAACTCAAAAATACACAGCGCCATTAAAAAATGGAGAAATGATTCTAACTTCACAACCAATAAAAATTTTTGTTTTTAATTTGCAAACTGATAAACTTTCGTTCGTAAAATCGTTTTTAAGCCGCTCTGTATTTTCTTTATTTTGTCTACACGTAGACAAATGTATAATCCAATTTTTCTTGTTGCAGGTAAGGGACTTAATTAATTTCGTGCCTTGGGCAACGCATGAGATAATTACCCTACAGCAAAGGTCCCTTTGTAAGTAAGTAAATTTTGTATATTGTATGATAATGTAGGTCGCTGAGAAAGTGTAGAACATTATCTCATAAAATTGCAACTCAAAGAGACTTAATAAGTAAAACGAGAAACGAGAGTTATCTCTTGTTCTAACAATTAATCTATTGTTAATTATTTATTGATTGTTTCCCTTGAAATCGTTGCGAAATTCCGTAGAAAAAATGAAATATAGCTTTAAATCTCCTCCCAACAGGATGAGAAACATATTTTTTATGTTGCGATTGAAATCGTGAAAACATAAAGGTATACGTTATTTAATTCGCGCATACCCGATCACTTAAATACAATTCGTCGGTTCACCATCAACGACTGAATAATTGATATTAATTATTAGACTGCGGATCTTTATGCAAATTCTCATTTTCTTTAATAAACCGTCATTGAATAGAAATCAGTATTTGAGACACATTTTCATCGTAAACTAAACAATTCCTCATTGTAAAAATAAGATAACAATACATTTTCTTGCATTTTATATTGCAAATCTGCGTATGCCATAAATGCATTAAGATCCGCAGTCTATTAATTTAAAATCGTTCCACTTTAAACACGCATAAGTTTTGAATTAGTGAATTCGTAACATTAAAACTTGGATTTCTGGAATTTTATCGTTGACATCTATAGGATTAAATAAAAGAATGTCCAGCATTTTTCGCTCCGTAAAGAAAAGTTTAACCCATATTAATCATTTGTTTTCCAGTAAACGAAGTTGGTTTTATATGATTTCGAAATAACACGGACCAGAAAAAGCTGCATCCAAAAAATATTTGAACATGAAATTTTTCCTGAGAAATTGTCGATGTTTAAACAGTGATGATTTCGTTAAAACAAACAGTGCAACGATAAATCTAGTCTCCTTTTAAAGTTTGACGCATATATTTTTAATACCCATCGTTCATTTTCGCCTAAGATAATTTCACATTACGTGACAGGTGGAAGACTCAAGACATGTTCTCTTTTGAAAATGCTACCGATGTCTCTAAAAATATTGATAAATTTTTTCGTGGATGAATCTTCCGTAGATTTAGAGATTACAATTTCGCCTTTACAATGGCACAAAAAATCTTATTTTCTTGGTACGCCAGGAAGGCTTCACATAACCGAACATGGTCCTCGTTTTTGTTCTATGAAACAGCGAAAAAAAATTGTACATCGATTTTCAAAGTATCATTGTAGGGAGGCTTCAATTTTCCAATCTGTGGAAGGTACATTCACGAAAAAAATTGTTTAATGTTTTCACAGAGGCTTCAATCTGTATCATTTCTGAAGATAATGTCCAGTGTCGAAAATTTTCAATTTCGCTCCACCTCCGAAAAGATTGTATTGTATTTAAGTTCGTGTGTATTCACATAAATTAAATGGAAATTATTTCATACTTTTTAGTGCGTGCTTTCGAAGTAGGTTTAAACTTTTTTTATAAAATTTTTCACTATGAAATGTTCAAAGTCGTGACAACCGTCGCACGGATCGGTGTAAACGTCGATCAGTAGAATTGAAAAGGAGCTTTATAAATCGAAACGAATTAAAATAATCCACGAACTGAAACGTTAGATGAAATAATGCACTAAATAATATTACGAAGAACATACAGATGAATAGAGAAAGAATGCTGATCGAACGTGCGTTAAGAAATCACTTTAGGTATTAAGTTCCACTGTCGACCCAGTGAACAGACTCGGTAACAGTTCGTCGAAGTGCAGAATAAACCAGGAAACATTTTCTCAGAGTAAACACTTAGAAAACCAAGGTCGTAAGTTTACGCAGGGACCCGTTCCGGGAGGAATATTCATCCCTCAGAATCGAGATTCCCTTTTACCGGCCATCAGCAGACCCTTTGATCACCTTTATTTCGCTGAAGATCTTTATTTCGCTCTTCAGCTTCCTCGAATAAGACGAGTACCGCTGGCAAGACGGAAACGATCGTCTGCGCCGCGTAGTCTTCAATAAAACTTTTCGAGCCATTCAGAATGAATGGAAGATGAGTCAAAGACTCTTTCCGACAACCAATCAATATTCGCTAGATTAACTGTGTCCACTTTTATGTGCAATTCGTGTTCTGATGCAAAACTATCATGTGCATATTTAAACAAATACGGTGAATCCAAAAATTATTCGAATACTCAGACTTTTCGATACAATTTTCCATTAAAAAAGAAATAGCTGATTCCAAAATCCGATATATAATAATTGGACTGCGTATTTTTATGCAAAATAAGAATCCTAATAATATTCGGACGCTTTTAAATGGACGATAACTTTTTAAATATTTAACCATATGATTTAGATTCTTTATTTGAGAAGTTAGAACAATTAGTTTATTACAGTAAAAGAAGTTTTGAAAAATTTGCAATTGGTCCAAATTACAGAGAATATACTAAAAGTTATATTTTACAATTTTTTCCATGTGGGTCTATTCTCTATTCTAAAATAATTCTAAAATAAACAACTGTTAGTGTTTTCTCTGTGATGCCGACCAATTGTAGTAAATTCATTGTTAGAACCTCTTCAAAAAAACTCCGTCATGTTAAATATAAGTGATCTTCCTTTAAAAAATTTAAAAATATTACTGCGATTCACTGTATACATCTACACATTTATTTATTTTCTTAATCATTTTACTAAGTCCAACAAAATATTGGATTGGCAAATAAATTCGTTCGGTTTTTTACATTGGAATAAATCACAAAAACCGAACGAACTTAGTTGCCAACCCAATACAATTGAATTTAAAAATTGTTAGATTATTTTCATTCTAATGAATTTGATCAATTTTGTTACAAATGCATAAAATCCGCAGTATAATACATAGTACGTAGGGTGTGTCCGAAACGGAGGGACATCCGGGCAAGGGACGATTTTACATATAAAAATAAGTTGAAAGAAAGGAATAATATTTTCTCGTTTGACACCTCGGTTTGGAGAAAACAGAGTTTTAGGATCTGTGGGGTTCGCGCACTTTTGTACATATAAGCAGGAAGTAGAATTGGTCGGACATGATCAGACGCGTCAGAGGATTCCTATCAACATATGTAATAGCACGTGTTTTTGATGCAATGTTAGATTTTATACAGATGAATATGATCGATAATATACCGAATAAAACAATATTCAGAAAATTAATAAAGGTTATTAATAAATGTGCTAAGGCAAAATAAAGTTTGAAAAAAAAACGAAACTTTTAAAGGGTAAAGAACCGATTAACATTGTATTCTACAAATGGTAAATATGGCGAATCAAATATTTCATAAAAAATCGCAAATCTCCATGTTTATATTAAACTACAATATAAAACATTTTTAGATCAATTGAAGTGAAACAATAATGTTATTGAATACAGAAAGGGGAATTTGAAATGCTAAAAATTGATAACATGCAAATAGAAGCCAACAAAAATATGAAATTAAACTCAAAAAAGAGAAAAATGTTGAAATTCTACACGATATCAAATTTACAATTGATGGGACATAAAACCATAGTATCTTCCAATCAATTTATGGATCTACATTTCTGTACATTAAGTAGAGTACATTAAGAAATATTCAACAATTAACTTTATAAAGTGGAGAGAAAGTTTTATTCTCAGTACTACCGATTTTCCATTTATCGCTTTTATAAGAAAAATAGTACGAAATGTATATCCAATTAGGAAGTTAATCAAGCTATGTCTGCATATGTTGAGCACATATAACGATATTACCTACATCATTTCATTCGCCGATACCAATGTAGAGAATCCACTTACTGCAATACGCGAACGTAACGGGTGCATATTGCTATTAAAAGTCACAATGAAACGGTAAAATTGCTTCAATTATTAGAACCATCCACATAGTTGCAAATTAAACGAAAAATGTTATCAAGATAATATTTCTATAGCAAGTACTATTATTGCCATTTCCCCCTCCCATCCACGTGACGATATATGTACGCCAATATCAATAATTTTTGTTTTATTTTACTCCGCGGTGGAATTCGCGCGTGATTTTTGATAAAATTTTTTCGGAGCCAAAATGAAATAAATAACATTTATATATATTTTTATATTCGTAACAGTACGATATGTTCCGCAAATTAAAAAATATTCTAGATATTTGTTAGCAAATGAATCTTTTATATTCGTTTCCATAAATCAATTAAAACAGAATCTAACACCTTAACATCAAATATGAAAAGTCACTAGTAATTCTATTTTTTAATTACGTTTACAACTAAGAACATGATGTATTCTTAACTAAAATATAAGTAGGAAGTAATCTCACGCTTGGATTATTATAATCGTGTTTTGTGACGTGTTAATGAACCATCTTTAAATATAAAATTCCATATTTTAATAATATTATAGTAGGGTGATGATGCAAATGAATAACCTATACGAGCTAGATAAATTTTAAAAAACACTATCTAAAATTATCGTATTTTTTAAATTAGTAGTCGTGGAATTATACAATGAATCTCCAATTAGACACTATTTGCAACGTGTCTAATTTCATTCCCAGGAAAATGTAGGCACTTCAATGGTTGACAAAGAATTTTCTTAAATGTACGAAATATTTCTATTACTTTGTGCAATTATTTTACACATGAAAAATGTACAGAAACAAACTATATAATATTGTACTGAAAAATGATAAGTGCACAATAAAAGAAAATGGTTGAAGTAAACATTACTTACCAACACTCTTTTTAAAATAATCTTGGGTATCTCCAGCAGACTCCCCCAAAAAATGTATTATACAATACTATAAAGATCCTTGGACTATTTAATTTATACAACAAGTTTATAACACTTCATTCCGCACACCCTGTATATTTTGACACATCCCGCACTAGTCTACAGAAGTCGGATTTAAATAAAAGAATGAAGTTGAAAGCCAAATAAATCAAACGATAAATAATCGTGCAAGTTTATTCGTTTGCCAACGCGTCGCCATATTGAATTTTGCTCGTAGTCACGCGTCGCTTTGGACGCATCGACTGCGTGTTACGATATTACTGCGAGTTATCCGACTCTCCCGAGTGTATTAAATACGATCCATAAATACGAATATCAGACGGTTTGGGGCAGGTACAGAATTATCGTCAAAAATGGAATTGAACCTGCCCCGTTATCGGCTTACGCATTAAACGCGTCTGAAATATTGTAATAGTCCGGCAGCGATCGTAACTTTGCGAACTCCATCAATTTGGCTGGAACATCGAACCGAAAAATCGTTTGCATACATACAACACTTTCAATTAGCGTTCACAATTTTCTTTGTATCCAACAAATTTCAGGCTGTATTTGTAATTAACGTGAAGCAATCATTTCATCGATAACTGTATCGCCCTTGGGCTGCTCTTTACTTTACCGGACTCAAAAGTGCCTTTCTCCTATAAATCATGATGTATTTGGTATGTAATCCAGTAGATTTGTACCCGGGGCGGCTGCAGATCAAAGTTTCGATCCTATAGGATCAATGGTTCAGGAGCTATGCGTGCCTAAAATCTGCAGTATTTTTGACAGGTAAGGGCGCCGCCATATTGGTTTGTAGTGACGACCGCGAGCCGCTTATCGAGCAGACCGACCGCGTCTCTGGTGCGATCAGACCTTTAGGCGCTCGTCAATGTCGCGATCATTAATTTTCGCGCCTTTGCGCACACACACACACACACACATACACGGTCACATCAAGCTTCGATAGGTCGTTGTACGCTGTTTCTATTCCCACATTAATAGGCCCTTTTAAATCATTCTGTTTAAATTACTTCCTAATACTTTAATTTTATGAGCTGAAAAACGTGAAACTGTTTTCTACAAAATGTAACTGGTGTACATTGTTTTACAAAAATTACAAAACTGAATTTACTTAGATTTCCCGCAATTTTTATAACAGTGTGTGCTTGAATGGAGAAACTTATTCAGAGGGTCCCGAAAATGTTATGCCTCCTTGAAACGGGAGATTCCTGATGTCATTTTAAGTAACTTTTTCCGTTGGGAAATTGTTCTCCGCGGCATTGTTAAGAAGTTATTAACGCGGTTATTAACCAACGTCATGCTTAGCGGGGCCCTTCGCAGCGCCGGAATCCGTCCGCTGTAGCTGCGCTCAGATTGGCCAATCTTTTTCATTAATAACTTCTTGACAAAGCCGCGGAAAAGATTGTCGCAAACGAAAAAGTTACTTGAAATGACATTAGGAATTACCGCTTTCAAGGAAGCACAACTAGTTTTGAGACACCCTGTATAATAATTTGGATGCATCATTCAAATTTCAATAATTAACCCTTACCACTCATGTGGTGACTCAGAGTCACCACCAAAAATTGCTGTACCATTATTCAAAATATTATTTACATTATTAAATATGTTAGAATCTAATATTAATTAAAACTATAACTAATATAAAAAAACTAATTTTGTATGTATAAAATGAAAAGAATCATATAGAACGGATTTATTCTAGGTCGAAAGAAATGCTTAATTTTCGAGTTAAAACTGATCTTTTGACAGGTCATGGTAGGATTAATGTTAAGATCAATTTGTCTAATACAGATTGGCACAAAAGTCACTAGACCATTTAAAAGCCGAATTTGTTTAGAAAAGAATAAATGTGGATTTTTTAAAAATATTGGACGAATTTAGTTTTAAAATGATCTAGTGACTTTTACATTTTAATTTTAATTTAATTTTACATTTTAATTTTCTTCTGTAACTCTGTTACATCAAAGTGGAAGATACTACAACAAGTGGAATGTACCTAAAGTCTCAAAGATTCAAAGCTTGAAAATAAAAGATAAAAAAAGGAGGGTTGTTGGTATACAATCGCAGGAAGAGGAACTTCAGAACCTAGAAAACAATGGCGAAACATTCAACAATTAAACTCGGTTTCAACGTCGCAAGATCTATTTGCCTTCGGAAGAGCGTAATACCGTCAACACGTAGTTGCGACGAAACATCAATATTATTTTATGAAGTTATGCAACTTCCCAAATCCGCGAGATTGGATTTGTCCTAAACACTATGTTTCCTGTGTGCTGTGTTGCCATTGTAAACATTACATGAATATGAGTACACGAAGGATAGAATTAATTTAACTATATTTAATATTTAGAGATTAGAATGGATCTTGATAATAAATTTAACAATAAATTACTCGTTAATGATGAGAATATCTATGCTATTTCTACGTAATTTTAAAAACATTCTTTTATTATTAGAAACATTCTTCAAAATCGAAACTTTTAGCCCTGGTCTCCCAATAGCAATTTTCAGTAGTGCCTCAGAGCTTAAATAGTAGAGCATTAAACGGCACGAACTTCTGGGACGCTCCAACGCATTACAAAAATTCGCAATTACCGTTATGGCGGTCGAAGACTGCGCAATCTGCTGTTCAAGGGTTCAAGCGATACTTGCTACTTGCGATAGTGCTTTCGTGTGCGAGTATGGCACGAGGACGTTGCCACGCGTTGGCAAGTTTATTGTTTATCGAATTCGGCCGTTGAAGTTCTCGCCGGAAAGTTACGAGTGGCCTCAGCTTCGTTCGTTCTTCGTGCTCATGGATTGCGAAGTTGCAAGCCCCGTTCAACCCCTCTTGATCTACTCGCGAAGAAGTTCCGAGACGACGGCGCGTTGCCTTGATGCGCGCTGTGCCACGCCACGCCATGCCGTTCTAATAAGTTTATACAACGATGCGGTTATTGTTATTTTTATTGTCTAGCGGCGCACGCTGCCGCGGATAACACCACGGCTTGGTATCGCGCCAAAAGTGATACCGTCCGTAGCCGTTTCAGTTTTATCGCGACCAGCCTCTCGCAATAAAACGCGACGACGAAGTGTACTTTAAATTAAAAAAGCGAAACGCATACGTACACGGCCCAGGAAACGATCGAATTTCTTCGGACAGCCATTTTTATTAACACCGGAATGCAACCGAGACCTTTTTTCCTTCGACGGTACCATTGTGCATTTTATGCGCCGAGCATTTTTAGATGGAATAGAATAAAACCGCTCCTGATATTCTTTTATGGCGCAGTTCATCCGACGAGATTTAATAACTGCGATTCTGTACTGATACGTTTTTGTTGTTTCGATCGTTTCTCGCTTTTACGGTGTTGGAAAGTTTAATGTGCGTAATGCTGCCAGTAACTAATTATTCATTAATCAGCGGATTTTATGCATTTATTACAAAACTGAGTGGGTAAAATTTGAAACAGAGAGATTAAAATAAGTTCGGTACATTAATCGTATTATCTTTAACTGATTGACGCGTGGTTGAAGAAAAACAATGTTTCTGTGTGGCACCTGTTCCTTGTATTGGTGCAGAAATTTTTTATTTTGCATAAAAATCCGCTCTACGCTTTGTCATTATTATTAACACTTTGCATCGGGTTATTTGCTGTGAGAGGAGATTGTAGGTCCTGTCAGTGGACTGTGAATTATTATGCAAACCGAAGATTGTCTTCGTTAATTTTGAGGTACGAGAACTACATTAATATTTATAATACTACAGCGGTACATTGAAAATCTTCAAATGTTTCTACTGTTTTGCATTTGATTTACACATTTTTGTTGCGTATGCATAATATCTGCAACTAATCAGTAACTCAGATGTCTCATTTGAAAATACATGAATAGATTGCCGGAATTATGGTACAGGATTTAAAGTTTTTGTATCGTGGAATTTGTAACAAGAAAATTGTGTGCAACATTGAGATTAAGATTACACTACACTTAGAGTGAACAGAAAAGAAATCGATATGTTGATATTCACCTATACGAGTTCATACTCTCGTATGTGCAGATCTATGTCTATGAGGCACCTAAGACTTACACCGAAAATATCTCCGTTGTTTTTTGGTAATACAAGGAAATTTTTCAGGCAGAAAATGTTTGGTTCAGTGGAGCAATTATTGTGAACGAGAAGTTTGTCTTCTTTGGGTCATATTTTCCGATCTATCAAGGTTATGAACGACGTATTTTGATCAATGTAACGTTATTGCTAATGAAAAAACAAATTCAACCATGTTTAATATGTTGATCTTCAAATGAATAAAAAAGTCGACAAAACATCATTTCAACAATTTTTTATGATTCCTACCAATTGCAATCTAAACAAATTTTGGTTTACTCATTCTCAAGTCAATTTATAATATGCTATTATTTATTTTTATTTCATTTATTATTTCCTTAATTTTAATTAATTTTTTATTATCACACACATTCAAATGTGGATTATTTATAGAAATTTGATATAGAATCTAATATTGTTTTAAAATAGTATTAAATTAATATGAAATTTTATATAACTAGTCGTCCTAACATCATCAGAAGATTCAAGCCCTTCGGACTAATTTTAAAAAAGTTATGCGATTTTTAAAAGTGTCCACTTGATATTGTTCCCGACTGAATATACAGGGTATTTCACCTAACTTGAACATCTTAAATATCTTGCTTATTTTTCATTATTGGGACAAAGGTCAGAGGCAAAGAGTACGCGCTTCGAAGGGGCAAATGCGGTGATGGGCAAAAAAATGGACTCAAGGTCACTTTTTTTGAGATTTCAAGGATACAAACATGATTTTCTCGTTGAAAGTCACGTGAAGATCACATCGTTGAATTTGTTTTTTTATGACCTATAAAACTGTTGCAAAGAAGATATATTGTCCCATTTAAAAAAACTTCGATGATCTTGAAATCTTGAAAAATGTGACCTTTATCCTAAAACATCAAGCGATTCTTGACGCGATTGATCAGGTTTTCTTACGCACACTTTTGTGAGATTATAACAGAATTTTTTCATGTTATTCGCATGCTTTATCAAGCGAATGACGAATAGTATACAGATAATTTGAATTAGAGAACTGTCGATAAACTGTTTACATTTAGACTATCGGATATCAAGAGGCTTACTGTATGCATTTGGATTATACATGTATCATTACACTGACTTGAATTGTCTACTACATAATGCGAATTTGTAGCTTGTTACATACAACAATGGCCTCCGCACATTTGAATGTTTTGGCAATTAGTATACACAGCGAAACTATTAATATTGCGTCAGTATTTCTACTTATTTATTGTGAACTAACATATGTCAGAACATCCTAAATATTCAACAGTGATACATTAGTTTTCAAAAAATAGTAATTATTTTCTTTTTATACGTTGTGTGTAGACAACGTCAAGCAAAATTGTATGATACATTTTAGTATGAAAAATTGATATATTCAGTCATAAACTGTTAATGAAAATATAGAAATATCTTCTCTGTTTTCCATAATATTACCGTTGCGGTACAATTAATTCAAGCACAATTATTTAAGGGTGTATCCACCTAAGGGATTATGCCTCGTTAACAATATCTAAAAATACATGATGTTTAGAAACAAATTGATTTGACACTTATTCTTCGCAGAAGCCCTGCTATGTATGTTTCCAAGTGACACTTGATGAATTGAAATTCTTTTCAAATAAATGTGATTTTTAGACATTTTCTCTGAAAAAACGAATGAACTTATTTGACCAACAAGTGCCTTATTTAAAAGTATGACTGAGTAATACACTCCATCCCAAAAGTTGTTTCCTCAGTCGCTTTGAGCGTGATTTCTTGGAGATTGGATCATCTGGAATAAGAAATTCCATTAAAGAGAATTAACTATTTACAAAATGGGAGATTGCATTTTTCGTAAATTAAAAAGGAATTAACTTAACTGTATATTAACAGAATCAACATTAATTTTTCATTTCAGTTGATGCAGTTGCTTCAAAAAAATATCCTGTATAACTTACTACACTATGTAAAAATTACTACAAGTTATACAATTTATGTGTTATTAAATGAAGCACTCGTTTAAGAAAAGCTTCGATTAGTTTTTCCGGGAAAAATATCTAAAAATCACGTTCCCGCTAGACAGCTAACGAGGCACCCTCCTTAAAAGAATGTCAATTAGTCAACTGTCGATTGGAGACGTAAATTGCATGGCTCTCGGCAAGACAGGGCTGATAAAACCGAGTGATAAATTCGCAAATCACTCTGGCGTTTTATGGAAAATGTAATCCACGTCGGCGGAGCCAGTAGCTTCATATCGAATGCGGATGGGTAATTTATGCGTGCGTGGATACACAGCGCCGCGGCTAGATATTTCAGTAGTAAAGCCAAGCGCATGATCAGACTTCATAAGCCATGAACGAGAAGGGGGAATGCACTTTCCCCATCGTTCGCCTTTGTCCATACACCAGCATCTTCTCGTTCCCTCCCATTATTTTCCTCCAACTTCTGAATGCTCCTTATTATATCCTGCCGGCCATAATCTTCTTACGTTTTATTAAAGCATTGGTTAGAGCCAGAGGGTGGGGGATAGTGCAGTAACTCGATTTCCCGCGAAAGTGCAACACGCGACTGAAAATTCGATGCAATTAATACGATAACTTACTGAAAGCGCACCGAGCATAAACAGCTACAATCGTAGTTAATTCGTTCCGGGATTATTAGATAAATTAAAATAAAAATTTCGTTCGCGGAGAGTTTCAAGTGCCGGCAAGTTTTAATGACACTCGAGAAACATACTCGAAAAATCCACTTCGACTATTCTATACGAGCGTGCGTTCTCCAGATATTTGATG
Source organism: Lasioglossum baleicum (assembly GCF_051020765.1). Taxonomy (NCBI): domain Eukaryota; kingdom Metazoa; phylum Arthropoda; class Insecta; order Hymenoptera; family Halictidae; genus Lasioglossum; species Lasioglossum baleicum. The sequence continues at coordinate 3,705,222 of NC_134937.1, forward strand.
AACTTCAGTTTCGATGATTCGGCTGAAAATTGGAGACCTCACTCTTGTTTAGAGCCCATTAAAACAAATCTGGGCCAGCTTTTTCAACAATTTTGATCTGTACTTAGTATTATTAATAACTTTAATACCCCGCATCGTTAGAAGTGGTGAAATCGATTTTGGAAATCTTTATTTATTTAGAAGTGATTGCTGTGAAAACATTGAATTTTTCGCGAGGAAATTATTTTGGTTAGAATTATTTTGTACTGTGACCACATAACCTCACTTGATAAAAGGTACTATTTTAAAACTCATTGGAATTCTATAACTTCTTATTTTATATATAATAAGTGGCTTGGATAAACTATTATAATTCATAATGATTTTATTCGGTCTTACAGCTACACAATCTATTTTTATAATATGTATACATTCTGTCAAAAAAGTACCGGGAATTGGTCAATGAAACACAAAATATGTATCATTCATCCAAATTTATTGTATCGCCTTCACAAAGTAGGCCCCTTTCGAAATAATACACTTACGAATAACCCAATCATCAAAACATTTTTTAAACGCATTTTTTAGAATCAACTTCAGTACTCGCCGCGAATTCTCTTTTATGTCATCTATCGACTGAAAACGGGTGTCTCGAAGTGGTAATTTGAGTTTTGGAAAAAGAAAAAAGTCGGCCGGAGCCATATCAGGAGACGGTGGATGCTCGATAAGATTTGTTGAGTTTTTGGCCAGAAATTCGTTCAAAATGATAGCCTTGTGAGATGGTGCGTTATCGTGGTGCAAAATCCATGAGTTTCCTTCCACAAATCTGGTCTTTTTCGACGAATTTGCTCTCCCAAACGCCGCATAACGCTCAGATAATATTCTTTATTTACTGTTTCACCTTGTGTCAAGAATTTCGAGTCACAACACCGCGGTAATCGAAACAAAACTGTCAACATCACCTTCACTTTTGATCGACTTTGACGTGCTTTCTTCGGTTTCGGCTCAATTGAAAGGCGCCATTCCGAAGCTTGTTGACTGGTTTGCATGTGAAACTCGTAAATCCATGTCTCATCACCAGTTACAATGCGTTTTATGAATGTGGGGTCGGAATTGACTCGTTCTAACATGTCTTCAGCGACCTTAACGCGATTGAGTTTTTGCAGAAAATTCGCAAAAATCGCAAAACACACTTGAGATGAACTGACAAAATGGCGCACTGTAAACAAACTAAATGACAAGTGACGCTCAAACTCCGCGTGAGTATAGAGGACAGTTGTGCCAACTTAGCGACAAAAAGAATTTCAATAATCCCTTTAAACGGGCTTTTAAAATGATCAATTCCCGGTACTTTCTTGACAGAATGTATATGACAAAATGTTTTATTTAATTGACTATTTTGTATAATCATTAAAATGTTTATAATTAATATTAATAACAATTAAAATAGCCTGCATAATAGGTGCAGGGTGGCCAAGAAGTCACTAAACTATTCAAAACTTGAATTTGTTCTTAAAACAATGAATGTCAATTATTTTTAAAATGAAAGGATTATTCCATTTTAAAGTGGTCCAATGACTTTTGGACCACCCTGTATATATTACGCAATAGTGCTGTACCTAGTGCATGAATGCGTTCATATTGAAACAAAGAAATAATGGTACTGCAATTAGCACCTATTTTAATCACGATGTCTTAAATTGAAAACAATAATGTAATATCACTACATTATGTTTCTGAAATTGATGATCGTCGATTAACGAATATACCAGCAGTTATTACATCAATATTGATTATACAAACGGGGAGTTTGTGAACAGAATGAGAGGGGTGCCAGAGCGTAATTAAATTCTTGTACGCAGCCCGTTGAGAAAGATTATTGGTAAATATTAATTAAAAATTTAATTCCATGACCTTGGTACTGAATTCTTTCATTACTTGATGTCTTTGAAGGAAAATAACTTGTTCTGATATGACGAACGAAGACTCAAAATTTACGTGTACCTAACCCTTTGCCCTACGACATCGAGTCAAGCTCATGATGAAGATTCTGAACAGAGTCTAATAAATATGTATGTTATTAATAGACTGCGGATTTTATGCATTTATGACAAAAATGAGTAAGCACAATTTCAAGCAGTGAACATATTAAAAAGATTTAAAGACATCAACGTATTGGTTACAGCATAATCAAATAATTAAAAGAAGAAAGAAATTTTTATTTCACTCCTGTGTCTTGCAATCAATACATACAAAGATTTTTTATTTTGCATGAAGATCCGAGTCTAGTTATTAATTTCCTTCAAACCGAAATAAAATTCTATTCAGGTTTTGTTAATGTACAGCTGTTGGAGAACATATAGGCATACAATAGATATAAAGTTTCGAAACCGTAAAATAAATCGTACGGCAGAGTGATAATAACTAGACAAACAATGAAAAAATTGCAATCTATTAAAATTCTGAAATTCTGTCAATCTGTTTACTAGTCAATTGCAGCTATTCATTTCCACCATAAATTCATAAAACTTGCAGTTTGCTTGTAACTATTAGCATACTCTATTAATTTCGGCGTATTTTGACGGTGGTTTCATGGAGAACCCCATTTTTAGCAAGCTTTTAGAGTCAGGTGTTGCATAATAGGCGTAGTTACTCTACGTAATAGTCAGTCCGTTAATGAATCCAAAAATTCCGTGCTTATGGAAATTCGTGGCATATTTTCTCGTGAACACAAACGCAGGAAGAGCAAACTGCGACGCAGGATCATGGTCGTCCTGACGCTGGCGTGAGCTCCGGCATATAGAAGGATAAGCGACGCCGGCGTAATAACGTCTGCACGAGGCCAGGGCAACTTCTTGACATGGGGTTCAGCGTAAAAATTAATTCTATCCGCTGTTCTAAATATTCCTTTCACCGCGCTCTTTGTCTAGGCTCCGTCTAACAAGGGGCCGTGAATCACATTTGGAGCTTGAGAGTGAAATTATTAAATTCCACACAGTAATTCCTTTGGAGGAATTAAAATTGTAGCCGTCCACTTTTCCTACCGAAAAGAAAATCATGAGGGAATATTTGACGGCTACTTTCATTAACCAACACCTCCTCCTTTCTCTTTTTTTTTCATTTGTGAAACCTTCGTACAGATTTATACATGTCTAATTGACATGTCGATAATAACTAGACCGTGGATCTTTATACAAATTATCGCTTTCATATACAGGGTGGTTCACCATATATTATCACCTCGATTTTCGGAGAATGTTATGGTTGAATTGTTTCGAGAGATCAAGAGAGTTGTGATTTCGTAAGAACACTAAAAATAAAATATCTCCTTAACTAGTGATTTTTCGATATTAATCGGTTTTGTAGATAATATGAAGCTTCATCGATTGGTGCAGGAAAAAACATACGATCCCTTTTAAAAAATAAATGATGACCATCGTATCTCTTCTACGCGTCCAGCTACAAAAAAGACTCAGAACACCAAAGTATACGCATCTCTCGAAACCATTCAATTTATAATAATAACTAGACCGTGGATCTTTATACAAATTATTGCTTTCATATATTATAAGTTTACAGAAACGAAAATAAAGAAAATATTTCACGCGTGACAAAAATGAAACATAAGTGTTATTACTTTTTACTCAGGTACATGATATAACATAAATGTATCAAGATCCGCAGTCTAATAATAAGTTTATAAAAGTAATATGCTTAAACTTATTACAGTACAAGTATGTAGGCTCGCAAATAACATTGTTTTAAAAATATACAAGCAGGCTACACAATGCTATCACCCCTGTGCTTAAATCCTCTTTTCACTGAAGCCACCAGCTTCTTTTCAATACCACAAACACAGCTAATATTTTAAAACTCTTAACAAACTGACAACATTCGAATATACAATATTTTTCATTAGCAGAAACCACGCATCGTATCACAAATTAATTAGATCATGGTTTTCCTCACCGATACAAAAGAACGGAGGAAACTCGTTCTGAAACTCTCGATTTGCTCCGCATTCATGAAACTACCCTGTGCGTTCAACATTTTCGCAGATCAATTTGTCGAACTAGCAATTTATATTAACCCCGTTTTCAGGATAAAAACGATACCGCGCTTAATTGAAATTCTGATTATACTGGTTTCTATGTATTTTTTGTAACTTACTCTGCCAATAAATTCTTTCGCAGTTTCGTTTCATCGTGCGCAGGGCGAAATTGCGTACGAAACAATTGAAACGAGCCGCGACTAAAACTTTAAACTCATTTTATGGCGGCACAGCTCGCATAAACTTATCAACTTTCGCGTTATATCAGAATGTACACGTCGAAGAAACGCAGGAACCAACGGTGCAATAAGAACAGAAGGAGATACGCCGGAAGTATATACTTTTCATAGAATTCCCGAGCTCTAATCTCCTGTTGCACGACAAGACCCCGAAGATCTCGGCCCAGAAAGGGACGGGCGGAAGTTCCTTTCCCTTCGTGTTCCCCAACGGAGTCGTTTCTGTTCGTTTGAACCATGTCGACCTCTCCGTCTCTACCCCCCCCCCTACTCTCTCTCTCTCTCTCTCTGTCTGCCTGTCTCTTCCCCTTTCTATCTGGCCCGGTTACTCTCTGTAATTCATTTCCTTGGCACCGCTCATGATTCCTACCGAAGATCTCGGAGTACCCTCCTTCCTGCACGTTTGCCATTTTATCTCTATTTTATATTTTGTTTGCTTCCGTCGTCGATAGAAGCGTTTCTTTGAACATTCACCCGCTAGACGAATCCTTGTCCAAACCATTCTTATACTTCAATCACCAGAATTGGGAAATGGTGGAATTCAATTTTGTCTTTCAAGGGTTAGGACCCAGTAACAACTGGGGAAAATATAAGATTTTTCAACAACAGTACAGAAAAAAATGAATGATCGATTAATATAAGATTTTGTATTTCAGTTTACTATATTATGAGCTATAAAAAAATGCTTGCAATATTTAAAAAATAATTTGTTCTTATGCCTTTCGTCGTCTTTGCTCGGAATATCTTTCCTTCCAGATGACCAACTGGTGTACAGGATTCCTACAATTCGAATTAACTATATCAAACATCTCAAGAATGTCACAACCTGTGATATATTCTCTAGGCATTGACGATCCTACATTTCAATTTTTGTGAAACTGAACAAAATGGCAGATATGTTAAATTTGATGACTGAATTTCGGTAGAAAATTTTATATTTAACAAAATAATGGGAAAATGAAAAAAAATCGATCGTCAATGCCTAATAAATATTATAATGATTCATTATTATCTTCAATATTAATGAAGATAACTGTAAAATTTTAATGTAATTGCTAAGGCAGAACTCGAGATATCTTGTACACCGTTTTGAAAAACGCTACTCTGAGAAAAACGCGTTTAAAGTTTACGAGAATGTAATTTTTCTATCAAAAAACCCAACCCCTTAATGTTACGGTACTAAAACTTTTTTGTGGCACATATAGGTTTTTCATAATTAGTACGGTGTTTCAAAATTACATTCTACACCTCTGGATAGCTGGAGATCTGTTAAAAAAATGCACCTAAATATTGACCCTTCATACCTTGACCCTTTTTCGAGGGCAAACATTTGTTTATTGCATCGTATATTACTCAACGTGACGAACAAAAGTCTCAAAGGAACCGCGGGTCTCTTTTTATACATGTATCAAGATCCGCAGTCTGATAATATGTTTATAAGAGTAATGCTTAAACTTATTACTAGACAGTGGATCTTCATGCAAAATAAAAACCTTCTACCTAAGTTGCAACAAACTGGAGGGAGAAATTAATTTTCTTTCTGAATATGTTCAATAGGCAGAAAATAATATAATAGTATTTTTAAAATCTTCTGATGTTTCTACTGTGTTAAATTACACCAACCCATTTTTGTCATAAATGCATAAAATCCGCTGTCTACTTATCACAGTACAAGTATCCAGATTCACAAATAACATTGTTTTAAAAATATACAAGCAGGCTACAATATGCTACCATCCCTGTAATTAAATGCCCTTCTCACTAAAGCCACAAGAAGTTTCCTTTCAACAGCAAACGCAGCTAATATGTATTTTTAAACTCTTTACAAACTGACAGAATTCGAATATACAACATTTTTCATTAGCAGAAACCGCGCATCGTATCGCAGATACGATGTATCTAAAAAAAGTGCACCTAAAAATTCACTTTGACCATTTTTTCCAGATCCAACATTTTTTATTGTATTGTATAGTACTGCTCGCGACCAACAAAAGTCTCAAAGGAATATAGATATACGATGCAATTAAAAAATATTTAACCTTGAAAAGAGGATCAAGGTCAATTTTGAGGAGCACTTTCTTAACAGATCTCCACCTATCCAGAGGTGTGGAGTCACGCTACAGTGGCCACGACATGTAATTTTGAAACACCCTGTACATGTGTCACAAAAAAAGTTTTAGTGTAACAATGAAGACAAAATTGAATACCAACATTTCCCAATTCTAGTGATTCAAGTCTAAGAATGGTTTGGACAGGGATTTGCCTGGCGGGTGAATGTTAAAAGAAAGTTAAGAGCCATAGTTCCTTCGAGACTTGTAGGGGAAGTCGGGGTATTGTGAGCCACTTTTTTTTATTGCCAAAAAACTGCTATTAAATTAAGTTTTTCATCAAATTTCAACGCTAAATGTTGTAGTATGAAGGTTTACCTTTCTTTTAGACACAATAGTTTAATCGAATATCTGCAAATTAGATGATTTTAAGACTATGTATTACAAAAAAATTTGCATTTTTTTGAATTTGGAAAGTTTCGGGGAATCGTGAGCCACTTTCAAAATCAAATAAAAATTACAATTTCTGTTATGAAATGTTTATTCATGTATCTGAATGACAAAATAATTTTTTAATAATAAGAAAAAAAGTTAAAAATAACCACAATTAATCTGAAATGCAAAGCTCACAAGTCCAATTTCTTGCGGTCATTCCGGCGCATTCCAAGTGGGTGGCACGATCGCAGACGTTGCAATGAATGGTGTTTTGGCGGTTCATCTTTTTCGGCATATTTTCCATGAAAATATTATTATTATTATTATTATTTATTATTATTTTTCATTGAGAAACATCAAACACGTGAGGTTAGCTCGTTAAATGTCAAAAATCGAGTGGCTCACAATTCTCCGAGAAAAGTGGCTCATAATTCCCCGAACCCTTATTTTTACAACTTGGCCACAAACAAATAACAGAAACCTCACCTAATTCAAATTTCTTTATTTATTTCGAAAGCTTGAAGTCACACAAGTATTATAAACACAGTTACCTGCTTAGATCCACAGAAAAATATAACAATAATAGACCAAACACGAAATGAAAAAAATAATACTTCGGGCGCAGCGAATTTGTATCTGCTAACAGAGCAAAGTAATGAGGCGGGTGCGTACTTCAACTGATTGTGGAAATATTACCTTATTATAAGACAACTCAAAAACAGTTGTTCACAGCTGTCAATATTTACCAGTAAAACACAGATGGCGCTGGCTCACGATTCCCCGTGGCTCACAATACCCCGACTTCCCCTAAGTCAATCGTTCTCTTAAAAAACTTCTTCCATACGTCTACGCGGTGTCCCCAGATGGTATCGTGGATGGGGTGACTCTACATGAAAACATGTAGAACAAATTTGTTTCATTTGACTCCTCCTTTCCGAGAAACTTGAGTTTGTAAAATCGTTGAACACGCTTGCTATTGAATAGGAATCGTCTGACGCGTCTGTTCATGACCTACTAATTCTACTTCCTGCAGATACTAGAGCACGCGAACTCGATGGACTTCCAAACTCATTTATTTCGAAAACGAAGCGTGACACAAAAAAATTTTTCCCGCATATTTTCAGATAATTGATATTATTTAATTGGAACTTTTCCTTTGCTCTTTTACCGTTCATTCATTTACAAACTTGAAGGATATGTAGGGTAAAGAAGTTCACATAGTTAGGATTAATGAATTTTGATTTAAAATGCAGCAAAAGTGACAAAGGACTTAATCTTCTCTTTAAACCGAGATGAAATTCTATCTTGGTTTCGTAAATGTATAGTTATTGGAGAACATGTAGGCATAGAATAGATATAAATTTTCTCCTTCTTTAGGAAATTACGAACTACAAAGAAAGTTCTAGTCACTGAAACTGTAAAATAAATCGTAGAGCAAGGGGTTAATTTACTACATCATTAGACAGGCCCACATTTCAACCCAGTAGACCCCAGGTACTTACAAACATGTTTTTAACGAATTTATTAATTTATAGTTGGCATAATTTTGACACGATGGTAGCTAGGAAATGTTCAAAAGTTAATATCTAATATTCTACAATCACGTTTTAACGAAATTCATACCCGAAAATCTAAAAGAATGTATGTTTCTCTTGTGAATGTATAATTGTAAACATAGTCGTGACTGTAAACTGCGAACTGTATAATGTCAGACATAATTTTTCTAAAAACGAAAAATGGTACTCGATGTTTTTTGTAGAAACTTGTCAGGAGAGAACAATGTGTCGATACGTTTCTGACCCACGGTAAATCCGTATTATGCATCACACCTGGAAGGTATGACAGAATCGACGGACTTTCCGAACGGTGTTTTCCGAACGCGGCCGTCAGACTGATACCCCGGTCAGATCGTTCCCGTTCTGTCACGAGACACTAGATCTCTATCATCGTGGTCCCGGATATTTTTCATCGGAGCAGAGGGCCGCGTTTAAAAGCACTTTACATCACGGCGAGGAGTGCGCGTTCGCGTGAGTTATAGGCCACCTTCAATTTCGTCCGCATTACTTGAAGAACGTATACCCCTCCGTCGCCCCTCTATTTATCGCCGACAACTATGAAATATTACACTCGTGTCTCCATGGCGAAAAAATTATCCGCGACGGTTGCTGAATAAAAACGAGAGAAAGAGAGGAAAAGTGCTCGCTTGGAAACCTTACCGAACTGAAGCTCCGGGTGGCATTCAAAGGTCGCGTAAGAATTTTTCAACTCCCCCCCCCCCTATTCGGAGAGGTTTAGGCTAGAGGTCGGCAAGAAGTGCTCATTTCGGCCAATTTTCGACGGCTACGCCCTCTTTTCTGGCCGCGCAACTCGCTCCCCATGCGTGGCGCATTAAATTAAAGAACATAATAATTCATGAAGTTAAAATTACTATTATAAAAGAGTAATTAGGTGACACCCGTATCAATGCTAACAGTGATCTTCCATTCGACTTTTCGGATTTATCAAGCACATCTAAACGCACGCGAAAATGTTTTTCCACATCTGAATACAATTTTAACGATGAAATTAACAACAATACCCTCCACATATTTGAATGTTTTAAAAACTATTAATATTGCGTCAGTATTTTTACATTTTTATTGTGAACTAACATATGTTAGAACATCCTAAACATTCAACAGTGATACATTAGTTTTTAAACAATAGTGATCATTTTATTTTCATTCGTTACGTGTAGACAACGTCAAGCGAAATTGTATGGTGAAATATAAAACTACAGTCGGTGTACAAAGTATTCGTACATCTTTTAAAAACGAATAAATTTTTCAAACTTGGTCTCAGCGGCTTGAGTTTTTTTTAGACATTTGAAGGGTTAGTTTACTAGCTAATGTGTAAATAATTTTTTTTTGTAATTGTTATTGGTCGCAATTACGAAGGGAACAGTGAAGACCACGATTTTTAAATTTTTTATCTGTGCCTACAATGAAAATTTAATACATGTATTTTGTAAATCTAAGTAAGTTATATATATATATGTACAAAGTTTCATTGAAATTGGCTGACGGATAAAAAAGCTATGGGCATTGTAAGATGTAAAAATCTTTGAATTTACGGTTTGCGATTCATTTAAATGCCAGATTCTTACGATTTTTCCTATTTTCGATCAATTATATTTCGTAACATCCTTGATCGATTTCGATGAAACTTTGTACAAGTATGTAACTGACTTAGACCTACCAGAGGCGCCTTCTAAATTCTCATTACAGGTACAGATAAAAAATTTAAAAATCGTGACCTTTACTATTTCCTTCGCAATTGCGATCAATAACAATTTTTAAAAAAAGTTATTTACACATTAGCTAGTAAACTAATCCGTCTAACGTCTGAAAAGAAACTCAAGCTGTTGGGTCCAATTTTGAAAGAGTAATTCGTTTTTTTAATGTGTACGAATACTTTGTACACCGACTGTATTTGCTCTCTGTTTTTCACACTATTACCGTTGCGATACAATTAATTCAAGCATAATTATTGAAGGATGTATCCACCTAAGGGATTATGCTTAATGTTAGTTAACAATTTAAAAAAACGTGAAGTTTAGAAACCATTTATAAACAAATTATTGCGCTTATTATATTCTCACCAATACCCATTCTGGCAAAAATATTCGTACTGCATGGTCGGGGCTGTTTCATTCTCTTTTTTAAGTGTTCAACCGTAAAGTCTGGTTTACATTGTTTCGATGCATCAACAATTTTTTGAATTGCAATTGCTTTTTTGTTTTTGTTTAAATAATCTTTTGACTTCACACGCCACAATTCCGGATATGCCGATCCCGAACGGAACCCTGGTCACTTGAAGGGGAGCTTCTCACTTCGCGGTCTCGCAAGCAATTGATATTGAAGGAAATATTGACTATAAACCTCCTAGATGTTCAAACGGTTCTTCAATATTGACAGAAAATATAATTTTCTATCAATATCCGTCAATACGGTTCAATACGCTCCTAGACGATCAATATTTCCAATGGTCCTCCGTCAATATTGAAGCGAATATTGACAATATTATTGATCGTCTAGGGCAGGTATGCACAGGTGGACGATTTGGGAGCAGGAGCAATCGACCCTGCTCCTGAGCAGGGTCGGAGCAGTGACCTTGCTCGGACGTATGGAAGGGGAACCCACCAATTGTAAACGGAGCACGAGAGAAGACGAGAAGAAGAGCGTATGAGAGTGGGGGCGGCGTCTACGTTGTTGTAGTCTGACCACTCCGGCGCGCTCTCCACTTCCCCACGCCCCTCCCACTCGTCTTCTCTCGTGCTCTATTTACAAGTCACGCTTAGTGGGTTCCCCTTCCATACGTCCGATCTGCTCTGAGAGCACACAGGGAGTAACTTGGGAGCACGGGAGTTGCTCTGAGAGCAAACAGCTGTGCATGCCTGGTCTAGGGGCCACTTTATACGCCACGCGGAGTTCATATGGTACGTGCCTGAGGTGTCGCGAGAACTATGACCGTCACAGGTAGCGAGACGCGCGGCCGGGAAAAGGGGGCGTAGCCCTCGAAAATCGGCCGAAATGAGCACTTCTCGCCGACCTCTGTTTTAGGCGATTCAATGGGTTGCGAGATGGGGGATGCGACAATGCCTGATCGCAAGGGCTGTCTAGCGACGACCCTGAAAAAAGCACCGTCCCATTCGTCCGGTAAATATTGCAACGGTCATTAAAAACTGTAATGTACCATCCCCGCTTCTTGTGTCTCGTAACTTTGCAGAAGTTCTGCCCGCCACGATCCCGTGTGTGTTTCTTATCTAGTATACTTGCCGCCACACTCTTCAGTCACCCTTGTTTCGACAAGCATCTTTCACTGACACTTTATCCATTTTAAATACGGGGGTGGCTTCCTTTTCTGCATTTTTCAAACTTGTACTCGGAAATAATCGCGTAGATGATCTTTAGGACAATATTTCACCCATTTTTGTTTTTCACTTTAAATCTACAAATTATGCTTCACTTATAGCGTCACATTTTAAAGAAATACATCTGGTAACCGAAAGTACTTTTGTGGAACGTTCGTTAGATGAACTGTCATTCTTAAGAATTTGTTTAGTATGTATTCTTGCGAAACTAAAAAAGGTTCTACTAAAGAAATACAAATATGCTTTGAACTATTAACTATCTCTAAGTATTATTGGATCATTGTAAAGTTCATTGATTTCAAAACGTTCGTTAAAGAAAAATCACGGTTTTTAGCCATCACAGAAGATGATGGTGACTATATAATTGCTTAATAAAATTGTTATTTAAAAGTATATTTTTCGTCTGCGAAACTCTTGAAATGTCACTCGTGTTTTATTTTATTAATGCAAAGAAACAGCAACAAGATTGAGTATCGTGGTAATAATAGTCATTGAATAGAATCCAGTATGTGTGACAATGATTGAGGATTTTGTTAACATCGATGAACAAAGCATCTGACTTTGTTACAATTTATTATTCTATTTATTATACTATTCACAATTTATTAATTCTTACATTTTATATGTTTCGTTGATACTAAAACGTGTCTTTATGCATTCTAATTGGAACTATGAAAACGTTTTTTAAAAACAGTTGTACAGTCCATGTTTCAAATTATCTATTTTTATCAATTAATAAAATACAGAATTATATTCAATCATCTGTACAATACTTGACTGCAAGTGACTCCTTTTCAACCACAGTGTCTATGTATCGTTATAATGAGTCCTAACGGTTTTTATACTATTCTCAATCTATAGTGGACCTATAAAGAAAGGAAATAAATATGTATTTAAAGAGGTCTATTCACGATCAAGCATTTTGCGCAACAATGCTTATTTTCAGCATGTGTGTAACTACAATAGATCTACAAAGCATATATTCTAAATTTTCTTTAAGGGCCCAAATAAAATAGTATTATTTTTGCATGTAACCTTGTAAATTATAATTTTTGGAAAATCTTTTTTGCATATCATTTCGTAAACCAATGCTTCTAATTGATTACAAAAAATCAGGTCGTTTGGTACAATTATAAAAAAGTTATTCTATTTTGAAGGGCGTACGAATGCTTCTTACACCCACTGTATTTGTAACAAATTTCTATTACAAACTGCAGAATCTATTAAAAAGTGCCATAATTGTTTTAATACTTGTGCAAAAGGAAAGTAAGAAGATTGTCCTTGTGGACACAAACAAAATGTCGCTGTTCGCTTACGTTTCTTGTCCCAGGCGAACAGTTGTCAGACAATCGAATCGTTGACAGTAGAGTTGGTCCTTTGTAAATGGTGACAGAATCGCAAGAACAACTATAAAATGCGACGACACGACCGGCAGTGTTGCATCTACGCACCGTTGCCGTATTTCTTTTCTGTCGATTATCTTCTATCGTATTTCTTACGGTTGGCTGTCGTCGGTACAGCTCTCACCGTAAACGCCAAAACAACCGTGGAAAATATTATCGGCCATTCGTTTCATTGAACCTCGTAAACGTTGTTCAGAAAAAGAGTATCATGAATCTGGCGGTGTAGACGTGCCGGAAGCTAACGAAAAAATTGTGTAGAAATGTGAAAACTGTGATGCTAAGAGGGATTCGTAAAAGAATTCACACTGTATATTGTTTATTGATTGTATATGTAGATATTGACACTTTATATTTATTTAAAGACTTGTGTAAACCTGCATTAACACTCAAATGGTGACTCTATTATTCAAAATATTGTTTACACTATTAATTATATCAGTATCTTCATAAAATTGGAAAAATCGTAGGGGATGGAAATATATTTTAGCTAGGAAGGAATGTTTAATTTTTTACTTGACCTCTCTGTATACTTCTAATGTTAATTGCGTACGGGGGTGTAATTGGACACGATACATTTTTTAGAGCAAAATGAAAGAAAGCATTTGTCTGCATAAGTATTTGTGAAATTTCATTGATTCTTAAAAGTATACACAATACTTGAAAAATTTAAAACATATCACAGACAGCATTCCCAGAAAATTTTTGGAAATTTTCCATTTCTTTCTATTTCCGTTTTTGTCAGCCTGGGGCGCATTTGCGATTATTACAAAAAGAATGTTTAGGACAACTTAACCCTTAGCACTCAAACGATGACTCTGAGGCGCCACTAAAAGTTGCTGTACCATTATTCAAAATATTGTTTACATTATTGAATTTATCGGTATCTGATCAATTACTAAACATTTAGGGGCTGCCCTTTACTTTACCGGACTCAAAATTTGTGCCTTTCTCCTATTAATTAACTTCCCGATTTTATAGGGAAGTTATTGTAATGACCCCGAAAATCGAAAATCGAATTTTTAGCAGATCTTCACGTTTCATGGTCATTGCAGTCATTTTAGACTATTTTCAGCAAAATGTTCGTATATGTGTGTGTGTGTGTGTGTGTGTGTGTGTGCGCGCGCGCGCGCGCGCGTATGGCCGTTTCTATGTAATCAAATTTTTCGTTAACGTTTTCAGAAAAAGTAAAAACGCGATCTGGATGATGAATGATACAATCGATGTGCCCCGCTGTATCTTAGAGCTGATTAGATTTTGGTCCATTTTGGTCAAGTAGTTTTTTTCGAAAGAAGTTCATTCAACAATGCAATTTATACGAGAGAACGGAAAGTTTCCACCGTAGAAACAAACGTAATTACACAAAAAATTTTTTTTTCGATTTTTTTAAAATTAAAAAAAATTTTTTTTTTAATTTTAAATTGAAAATTAATATAAACTATATGATAATTATTAATAACATTGATGTTGAAAACGGATTGGTTAATGGAGCACACACATGCAGAATATTAAAATTTATTACTTTTCAAGAAAATACTAAAATTCCGTCTATATTGTGGTTAGATTTTCAATTGGCCAGAGTAGGAGTGAAAGTAAGAACTCGTTATCGTGATTATATGAAAAATGCAAATATTGATCAAAATTTAACACCAATAATAAAAATATCAAATCAAGTAAATATGTCGAGTGAGGAAAAATATCAAATCACACGTAGTCAATTTCCAGTGGTTCCTGCTGAAGCGATTACGATTCATAAAAGTCAGGGACAAACATACAAGAAAGTATGTTTGGATTTTAAAAAATCAGAAAGGCGAACTTTACAAATGTTGTATGTAGCACTGAGCAGAGTTTCAAAATTGAGCGCGGTTTATATATTTTGGGACAATTTAAATTAACAGTATCGAAGAAAACCAAGATCAATACTGCAAACACGGATAATGATGAGTTGTATCGTTTGCGAAAAACTAATTAAGACAATTTATTTTGCAACATTAGTATGCTATAACAAGGAACCAAGCGAGCAACGAGCCTACGATGTTGGTTTAATGCGACGCCATATAGCAAACATTTTGATAAGTAGAAAACTATTGAATTTCCCTGAAAACGTATAATCTACTTAAAATGTACACTTAATAATGATAATAATATACTACAACTAACTAATCGGGAAGTTCTTTGTGTGACTCTTGGAGAGTCACACACCAAATAACATCCGTACCACTAACACTCTCGCGAGCTCGCAAAGCGAGCGAGCTACGACAACCCTACTTGCGAAGCTCGCGAAGCGAGCGAGCAACAACACCCCTCTAGTTATGATGTATTTGGTATGTAATCTAGTAGATTTGTCTGACGAAAACATTGCAGATTGCTCAAGTTTAGGCAACATAACTCTTGAGCCATTGATCCTACAGGATCGAAACTTCGATCTGCAACCGCCGCGGATACAAATCTATTGGATTACATACCAAATATATCATAATTTATAGGAGGAAGGCACAAATTTTTACAGGCGGACCTGTAAAATTAAATGACCTTTTTCGGATCGGTTGTAAGACCAGCGAAAACGGCCAATTCCGGGTTTTTATGGCACTGAGACCGGGCCGCGTTTAGCCGTGTTCGCGTGGTCCGCCCGAGACAAAGCGAAATTCGAAGGTCCGACGATTTTCTGCGAAACTACCGTTCGGGCGCCAGGCACCACGAGGATGCCACTCGAAACGCGACACGATTCTCGGACTCAGGGAAGCTGAGCTCGGGAGTCGAACCTTTGGGACACGCGGGTCGAGAACGACGACGCGAAAAGATGTTTCGGACACGGGAATAACTAGGACAGCCCTCACGGCAGGGCGGATCTCACAGGGTTCAATTACGCACCACGATATGGGGGGCTCTAGTTGTATATTCTAGCGGTCAGCAATTACAAATTATGCGGCCACGTGGCCGCGACCCGAGAGCCCGCGCTTTTCATACAAGTTTTGCGAGGAGATGGTCGGTCGCATCGCGGTTGTCTATTATAATTCTTTTCGCGATTAAAGGAATCTCGATTGACGCGATCGCGCGAGACGCAGTTGACAACAAAATAGCATTTATTGAAATTTCCATTATAGTACGCATACATATTAATCTATCAGTCCATAAAATTAAGTTATTTAGTAAATTCTTACAGAAGTACTTTTACGTCTTCCATAATTGTAAAATCAGAAATCTGAAATTATGATCCCGTTGGAGGTCCTCTAATGTTAAAACAATGTTCGTGTTTGGGTTCCTTTGAACTCTAAACACGAGTAACCTCGGGGTACGCATTCCTGCCGAAATAGGTTTAATTCAGTTTCAGTGTGCGCGTTTCTCAGAATGTAAGTCAGCTTCCGGAGATATTTGGAATTTTGTTATCATTAGGAATATAGAACATTACTGTGAACACAATTACTGTGAATACAGAGTTATTCGAGAATAAATGTTCTTGTACAATTAAACATTATGAGTTCTTCGGTATCTCTCTGGATTGTTTGGTGGTTGATGTTATAGTTCAATCAAGAATTACGGTTACTTGTTATTCTACTGCCAATTCGGAAATAATGTTTTCGTACAATTAAATGTTATGGTTTCCTTGTTATCCTACCTTAATCGTTCGAGAGTTTATATTTAACTGCAATTAAACTGCAGTTTCTAAACGATTTACTTTATTAAATTAGAAAGTAACCTTACATTTTATAAATGCTACGTAGATTTTGCAGCCCTTATTAACTCTTATGTCAATGACCAGGTACCTGGGTATCCGCTTTCAATTTCTTTTTAAGGGTACGCCGGAGTAAACATATCACTATTTCCGCTCGCCAATCGGCGACAGAGAAGCAGATATGTTTCTCGCAAGAAAGACACTGACAGAGAATATGAAACAGCTTGATTTTTTCGATCACGCGGGCGGGCTGCATTTAGCGAAGAAGCAATATTTTTTCATGCTCTTTGTGTTGAAATATTCTCTGCATCATTGCGGGGTCCCGTACAAAGGCCTTTTTTGCAATTTGGCTCTTGGAACTTTATAAACAACAAAAGTGTATGTTTTTATAGAAGAAATTTTTTTCTGTACACTTTTTCTAGTACACATGGTCTAAGCTCCGATCTGCATAGTCCAATTCTGATAACCTTGCATTATAGTTCGAAGCTTGCAAGCCCCAATTCCATGAATTTTGGAAACTTCGTCGTAAATCTACAAGAAGGCCTCTATTAGAAACGCTTCAACATCTCCCCGCCAAATCATTTCAACTTGTCGTGCATACACGCAGCTGCTCGAGAGGAACGTCAAAATCGATAGCGAGCCTCCATTCGCCTCGCAGGCCGATGGCATTCAGGCATCAGGCGTGGGTGGGTCGTCATAGTCATACAAGTATAACGCGACCCCTGCACGGATGTAAGACGCGCCACGAATGCTCCGAAGTAATGAGAAAAACGCTAAAGCGAGCCCTGGTTGTCGTCGCCCCTTCTCCACTGTCTACGTAGGGTGTTAAAAAAAACATTGAAAATTCAGATAGCACACTGTACTGACGATGAATGAAAATACTTCGAGATATGTGCTGATGATTATGATAATGGTGTGAATCAGGAAGCCAAGAAAGTTTCGATTTTCGGATGTTTTGTATTATATCGATTTCTATGTTATTTATGTAAAAATGTTTGCCTAACAGCCGCGATGCAAGCAATGAATTGAATTGCGTCATTATCCTGTAACGTTCACTTCGATAGTGGTACCATAAGTCAGGATTTTAAGTCTTGAAATACAAGAGGTAATTTTTAGTTCGACTCTTCTTAGTATTTATTGTACGTGTCGAAATGGTCTAGTCCCATATATCCAATACTCTTATTCTGAAAAAATTCTTAAAAATCTTTTATTTTCATTGCGGTTGCACGAGAAGCCTCCTTTAATCCCTTGCTGTATTGTAACGAGTCACACTCGGCATGAAGATTTTAAACTAAGTCTAACAACGCCTTTCTTTTTAAATGAAATCTAATTTGATTCGTTTGCAATTAATACACAGCGGATCTTTATGCATTTATAATAAAATTGAGTAGATGAAATTGAAAATAGTTGAACAATTTTAAAAATTGAAGATGTTAATATATGATTGCTCCTCAATTAAAATCATTAAAGGAAGAAATAACATTCTATTTGATTTCTATCTATTGCAATCGATGCAGACGATTTTTATTTTGCATAAAGATCCGCTGTCTAGTAATCAATATATACGAATTAAAATAAATGCAGCCATACAAAAGATATAAATTTTTTTCCTCTTCTACGTCATTTTTCGGGATAAAGACGTTTGAATCACTGCAACTGTAAAGAAAATGATACGGCAAGGGGTTAAGAGTGTAACGATGCACTCACGAGGAATTATTCAATAGATTTATTTCTTTGAAGAACTATTACTATATAAAAATCGCTGAAAATCTAAATAAGTACATCTCGTTACTCTTATAAAGCAGTGTAAGCAGTATTAAACGTGATTAAGTATTAAATGTATTAATAGTATAATAAAACAATCAAATAAATGAAATAAAATATTAGGAAATAATAAATCGACAATGACAAAAAATTAGCACACTGTTTGTATGTGTTCATGTTGCCTGGCAACATCCGGAACGAATATTACAAAAAGAATTTTTAGGACAACCTAACCCTTAGCACTCGAATGGTGGCTCTGAGAGAGAGGCGTCACTAAAAATTGCTGCACCCCATTATTCAAAATATTGTTTGCATTATTAAATTGTCGGTATCTAATCATTAGACAGAGGATTTTATACATTTATGGCAACAATGCGTAGGTGTAATTTAAAACAATAAAAATATTAAAAGAATTAAAAAATACTGGTATATTATTTTCAACCCACTAAACATGTTAAGAAAGAAAATTAATTTCTACATGTTGCAATCCAAGTGGGAAATGTTTATTTTGCATAAAGATCCGCTGTCTACCAATTACTTTTAGAAAATTTAAAAAATCATAGGCAGTGGAAATATTCTAGCTGGGAAGACATGTTTAATTTTCCAGTTAAAACAGCTCCGAGTGCATAGGGCTAATACATAATAGAAAATACTATGGAGATAGGAACAAATACCGAAGACCAACTGGTGAAGCAAATCACAGAGAAAGGTCCGCGCGGGTCACGGCAGAGTTGCCCGCAAAATACACGCAAATCGGTCGCACAATGCGTCCCAGGTAGAGTCAGGGGTCGCCCCTATAAATCGCGAAATGACGCGTGAATCGTCTTTCGCCTATGCGGCTCACGTCCCTTCGGTCGACCCTTCGCGCTTCGGCCCGTGTCACGGCCCGAGCCCGCCCGCGACTTCCCTTTTACGTGGATGCCCATACAAAGTAACGGTGGCGAACACGACGAGCATCCGCACTGCTATTTCGAGAACGGGGATGGAACGTCGAAGAAAAAGAACAATGTCCTCCCAGCAACCCCTTCCACAGCGCACCGAATAGGCATTCTAGATTCTAGAGGAGAACCTCATACAATAAACAAACCGATAGATACATATGTCTCTTCTTCCGCATCTTCTGAGAATCGTATTCACTCGCTGAGAAACCTTCATGATTATAAGTAGACTGCCGATCTTTTTATGCATTTATAGCAAAATTAAGTAGGCAAAATTCATAATTTTTAAATAATTTTAAAAATTGAAGATGTCAATTATAGGATTTCTCCTCTATTAAAATCATTAAGGAGTTAGGACACAGTGATATTTTGAAACAAATCGAAAATTTTTTTTGTCTTATACGGTGTCCCAGACCAAGTGTAAGTCCCGGAAATGGGAGTTTCCTTGGGTCATTTGAAGCGACATTTTCCTTTGCAAAAATGGCGTCCGCGGCTTTGTTTAGGAGTTATTAACGAAATACACGGACCAATCACAGCGCGCCCTGGCCGCCGCGCGATGTCACGGCGTATCGCCAACGCTCTGATGCCAGCGCGGCGCGGCGGCCCAGGGCGCGCTCTGATTGGTCCGTGTTTTTGTTAATAACTGCTAAACAACGCCGCGGACGCCATCTTTGCAAAGGAAAATGTCGCTTCAAATGACCAAGGAACCTCCCATTTCCGGGACTTACACTTGGTCTTTGACACCCTGTATACTACGTATATTGTAATGTATAAACATGATCCTCATGTTTTTAAACGGGACCACTCCTTTTCAAGGTCACGGACAGAAGAAGCATTAGATTGATACATTACAACATTTTGAGAAGGAATATATGGTGTTACAAGTCGTTATTGTAAGGTTGAATAGTATAAAAGTACATGAGAAAGTCCTGCCTTTCATAACGACATGGGCACTTGGAATTACTTATCATATTCTAGCTAAAGAGGATCTGTTGATCACTGTAATATGTCAATCATAATTAGACTGCGGATTTTATGCATTTATGAGAAAAATAGACACGTACGATTTAAAGCAGTGAACATATTGAAACGATCTAGGGACATCGGTGTATTAGTTTCAGCTTAATAAGATAATTAAAAGAAAAAAGAATTTTTTATTTGGTTCGTGTGGCTTGTCATCGATGCAGACAATTTTTATTTTGCATAAAGATCCGCAGTCTAATCATAATGCTAAGGTACAAAAGTATATACAGTTAAGAGCATAACCGATCACACAGACTTTAAATCCGAATAACTTTTTTATGAATGGCAACCAAACGACTTCAATTCCTCTGTAAGGCTAGAAGAATTAGTTTAGTAAGTGACGAATAAAAAATTTGTTGCAAAAATGCATTTGATCGGAATTGTGAAAAACAATAGTAAAAATTGATTTTTACGACTTTTCTAGCTGAGCCAATAACGAAAATTTAAAAGATGTGTTTGGTGAACCCGTATAAATTATATACGTTACGAAAATTTCATTGAAATTGGTTTACGCGTTATAAACCATCAAAAGTGGTAAAAATTGCAATTTTTCAAGATCTTCGGCCTTTTTACCACTTTTGGTCGTTATAACTCGTAAACCAATTAACCAATTTCAATGAAATTTTCAAAGCGTGTATAATTTATACGAGTTCACCAAACACATCTTACTAAACTAATTCTTCTAGCTTTACAGAGAAATTGACGTCGTTTGATCCATTCATAAGGAACATATAAATAGTGCAATGGTTTTTTAAACTGCCCGTATAGAGATTTATTTCTTTTCTCAATCATTATTACAAGTCGAAAATAATGAACCAGTAATTGTAAATTTCTAGAGTATTTTCACTGTTTTACAACCCTTAGCACTCGAGTGATTACTGTGTGGCGCCACTAAAAATTGCTGTACCAGTATTTAGAATATTGTTTATATTAGATATGTTGATATCTATTCAGTCACTAAACATTTAAATATTGTATGAGGTATTATATCAAAATTTCATATCTACCAAATTTAAAAAATCATAGAGAATGGAAATATTTTAGGTCGGAAGAAATGTTTAATTTTCGAGTTGAAATAGCTCCGAGCGCAAAGGGTTAAAGATTTACTAATTTTTGTCGTAAATAAAGTTCGCAGTCTAGTTACGAGTATTAAGGTAAAGAAGATCACACTTTCGGATGGATTCAAAGGTAAACGCTTAGAAATTCTATAAAAATCCAAACGTAAAACAAAAATCATCGAACATTGCCAGTCATTGGACCCGTTTGATGTTGAAGATTCTCGAGTATCCGCAGTGTCTTCGCTCGCTGGGTTTCATCCCTTCTAATAGTTACACCGTTCGCTGGCTTTCATCTCTGGGTCGTCTAACGTTCGTTTCTTACTGAAAGGAAAAGACTCTCTTTCACATGCACGGGATTCTTCCCGTGATCGCGCACCGCCTCGCCATTTCACATAAGTAAAGGAAAGAACGGGAGGAAGAGAGGAAGAAGACTACGAAGAAGAAGGTTAGAGGGTCGAGACAAAGTTGATGAAAGAGGAGCCAAGTAATTCCGGGACCCATACTCGGCCTACGCGATCGCCGCGCCGCGCCACCTCTTTTCTACTTTCCCTTTTGGCTATAGTGAAACCACCCGCTCGCTCACTCGTCCCTCACGCCAAAGGAAACTTCCTTATTCGTTTCATTTGCTTCTTATCGTGCATTCCACCCAGGGGGAATACTCCGGCATAACCATTCTCGGGAATGTCAATTACGACGTTTCCCCGGCTGATAGCTTGCAGCGTGAAAAGTAATATCCAGGACAATTTTGTCGTTGTCGGGAACATTACCAGAATTTTCATACAGTATCTACACTCGGCCCCCAATCCCTCTGGACCGCTGATACCACAGTTACACGATTCCCGACGATGTTTCCGAAAAAAAGAAGATCGCCGAATGGTAAGCGCCGTCGCAATCTGCTGCCTTCCTCTAAATGCGTGTTCCTCCCTGCTACAGCGCCGCTACAAATAGAGCCGCATTTTCTAGGATAGAACCGTATCTGCGGTAACGACCGAAACCATGAGCTTCTCATATTAATGAACAGGAGGTTCTGTTCAGGTTTAACGAAACGTACGGGTGCCGGCATCGCGATAGTTGCTCGGAGACGGCGCCAAAAATGCGTGCCGTTTCTCTAGGCAGATTTAATCAATAGACTCCTTAAGGGGGTAGACTCGTTTCTAGGATTGTAAGGGGCCGGATGCTCCTTCTCATTTCTCGATAATGCAAAGATGGGGTTCTTAAGTAGTGAAATGCGCTAGATAAAAGTTCAATCCAGGCCGCGATCGCCGCTGTCTTCACGTTTACTGGAAATTCTTTAAATGGTTTTACTGTTTTGTATTTGATCATAAAGGCTTGAAATCAGCAGTCTGGTCCTAATTAATACATTACAGTTAGAACATATTTATAATTCCAACCGAACGAGTTTATGTTCCAACCGAACCCTGTATATGGACTAACAGCTGGTGCTTCTGCAAATTCAATAGCCTACATTTCCAGCTAAAGGAAATTTCACCTCCATTAAACAGAAGTAGAAGTAGGAATTTACAGTAATTGAAATTTTCTATTAGTAACGTTCATAGACCTCGAAATTGAACATTTGTTGAGGGTGTTGCGCAACAACACGGCCAGGCACGTTACGTCAACACATAAGAATGAAGATAAATGTGCCAGAAATGTATACATACCACTTTTGGAGTATGCATACGCAGCGTTATTCCGTGAAATGGTCTGCGGGCTACTTCGGTTCACGGAATGGGCTTGATTCAAACGGTTTCCGCATGAATGTAAATTCACAAACGTAAAGCATGTCCAATAGGGCATAAACGATTTCGACTATGCCGTAATCGGATGTAGCGAGTGAGTTCAAATACAATGAATCGAAATCAGAAACCGACGTCTGACTTATAGCTCCTGTGCGGAATGCCTGGATATCGCGGAAGCCATTACAAACTCGGTGGACAATGCACAAATAGAATCAAAGAACAAAGCAAACTATCATACGATTCGCAACGAAGATCGATTTAAATTCGTAGTTAATGGATCTGGACATGGTAAAGATCGAGAAAGAAAATTTCTATGAATAGTGTGGGATACAATTTCATTTATTGTAACATTGGCTGACAAAAATATGTAATTACTCTCGCATTAGACTAATCGTATGTCGCTTTAAGAATTCTCGTTCGCACTCGATATTCCATTCGCTCTGATCGCACTTCTTCCTTCGCTCGCATTTATCGCACTCTGATATTCATCATGCTCTCGATATTCTCTCACTCATACATCTAAACACACACACTCTGCAATAGGTAATTCGCTCTTTCTCTAAACCGCTAGGTGACAACTCGCGATCGATTGGGCCCAAACGCCAATCTAACTGATAAAAAGTCGTATTTCCAATCACGTACTATTACTTACTTTTTTATTTGTTTTTATTCTTAAATCCCTGTAGATCTTTAAATTATATTCTGTTTTGCTCTGCAGATCTTTTATATAGGGTAATATTTACGCAAAAGTCTATAGTCCCTGCGGCCTTTAAGAGTTCCCCAGAATGATCAGTGCTTTTGCTACTGGTAAACGTTAATATTAAATGCGAATATTTTCGTGTAATAGTATCTCGTATATATGTATGATCAAACAAATAGAATAGAAAATTGGTGGCCAAGCAAGTAGAATAAATGTGTATATGGCCAGACAAATAAAATAGAAAATTGGTGGCCAAGCAAGTAGAATAAATGTGTATATGATCAGACAAATAGAATAGAAAATTGGTGGCCAAGCAAGTAGAATAAATGTGTATATGGTCAGACAAACAGAATAGAAAATCGTGTGGGCAAGCAAGTAGAACAAACGTATATATGGTCAGACAAATATAGAAAATTGGTAGCTAAGCAAGTTGAATAAATGTATATATTGTCAGACAAATAAAATAGAAGATCGTGTCGGCAAGCAAGTAGAATAAATGTGCATATGATCAGACAAATAGAATAGAAAATTGGTGGCCAAGCAAGTAGAATAAATGTGTATATGGTCAGACAAACAGAATAGAAAATCGTGTGGGCAAGCAAGTAGAACAAATGTATATATGGTCAGACAAATATAGAAAATTGGTAGCTAAGCAAGTTGAATAAATGTATATATTGTCAGACAAATAAAATAGAAGATCGTGTGGGCAAGCAAGTAGAATAAATGTGTATATGGTCAGGCAAACAAAATAGAAAATCGTGTGGGCAAGCAAGTAGAACAAATGTATATGGTCATACAAATATAGAAAATTGGTAGCTAAGCAAATAGAATAAATGTATATATTGTCAGACAAATAAAATAGAAGATCGTGTGGGCAAGCAAGTAGAATAAGTGTGTGTATGGTCAGACAAATAGAATAGAAAATTGGTGGCCAAGCAAGTAGAATAAATGTGTATATGGTCAGACAAATAAAATAGAAAATCGTGTGGACAAGCAAGTAGAATAAATGTGTATATGATCAGACAAATAGAATAGAAAATTGGTGGCCAAGCAAGTAGAATAAATGTTTATATGGTCAGACAAACAAAATAGAAAATCGTGTGAGCAAGCAAGTAGAACAAATGTGTATATGGTCAGGCAAACAAAATAGAAAATCGTGTGGGCAAGCAAGTAGAACAAATGTATATGGTCATACAAATATAGAAAATTGGTAGCTAAGCAAATAGAATAAATGTATATATTGTCAGACAAATAAAATAGAAGATCGTGTGGGCAAGCAAGTAGAATAAGTGTGTATATGGTCAGACAAATAGAATGGAAAATTGGTGGCCAAGTAAGTAGAATAAATGTATATGTATAATATACGATATATAATATATAATATTATATTAATATTATAATTAATTATTATATAATTATTAGTATTTCGTATAATATGTATAATAATAGCCAATATATAATAGATTAAAATTTATATTGTATATCAAAAAATTGTGTTTTATTCCACTCTAAAAAACCGAACGATCTTATTTGCCAACCAATACACGCGCTTAGGTAGTCTCCGAAATACAAATCCACAATAGTAAAACCTGATCGACAAAGGACGAGCGCACACCGCAACAAGAATCACAGAAACTACTCAAGAACAGATCACCCAAAGATTATAGGATTTAACACAGACTCGTGCAACACACATCGACGAGGGATCATAGAACCTACAGGATCATGGTATGGGTCTAAAGATTATAGGATCTACTGCAGACTCGTGAAACAGATGTAGCCTATCTAGAGATCATAAACTATACTCCAGAGCATGAGAACTTACCCAGACACATACAGACTTTCTCAAGATTACAGAACCTACCGAAGAAATAGGAGAGCACTCAAATATTCTAGCACCTGAATCGCCGAACTTGAAACATTCAGAAAGTGAACGTCGTTCGCGGAGAGTTTTAAATCTATGTAAGAGATTTAGTTTGGAACACGTTTAGGGTCCTAGAGGTGTCTTTAGAGGTTCCAGAGATGTACTTAGGAGCCCCAGAGGTATAATATTCAAACTAAACTATATAACATTGAAATAGTCGATATTGTAGCTGGGAAGTCTATGGAGGGTCAAATTGTGTCAAGCAGTATATTGTCTTATGCTAGAAGCGCTGACGAGAGACATCAGCCTGTCATAGTGACGCGAGAGGTCATGACTAAACTGCGAATTTCATACATCTCTCGCAAACACAAATGTCGAAAACTAACTACAGTAATGTCTCCATATATGTGAACGAGATGCGCACGATATTTACATACAGTTCTGTCTCTGGAACGGCACCAATGTTTGTTTTGAGAATAGGGTAAATGTACCTAATCCATATGTAGTTAGTAATACGTAAATACGTAATAATAAATATTTTTTAGCCTGGATAAATTTGTATAATTCAATGAGAATATCATTCAATCATTCTCATATTTTTATAATCTCAGGATTTGAAAGAACATTCCTCATAAAAGGTAAAAATAAGACCATTTTTCTTCATTCACGATCATCACAGGGCTGTTGGTCACATGATCGTACATTATTTAAATTGCATAGGGGAAAGTTTTATTGCTTCGATACAATAAAAATATGAAAAGATACTACTCTTGCCTTTTTAACCCCTTGCCCTACAATATCGTGTCAGACTCGTGATGAAGACTCCGAACATAGTCTAATAAATATGTATGATAAAATTTCTAGTAAACCGAGATGAAATTCTATATTGGTTTTGTTAATGTATAGTTATTGGAGAACATGTAAGCATACAATAGATATAAATTTTCTCCTTTTTTTAGGGAATTACGAACTACGAAAAAGGTTCTTCACTGAATTTGTTTAGTAAACCCTTGCCCTACGATTTATTTTACGGTTTCAAAAAGCCCTTAGCATTGCGTACATTAAAGTGAAGGAGGAGCTCATTACTGCGGTACAAACATCACTAGGACTGTCCCTAATACTGCGGTGTGAATTGCAACGAGCTTCGATAAATCGCAGACGATAAAAGCTATCAGAAAATAGTTGAAGTAAAAGTTATATCTCATCTTCCAGTTCATAAATGTGTGCAAAAAGTATTTCGAAAAAATTATTAGAAGTTTTCTCTTCAGAAAAGTGATTTTTCTCATACGAAATAAACACACGTAACAGTGAGAAAGTTAAGGAAGTTGCCAAAGGTTTAAGGTATACTAAACCTTGGAAATTGAAAGTTTCAGTAATCCATAAACTTCATCTTCGCAAAGTAACTTGAAATTCATCAAAAAACTTTCGAGGTAGATGGTACGTAAATATTCTTAATCTTATAATTACTATTTTAAACCTTGAACACGCAGCTAATACAAAACTGGATTTGTTTAAAATGTGATCACTCATTCTGATACTAAAATCATGTCATTTTTATTACACACTAGACTTATAAAATATTCTTAATCTTATATCTGTTAGGTGTACAAATTAATGCGTGGCTCTCGCAATTAATCAACTGCAACTTTGTGTTAAATCCAATTTTTCTCTGGGTGCATCAGTTACCTGTAAAATAAGGTAACAAAAACAAATAGAAACAGTATACAACAACAAATTCACAAATGAATTTGCACACCTAATAACATCTTGCACCTTGAATATGTAAGTAATGTAAAATAATCTTAATGGAGACTATTTTCAAGCCTTGAATATATTTTGGTTGTTTATATGAATGAACAAAAAATTCACAAAAACAACGTCGCGGATGAATTGCACACCTAATAACATCTTAATCCTCGAATATATAACTAACATAGAATAATCTCAATGGAGATTAAAAGTGCTTTAAATAAAAATAGAATAGCAAAATAAAAATTGTCTGCATCGATTGCAAGAAGTAGAAAGCAAACAGAATGTTATTTCTTTCCTTAATAATTTTAATAGATGAGAAATCGTAAATATATTGTGCATCTTCAGTTTTAAAAATTTTCTTAAAAATCATAAGACTGACTGTATACATATACTGACCAAAATGACTTTTCGATACAGTAAAGTAACTTTTTCTTAGTGGCTGAAAATTGTGATTACTTAAATAATTATTTCTCGACAAATCTTTATGCAAAATTAAAATTGTCTGCATCAACTACAAGAAAAGGGGGCTTTATAAAAATTGATTTTTCCTATTAGTAATCTTAATAAGCCGCAAATAATGTATCAGAAATATTGAATTCATCTGATGTTTTTCCTACTCATTTTTGTTGTAAATGCATAAAAATCCGCAGTCTAATAGTAACTAATACGAAACTAAATTTCTTGAGAAAGTGATCGCGTATTTCACAACTAGAATCTTATTGTTTTTACTGCAAATCTTACTAGGAATTCTTATATAGAGGCTTGTTAATAAAATACCTGTTCTCGTCGTGTACTCAACGTTGCTGATAGCACGTCAGATACATTTCAATGATTCCTAGCAACATGCCAAGACACCGGGCTTGGAGATGATAAATGTTCGCGCGTGTTCAGCCTCTTTACTAGCAATTTGTTACCGCGCTTATTGCTATGCCAGTAAACAGGTAACCAGTCTCTACATATGTCAACCAAGCCAGCTCCACATTCCGGGTTCTTGCGGCACCGCAAAAATTCACCCACTTACCAAGGGATACGAATCTGCCCCTGTTCCTCTACATCCCACTGCACTTAATCCACGGTTTTCCCGCAGTAATTCAGACAATAAAAATATTTCACTTTCGTAGTAAACTGCTGCATCTTCATTAGGAACTCCAGATTATTCTGTACGCCGTGTTCCCCAATAAGAAACAATGTTGCATAAACGTTGGATAAATATTGAGTCGTAACATAAATTCTTTACAATATTTTCTTTCCATTTATCAAAGTAGAGAAGTATAATAAATAGATTGCGGATGTTTATGTAATTTTCAATTTTTGTAGACGAATTTTACGGAATTGAAACCAAATAAAATGTTATAATACAATACTTTCAGTGGCAGTAGTCTTTAAAAAATCGTAATGAATTCTGTCCAATTTTATACTCGAGCATTTTATTTTTTTAATTTTTTTAATTTTCGGAAGTCACAAATGCATAAACATCCGCAGTCTAATAATAAACCATAAGAAGGTTTTATTTAATTACAGTTATCTGCTTTTGCTATGATTCACAACTAAGTCGTTAATATTACAAAACGTTTATACATTCTGCCATCTTTTGCAGTAATCTTAAATCTATTTCTACATTCTTCACCAAATCTTTTTATCAAAGTATATTTCATTGAAAATCATCTCCATAATTTTCTATACAACTACACGAGTACTTCGACCACACTACTGCGTGTAACTTATGAATCCAATAAAAAGTTAAAATTCAAAACAAGATTACAGTCGATTAATTATGAGAATCAAAAATTCATTTATACACCTAATAATTAATTAGACACTGGAGAAGATTGTGTAACAAATTGGAAGATCCTTAGTGAGATTTGCATCAGAAATTCTAAGATCCTTTTGAGTAAACTCAGTTTCGACTGGTTGCATACTCAAAGTTTAAAACACCATTATAAATATAACACAAATCCCTTAGCTCGGTCATTTTCAGAGTGCCTCATAATTTTGTCTTATAATGTATTTAGTAAGTACATAAAACTTTGTCAGTCACCCTACCATGTTTAATGCGTAGCAGTCAGCAACTGATAGAAAGTTTAGCAACGTCTTCGAAAAGTTAGGGAGCTTTCGAAAGTGTGGAATGTAATTTAGCGCGAATTGTCGTTACGCGTGTTGACAACAGAAGTAATAGACTGTGGAAGTTTACGAAATTCCTGGTTTCTCAAAGTTGCTTTCCGACTGCGAGGTGTAAATGGATACACAGTAGTAGGGGAGATAGGGGTGGGAGGCAACAATTCGATTCTCTGTAGACTACGATTACGCAAGAACTAGTACCTACATTCCATTTAGTTATTTTTTCTTACTTTTAATTTAGGTGTTCCAGTTAAAATTAACACCCTGTATATGTATTTACGTATTATTAATTGCAGCCTCAAGGCCTTGGTTCACAATCTCCAAATGCTTAATCCACACTCATCTTTCCATTCTTCACACACATAGAACACACTCTATGAAGAAGTCATCAAGGCGGTTCAATTGGAAGATAAAAATTGATTACGCTTGCATATTTCGATGTACGTTACGAAAGTTTTATTTAACCCCTTGCATGACTATTTATTTTCTGATTATAGTGATTCTGGTAATAGACATTCTTTATCGTTCAAAATTTCATAAAGAAAAAAGAAAATATAAATTTATTGCATACCTATGTCTTCTTCAAAGGCTACATATCGACTATAACAAAATATAATTGTTGATTTTAAGGAAATCAATAATGTGCATATTTATTCGACTCTGTTTAGAATCTTCATGATGAGTCGACAGCGGATCTTAATGCAAAATAAATCTTTTTTACCAAAATTGCAACTGATTGGAGTGAAATGGAAATTTATTTTCTTCCTTAATATGTTTAATAGGCTGAAAATTATACGTCAGTATTTCTAAATCCTTTTGTTGTTTTTACTGTTTTAAATGACACCTACTCATTTTTATCATAACTGCATAAAATCCGCTGTCTAATCATGAGTCTGACTCGATATTACACTGTCCAACAAATTTCAACTTTTTTTATGATTTCAATATACTGTTGGCTCCTTCTCATAGAGTTTTTTGCGCTGATTCCGAATCTGTACTTAATTTTTCTCCTATACGCACAGTTTTTGAAAAACATAGCTTTGAAAAAAAAACGTATTTTTTAACTTTAAACAAATATTGTGATGTTATTATAAAAGATATTGAATTGTTCTTTACAGCCAAAGATTCTGTAGACTTTCCCGAATACAGTGATATCCAATATTAATACATTATGATTGTTTAAACATGTTTTTCAAAAACTGTGCGTATAGGAGAAAAATTAAGGACAGATTCGGAATCAGCGCAAAAAAACTCTATAAGAAGGACCCAACAGTATATTGAAAACAAATTTGGTGTTGGACAGTGTTATAGGGCAACGGACTAAAGATCGTGTAAAAATATGCTAGCTTCTGTGACAGGATGCACTATTAGAAATGAAATCGTGACACTGTTGTTTAGCATTCGCAGAACCGCTCTGGAAGTTTCTGGAGCCACGGTCGATTAGTCGGGGCAATAAGGTTTCCCGGTAGCTTCAAAGGTGGGTTTCGCAGGGCAAAAATTGCTCGGGGGCCGTCGGGGGACAATTTAAAGCGAGTCGAGCCGAAAAAGGAAGTTTGTTCCGGAATTCGATTTCACTGACTCACCTTATTCCATCCCCGTTGTCCCCGCAGCGCAGCCTCCGCTCGTCCTGCCTCGCCCACGCTCTGTGTTATTTTCACGAACAACAAACGTGGCTTCGGCACCGAAGACGAATGCCCGGAAAATGGAGGAACAGGAAATAGAAGGAGCCAAAAACAACGATCGGCTAAATCTTCCGCGCGGGAGAGACTGCACTCGATCGATGCAGTTCCTTCGAACGAAATTTCCTTCGCCGATTCCACGCGATGATTTGCCGGAATCGTTGGTCACGAACGGCTCGCAGAACAAGTCGAGCAGAAAGCCAGCAAAGTCTTTACCGCTGCGCGGGATCAGATTTAATTCTCTTCCCAGACGAGAACTGACAGAGGGAGATAGGGATCGAGAGACAGATTCTTTATTATTTAAACATCAGCGACAGGAACTGCTCGCGGACATCTTGAAAAGTTTCTCCGGGCGGGAGGTTAAACGGGGGTAAATAAAAGTTCGCGGAGACAGTTTGGATCAAATAATTATACGAGGTCCGCGAAAAAAATTAATTGGACAGTGTAGCGAGGGAAACGACTCGTACCCGGCCCTGGAAAAAGTAATTACAGCGAGTGCTTCTTTTATTTGGTAGACGGCCTCAAGTTTCAGCGGTAAGTTGGCAAAGTGCTTGTGGGCAACGGTTCCAATTGGATAGGTAATGAAATATTGTGATAGCGCGATGTTTAGCTTGGAGGATAGTCAGGACCCTTTGGAAGGACATTCTCATTTAAACATTTCAATTAGAAAATCAATTTTAGTGCGATTGTTGGAAATGTACAGGCATGTGTCATTCCATCATATGCGTCATTGATGGCTGTCTCGTTCGATTGCTATGATTAGATTGCGGATTTTTATGCATTTATGAAGAAATTTTGTGTCCCTTTCTCCTATAAATTATGATGTATTTGGTATGTAATCCAGTAGATTTTTACCCGGGGCCAAATACATCATAATTTATAGGAGAAAGGCACAAATGTTGAGTCCGGTAAAGTAAATAGCAGCCATATCGTCCGTTGTCGGAGGGTTAAATTAAAATTTAGGGATGTGTGAACGTAACGTACCTGCTCATTGACCCTCGTAATATAAAAGAAGTCTAAAGTCAAAATATTAACCCCGGTGTTTTTAAAGAGTACGTGCAGCGTCCGTGACAGTTCTGTTGACTTTTTCGAGGCACCTGGAAGGAGAGGACATCGGAAGTAGAATAAATAAACGAGAACGGATGACAGGGAGAAATGAGAAAGGATTGCGACACCTGCAAGTGTCCGTCGCAGCGATGGGTCCTGACGTAATTTTAGTGCTGAATCAGCAACTACTGGGAGTGAGCGATTCGTGAAGTGGAAAGTCCATTAACCGACATCCTGTTGGCCCCCTTTTTTCTCTCATCGCCTTCTCCGCCATCTACAACCTCCATTACGATAATACAGAGTCCTTGTACTCCGGCCTAGCGGTGGAAAAGATTAGCTGTGACCCGTGGATAATATCACGATAGAACGAATCCAGCGAACGCTTTCACGCCTGAACACTATCGAACCCTGCTAATATCGGAGATACTGAAAATTGAGAAACGCCTCGTGCAACATTTTCCACCTAACATTTCTATTCCCCTGGCTTTACTAGAAATCTAGATTTCTTATTATTACACTGCGGATTTTATGCATGTATGACAAAATTCAGTAAGCAAGTCGAATAATGTGGACAGATTAGAAAAAGTTAATAACATTGTTACGCCATTTTCAACTTATTAGAATTACAAAACGGGAAATTTAATTTTTATATCATTTCTGTTTCTGAAAATTGATTTGAACAATTTTCATTGCGCAGAAAAAGGTCAGTAGTCTACTTATAACTATTCTATTAAGCAGATATTGTTATGGGTTAGTGGAACTTTTAGTTTTCTTTTGGAAATTTTCCACAAAAATTTGGTGAGAACTATTAACACAAGCTTTATTGCAATGTTTTGTTAAACTTGTAACTTTTAAAATTGTTTCAAATATTTTTTTGAAGGGGCAGAGAGGGATTCCGACAAAAATCTTTGTATCAGGACAAATAATTCCATCCATATGGCTGATACAGCACAGACAGAGTGATACATCAATCAAAATTGGATACAGAAAACAGCTTATTCAAGATCAGTGTTTCGCAAATGAATGTGCTTGGGTCGAAGAATGGAATCGAGTGCACTATCGTGTTCGAACGCACCAAATATGAGTTATGGGTTCGCTCACAATCGACGGGAAGATTCATTGAATCCACAGTGTGGTAGACAAACAAAGTCTCGCACGAGGGCGATTAAATGCGCCTGACATGTCAAGACAGTGAGTAACTTGTCTCCATTAGTCGAGGCTGCGAACCAGACACGTATCGATCGTTCGCGCACGAAGGACTGATGACATAGATCCCTTACGATTCGTCTGAGCTGTTCCGGGGCAGATTCAAGGACAGAGCGCTGCCACCTTTAATTCTCGACGGGTTGTTTAATTCTCGAATAGCGGACGGGTCGCTAGAAAGTTCAGCTTCCGCGTCGTCCATTTTCATTTGACAGGAATCACATTCAACCCTTAACCGGGATACTCGAATCTCTCATGGCCCCAACGAAATTTCTGTCCACTAACTTTCGCTACTGTATTGTACGAAAATTGGAAACACAGTAGGACCGCGATTAACCGGCTTGATCGGGAGACAAACACCCCGGATAAGTTAAGACCCGATGGATAACCGAGACCCGAGGGACATTTAAAATGTATGACATTTTAGAGATGCAAGGGATGATCAGATAACTAGAACGAAAAGTCGAACGCGTTAAGACTTCCCATTCTTTGAAATGTTTATTGAAATTCGCTCAATGCGATTATCACGCTGGAAATTGGTGCTCTACAATTTTACCTCTAAATTCCAGTTGTATTATGAAATTTGACACCGCTCTTTGCGAACGGTCGCGCAGTCAACGGGCTAAACTGATCGCGCGGCCCGTTCCGAAACTCCGGCGAAATTATGCGGGGCCATTATTATGCTAATTTCATTATGCACCACTTTAACAATCCCGATCTATAAAACCTCGAACGATGACGAGAGCGAATTCATTCGAATTTCCCCCTGGATGGCCAGATGCTTTCGGCCGCTTTCGCCCAGCTTGCGAGAGCTTTTTGTCCGAGCATAGCGCGCCGCGTCGTCATTGGCCCACAGTAAAATCGCCTGTTAACTTTAATCGAGTTTAGAGTTATCTGCCGCGCTGCACGTACGTGAATAATTCGTGGCAGCCGCGCGTGACCATTCATTACTTGATAACCGTGTTTCGGGTCTTAACCCGGTCCCGATCGGTCCGCAAGGCTTTTAAACAGTTAGGTCATTTAGAAGAAATTGCCTAAGGTCTTCTATTAGATCTGTAAAACATTCAATATTTATACATACGCCTTTATGTTATAAAACTTTCCACTACATCGTATAATTCAATCACATTCCCTTTAATCATGTGCCAGTGATTATGAAAGTGGTTTATGTAAAAATTCTAAACAAACTAATCTTTTTGTTTATTATACGGGGTGTCTCAGCTGATGGAGAGCCACCTAAATATCTCCTTTATTTTGTATGACACAAATAATATTTATGGCACAATGTAAATGGAATCGAAGGAGGAATTGATATTCCTCCTCCTCCTGGTTTTCTCATAGTTTTTTCGGGGTCATCTTTATTCTTTATTGGGAAAACTTATTTCTTTTATTCCATCTTGTAGCGGCTGAAAAAATACATTTGAATATGCTTAAGTCATTACCTTCAGCTGACCTTGAGTACCAAAAGATGTGATACAATTTTACGATAGTATTGGGATTACATTTGAACCAGACAAAAAAATTGTTCTTCTATGATATTCCTATTTCGATACCATTTAAATTATGCCGTAAATATTTTTTGTGCCACTCAAAATAAAGGAGATATTTAGGCGGCCTCCTTCAGCTGAGACACCCTGTATACTACGTCGATTGACTTTACTATGTATAACTAAAGATTAGAGTTGTCACTATTCGACACGTGGTTAGTAAAATTGTAAATTGTAAATTGTAAATTGTAAAAAAACAACGTTCTTTTATAATTGAAAATAACACTTCGTAAGGGGGTAAACTCGTTTCCAGGATTGCTAGAGTGTGGGAGTCGCCTTCTTATTTAACGGTAACGCAAAGATGGAGTTTTTCAGTAGTCAAAGACGCTAGATAAAAGATCAATCTAGGCCGCAATCGCCCTGAGAAATCCTATTTTTACGTTGACAAGACGTAGTTTCCATTTTTCGCATGCATAAAGCTGCGCAAATAGCTATTTTCATAAGGCTGCGACAGTTACATGCTGCCGAATAATGCAAATTACGCCTCGCAAACGTAAAAATAGGATTTTTGAGGGCGATCTAGCGCTTTTGACTACTGAAAAACCCTATCTTTGCATTATCGAGAAATGAGAAGAGGCGCATCCCGTACCCTTGCAATCCTGGAAACAATAATATGAAGGCAATAATGGAAGACCCTGTATATAGTGAAGTAAAAAATTATATCCTCTATTACCATGGAGTTGTATATTATCATGGTAATATGTATTTTTATCAAATCGGACAAAATGAAGACATGACTTACAATTTCATGTTTGAATGATATTGTATGTTATGCTAGAATAGAAAATAATATACTAAAATATTATGTAGCATATTGGAATGTGATCTATAATGTACCAGAATACACAATACCATAGACTAGAATATGAGATATTATAACAAAAATATGTTACAATAAAAACAATATACTAAAATGTCATATGGAATACTAGTGTATCGGTATACATATACATATGAATAGAAACATATCAGAATATAATGTAATATACTATGATATATTATAACAAACTACAATATGCTATAATACAGTATAACATATACTAGAACATACAATAATACAATATACCTGCTTGTAATGTAATATAATTAGACTCCGCATTTACATTTAACAGAATTTAGTATAATTTTCATTTATTTTGGATCTACAAATGCTATTACCAATAAAGATAGAATTTTATTTGGTACCACTTTCCTCAAATTCGTCTACAAAAATTGCATATTGCATAAATTCACTCCATCTAAACCAATAGGATCGCAATGGCCCGCTATATTGACGCGTCCTTCACAAATAAATAAAGCTAAAAAAGAGCAACACATCGAAAACATTATATAATTATCAGGACCACCCCCCGAACGCGGATGTTGCCAAGTCAGCCGAAAAAAAGAAAATTCAATTCCTGGCGACCCACATTGAATCCCGCCCCCTGCCAGCGCTCCCCCAATGATCTAATTTCCTTTCATTTTTCTCCTCCGATCAAATACCGCAGAATTCTTGTCTCTGATTACCTCGAGCAGGCCGGCTTCTCGCATTTTAAACTGGACGCCAGCCAGTAACCCAGAAATGTATCTTCGAACATCACTCGTGTAATATTAGTCGAGGACCGCCTTTGACAGCGACCGACGTTGTCAGTGCTTTTGTCAGGGTAAAATCGGCGGACAAGGGCAAAGACAGGAGCGGAGCTGGCCCCGCCACGATTTGATCGGTTTTCGGTAGTTCGGGGGGTAAGTTACCCACTATCACCGGCGTGATTACCGTCAAAGGACTGTCCTCGAAGTTTGCCCATGTCATTTTGCGCGGTCCGTCAACTGTTAGCTCCGTGCTATGAATATTTATCGAGCCCACGGGACTGCGGCATTCTTGCCCTGTCCTCTGTCCTGTCCGCAGAAGAATTTCGGTATTGTTACGCTGAATTATCACCAGGGGACGAGAATAAGCGCGACGGTGCTCCCGGGATTAGCCATTGTTTGGGGAAACGGAGAGTGATCATCGTTTTAGGGGCAGTTCCTTAAGACTTTGATCCTTGAATTATTGGCAGCAGCCTGGCGAGTTCCTGACACGATTAGAACACACGGAGCGGCTGATGCTGCTAATGATTTCAACGTGCTAATCGATTCACTATCACGATCGTCTTCACAATTAGGGAGGACTAGGTTTGCATTCTTCCTTTGCCGTAAGGGGAGTGAACACTTTTCACACAGAAAATAATCCATCTTCATATTCTTTTTTCCTACCATCTACTGCAGCTATCGACATCATTTTGAATGAATGCATTTTAGCCAAAAACATTCGTGAGATACTCAACACTGATAACATCGTCGATATTAACATTTTCACCAATAGCTACTAATTCTGCTGATTTACATTATATTCGTCCATAATACCGTCAGATTGCTGAACTGTTGTAAATAGGTTAGTAAGGTTGCATAATGTGCCGGAGATTGTGTAAGCAAACTAATGAATATATCATACGCGAAATGAATCGGTAATAAATATATTATTGTTAACCGAGACATATGATAACAAGCTTTTCACTTACGTTTTGTAATATACAGGTAAATCTATGGTCTTATGATATGTGTATTATCTTTAATACATTAAAATTATTAAAGAAAGAATGAAATTTCTATTTAGCTCCTGTTTGTTAACAATAGATGAAATCAATTTTATTTTTCATGACGTTTCACAGTCTGGTTATTATCATTGCTAGGGTGTGAAAGTAAACGTTTTTCCAACATTTTTAATCAAGGGCCTTAGCCCTTCGTTCTTAAACGAAGAATTGATCAGATTTTGTTTGTAACAATGTTTATAGGAGATGGTTGTCTGCTATAGCATTACTTGCCTCTATTTATGGTATTTTTCTTAGAATATTACAGCCTTTCGACGAGGCTAGTATGTCATGTGTAGTGAACCATAATTAAAATTTGTGATAATTATAGACTATAGAAAGGTAATACTCGGGATGCGACGCGTTGATGTTTATGCGTGTAATTGCGAAAAACATCGGTAATCCGAGAGCAGTAGACGAAATTTTTACACCGGTTGTCGATAAAAGCACAGCGGACCGGTTAATTGGTCTTCCAAATTGCTTCGATAGCGTGGGCTCGGCTATTTACACCCGGAATAATAGAGGACTAATAGCTGCGTAGACGGTTGTATGTATATAGTCCAGACAACCGTATATGCTACCACACTAACGTATTACATTTTAATCCGGTATTACGGTGCAGGCTGTACATCATAATCTCGGATCGAGCAGCCAAGGCTAAATGTATTGCACGTGTAGCGGTGACTTCGTGGCTCGTCGGCTAACGTACCCCCGTAACTGGAACTAACTGTCGCGCTGGCCAAGGCTGTCGCACCACCTCGCTGCTGCCACCGTTTTGGTCAAGCCAGATCGAACTTTAAATTTATGCCCATACGCGATCTCGAATTACTGTTGCTCCACTAACTAGTTCCATCGGTTTACGAAGTAACAAGCCCTATTGAAAATTTCATGACCTTGCGCACGGCACTGAACCACATATTGCTTGATCCTATACTGAACCAACCTCGCCTGCTCCACTTCATTTTTCATCCCAATGAATACTGATTATAATTGTTTGAAGACCTTGCCAATAGTCTGAAGACCCTGTATGTGTGGTTATCAAAAATGTAATAAAATTAATTTATTCTTCTGTTCTGTGGGTCAAAGGTAACCCTTCTGAACCTTATACGTGATATACAGTGGTTCACGAAAGTATTCGAACGCCCTTCAAAAACAGAATAACTTTTTTATAATTGTAACAAACGACCTGATTTTTTATAATCAATTAGAAGCACTGGTTTATGAAATGATATGCAAAAAAGATTTTCCAAAAAATTATAATTTACAAAGTTACATGCAAAAATAGAAAAGTCATTTTTTTAACTTTTTTATTAGGGCCCTTAAAGGAAATGTAAAATATATGTTTTGTAGATCAATGTTAGTTATACAAATGCTCAGAATTTCATCAAAATCGATTAACATACACACGAGCTACAAGCGATTAAAAATGTTGAAAATCGTAGTTTTACGCGATTTTTGATCAGTTTCTGCTTAAAATCCACAACATCGTACATCTATCGATGCGTGTCGTTTTTTCCTGCGTCCACCGATTTCGATGAAATTTTCAGCATGTGTATAACTAACATTGATCTACAAAACATATATTTCAAATTTTCATTAAGAGCCCTAATAAAAAAGTTAAAAAAATGCCTTTTTTATTTTTGCATGTAACTTTGTAAATTATAATTTTTTTGGAAAATATTTTTCGCACATCATTTCATAAACCAGTACTTCTAATTGTTTATAAAAAATCAGGTCGTTTCTTACAATTATAAAAAAGTTATTCTGTTTTAAAGGGCGTTAGAATACTTTCGTGAGCCACTGTACGTGATTCTGATAAATAAATTCAAAGAACGACAATTTTCTGCTTATAATGCAGTGTTCGTTTAATTTTGCGGATGTTTCATTTCGACAAGTATGAACAGTTTACTCTTATTGTGCAAGATTGCCTTCCACTAGTCTGATCGTTGTAGTTTCGAATTGATCGAAGTAAAAAAATCCGTACACGTTCAAGGCTCGGAAAAGCTTCGTTTCCGCCTGCTTCGTTTTATTTGTTCGACGGTTGTACACACGTTGAATCAATATAACGCGCGAATAGATAGAGAAGTAGACGAATAGGACGGAAATACGGGAAGAGAATGTAGTAAACGATGATTCTAAGCACGGAGGACTATTTGTCAATCAGTCTAACCATCGATAGCGACCACTGCCGGTGGAAAGCTCTCCAATTGATCCGTTTCATTTTTTGTCTGAATTGTTTTCTTTATTCCCCTTGTTCCTCGTTCCCGTGCTTGCGATGTGTATTCAATAAAAAGACGTCTATTGGACGTTTCACGGACTACGGTGCATATACAGGCTGGGAAGTAGTGTTAGTGCATTGTACCTAACCCGACCAAGCTGAAAAATAACCCGTGTCGTTTGTAATAAATCACAACGCGCTTATTTATTCGAACTTCCGAGTAAATATGTTCTCCCTTCGTTCTCTTGTTTTACATTGCGTTAAAATATTGCTTTATCGTGCGCGTGTTGCGCTGCATATTTTCGTAGACGTGGTTATTGGAATTTGTTTTCTGCAGGGGCAGACCTGAGGTACTGATGATTGTGATCCACGTCAATTATTTTATGTTAATAACTAAACCGCGAATTTTGATGCTCTTACGTCATAGACGAGATAGCGAGGAATATTGCTATCATTATTTTGGATGTGAAATTATTAAGAGAAGAACAATTCGTTTGACTCCTATTTTGTGTAGATTACACATCAAATTTTTATCTTGCATACAAATCCGCAGTCTATTCACAACTTACAAGGTGTCCCACGTAACTGTCGCCCCGATTTTTCGGGCACTTCGCGCGCGCGCGCGCGAGTAGCTAGATGAAAAGATATTTGAAAAAATTCAAAAACGAAATTTGTTCCTGAACAATGAAGGTCACCTTGATTTTTTAAAATAGAACGACCTACTTTCTGTATCATGAATCGATTGACTATGGAATTCTGAGTATAAAAGTGTTGACCACCATATGTCCTAAGTCTAATAGTTAACGAGATATAATCGAAACAATTTTCTTTCTTCTTTGGATAATATCTCGTTAACTATTAGGTTAAGGACATATGGAGGTCAACACTTTTATACTCAGAATTTGATACTCTATCGATCTATGGTATAAAAATAGGACATTCCATTTAAAAAAAGAAAGTTGACCTTCACCACACCTTGGAGTGTCCACCGGGAAAAATAAAAGTCCCATCAC
Organism: Lasioglossum baleicum; assembly: GCF_051020765.1. Classification (NCBI taxonomy): domain Eukaryota; kingdom Metazoa; phylum Arthropoda; class Insecta; order Hymenoptera; family Halictidae; genus Lasioglossum; species Lasioglossum baleicum. Next base: position 3,746,225 of record NC_134937.1, read on the forward strand.
ATTATGTTCCCCTCGGTACTGAACAACTTTCATCTGAAATATTTGTGCGTATACATTAATATTATTTGAGGGATAATATTATAAATTTTATATAGAATTAATATTAATTGAGGGGTTAATATTATGGGTTCTTGTAATGAATATTTTTGGAGATATTCGTCTGTAACGCTTTATAATGTTCATCCTGTATATTAATTATTTTCTTTGTATGAATATGAAATTGATATAATACCTCATTCAATACTTAAATGTTGAGTAATTGTTTAGATACCAGCATATTTAATAATGTAAACAATATTTTGAATAATGGGAAAGCAATTTTTGGTGGTGACTCTCTGAGTCTAAAGGTTAATTATTGAATGAGGTATTATATCAATTTCATGTCTGCAAAAAGAAAAACGCCATATAGAATGGAATTATTCTTGTTAGGAAGAAATGTTTAATTTTCGAGTTAAAATAGCTCCGAGAGTGCAAAGGCTTAAACAGTATCTTGTACCATTTCACTACATTCCATCTCAACTCGAGTAATCCGCAGAATACGAACGTTAACGGACTTGAACTCAGCCCGTTAAAATGAATTTTTCAAGTCGGACTCTTTAATTTACGGTTATTAAAATTGTAATTATTGAGAACTGACACAACGAATTTGTTTCTCTGGACACGTACCATGATCAAAATCGCTAAAAATCTGAATAAAGACATCCTTGTCATAAAGTAATATAAAGTAGTCACTTTTAATACTCCGGAAATCTAGAGTGTTTTGATATTTCATATTATTTGCTATTATGCCTGAACGTTTGCTAGTTCCGTGAGCAACGCGCGGACTATTTGATCGGTTGTCGGCACCTTCATGGCAAATTTCGATTTCCTTTTGTAAGCCACGTGCGATTTATCCGTAACATCCCCAAAATGATAGCAGGTAAGATCAGGAACGTAGGACGATACGTTGACAGCATCTTCTCTCTGCGGTAGCGTTTCGTTGATCCTCTCACGGATGTTTGGGTAGAATTTCATGTGTCCTTTCTCGTGGGAAGGACACACGTACAACCACGACAGTTGGCGATGCAAAGTTTCCCAATTCGAGCGGCTGAATGGTGCACGAAATGCGCTCAAGAGCATTCTACGCGTTCCACTTGGCTTTAGTATATTTGACATGTCCATCTCACCTATAATAAAAACGTTAGCTTCATCATTGACGATTGATTTTTGGACATTATGTCTATCAATGCATAACTCATAATTTCTATTTATAATTGTTACCATTTCCAACTTTAAATTTAGATTGCATTCGTTTTATCTACCGGGGCCCTACTGATAGAATTTTCAATAATTTTGATGTGCCAAAGGGTAGCTGGAAAATCTTCTTTTACATAATAAGCTCGGATGAAATGACATATGTTGTTCAGGTCATCTTTGTGAGTGACCCCCAAGAGCTTTTAGCCGTCGCTTGTTTTCTGTTGAACAGTTACGAACAAAAAAAGTTTCAAAAATATAACAGTTATTTTAAGTATTGAAGGTTAAAATGACTAATATATGCGTGGAAATGAACTCAATTAGACGTATGTAAGCATGTTGGTCTGGGTTAGGTTTGGTAATCCGGCCGGTAACGTACGTCTAATATAATAACACATATACCGAATCAAAATGCGGAACATTGTGAGCGTAGTCGGGTCTCATTGACGCTTAACGGACGGCCCCCAATGTGTCGGTATTTAATCATTTATTAAACATTTAGGTGGTATGATGTATGTATGAGGTATATTATACCAATTTCGTATCCATGAAATTTGAGAAATCATATGTAGGAAATGGAAATATTCTAGGTCGGAAAAATGTTTAATTAAAATTGCTCCGAGTGCAATGGGTTAATACATAGCTTCTGTTTGAGATCACTAATAAGGGTCTCACTCGTGATTAAACGGGAACGGGTTGAAGGAAATGAATTAACTATACAGTGTCTCAGGATGGGTGGTACTTACGAGCGGAGACATGAGCCGTTTGCAAACATAAGTAGAATGAAACAAATAACACTTTTCCAATTAATATTTCGTTGTAAAGAAACTGAAATTTAAAAATTCGATGATTGCGTCTGTTGTCGAATAGGAACCTGCTGACGCGTCTGATCATGACCAACTAATTCTACTTCTTGAAAATGCTATCTAAAACTCGTTTTTTCAAAATCCTCTGAGATGAGCACTTCTTGTCGAACAAACAATAGGCAAACAATTTTCGTCATGGGTCCCACAAACTCAACCCGTTAAACCGGAAGAGAAACGCTACTTTGCAAATATGTTTGCAAATATGTACTGACTTCTACTGTAGGTAGTGATGGGATCTGTGACACTTCGAATCGCTTCGATCCAATGTTTACGACGAAACATTCGAATCACTTCCAACATAATTCGAAGCTTAGAACTCTTGAAGATCTTAAAAGTTAAAAAAAGTTAAAAGAACTTAAAGTCTTGTGTGTGTGAAATCCAAATCTAGTACAGACCTAATCATTTACACGTAAAGTTCTTTGCGATTATCTCGTAAAATAAAGCCGACCGTCGAAAACTTTAGCAATAAGCCTTCCTAGCCTTAAAAGTAACTGGTAAATGGTCCCTTGTATAAATGACAAGTTTCATTTTATTTAACCTTTGTACGGCTCCTACTGCAATACGTGCTCTACTAGAGCTAACACTCATTTCTTATGAAATAATTTTTGTCATTCAATAATTGTGAAATTGACACTCTGGAAACGGTCATGTTGTTAGTGTTAAAGGGAAATGTTGTTAAAAATGGTGACTTTGACAAATTTCAACAAATTTCAAGGTCATTCAAGTCGGAGAGGAGGTATCACTTCGACAAATTCGAAAGACTTGAAAGTCTTGAAAATTTTAGGAGTCTTGATCAAATCTCTTCGAATAAATCTCGAATTGATTCGAAATGATGTAGTGATTGATTTGTTTGAAAACTTGCCAAACAGAGTATTGAATGCCCATCGCTAACTGTAGGTCGCGAAACTGTCGCGTCGGTAGGAACGTACGTTCAAAATTGGAGTATCGGAAATGGCTGAGCAGTAGGAATTCTTCTTCGACGAGAATCTCGTATCCGAAGACGTCCATGTCACGTAGCGCCCAGACGACGGCGGCGTTAACGAACGTGTGAATATCCGGGTCGATCGTAACGTTCATCTGCGTCATCGTGACTTCCTCGCACATCGCCTGGAGGATCAGCGAGCAGATCAGAAGATCCACGTTCGGCCAGTCGAACGGCAGCTGCTTGATCGACTGCGAAATACGGTTCTTGATCTCCCTTAACTGTTCCCTGGTCTCCGATACCCGCCGTTGCTTGTCCCGTTTTTCGCAAGCGGCACTCAGATCGAACTTCCCCGGCAAAAGTGTCCTGCCGTTTCGGTCGGAACGAGAAGAAAAGAGAAAGAGAACGATAGTGAGAGTCAGAGGGGGACGAGGGGAGAAGAGTGGGGCAATTAAAAACGGCCAGGGTCGAGGGAAAAGAGGGACAGCGAGGGGTCGCCCGGTCAGCTCTTTTGATAATGAATCCCCGTACGTTTGTATGACGCTTTAAAAAATTTACGACACTTGCTTTTTACCGGGGCGAAACGAGACAGGGGAGAAAGAAGCCGGGCGAGGGGGCAGGATGGGGGAGGAGCACCGGCGAAAAATTTGAATAATTTATTTTCTCGGCCGTTCTTCCGAGAACGCTCGCGAAATAAATTCTCATTAATTTCGCGGATGGAGGGGATGCCGCCAAGAGAACGTCGTGATACCGTGTACTCTCGGCTTCGTGTTGCTTAATTGCTTCTTATAAATGCTCGTTTCGCGGTGCTGGTTTCGCACGCCGACGAAGAAATAGCAGTGGGAGATGCAAATTTGATGGATAACGGGTTTGGCGTTGTTTATTCGAGTCGAGAGAGAACCCGTATAATAGATACCCATATTTTTCTGTGTGAAAGGATTTGCTTATCCAATCTGACTTGCCCGATTATCGAATTTTCTATGATGGCTCTTTTATAGTGTGGGAGGATATTATAAATTTTCTTAAATGTCTAACTAGGTTGAAGCAGTTGCTCTGTTTGAAATAATTAATCAGTCAGTAATAATAATTAGTCAATAATGAACACTTCAAACAAAATCTACGAAATATTTGTGTTATTCGCTACTTTCAAGTGGAAATAAATTTCTCTGTTCTTCAGTTATCAACATTTAATTCTTTGAAATCATTAGGCCGTAAACTCGTTCGGTTATCTTGAATATCTTAATAAAGGAAAAGTTGTTTATTAACAAAGTAGAACAGATAATACAGTTGGTAATCTGTCGATGTTAATGCCTCCTCTCCGATTTTAATGACCTTGAAATATGGTGTCAAGATCGCCATTCTGAACAACAATTACCCTTTAATATTTTTTGCAATAATCTCGTCAACTAAAGCCGACCGCCGGAAACTTTAAAAAAACCTTGACAACAGATTTCAAGGTCATTGAAGTCAGAGAGGAGGTAGCACATCGACAAGTTTACCATACAGTTATCTGCATTTGTAATGAATCATAAAATGTCATGAAAATGATGCTCAATCGTTAAAATTAAAACATATTTACATTTTTCACCGAACGATTTTATGTATGCTACAACCTATTAAGGAAAGAAATTTGAATCACTGTGAAGAATATCATACGGCCAGGAGTTATATTCATGAATGAGCGATCTTTCGCGGTCGTTGCACTCCGAATTATTCTTCAATTTTGTTGAGAGTTGTTACTCCTTACTATTTGACAGGTTTTTTATTTGAAATTTACTTCATATAGTATTACATATAGTTCTTAAATTTTTTGTAATTTATACTTGTGGAACTTATATATCTGTTTTTAATTAAACAAATAAAAGAAGAACCAAATACGTATAAGAACCCGTTGTATTAACATTTGTCTTTCTCTGATGTCGACTGTCGAGTCAACTCGACGAAAGAGTGCAACGGGTTAATAAAGTATAAACACTGAAAAATCTGAAATGAATTTTTGAATTTACGCACCTGACCGGTGACCGAGGTCTTCTGGGTACAGCAGAAGCGCGGTAACCACTTTCGGGAGTAGTAAGCGTAAATTTCCTGGCTTCCGGTGTAAGACTGTATGGTAAGTATCTGAAAATCACGCGTATGTTTAAGAAAATGATTAAAAATTTGCACACTTGTTGCACCTATTAGGGAAAGTCTCACAGGATAAATAGTACACGGATTTGTATGCAAAATAAAAATTGTCCGTGTTAATTACAATATACAGGACCTATATTATTTCTTCCCTTCACGTTAATAGGTTACAAACAATACAACGGTATTTGAAAATTCCTTTTCATCATAAATGCACAGAATCCGCAGTCTATTCATAAGCCCAGCAGAATTAACTATACTGTAAATATATATATATATATATATATATATATATATTAATGCGTTCCTACAATTGATAATATTATTTCAACAAAATTATCAAACGTGATTAGTGCAGACACATCGACCTTGACGATGCATGCGCAAACAAATACTGGTAACAAATATTGTAATTCCTGCAACATTTATCGATGTTTGTTAACAAAGCAACATTGTTATTCGGAAACTCGTTGAGCTCGAACGACCGCAATAAAAGTGACTTCATTCCTGTATATCCACAAGCTGTTGAATAATCAATGGTAAATGGATCGTGTAAATATTGCCACTACATTGCGTGCAACACAAATAATAAAATGCATTATTCTTGCTACCAGAAAAGAAAAAGAGCGAATAAATCATATCCAAGGGAAAGGTTTTACAGATATACAGGGTGAACCAGATAAAGTGTTACAAGCTGTTTTCTCGGAATGTAATGAAGATGTTGACATCATTTCTTTTTCTAAATTAAATGGTTAAGGAGGGCTAATATTTTAGTATGTATTGAATTTTTTCGATTAATTTTTTTGGGGAGATAGGAGGACCTCAACATTTTTAAAAATGGAAAGTATTATTGATTTTTTGTTATTGTGATATCTCTCATTAAACTCAATAGCATTTAATTGAACGCTCAAGAAAGATAACTTACAAAGTGCTTTGTAAGTATCGAGAAGCTTACGTTACTGAGGTTGAAATCGTCGCGCATGCGCGAGAAAAGTTGAGCTCAATCGAAGCACTGATCTGTATGCGTTTATCTGAGACGGGTAGCTATTTTTTTGACCTTCAAAGGTCGAGCCGAACGTGAAGAAAGACAGCGCGTGTAAAGAAAGACCACGCGCGGACATTTTAACTGTGCCGGCGATTGCGACTCTCCGCGTCTCTTTCTTTCTCATACGCTGTCCTTCCTTGCGCCCGAAACTTTCATCGTCAATTAACCACTAAATACAGTTGAAATTGCATCGTGTTTGGCCTTTTTTAATCAGAAAAATGCCACAAATATATTGATAAAAAGTTTCATAAAAAAATAAGCAATAATAAAAAAGATTAAATATTGGTGTTACATTGTGAGGACGCACGGGCCTTTGAACTTTGAAGATTTTGCCTTTGAAGATTACTAAAGTGGAGGGGATATTTTTTCTGTGTTTATCTGCTACAGCTTTTATGCGTTTATAGAGGATTTACTGTAATAGGGGAACAGTAACAGATTTAGCAAATTTAAGCGAGCACTACTGCGCTGCGTCTGAATCGCCAGATCAGGGGAATTGACTCAATTTGAGGGAAAAAAGTCCGTCTCTCTCTTTCTGTTACTGCCGGATTAGTCATGTGACATTGTGAGATTTGCGCGGCAGAGACAAAACGCGTCACATGACCGGGCCGTGGCAGAGATGGTGGGAAATAGCGTCGCAGAAGGTGAAGGTAGCTCGCAGAGTGGGGACACAAGTATTAATCTGGCGACTCGGAGTGCACTGTCAAAAGCCACGACGGTTGACTATTGAGGAGCCAGGGTCTTCGAAAAACAAAGTATAACGATTTTCGTTCGTTTAAACTGACCGGCCGATCGAAAAGATTACGGCATGGGTTCATCCCGCTTAGCTTGTTGGACTTTTTGGATAGGCGACGACGACTAGACGGAAATTGCGGGAAATGTAACTGCAATGGCTTCGCTCAATTACTGTGGCTGGCCTTTCGAAGACGCTGGTTGCGGCTTTGCTTTTCCTCCAGCTTTGCCAGCCCCTTTGGTAGCCGGTGATTGGACGGAAATTGCTGGAAAAGTAACCATAACGGTTTCACCCGGACGTGGTCGATGGATCGAGGAAACCACGGAAGTACGTTAATTTTACACGAACATGGACGATCCTGGTTCCCAATTCGCCATTAAATTTTAATGACAGAGAACGTCTTCCGTCGATATCCCAATAAATCCCCTTTGGATCCCTGTGCTATACGAACATCTGCTGCAAAATCTTTTCATTTTGAATTTTCGTATAGGATAATTGTTCCAGTAGGCAACCGTTTAGGGTCAGTGTGTCGTGTAAAAGTGACAGAAAATTTTTAAATAGACCAAAACTTTATGTTTGCAACAGAACTCATTTATGTTGCAACGTAATGTTACAACTTCGTTTAAAGTCGCATATTAATCTACCTAGACTCATGTCAGACTGTAAACTTCTACTTTCAGAATGTTTCCCTAGTATTTTTCTTTCGTAAATGTTAGAAATTCAAACGTCTCTACGAGGGTGAGTTGAAACGAGGTTACAAAGAAATAGTAGAACCACAGGGTATAAGAAACAGCACGGACCCGACAGTTTTTCTTAGATGATGGCTTTACTGTATATTAGTGAATAATAACAAAAATAGATTTTCCTTAATCAACATTGTTGTAACTAGACTGCGGATGTTTATACATTTTCTAATTATTGTCGATAAATTTTAAGAAAGTGGAATTAAATAAAATCCTACTTTTAATGGGATCAGCCGTTGTAGATCCAAATCAAATGATAATTGTACAAAATTCTATCGCATTTTATATTCTAGCCTTTTGTGAACATTTTCGTAAGCCATAAATGCATATAGATCCGCAGTCTATAACCTATAAATTATTTATTATGAAACCATAATATCGTTTGATTTTCGAAAGAAAATTAGATCGCACTGTTACCATCTTTTGTTGAATTACATATTTGGGCCGGAAAGCCAATTTTTTTTATTTCAACCCAATTTATTCTTATTATTTTATAAAGAATAAATAATAAGAATAGTAAGTAGACAGCGGGTCTTTATGCAAAAAACAAATTTTCTACCTCAATTACAACAAACAAATTCTTTAAATTCTTCTAATATTTTTACTGTGTCACATTACAGCTACTCATTTTTGTCATACATGCATAAAATCCGCCGTCTAATAATGAGCGTATCTGGATACTCAACAATGTAGGAAAGGTGAGTGCTAATATAATGGTTGAACTGGCTTCTGCATGAAATCAATGAAGTGAAGTTATTCATTTTTATTTCAATGAATCGACTTTTCGCGATGCGAACTGGTGCTCGTTTTTCAAACAACGCGGGAACTCGAGATGATTGAAGCAGCCTGGAATTACAAATTCGTCGGATGACGTGCGGATATATTACCATACGAGGGAAAACATTTCACGATGCGAGGTTCTGTGAAATATTAGCCACCAAATGTTGCGAACGCGGTTGTCATGCTTCTTACAGAATCTATGATAGACACGTCGTCGAGGCATTACTGTGAACCGGAGGCCATACATCACGTAATTGTACTAGAAACAAACCGCAGAACTTCATCCAAAATCAAAATTTTTTCAACGAAATAAAATAATCAAATTTACTCTCTCTCTCAGTTATGAACTTATCAAATATAAACTTATTGTTAGTTAACACTTCATACAATTTCATTTGCCAAGTTCATAACTGGGAGAGAGTAAATTTGATTATTTTAATTTTCTAATGGTTTTAAAGGTTGTAAATACATAAAAAAATATATTAAAAAAACTTTTTAAAAACCACGCTTATATTAAATTGCACTAAAAAGAAGAAAATAATTTTTTTACACATTAGCGACAATAAATAAAAGCGTGGAGTGCTAAACTATATTGACGCAATCTTCGTTCCCACAAAGATTGTTCCAGAGAACTATCCACCAATAATTTTTTTAGAGATTAGCGACAATATAAATAAAAGCGTGGAGCGCTAAACTATATTGACGCAATCTTCGTGGGCGCTCCACGCTTTTATTTATTGTCGCTAATGTGTAAAAAAAATTATTTTCTCCTTTTTAGTGCAATTTAATATAAGCGTGGTTTTTAAAAAGTTTTTTTATATATTTTTAGTCTTTACATATCTTGTAATCGATTTTAATTATACCACTTCAACCAGTAAATTCACCCATCTTTTGTAAAAGGAAAAATATTGTGTCATGGCGGTAAATTATGTAATTGGATCAAAAATTTGAAAAGTTGCAGTCTTTTTTGCTTCGCTTGCATTAGTGTAAGTCTCACCGATACTCGACCCTTCGCTGGTTCAAGCGTGTTTACCGCTTGACGATGGAAAGGGATGCAAGGGGATCCCCCTCAGTGGTTGGGATAAAATTTTGACAGTTACGGTAGACACCTTTGAGACAGTTACGGAGAGAATACTGTAGTTCTTATATTTCTTAGGTCCTAACGAAATTTTGGTTTACTCTGTCTACCACCGAACGAATTAACGTTGAAATCTAGTCAGAAAATTGTGTCGGCCATACATGACTGACGTGGTAGTTAACAGGAACATGAAATGCAGTATGCATGGCAGGAAAGGTATGTAAACACGTAACCAATAAGATGGAAAACTGTATCTATCGTATCAATGCGTACAATTTGTGAGACAAGAAGGGGTCCGTAGTGTCAGGCTCCTCGTGGGGTTCACTCAAGGCGGAGTACGTTTTGCAACGTTCTAGACTCCATAATAATTTGGTTTCCTTTTCTTTCTCGGCACGATCCGTTTCGTCCTCCTCAAAGCCATCCTCCCACGACTGATAATCCTCGGTGTCCCCGATCTCCGCAAACCTCTCTGGAAACGGAAATATAAGCGGTGTGCATACACGATTCGAACGGCAACCCATTTTCCCTCATTCGGGCAGGAGGAACAAGAGGTACGATGCCTGTACTTGCTACCCCGACCGTAATACAGGGTTATTGCGCAAGAAATACACAGTTTCAGCATTTCATAATAAAAGAACTGTCGAAAACATTGAAACGTGCCTTTTATTGTTAGACTTCATTTGTAGGAATACTCTACTTGTTTTAATAGCAATCATTTGGAAGGGGAACTACGACCTTGACTTTTGACATTGACATTAACCATCTTATTGTTGAGGTCCACATTCTGAACAACTTCTACCTATACGTGTTGCTGCCTCTTAGACTTGGTTTCTGAGATACTCGCAAAAATACCTTCAAGTCAAGGTTGGATTACGCTTCACCTTACGGGACCAACATGGCGTCGCCCTTAGCTGTCAAAAACCTGTCTGTTTTACGCTCGCTCGGCTAAACTCTGCTCCCTCGAGTTTACTAGAGTTTACTAGCGTTTCACCTCGAAGCGTGACGAATCAGCCTCATTCGCTATCCCGCAATTGTGTACACAGTGCGCCTAAAAAAGTTTTCACTTCAAAAAAATGATCCTATAAGTTTGTCAAGGTTTTATTTCTTCCAAAACTTCTTATTTATTGATGATATTTGACTTTTTACAAGGTTAGTCTAAATTCGTATTGAATAGATTCATTGAAAACGAAATGAACTTTCGGGACAGCCTAATACAATGAGGCAGCAAGGTGAAAGGAGAACGAGTCTTCGATTGCGAATTCGTGAATCTCGGCCAGCCGTGTAAAAATCCACGATATTTATTTTATACGATCAACGAATCATCAATCGTCATTCGCCGACGTAACATCGATCACGTTTGACACGATTTTTTGGGAGTCGACCAACGCAATCTCCAGGGAATTCAATGCTCTGAATTTCGACCGTTTCATTGCAATGCGTTCGCCACGATGATGCGTGCACCTATCCATAAATGCTGTTTCTATTGACACGCGGCAGCTCTGCCGCTTCGTTTCTCCATTTTCTCTCCGGTACAAATTTATTAACTGGTTTTTGTATATTTTTTGTACGAACAGCGTGGTACCAACTGTGCGGTTACGTACGAAGTCACGTTGTCATGCCATTCGCTTTCAGATGGAAATTCGTTTGAGGTTCGGGCTTACAAAGTGAAATTGAATAATTAATTTAGCGAGACGAAATTATTCGAAGTCTCGTGAACTTTTTTCGAATGAGATAATGAGCATTATATTTCAACTTTTCATTGTTGAAATTGTGCAAGTTTAACGAATTTTCTCAAGGTTAAAAAACGTTCGTACCATAATCTCCCTATTTTTTCCATATTCTGCAAAGTTTCAGCTTTCATTAAAAAACCAAATTTCATCGCTCTACCTCATTTCTATCGAAAGTTCTTTGATTTTGAAAAAGAGTTCGTCCACATTGTCTACTGTGCGCCGTAGGACTGGGTGAGTGAAATATGAAAATATGATAGCAAAAATCAGTAAAAATTTTGTTTTTTCCATGATGAGGTCTTCGACGATAGAAAACTCACCCTTGGGACGCTGACTGATGGGGGCACCAGAAAGTTTTAGTTTCTTTTGCAGAGCAGCATCGATATCGTCTGGTTCAGCCAATGAATCTTTCCATTGCAATGGATCCTGATATTCCCTTTCCAAGAATGGCGGATACAGTCGGCGCATTATCATGGTGTTCCGACGGTGCTTCAGACCCATTGCACTAGGACTCCACCTGACCATATTGGTCGTTTTGAGCTACCACTTTCTCTCGAATTACCTGCGAAAGGCAGATAATCGACGGTTTTTGTTGTGTGGAAACTGTAGTCAATTTACAAAGACTCAATTTAAGAAGCTTTCTCCATTTGGCAATGATTTTAATGCGTTAAAATAGCATAGATATACTACTGGACTGCGGAATTTCATGTAAAATTGAAATTGTCTCCATGAATTACAAGATATGGAAGCTACGTTGGACATTTATCTCTTTTCTTAATAATTGCAATTGATTGAAAACTACACAAGATTATTTTTAAATTCCTTGAGTATGTTTACTGTTCTGCCGGTTCGATTTACTCATTTTTATCATAATTCAATCCGCAGTCTAATTATTGGATTTAATTGTATCAGACCAATGCACACACACAATGTATTAAATATTAGACAGCTGATCTTTCTGCGAAATTTAATTTTCATGGTATCGATGATTCCTATATATTAACATTGAGTCGTAAACAATCTTAAACTTCATCGATCTTTACATTTTATTATTCTTCATATTTTTATGTACCATATAAACGCATGAAAATCCACAGTCTAATGATTATTTTAATCTCGTCTATATTAGACATAAATTCGTAACTTGCAGTAATTACGACTTACAAAATCCTAACAAGAATTTCAATTTTAATTAGATTTCGCAGGTTATGCTGTCACAGTCATGTTTTGTCAGACAAATGCCCAGCAATCGATAGATTATATGATAGCTCGAATATTTCGAACGTTTCATTCGATTGGATATTTTCAACTTTAACATTTTTCTTCAAATGTAATTCAGCATTTTCTTCTCTTTTAACTCGTTCTGTTTAAGACGAAACATTTTAATGTTTATTTTTATAACGCGTAATAACAGGTTTTACAGGTGTGCGGTAAATTTCGTTGCGCTTCTTTCCTTTTTGCATATCTATAATGACGAAGTCGTAAAAGCTCAAAGCATTATAGTAACGGTCCGGTGGTAGATGAAACCTAAACTGACGATACTAAAGCCGTTTGAAACCGCGCTGTTCATACTATGAGATCCTGGTATCAATCTCAGTAGTTGCATCAAGCTTTAAACTGCAGTATCTTCATCCATTAACCCTTTGCACTCGGAGCTATTTTGTCTCGAAAATTAAACATTTCTTACGACCTAGAATAATTCCATTCTATATGATTTTCTTTCTTTTTATAGATATGAAATTGATATAATATCTCAAACAGTACTTAAATATTTGGTAATTGATTATATACCAACATATTTAAGAGTGTAAACAATATTTTGAATAATGGTACAGCAATTTTTAGTGGTGACTCTGAGTCACTCCTAAGGTTTGACCCCTTTACCATTTTTTTACAGTTACAGTGATTAAAACGTCTTTGTCCCCAAAAATGTCGTAGAAGGGAAAAGAAAATTTATATTTTTTGTATGGCTACATTTATTTTAATTCTTAAATAATGATTTTCTTAGATAATGAACAAACGAATCAAATTTTATTTCATCTAAAAAGAAACACAGCATTCATATTTGTTAGACTTTGTTAAACTCTTCATGACGAGGCTGATTCATTAAAATACGGCAAGGGGTTTAACTTCAATATGGAAACTGTTGCTTTCCGAATTATTTCACGTTTTTCATTTTTTCACCGCCGGAGTTCGCGATTGAAAAATAGAAGAAAACTCTGTAGGATGTGGTTCGCTATCTGGAATACCTCCGATTTTCTGCGGAATTATTAGACGTGATTCAATAAGGAAAATATGGCGAAAACTAGTTTTTGCCTTACAGATGAGGCACAGGATTGAATCCTTTTATTATATTCTATCGATATGTGTGTTTTCAACATTTTAAAGGAAATTTTTCTTTTAGTTTCATGACGTTAATCGTGCACCACACAGGAATGGTAACTCTGTAACTGTATTCTTCTAGGATGGACCTTAATTTTTGACCAGCGAATACAATGCACGCCACTATGCAGTATTGTTTCTTTAGGTGAGACAAAAATTTGTACAAAGTTTGAGATCGATCAGTTAAAAGGATCACGTGGCGTACTTCAATTGAAAATTTTGAAAATTTTGAAATTCACCTTAACTATATGGAACATGCATATCGTTGGATTTGTCTTTTTTTCTGAATAGGAATATGGAAAAATTATGTGACCTCCTTTAAATAAAAATAACTGTGACCTTGAAATTTCGAAAATATGATTTCCAAAAATTTGTTTAATTTGCCATTATATTTACCTTGCGAGTTATAAACGATCAAAAGTGGTAAAAAAGCCGAAGTTAACCAATTTCAATGAAATTTTTAGAACGTATAATAATTAATACGAGCTGGCCAAACACATCTTTTAAATTTTCGTTATTGACCCAGCTAAAAAAGTAGTAAAAATCAATTTTGACTATTGTTTTTCACAATTCCGACCAAATGCATTTTTTCAACATATTTTTTAGACGTCATTCACTGAACTAATTCTTCTAGCGTTACACAGAAATTGAAATAGTTTGTTACATTCATAAAAAAGTTATTCTGCTTTAAAGTGTGTATGATCAGTTATGTTCTTAACTGTATTCTCTGCTTTGGTTACCGTTGAAAATACTATTGACCCATAATCTGTTAATTCATTAACGTAGAATGAAGTCAAAGTTTCCTTTAACATGTAATACTAATATGTGAGAGCCTAGTAGATTATATTTACTATATGTGTATAACTAAATAACTAATCTTCAAAACTTGAAGTTTTCTTTCTATAGAACTAATCCAGTCAGCAAATTATTAACTCTTCTACAAATCCCCTATAAGTCGAATTTTCGTAGGGTACACCTCTCTTTCTCGAAGACTTCGATAACTTGAAGCCTCTATAACCCGAAGATTTTAGTTCTCCCCTTGAGATTCGAGTTATCGAGGTTCGACTGTAGAATGAAATTATTCTAGATTGGAAGAAATGTTTAATTTTCGGTTTTCAAAGGGTTAAAATCGACACCTCGTGAGCACTGTTCTCATTGTTCCGCGATTTTCTGGTCAGGTACGCCGCAGTTAAATCGTTTCCATTGATAAGTCGAATCCCAGTATTTCATCGTTGATCGAACTGTAATTATTCGACGCGTTGTAATTAAGACAGGGCCCCGACGTGCACGAAATGCGAGTGATTTCCGTCGAAGCAGCGATCGGACCAGATCGATGATCGAGCACGAGACATTGACAATAACATTGCGTCATCATTAGTTCTTCGTCAATGGCGGGGCGTCCCTCCTATTAGCAGGTCACGTAAAGACCGTCAATTAACGGCCGTCCTATTAGCACCCCACACCGGCTGTCCGGCATAGACAATGCGCACGTTACCAGTCGGTAATAACGTAAATCATAATTAAACGTGCTAATTAAGCTGCGGTGACTGGAGGAAGTCAGCTCGGGATAGCTCGCAGAGTTCACTTGGACGGTCTTAGCTGTTTTCATCGAGACGCTACGGGAAAACGTGACTCTCCTTTTGTTCGCAGAGCTGTTACCAGAACCAGTCGCAATTATTATTAATAATTACATCGTCGCTGCGAGATTCGTTTGAATGAAACGAACGCGGGCCTCTGGCCTACGTTATTGTGACACTGCCGGATCTCTGACATTATTTCGCGGTGATTAAATAGCTCCGCGTTATTGCCGCTTTCAGCGAGTCGACGAGCGCCGCACCTCACCACGCCTTGCCTCGCTGCGTCGCGTTGTTATAAACAACCAGAATTTCAAGGATTTACACGGTACGTTCGTTACGGGCAAGGATATTTACCGCGGGCACTATTAAAAGAACGTGATCCTTTCCGCAGAAGCTTCGTACCTCGTAACCTCGCTCTTTTGTTACTACCTCGCGATTTATTTTGTTGAACCATGCCGGAGAAATTACGGTGTTGCCGGTGAACGGGAACAAGCACTAGTGAGATTCAAGGAAAGGGTCTCGTTTGAATAACAAAGATCCAAGAACTCTTCAGTGGAAAAATGTTAGGAAATCCCGTGTCCTGGGCGAGTAAAGGAACGATAATGCTGAAGTATGAAACTGAAAATAAGTAGAAACTATAAGGTAATAATAACAGCAATTTCTCTTTCCTCGCTGAAAAAAGAACTCTTAATTGTTACAATGAACTTTACTTTCAAACCAAAGATGGAAGTGATCATTTTGATTCACCCTACTGTTTTCTTCCAGTTATTTCTAACCATGTTTGACGCGTTTAATACTGTTCTTCGATTGTGTGATATATTTCTCATATTTATAAAAAAAATTATTGTTATAAAATACGGTTACATTAATTTAATTTAATTACTTCCAAAGAGATTGAAAAACTGCACATATTTAAAACAATTAAAAAACAAGGTTACTTGTAATGAAAGTTTCATTTATAATCTAAAATACTGCATTTTCATTTGTCCATGAACACAGTGTTGCGGAATAAATAAATTCATTTAAATAAAAATTTAAATAACAAGTTATTTGTTATATGGATATTAAAAAAAAGCAAAAATAATTATTTATTATTTGCGCATGTCTACATAGAATTATTTAAAATCATAAAGTTAATTTTTATTTACAAATACAATTTCAATTATTATTGTATTGAAAAGGACTATAAAGTCCTTTTTTATTATTTATTATTTGTATTGAAAAGGAATGAAAAGGTCGCTATAGCACACAAAAAACGCGCAGGTGTTCATTGTATATACAAAATACAAGAAATAAGAGAAGATCAAAAACTATTTATTTGATTTCCACCTCGATCCAAATAATAAATAATCTTTTATTTGCAAATAAGAAATAATAAACAGATCACTTTTGGAATTATTTAAATTACTTTTATTTAAGTAAAAAGTTTAGTTATTATTTGCAATTAAAATCACACGTTTATTTATTATTTAAAATAAAATTTTCCCAACGCTACCCATGAAAAGCAAATAGTTATTTCCAATGTTTCAAGGACAAACGAAAACAGTGTCTATTTGGAAGTGTATAATTCGACTAACCCACTTGGAAAAAGCCCACTTTATTAGAAATTTTTATTCAAATGAAATTTTTGCTCAACTCTGAATATGATAAATAATGTCAGGATGAAGCGGAAATATTCGGCTTAATTTACTTGTGAATCTCCAAATGCTGTTCAATTTAATCGTTTAAGTGTTGAACCGAGTTAATTCCTTCCATTAAAAATCGAATTAAGCTTAATTCATATTTGCTCGCTGCTAACGCAAATGAAACGTGATTCATTTGTCGAGGAAGCAACGCTTTACCTTTCGGAATGTTTAATAATATTTAATGCCCGGAAATCGTATCCAGTTCTAATGAATGAAATTCAGACTGCATAGTCACCGTTAACCATTTACATTTTGCTTTTAAAGAATAAAATCATTTGTGAGTGTTAATAGTCTTTTTACGTTGAAAACAACATAATATTTTTGGATTTTTTATATTTTTCACTGTTTCATATTGCACCTAGTTTATTTCCTCATAAATGCATAAAAATCCGCAGTCTAGTCATCAATTATGAGACTGAACGTACAGTGGCTCACGAAAGTATTCGAACGCCCTTTAAAACAGAATAACTTTTTTATAATTGTAAGAAACGACCTGATTTTTTATAATGAATTAGAAGCACTGGTTTATGAAATGATATGCAAAAAAGATTTTCCAAAAAATTATAATTTACAAAGTTATATGCAAAAATAAAAAAGTCATTTTTTTAACTTTTTTATTAAGGCCCTTAAAGAAAATTTAAAATATATGTTTTGTAGATCTATGTTAGTTATACACATGCTGAAAATTTCATCAAAATCGATTAACATACACACGATCTACAAGCAATTAATAATTTTGAAAATCGTAGTTTTACACGATTTTTTTTTTTTTTTTTTTTTTTATTCAATGCAATTTGAATCTCTAGGTAGAGATTATTTTGCAATACATAATTTTTCAATACATTGTGAAACTTTTTATAATGCAATACAAAATATAAATATATATATAAATATATATATAACTATAAATAAACGTCGGTCAATACTCAAGTAGATTTAAAGATGTACCGTTATCTTAAACTTTAAGATCACAGGCCTTCAAAAACGAGTAACATATTTTGCATAATTCCACCGTAGGTCTGGAGAAAAGAACATTATATGAAAGCGGAAGAAAAAAATGCAGTTTCTGTAATTGTTTGATAAATTCTAACCTCTGATCATCAAACGTGGGACATTGCCATAACACATGGTCAATATCCTGAGTTTCATAACCGCAATGACATTTTGGATCATCTATGAAACCTATACGAAAGAGAGAACTGGCAAGATTGTAGTGTCCTGATCTACATCTGTTTACCGTTGTAATAATCTCACGTTGGAGATTTGTGTGACTGAACCACGGTTTTGACTTTCGGTTGTGGAAATGTGTGAAGTAATTTACACCTTTGAATAAACCTTCTTTCTCTATGATATTATATGTATTTTGTATTGCTACTGATTTAGCCGATTCCCTTAGATCCGTGAAGGGAATTCTGATGAAGGATGCCGCTATCGTGTTAGCCGCCGATTTCGCTAATGCGTCAGCAGTCTCGTTGCCCAGAATTCCAGAGTGAGCCGGTACCCAGTAAAATTTAATTTTACTGTCGTTTGAGGTCTCGGAAGCGAATTTGAAAACATTTTTTCTTATTTCGAGAATATAGGGATTCGTTTTTGTGTTTATAATAGGTTGTTGTAAGGAAAGTAGAGCGCTGAGAGAATCCGTAAAAATGAGAAAATTCTGATTGGGATGATTCAAAGCTATTTTAACAGCGTCGTTCAGGGCTATAGATTCTGCAGTGAAAATTGACGCGTTTTTGATTAAACTTCTTACAACTGTTATATCTAAGTCATTACAGACACATGCTGTTCCTACAGAAACTGAATTTTTAGACTTACTGCCGTCAGTGTACAGAGCATAGGATTTTTCTTCTTTAATTAAATTTTCAATTAATATATTGGGATTTTCTACATATGTAAGAAACGAACCAAATTCTGTGTTGATATAAATATTGCTAATGAAAGAATAATATTCTTGAACATCATTATTGTGGTAATTAGCGGCGTAAATATGATTGATTGAATTCTTGGTGTCTCTTATGCAGAGTTGGGCAGTATTTAAATAAAAAGTAACTAAATCCGGATCCAACTAAAAGATAAGTAACTAATATTCGTGATCTTAAGGTTCGGATCCAAAAGGAACTTGATCCGAAATTTAATTAGTTATTTTTGTATCCGAAGCAGAAGGATCCGAAGCTACGGATCCATTTGTAACTAGTTAATGTAACTAATTCAAAGTTCCTTTCGGATCCTTTAAGTTCCTTTTGACCAGCTCGAGGCTTGAATGAACACGTTCCGAGGCCCGAGGGTCGGGCCCCGAAACCTGAGCCCAGAACACAATAGCAGTTCAATAAACACGGCCGGGGAATCGCCCGACCGTGTTTATTGCACCACTCGGCCTATGCCGCCGAGGCACCGATGATGGGCAGAAAAATTGAATTAGTTACTTTTTCCAAGATATCTTTCCAACTAAAAGCAGCAAGCAGTGACCGAATTCTATCGAATTTAGACTTTTCTTAATCGGCAGAACGCCACGAATCGGCTCGTGTGACTTTCGTGAGGGCAGCACGGGAAATAAATAAGTTCAGGTTTCACGTGTCAGGGGTTTCATGCCGAGCTACCTGCCTGACCGGGGGATCGCCCGGCCGTGTTTATAGCACCACTCGGCCTATGCCGCCGAGGCACCGATGATGGGCAGAAAAATTGAATTAGTTACTTTTTCCAAGATATCTTTCCAACTAAAAGCAGCAAGCAGTGACCGAATTCTATCGAATTTACACTTTTCTTAATCGGAAGAACACCACGAATTGGCTCGTGTGACTTTCGTGAGGGCAGCACGGGAAATAAATAAGTTCAGCATTCGCTCCTTTGCGGTAGTAGGCCGAGCTACCTGCCTGACCGGGCGATCGCCCGGCCGTGTTTATAGCACCACTCGGCCTATGCCGCCGAGGCACCGATGATGGGCAGAAAAATTGAATTAGTTACTTTTTCCAAGATATCTTTTCAACTAAAAGCAGCAAGCAGTGACCGAACTCTATCGAATTTAGACTTTTCTTAATCGGCAGAACGCCACGAATCGGCTCGTGTGACTTTCGTGAGGGCAGCACGGGAAATAAATAAGTTCAGGTTTCACGTGTCAGGGGTTTCATGCCGAGCTACCTGCCTGACCGGGGGATCGCCCGGCCGTGTTTATAGCACCACTCGGCCTATGCCGCCGAGGCACCGATGATGGGCAGAAAAATTGAATTAGTTACTTTTTCCAAGATATCTTTTCAACTAAAAGCAGCAAGCAGTGACCGAACTCTATCGAATTTAGACTTTTCTTAATCGGCAGAACGCCACGAATCGGCTCGTGTGACTTTCGTGAGGGCAGCACGGGAAATAAATAAGTTCAGCATTCGCTCCTTTGCGGTAGTAGGCCGAGCTACCTGCCTGACCGGGCGATCGCCCGGCCGTGTTTATAGCACCACACGGCCTATGCCGCCGAGGCACCGATGATGGGCAGAAAAATTGAATTAGTTACTTTTTCCAAGATATCTTTCCAACTAAAAGCAGCAAGCAGTGACCGAATTCTATCGAATTTACACTTTTCTTAATCGGAAGAACACCACGAATTGGCTCGTGTGACTTTCGTGAGGGCAGCACGGGAAATAAATAAGTTCAGCATTCGCTCCTTTGCGGTAGTAGGCCGAGCTACCTGCCTGACCGGGCGATCGCCCGGCCGTGTTTATAGCACCACTCGGCCTATGCCGCCGAGGCACCGATGATGGGCAGAAAAATTGAATTAGTTACTTTTTCCAAGATATCTTTTCAACTAAAAGCAGCAAGCAGTGACCGAACTCTATCGAATTTAGACTTTTCTTAATCGGCAGAACGCCACGAATCGGCTCGTGTGACTTTCGTGAGGGCAGCACGGGAAATAAATAAGTTCAGGTTTCACGTGTCAGGGGTTTCATGCCGAGCTACCTGCCTGACCGGGGGATCGCCCGGCCGTGTTTATAGCACCACTCGGCCTATGCCGCCGAGGCACCGATGATGGGCAGAAAAATTGAATTAGTTACTTTTTCCAAGATATCTTTCCAACTAAAAGCAGCAAGCAGTGACCGAATTCTATCGAATTTACACTTTTCTTAATCGGAAGAACACCACGAATTGGCTCGTGTGACTTTCGTGAGGGCAGCACGGGAAATAAATAAGTTCAGCATTCGCTCCTTTGCGGTAGTAGGCCGAGCTACCTGCCTGACCGGGCGATCGCCCGGCCGTGTTTATAGCACCACTCGGCCTATGCCGCCGAGGCACCGATGATGGGCAGAAAAATTGAATTAGTTACTTTTTCCAAGATATCTTTTCAACTAAAAGCAGCAAGCAGTGACCGAACTCTATCGAATTTAGACTTTTCTTAATCGGCAGAACGCCACGAATCGGCTCGTGTGACTTTCGTGAGGGCAGCACGGGAAATAAATAAGTTCAGGTTTCACGTGTCAGGGGTTTCATGCCGAGCTACCTGCCTGACCGGGGGATCGCCCGGCCGTGTTTATAGCACCACTCGGCCTATGCCGCCGAGGCACCGATGATGGGCAGAAAAATTGAATTAGTTACTTTTTCCAAGATATCTTTTCAACTAAAAGCAGCAAGCAGTGACCGAACTCTATCGAATTTAGACTTTTCTTAATCGGCAGAACGCCACGAATCGGCTCGTGTGACTTTCGTGAGGGCAGCACGGGAAATAAATAAGTTCAGCATTCGCTCCTTTGCGGTAGTAGGCCGAGCTACCTGCCTGACCGGGCGATCGCCCGGCCGTGTTTATAGCACCACACGGCCTATGCCGCCGAGGCACCGATGATGGGCAGAAAAATTGAATTAGTTACTTTTTCCAAGATATCTTTCCAACTAAAAGCAGCAAGCAGTGACCGAATTCTATCGAATTTACACTTTTCTTAATCGGAAGAACACCACGAATTGGCTCGTGTGACTTTCGTGAGGGCAGCACGGGAAATAAATAAGTTCAGCATTCGCTCCTTTGCGGTAGTAGGCCGAGCTACCTGCCTGACCGGGCGATCGCCCGGCCGTGTTTATAGCACCACTCGGCCTATGCCGCCGAGGCACCGATGATGGGCAGAAAAATTGAATTAGTTACTTTTTCCAAGATATCTTTTCAACTAAAAGCAGCAAGCAGTGACCGAACTCTATCGAATTTAGACTTTTCTTAATCGGCAGAACGCCACGAATCGGCTCGTGTGACTTTCGTGAGGGCAGCACGGGAAATAAATAAGTTCAGGTTTCACGTGTCAGGGGTTTCATGCCGAGCTACCTGCCTGACCGGGGGATCGCCCGGCCGTGTTTATAGCACCACTCGGCCTATGCCGCCGAGGCACCGATGATGGGCAGAA
Organism: Lasioglossum baleicum; assembly: GCF_051020765.1. Classification (NCBI taxonomy): domain Eukaryota; kingdom Metazoa; phylum Arthropoda; class Insecta; order Hymenoptera; family Halictidae; genus Lasioglossum; species Lasioglossum baleicum. The sequence goes on from NC_134937.1 coordinate 3,768,483, forward strand.
AAATTGAATTAGTTACTTTTTCCAAGATATCTTTTCAACTAAAAGCAGCAAGCAGTGACCGAACTCTATCGAATTTAGACTTTTCTTAATCGGCAGAACGCCACGAATCGGCTCGTGTGACTTTCGTGAGGGCAGCACGGGAAATAAATAAGTTCAGCATTCGCTCCTTTGCGGTAGTAGGCCGAGCTACCTGCCTGACCGGGCGATCGCCCGGCCGTGTTTATAGCACCACACGGCCTATGCCGCCGAGGCACCGATGATGGGCAGAAAAATTGAATTAGTTACTTTTTCCAAGATATCTTTCCAACTAAAAGCAGCAAGCAGTGACCGAATTCTATCGAATTTACACTTTTCTTAATCGGAAGAACACCACGAATTGGCTCGTGTGACTTTCGTGAGGGCAGCACGGGAAATAAATAAGTTCAGCATTCGCTCCTTTGCGGTAGTAGGCCGAGCTACCTGCCTGACCGGGCGATCGCCCGGCCGTGTTTATAGCACCACTCGGCCTATGCCGCCGAGGCACCGATGATGGGCAGAAAAATTGAATTAGTTACTTTTTCCAAGATATCTTTTCAACTAAAAGCAGCAAGCAGTGACCGAACTCTATCGAATTTAGACTTTTCTTAATCGGCAGAACGCCACGAATCGGCTCGTGTGACTTTCGTGAGGGCAGCACGGGAAATAAATAAGTTCAGGTTTCACGTGTCAGGGGTTTCATGCCGAGCTACCTGCCTGACCGGGGGATCGCCCGGCCGTGTTTATAGCACCACTCGGCCTATGCCGCCGAGGCACCGATGATGGGCAGAAAAATTGAATTAGTTACTTTTTCCAAGATATCTTTTCAACTAAAAGCAGCAAGCAGTGACCGAACTCTATCGAATTTAGACTTTTCTTAATCGGCAGAACGCCACGAATCGGCTCGTGTGACTTTCGTGAGGGCAGCACGGGAAATAAATAAGTTCAGGTTTCACGTGTCAGGGGTTTCATGCCGAGCTACCTGCCTGACCGGGGGATCGCCCGGCCGTGTTTATAGCACCACTCGGCCTATGCCGCCGAGGCACCGATGATGGGCAGAAAAATTGAATTAGTTACTTTTTCCAAGATATCTTTTCAACTAAAAGCAGCAAGCAGTGACCGAACTCTATCGAATTTAGACTTTTCTTAATCGGCAGAACGCCACGAATCGGCTCGTGTGACTTTCGTGAGGGCAGCACGGGAAATAAATAAGTTCAGCATTCGCTCCTTTGCGGTAGTAGGCCGAGCTACCTGCCTGACCGGGCGATCGCCCGGCCGTGTTTATAGCACCACACGGCCTATGCCGCCGAGGCACCGATGATGGGCAGAAAAATTGAATTAGTTACTTTTTCCAAGATATCTTTCCAACTAAAAGCAGCAAGCAGTGACCGAATTCTATCGAATTTACACTTTTCTTAATCGGAAGAACACCACGAATTGGCTCGTGTGACTTTCGTGAGGGCAGCACGGGAAATAAATAAGTTCAGCATTCGCTCCTTTGCGGTAGTAGGCCGAGCTACCTGCCTGACCGGGGGATCGCCCGGCCGTGTTTTAGCACCACACGGCCTATGCCGCCGAGGCACCGATGATGGGCAGAAAAATTGAATTAGTTACTTTTTCCAAGATATCTTTCCAACTAAAAGCAGCAAGCAGTGACCGAATTCTATCGAATTTAGACTTTTCTTAATCGGCAGAACGCCACGAATCGGCTCGTGTGACTTTCGTGAGGGCAGCACGGAAAATAAATAAGTTCAGGTTTCACGTGTCAGGGGTTTCATGCCGAGCTACCTGCCTGACCGGGGGATCGCCCGGCCGTGTTTTAGCACCACACGGCCTATGCCGCCGAGGCACCGATGATGGGCAGAAAAATTGAATTAGTTACTTTTTCCAAGATATCTTTCCAACTAAAAGCAGCAAGCAGTGACCGAATTCTATCGAATTTACACTTTTCTTAATCGGAAGAACACCACGAATTGGCTCGTGTGACTTTCGTGAGGGCAGCACGGGAAATAAATAAGTTCAGCATTCGCTCCTTTGCGGTAGTAGGCCGAGCTACCTGCCTGACCGGGCGATCGCCCGGCCGTGTTTATAGCACCACACGGCCTATGCCGCCGAGGCACCGATGATGGGCAGAAAAATTGAATTAGTTACTTTTTCCAAGATATCTTTCCAACTAAAAGCAGCAAGCAGTGACCGAATTCTATCGAATTTACACTTTTCTTAATCGGAAGAACACCACGAATTGGCTCGTGTGACTTTCGTGAGGGCAGCACGGGAAATAAATAAGTTCAGCATTCGCTCCTTTGCGGTAGTAGGCCGAGCTACCTGCCTGACCGGGGGATCGCCCGGCCGTGTTTTAGCACCACACGGCCTATGCCGCCGAGGCACCGATGATGGGCAGAAAAATTGAATTAGTTACTTTTTCCAAGATATCTTTCCAACTAAAAGCAGCAAGCAGTGACCGAATTCTATCGAATTTAGACTTTTCTTAATCGGCAGAACGCCACGAATCGGCTCGTGTGACTTTCGTGAGGGCAGCACGGAAAATAAATAAGTTCAGGTTTCACGTGTCAGGGGTTTCATGCCGAGCTACCTGCCTGACCGGGGGATCGCCCGGCCGTGTTTTAGCACCACACGGCCTATGCCGCCGAGGCACCGATGATGGGCAGAAAAATTGAATTAGTTACTTTTTCCAAGATATCTTTCCAACTAAAAGCAGCAAGCAGTGACCGAATTCTATCGAATTTACACTTTTCTTAATCGGAAGAACACCACGAATTGGCTCGTGTGACTTTCGTGAGGGCAGCACGGGAAATAAATAAGTTCAGCATTCGCTCCTTTGCGGTAGTAGGCCGTGCTACCTGTCTGGCCGGGGGATCGCCCGGCCGTGTTTATAGCACCACTCGGCCTATGCGGCCGTGGCACCGATGATGGCTGCCCTCACGAAAGTCACACAAGCCGATTCGTGGCGTTCTGCCGATTAAGAAAAGTCTAAATTCGATAGAGTTCGGTCACTGCTTGCTGCTTTTAGTTGAAAAGATATCTTGGAAAAAGTAACTAATTCAATTTTTCTGCCCATCATCGGTGCCTCGGCGGCATAGGCCGTGTGGTGCTATAAACACGGCCGGGCGATCGCCCGGTCAGGCAGGTAGTTCGGCCTACTACCGCAAAGGAGCGAATGCTGAACTTATTTATTTTCCGTGCTGCCCTCACGAAAGTCACACGAGCCGATTCGTGGCGTTCTGCCGATTAAGAAAAGTCTAAATTCGATAGAGTTCGGTCACTGCTTGCTGCTTTTAGTTGAAAAGATATCTTGGAAAAAGTAACTAATTCAATTTTTCTGCCCATCATCGGTGCCTCGGCGGCATAGGCCGAGTGGTGCTATAAACACGGCCGGGCGATCGCCCGGTCAGGCAGGTAGCTCGGCCTACTACCGCAAAGGAGCGAATGCTGAACTTATTTATTTCCCGTGCTGCCCTCACGAAAGTCACACGAGCCAATTCGTGGTGTTCTTCCGATTAAGAAAAGTGTAAATTCGATAGAATTCGGTCACTGCTTGCTGCTTTTAGTTGGAAAGATATCTTGGAAAAAGTAACTAATTCAATTTTTCTGCCCATCATCGGTGCCTCGGCGGCATAGGCCGTGTGGTGCTATAAACACGGCCGGGCGATCCCCCGGTCAGGCAGGTAGCTCGGCATGAAACCCCTGACACGTGAAACCTGAACTTATTTATTTTCCGTGCTGCCCTCACGAAAGTCACACGAGCCGATTCGTGGCGTTCTGCCGATTAAGAAAAGTCTAAATTCGATAGAGTTCGGTCACTGCTTGCTGCTTTTAGTTGAAAAGATATCTTGGAAAAAGTAACTAATTCAATTTTTCTGCCCATCATCGGTGCCTCGGCGGCATAGGCCGTGTGGTGCTATAAACACGGCCGGGCGATCGTCCGGTCAGGCAGGTAGCTCGGCCTACTACCGCAAAGGAGCGAATGCTGAACTTATTTATTTTCCGTGCTGCCCTCACGAAAGTCACACGAGCCGATTCGTGGCGTTCTGCCGATTAAGAAAAGTCTAAATTCGATAGAGTTCGGTCACTGCTTGCTGCTTTTAGTTGAAAAGATATCTTGGAAAAAGTAACTAATTCAATTTTTCTGCCCATCATCGGTGCCTCGGCGGTATAGGCCGAGTGGTGCTATAAACACGGCCGGGCGATCGCCCGGTCAGGCAGGTAGCTCGGCCTACTACCGCAAAGGAGCGAATGCTGAACTTATTTATTTCCCGTGCTGCCCTCACGAAAGTCACACGAGCCAATTCGTGGTGTTCTTCCGATTAAGAAAAGTGTAAATTCGATAGAATTCGGTCACTGCTTGCTGCTTTTAGTTGGAAAGATATCTTGGAAAAAGTAACTAATTCAATTTTTCTGACCATCATCGGTGCCTCGGCGGCATAGGCCGTGTGGTGCTATAAACACGGCCGGGCGATCGCCCGGTCAGGCAGGTAGCTCGGCCTACTACCGCAAAGGAGCGAATGCTGAACTTATTTATTTCCCGTGCTGCCCTCACGAAAGTCACACGAGCCGATTCGTGGCGTTCTGCCGATTAAGAAAAGTCTAAATTCGATAGAGTTCGGTCACTGCTTGCTGCTTTTAGTTGAAAAGATGTCTTGGAAAAAGTAACTAATTCAATTTTTCTGCCCATCATCGGTGCCTCGGCGGCATAGGCCGAGTGGTGCAATAAACACGGCCGGGCGATTCCCCGGCCGTGTTTATTGAACTGCTATTGTGTTCTGGGCTCAGGTCTCGGGGCCCGACCCTCGGGCCTCGGAACGTGTTCATTCAAGCCTCGAGCTGGTCAAAAGGAACTTAAAGGATCCGAAAGGAACTTTGAATTAGTTACATTAACTAGTTACAAATGGATCCGTAGCTTCGGATCCTTCTGCTTCGGATACAAAAATAACTAATTAAATTTCGGATCAAGTTCCTTTTGGATCCGAACCTTAAAATTAATTAATTAAAATTTTGTATCTTTTATTCGTGATCCGAAATTTGTAACTAATTACATATTTTGCCCAACTCTGCCTTATGCATTGATATAGAAGCCGATTACTATTTTTACGCTTGATATATTTGTTATCAATAATTTTTCGGAGCCGTGAAATGCTTGCATAAATTATTGAGTATTGATTCGAATGAACCTTATTGAGGTAATTCATACATAAGAATCGGGATCGTTCTTGTATGAGTTGAAGTTTAGATTCCGATAACAGAATATTGGTAGGTGTACTGATTCTATACCCAAGGGCAAGTCTTAATGCCGCGAATTGAATTTTCTCTAACTTTTCCATTTGATTTAGTTGGGTGGGAAAATATACAAAGCAGCCATAGTCCATTATTGATCGAACAAGACTTTTGTAAAGTATAATTAAGGTTTCTGGATCTGATCCCCACCACGTGCCTCGAAGAAATTTGATTATGTTCATAGCTCTTGTGCATTTCTTTCGTATATGATCAATTTGATTTTTAAATGACAATTCGTAGTCGAATATTATACCCAAGAAGCGCACAAATTCGCTTGATTTAATTGTAGTATTCTTTACTTTTATTTCTGTTTGTCCTGGGTGGACGTTGAGTCTGTTGAAATGCATAAAAACGGTTTTATGAGGAGAAAGTTCTAATCCCAAATTACGTAAATTGATATCGATTTGCGAGATCGCTTTTTCTAGTAATCTTTTACTATTGCTGACTGTGTATCTGTTACAATACATTGCAATATCATCTGCAAATTGAGAAACTATGACACTCTTAGGTAAATTATCAGCAATGTTGGAAACGTATATATTGTATAAAAGCGGGCTAAGGACTCCGCCTTGAGGAACACCCTTAAACACTTTTCTAGCCTGGTCGCCTGTGAGATCTGTATATACTATTCTTTCAAAAGTTATGAATTTAATAAATTTAATCATATTAATTGGACAACCAATACTTGCCAATTTTTGCAAAAGAATATTTATATTAACGTTATCGAATGCGCTGCTGACATCTAAAAATGTAGCTAAAAGGTTCTTTTTGTTATTAACGGATTCTTCAATGCTTAGGGTAATGTTGGTCAAATTGTCTATGGTGGATTGACCTTGGCGAAAACCCGTTTGAGATTTAGGAAGAACGTTATTTCGCTCAACCCACCAATCCAATCTATGTTTTGCCATTGATTCAAAAAGCTTGCATAGGCAGGATGTCAAAGATATAGGTCTCACATTTTTGCCGTCGGATTTTCCTATAAAATGGATATATGATTCTTTCCATTGTTCAGGAAAGCTACCTGTAGTAAACATTTCATTATATATGTCTAGAAGAATTAATTTGTATTTGATTGGTAGTTTTAGAAGGATTTCGTAATCTAAACCGTCTGTGCCTGGAGCTGAACGAGTGTTTCTTTTTTTGAGAGCAATGTTAAACTCGGCAAAGTCAAATAGTGAATTGAGAAAATCGTTATCCTTACAAGTAGGCAATCTATCTGGATCATCAGAGACCCATGATGGACTAATTTTGTCTAGAGCTTCCCTGATTTTGGTTTCAGACTGGTGATTCTCAGGAGTGTGACAAGGTGTTAATTTAATCCATTTGTTCTTTAAGATTTTGCTGCGGTTCCAAACATATTTTTTACTGGTGCGGAAATTAATACTCTTTGCAAAATCTCTAAAATTGTCTCTCTTCTTTTTTTTAAAAGTTTTTCTAGCAAGAGCCGAAAATTTTTTATATTCTATGTAATCATTACTGTTTTTAGTAAATTGCCATTTTTTGAAAGCCGCTTTTCTGAGCCTTTTGACCTTGTCACACTCCAAATCCCACCATGGTACCGGATTTCGATGGACTTTGTCATTAACAATTCTTTTTTTTGGGGTGTTTGCTATTACAGCATTTGTTAGTATATTGGTGAAAATATTATATTTTTCAGTTGCGGTTAAAAGGTCGTAATCTGTTGTCAAAAATCGATCATAATTTTTATCTAGGTTAGTAGATACTTCATCCCAGTTTGTTCTTAATGATTTTAATCTGAAGGACTTTTTGTGATATATACTTTTTTTAGTCGATACTGTTACAAATAAGGGGTAATGATCAGAGCCCCAAGTTTCGTCGTTTACTTCTACATTGATATTATGAGCTATGTTTGCTGAAGAAAATATAAGATCTAAATTGGACCTTATATCATTATTAAATTGAAAATAGGTAATAGATTTTGAATTATGAAGAAATAATTCAGATTTGTTATAACTATTAAAAAGTCTTTCACCATTAGTATCATTGTTTTTGCAATTCCAACTTGTATGATGAGCGTTGAAGTCGCCCATCAATATTGCATGTTGACTTTTATCTACCTGAGTGACTATTTCGTCCCACTGAGAATGTGAGAGTGTTGAATGGGGAGCTCTATAACATACGAATATATCTATTGCGGGGTTTATGTTAGTAATTTTTATGCCAGCTAGTTCAACAGATTGATCAGGACACTTTAGATTTTGAAGTTCAAAGAAAGCTAAATTATTGCGAATTAGAATAAGAATACCACCCCCTCTTGAATGCAGACGATCTTTCCTGAAGGTCTTGAAACCAGCAAAGTGAAAGTTTTTATCCGTTTGAGATTCTTCTGAGAGCCAGGATTCTACACATATAAAGATGTCCAGATTGATGAGGATATTGGGAAGTTCTTCTTTTCTTCTTAAGATGCTTCTTGGATTCCAAAACAGTATATTCAAATCCTTATGATGATAGGTGGTCATGATTGGATTTATAGAATGTTCTTTTATTAAAGGTGATATTTTAAATGTTATAATTTATCAGAAAATAGAGATTGGTCGGAGTCGTGATCAGAGTCAGACATATTTTGTAACAGAATTTTCTTTTTAATTCTCGTGCATCTTGATTTTAGACTTCGATCCTCGATATGTTTATGAACTATGTCAATCATTTCAATTAAACCATCTATATCTTTGGTGAATTCCAAAGCAACTTCTAATGAATTGTGTTGTCCTCGAGACTTTTCCAGAAACATTTTAAAATGGGTGTAGTCCAAAACATAAAGATTAGGAGATTGCTCCAAGATGTCTTTAATTGGCGTAAGAATTTCATCTATATCCTTGGTACAGTTTTGTGAGGTATCTTCGCCAGTAAGTTTCTTTTTCTTGGTGATCGGTTTTTTGAAATTATCGTTGTTTGTCGTTGGTAAGGTAGGGGATGAGCTTCTTTCGTCAAAAGATCGATTTGTACATTCGTTTAACTTGGAGTACAGGATTTCATGAGAGCCCTCCGATGACGTGGATGATGGAACAGGTCTTTTAATACCTTTTTTCTCGTTATTTATGTCGTCTGTATTTGAGAGAACATCCGGTGAGTTGTCATTACTATCTTTGTTGACAGTATGCATCAATTCGTTAACCGTAGGCGTATTCTGGATTTGTTTCGGGCATGACTTTGCCACGTGCCCGTTCTGTTTACATATGAAGCAGCACGTTGAATCCGTGCTCAAGTAAGTCCAGTATGTTGTGTTGTCGTAGGTTATTTGTAATTTGTCCGGAAGAAGGTGCTCGTCTTCTTCTTTGATATATATTTGGCGACGAAATGAAAAAATATGAGAGCGCCCAGGTTTGGTCAGCCCTGCTCTAACGTAATTCATTTGGGAGACCAATCTAATGCCTTTACTTTTTAACAAATCGACTAATAATTCGTGTGGTATGATCGGACTTACATTGGAGATGACAACTCTCTTATTTTTTTCCATTAGAGGTCTAATTGTTAATAAATGGTCCTTTACTTGTACTGACTTATTTGTTAGATTTTCTACTAAAGATCTGCTGGATAGAAAAGCACAAACTCTGCCTCCTGAGATTTTTGATATAAACAAGATGTTTTCTATGCTCGTAATATTTTCCAAACCATCTAAATAGTCATCGTTAGTAATTCCTTCGATTGAGTCCATTATTATGGCCTGGTCCTTTTTTGGTCGAGTACTGTATGCTGTCACTCCAGCATAGGTTTGCATTACAGATGGTTGCATTGTACTATGATTTTCCATATTGTTATGGCCCCTGTAGTCAGAAGCCACAGCACTAACCTGGTACAATTTTTCGAGACTGCGACAGCAAATGACTGTTCACCTTGAGAGCGCGACACGAAACACGTCTGCTCACTACGGTGTCTCAGACACCACTCTTACACGATTTTTGATCAGTTTCTGCTTAAAATCCACAAAATCGTACAGCGTCACCCGATCTCGATGAAATTTTCAGCATGTGTATAACTAACATAGATCTACAAAACGTGTATTTTAAATTTTCATTAAGGGCCCTAATAAAAAATTTTTAAAAATGCCTTTTTTATTTTTGCATGTAACTTTGTAGATTATAATTTTTTGGAAAATCTTTTTTGCATATCATTTCATAAACCAGTGCTTCTAATTGATTATAAAAAATCAGGTCGTTTCTTACAATTATAAAAAAGTTATTCTGTTTTAAAGGGCGTTCGAATACTTTCGTGAGCCACTTGTACATGCAATTAAAGAAGCTTAACGTCACGTACGTATTGGAACAATTGATGTAAACTTTTAGCCAACTAAGAAATATATCTGACAATTTGACAATGTCAGAATTGTTTCGTTTCAATACTGAATGACACTTTACAACTGTCATTCGTGTAGAAGGGTTTAATATTTCACCTTTTTCGTTTGCTACAACGTGTACACGTGTATTTTTCCCGAAGTTTGCGGGTTTTTTCACGTTTGAAGTGTGTCAACCTCCCCGAAGTCGGTGTCACAGAATTTTTGCGGGCAACCTGCACGTCAGTCCTTCGCAATTTCGCGATAAACAAAAGGATCGCACGGAATGAAAAAGGCGAAGAGGTGAGCCAGGGGCTTGTAGACGGCTAATTTTTCCGGCGGCCACGGGAAACACTCGTAAATATTTTCCAGCCAGTCAGAACGCAGTTAAAACGATTATTATTCGGTAAACCGATACACGAACTTCCCTTTATCGATTTCCAGCGAATTCTACGTATTTACAACGTTGCATCCCTTTTGTATTTCATGCTACGTCCGAATATTAGCGTCCACGCAACAAACGTTGTTTGCGCCAATACGGTACGATAATGTTACAGAAATTTGTGGTAATATCATCACACAAACAGCGAGATCAACTGAGTCTCATTATTTCCGACTGTGAACGTTTGTAGAGATTAAATTCGCGTTTACGGTAATTTCTTAATAGATGCTGACAATATATAGGAATTTACAGATCTCATCCTGATAAAATCAAAAGCGAAATAAAAATGACAAAAAATATTTGATCAAACAAATGAAGAGTCTATTGTTGTAATTATTCATGTTTCCAACGTGGATAATATTTCTGTTAAAGATAAAAGTGAATGCGATGATAAAAAACGCGTCATATATAAAAAAATTATTAATATAGAAATAAAAATGTTTGAATTAAATATAGACACTGATTTAATGGAAGGTCTAATTGCCTATTCAGAACATTTTTACGGTAATGCTACTTGTCATCTTCACCGTTCGGAATATTAAAAATGGTTCTATTAATTTGTTATGTTATTGAAGTTTCGTTATAATTTATAGGTGAACAGTTGAGTATTTAATATTTGGTAAAAAGCAATACAATTTATCATTTCATTAATACTTTTCTATAATATCGTTACTTTGTATACCACATTTGTCTAATATAATGTATACTATTATTCATATTTAATACACGCTCAAATAATTCATTGAACAATCATATTCACGATTTTGATCGAACATTTTCTGCCAAGGGTACTATTATAATAATAGATTGTGAATTTTATGCGTTTATGAAAAAATTACTAAGAGAGATATTAAACTGTGAAGACATTAGAAGAAATTGAAAATATGTATTGTTACATTTTTTGCAATGTATTAAAATTACTAAAAGAATTTCTAAATGCATTGTATTAAATTACTAAATGCAATGTATTAAAATGACTAAAAGAATTCTTATTTAGACCATTATTATTTTGCATAAAAATCCGCTGCCTACTTATCAGATTTCATTATGTTTTATTATTCTTTTATGCAATTGCAAACTATGAATGTATGCAGCTAATAAACTAGTTACTATTATTGAGGAAATATTGAGAAAGTTTTACCGTTCCAACTTGTTGTTAGTTAAAACTATTTGCTTTAGGCTGCCCACGGCTTTGTTTCTGCCCACGGAATTAACGCGCGAAACTGCTGTTCTGAGACTTACATGAATTTTATTCATAATTTAAATAACTGAACTATAAAATATAAAACACTTAGAGAGTTAACATCCCTTGGAAAACGAAAACGTATTGAAGAAGAAAACTTAAAGTTGAAGTTTATAGCTGCTAAAGCCACAAAAAATTTTAAAAATGAAGACAGACCAAAACATAATTGTATTATTACTTGCTAAACCACGAGTCATTTCGCCGTGGAAAATTTTTTACGGTACCCTCAAAATGTAAAGGTGGGTCTTTCGTGTCAGATGTAGTGTTTTTAGTGAATAATAGTTCTTAAAAAAAGTCTGAAAGAATTCGTGTACCTTTGAACATCCTAAATTGAGATTATCCAAAATCGTCCGGACACGAATGACCCTCTTTCACAGTTTAAGGGTTAATAATAAAATTATCTAAACTGATCACGTTCCACGAACTGTATTGCACAAAAATCAGAATGGTGCTTGAGATTCACGTTTCCGATTTCGAACCAAGTGAACGAATAGGGTTTGTATTTCCCGGACTGGCTCGCAAGTGGCTAGCGATTTTTCTGGCTTTGACCGTGTGTACCGGCTACGATGCCATAAATTCGGTACACTTGTGCAGACTTCGAGCCGCGGGCGGAATACGTCAACGGCAGACGGAAGGTCGCCGAAACTACGGATGAAAAAAGGAAGGTTAGGCGAATCCAGCGCGCGACAAAGGGACCGCGCCGACGACGGCGAAAATAAAAGAGTATAGTTCCGCGATGGAAGACAAAATGGTGAAGGAGTTCTCCGCTGGACGGTGTTTTACGCTGAGAGCTTTTTAATTGCACGCCCGCAGATAAAGCTGCCCGGGTGTAATCGACGCTGCAGCAAACTTCGTGCACCCCGTACGCTTCGATTCCGAAACAACGGGATACTGATTCCGCGGCGCGATATTCGATAATGAAAATGTCTGTCCTAGACACTTCCAACTCTTCGTTTACACGGCAGATATGTTCCTCGAAAAACTGTGCAAAAAAAGTAATGAAAACGTAGGCCAAATGTATCTATTACTGCGGGTGTACGTTTTACTGCGGCATTTTTTTTTCCCTGAATACATTTGTACAATTCAATGAGGATTTATTCTCGTTGGCGAGGCAAACAAAATTGCCAATTATTCTCATATTTTTTATAATCTGAGGATTTGAAAGAACACTCCTCATAAAACGTAAGAATAAGACCATTTTTCTTCTATCTCGAGCACCAAAGGACTGTCGTTCATATAATTGTATGAACATTCTTTATATTCCTTTAAATTGCATAAGGGAAAATTTTGTTATTATTTGGATACCTACTTCGATAAAAAAAAATATATTAAAAGGAACTTCTCTCTTGGCTTTCTAATAAAAAACTTAAGCCCACAGTATTGCGTACATTAAAGTGAAGGTGGAGCTTACTGCGGCACAAAAATCACTAGGAATGTCCGTAATACTGCGGTGTGAATTGCAACTACGATGAGAAATGAGCTTCACTTCAGCTTGACGTATTAGGTGAGGCACCTAGATAAAGAGTATTATACAATAGATGAAATAAGGCAAAAATTAAATTGTAAACCAATTGAGAAAACAATAACAAAAGTAAAAAGTAAAATACTTATGGAACTGAGAACTTAAGAAAAAAAAAACTAAGAAAGAATAGCTTTTTAAGAAATAAAATGGAAGAAGAATTGAGAAAGACAAAGGAGTTTAGATTGTAAGTGCATTTGTAAAATGTTGTAAACTACACAATGCTCTCAACTTAGAGAGCACCATCAAACTAAACATAATAAATATCACTTAAATATTTGTTGAGAAAATAACATAACGTAACTTAAAAATGTTTTAATGTCCTTACTGATTTATTTTACACCTACTCATTTTCGTCATAAATGCATAAAATCCGCTATCTATTGATAAAATAAGAAGAATGCGACTGCTCTCAACGTAATTCTTCTGCGGATGTCTCCGATTCCGAGATTCTTTGCAATTACTGCGGGATCGCATCGTTAGCAAATATTTGTTAACGTTTCCCGGGGGGAACGCGGAAGAGGAAGCAGTCTGCCTTTAATAATCCCTGCGCGTGTTTATCATTTAATTAACGGGGAACAAACACGTCCCCTTAGCACTTAATAAGAAGCCTTCTAGGGTTGCCTTTGAGGTGAGCGATCGGCTAGCAACTCTAACAGGAGTTTAATAAACTTTATAATTTCCCATTGTCCTCGTTTAACAAATTTCTATTCACCTTTCGAACGAAGTTTGCGTACTTAGAAATCGATCGCCATTTACACCGTCCAACTTCCTCGTTTCCTTTATACACCAACATTATTGTCGAATTATATAACAATGTTAATAACTAGACTGCAGATGTTTGTGCAATTTTTTATTTTGGTATGCAAATTTGGAGAAAGTGCTAACGAATAAAATCTTATTGTCCGCAGTAGTAACCTTTATAGATATGAAATAAATAAAAATCATTCTTAATTCCGTGGAAATTTATATTCCAGCATTTGTTGAAAATTTTTATAAGCCCTCCACAAGTGCATAAAGATCCGCAATCTATTAATAACTTTCACATTTTTGGTTTGTTCATCTCTTGACAGACCAGCTGACAAGGACAGGAACTATTGGGTGGGCAAGAAAGTAATTTCGGTATTTTAGGGTGAAATGAAACCCAATTTTGAAAAATCTATTCACACAGTACTAATTTCATGACAAAGCTATTTTGTTTTCAATTATTTTTTACGAAACTTTTGCCAACGTTTTCGCGACATTTTCCTGGTTAAAATGATAGCAAACATGATGCAATTTGGAGCATATTTGCTCGTTTAATTGACGGTTCAATACCTCGATTATCCGAACCGATGATATCTGAATTCATATAATAAATGCGCAAATAAATGCGGATTTGCTAAGATCGCAAAAGGTTACAAAGTTGTGCACAAAATAAATATTGAAATATTAAAAGTTTGTTTTGTAATGTGCATGTTTAATTAGGTGACGGAGCATATAAGAACCAATGCGATTATTTGATAGTTAATGTTCGATTATTCCTTAAGCTTCCTCTTACTTTACCATTTACTCTCTTAAATAATAATTCTTAATTTGTATTCTACGTATCGATCGGAAACAAAAAGGACATTTGAGTGAATCTAATAAAATAGCAAAATTCTCTTCTTCCCTTTCCTGCAATTTATTCCTGAAAAACGTGAATTTAAATAAAGATACCCAGTCTATTAATTATCTCCACAACACTTTTTGCGCCGCTGCATGCAATAGGTACGTTAGGCACGGTGCCCAAAGAGATTCAAGACTGAAGTCGTTAGAAAGGTGTCTGGAACTCACTAACACCACTATGCACCCGTTTTCGCAGTGGATCCACCTAAATTCAGATCAAAATTCGAGACTAGCATCGCGATACAGTAGTGCTCACTTATATTTGCAAAGTTTGGGGTCCGGAAGACAAAATCGATTCGAGCACAGCCCGATAAAATAAGAGAGTAGGTATAGTGAGCGAAATGCAATATTATCTCCGCAATTGTCGCGGAGGTCATTCTCATTGAATTGTACAAACATTTATTTTTACGTACTTTAATCTCATTGGAAAAACATACCGCAGTAAAACATACGCCCGCAGTAATAGGTACATTTACCTTACTGTTGCTAATTAATAGGCAGGTCACTTTCCCGGTTCGCAGTATTTCACTTTGTCCTTCGCGAGCTCAGGTAATAGTCAACTACGGTGAGTCGCCTGGTGCACATATTGTTTCTCAAATGTTAACCGTACTTCTTTCTTGATTTCTTTCTAAATTTCTTGGAAATCTTTTATACTTTTATATAAAATCGGCTAGCACGACTTCTCTTTTCCCTCGTGGTCTTAATGCTAGGTTTATGGGACCCGTCAAAATTACGGGTTCTTATATTCTTAATTTACGATTATTAAGATTGTAAAGATTAGAGGTTACCCGAACATTTTCGGGTTTCCCGTCCCGGTCCCGCACACCGCTAATAAAAATGCTCCCCAGAGGAATTATTTACCAAATTTATTTCTTTGGGTACATATTACTGGAAAAACGGCCAAAAATTTGGATAGACACATTCTTGTTATGTTTATAAAACAATGTGAAATACTTATTTCTACAGCTCCGTAAACCTAGTGTTAAACTCGACACTAAATGTGACATATGTATTTATCAAACGCGTAACATACATACAATACATACAAACTTAAGTGGTACAAAGAACTTTAACTTAACATAAATCAGTCCTTAACACCTTATGTTTTCATTGCTTTTTTGTGGCTTTGAAAGAGCGGGGGTAGAATTGGTCGTGAAAATTTCAGCGTAACAGATTTAGCAATTTTAAGCGAGCTCTACCGTACCACGTAGCAGTTATACCGCGCTTTCAATAAGTGAAACCGCAAGATAATCACCGTCGCGAACGTCTAAATACGAACTTCCACCGTGGGTGTTGAAAATTATGCCTCGGCAAACACGGTGTGACCCACATACGTGAAACTGACTCGCTAATGCGCACGAGACAGTTCGACTTGCCAGGGATATTCCCCTCGTTCTGGCGGTGTTTCAAATTTTCTTACAATTTCGCGATTTCCCCGTGCTTCTATCGGTTTGCTTACGAGGCAATTTAAGTCGCCCCGTGGGATCCGCGACATTTTCGGTGGATTTGCAAGCTTGTTACCGGAGTTCCCCGAGAATATAATGCGACCCCGCTAACTCGGCTTGTCAGTGTTCCAGTTTCGAGGACATCGGGATTCCTTTTAAATTTACACGACAGCGCCGCTGTAGGTTTGGACTTCTGTTTGGCTGGCTGGATATAGTTGTTGCGGATAGTACAACCTTCCGCATGTTACTTTCGGGAAGTTCGCATTTAATTTGTTGGCATTATTGGGTCTCGGTATTAAGGGAATACAAATGAGACTGGAACGGTCGTCTGACCTGCTTCTGAAATCTTCGGGCGATGGTTCGGACAATTTATTATCTTGCTCGTAACTTTCCATCTGATGCAGGAATGAGAATTGTATTCTTGTATCGAAATTGCATTATCTATGGTGCGGTTGCCAAATATGCTCAATTTAAAACATGTTTACACGTTTATATTCATTGATTACGATAAGAGAACTGTACTTTCCAAAATCCTCGAGAATTAATTCTTCTAGTTTGAAACACGATTTCTTTTCTTGATGGTGCGTGCTACCATATGCTAAGACGTGGCTATAAATGCCACGTATTTGACTGCATTGGCTAGTGTACTGTCAAGTAAGCTACGAGTTTTATACATTAACTTGTACATAGGAGTTGTACATAGTTTCATCAAATTTTTTAACCAAATTTCGAATTGTTTGCTCTGATGGACGATTATGTATGCCGAAAAAAACACGTAATTTACGATGGGTATCTTTCATTGAACTTTTTTATTGATTTGCAAAATAAATTTTAATAACTTTAACACGCTCTTCAATCGTATACGACTCCATTGTTAAAATTGTCTATCATTGTAGGCTAAAAATACAAGATAGTGACAAGAAACAAACATGGCGTTTGACAGATATTCTCATTCAACGTCCTAAAGGTACTTTTGGATAACCTTCTCTATGTATATATTTTACAAAATAATAACGTTGTGTATTACACTCTTACGTATATAACGTTTAATATAACGCACTATAAAATGTTCACATATTTTTACTATATTTATATGAATATACTGCATAGTAATTTGCGTTACTTAGAAGCATACAGCTATGCATATAGCTATTTCCATAAAGCTTCGACAGCTACATGCTGCCGAATAATGCAAATTACGCCTCGTAAACGAAAAAAATAGGACTTTTGAGGGAAATCGCGGCCTAGATTGATCTTTTATCTAACGCTGTTGACTACTGTTAAACCACATCTTTGCATTATCGAGAGACGAGAAGGCGCATCCTGCACCGTTGGAATCGTGGAAACGAGTCTACGCCCTTAATTGCGTGTTAAAAAGTTTCTGGACACAGACCATTTGATTCAAAAACGCTGTCGTCGACCATGTTCAGCTATTGCTCCAGGTCGTTCGGTTTGATCCCTCTGGTGATCCACCGGCCGCTTGCGATGGCGATTCAGGTTGGCAGTAACGTGCACGTGCGTTGTTCTACAGTTAACCCCTGTGATAGCCTCTTCGCGGTACTATATACGGTAAGAGTAAGTCTGCATACATTCTGTCTACATTACAGTGGAGGTACAATGGAAGCATCGCTTGGAGAAATGGGCAGACTTACGATGGACTCTGGTCGTCTGGACGTTGGCTTAGCCACCAGGGTCGCTTCCCGGGGTCCAAAAGCTGGTCTGATAGTAGCATGGTTCGTGTTGGGACTTTATAATTTCGCTAACCCAACCTACCAGATCCTGTAAACCAGGGTTGTCGAACTTCCTTCCCGCTCCTGCTCTTTGCGATCCTACACCTAGACGCTCGGTTCCTCCACTAACTGATACATTGGGCGCCTCCCAGTGAGAGAGAAAGAGCTACTTCACTAGCCCTTCTGTCCCGCAAACTGCAAACTATGCCTGTCGATGATAGTGGCGGTTGTCATACAGCACCCAACCGACGCGAGTCGGGGAAGGAACAGAAAGTTGCTCACGACCTCACGAGCAACATGTCCGGCAGACCTGCCCTAAACCATCGCTCTCAAATAACAAATTGACGGTGATTTGGGATTCCTCGATAACTGTTATCGATCAAGAAAAACTGCTTCGATTGCTCAAAGCAGTTATCGATGAGAGAAATTTATTTCGATCGCTCATAACAGTTATCGATGATCGAATTTCTTTTCACTTGTTCATGATAATTATTGATGAGAAAATTCATTTCGATTGCTTGTTTAAGTATTGAGTTGTCTACTCTTTTTCGGATGGAGCAAGCTTGTGAAATTTATTGAGAAGGTTTCGTACAAGAAGATGATTTGCGATGTAATTCGTCAGGAGAAAATTTGGAAAAACTCATGTTTGTCACATTAAATTTTGATTGTAGCAATTAATTTTATGAATAAAAAATTTATGAAATAATTGATTGTCTACCATTTGAAAGTTGTATTATTTAATAGTAACTATTAGAAATTTCCTTCATCAATAACAGTTATGAGCGATCGATATGAACTTCTTTCATTGATAACTACTATGAGCGACCGAAGTAAACTTCTCCCATCGATAACTGTTTTGAGCGATCGAAATAAATTTCTCTCGTTGATAACTGTCATAAGTGATCCAAATGAATTTCTCTCGGCGATACCTTTATCAACAAGAGAACAAATTTTCGGTTTCTTACAATCCTTATCTGTAACCAATACAATTTTAATCGATGAAATACTTGTTATTCTTTTTTCTTTTTTGTTATAACAGTTATGGTCCCTGGTTGTAAACGATCAAAAGTGGTAAAAATTGCAATGTTTCATGATTTTCGGCCTTTTTTTACGCAATAATGTGCCACAAGTCACAGTTACAACTCGCCCCAATTAACACATATGGAAATCTCCAACAATATTTTAATTATAGGTATGAAATAACTAATGAAACCTATTAAAACACGTTCTTAAATGTCATTTTATCGATAAGGATAAAAGAATCGGCGTGACATCGATATTAAGTAATACATATAGACTAAACAGTATAAGGATCGAATAATATTTACTTATCTGGTACGTAACTAACTAAGTCTTCGTTAATAACACACGCTACACTACCGCAGATGCAGCAAGAATGGACGGAGTGTCTTTACCTGCTTTTATAAGAAAAACAACTGAAAACGAATCGCGCGTTCTCCTCCTTTTTTATAAATAATGATCAGAACATCTTACCCCGAGAACTTTTAGCCCCGGTCTCTACTACTCTGTAACCCTGCGAATAAAACAGTCTTCCAAACGACACGCGATCTATCAAGGTGTAATTGTTACAAGCGAGAAAGACGGGAAATTCTTAACCCGAGTAACCGATCCGCTCGTTATTCAAGTAAAGAGCGATTAACACTCCAGGTGGGACAAGTTTCATTTGAGGAAAAATTCGATAATTCTGTGCGAGGAGCGGAAACTGGATCAAGCCAGAGGAAAGGAAGAAGAAGAATGGAGGAATAAAGCGGAGAGAAAGGAACAGAGTGGAACGAAGATAAGAAAAAGAATATCGGGTAAAGAACGGCGTCTTGGCGGAGACGTTTTTTGATTAATTTTACGGGGACAAGAGAAGCAACCGCCGGGGGACTTCCGGCGTGGGATCTAATAAATATTTTCGGGGGAAAATTTAGAATGGCTCCGGAGCCCGGGGTGGTCATGGCGAAGGGGCGCAGATCGATAGGAGCGTAGCAGGTGCACTCGATAATCGGCCACGTCACACCTTCACCGATTCGACGGGCACTGGTTCGTGCCTTAAGTGCTTCCAGTCAGTTGCTCAGGTGCAATTTTGTTCGACGTATCGTCCTCCCGGTTGTTTTCAGTCGTTCCCGTCATGGGAAGCCCCGCGCGCTCTACGAGTTTCCACTTTGAAAGCTGGTTGTGCATGTGTCGGCTAAAACTTGGATTAGTTTGCCTTCAGTCGTCGATGTCATTTAAACTGACTGCTCATGGGACTCGCCATCAGCTCTTCGAGAATCGTACGGAACGTTAACGTTCACCGTATTGACGCTAAATACTCTGCTGACTAATAACAGGGCTTGAAGGAAACTGTTAAAATTTTCAATTAGTTCTGATATGACAGTTATTTTCCACTTTTAACTTTTCTGTTCTAAGAAAACAGTTATAAATCCACTGAAACTTTTACTCCATATACAGTGAGCCACGAATGTATTTGAACGCACTTTAAAACAGTATAACTTTTTTATAATTGTACCAAACGACCTGTGATGTTTTGTAAGCAATTAGAAGCATCGGTTTACCAAATTATCTGCAAAAAAGATTATCCAAAAATTACAATTTACAAGGTTGCGTGCAAAAGTTAAAAAAGCATTTTTTAAATCTTTTTTATTTGGGCTCTTAATGAAAATTTAAAATATATCTATGTTAGTTATACACATGCTGAAAATTTCATCATTTATGCCGTTATACCTACATTTAACCCGTTTTCAATTCTTGAAATAATGCTAAGTAAGTGAAACATAGTTTAAACTTTTATACATTACTTTAAAAAATCTGTTAAGAACCTCCCTTCAAAACTTTTATTAACCAAGTAAAAAATATCTGTTAAAATTAAACTTTTATAGCAGAATTAAAGTGTTAATGTACAAAGTTTATATAACTTAAAACAGAAAAGAAATAATTTGAAAGTTTAAAGTTTACAAAATAATTTTTATTTATAAAAGTTTACAGTTTTATTCAAGCCTGGCTAATAAATGTGAAAATGCCATGAGTCGCGTCTTCAGAGAATTTCAGTTTCAGATCAAGATTAGTTTTTAATTATTTATCAATATATATTTCTGGAATTGTTCTGATTAAAACGAGTCCAAACATGGCATAATTCCGAGCATATTTGCTTGTTCAATGGACGATTCAGTAGAACCTCGATTACCCGAATCATCGATATAACATCCTAATTCTCCATTATCTAAATACAAATAAAGTATTGATCTAACACTGTGCCTAGGCAACTGTTCCATGTTTCATTATCCGAACACTTGTGTTTCGCTGATTAGTACGGATAATCAAGGTTCCACCGCATCAAGAATTGAACAAGTAAATGTGATCGAAATTGTGTCGTGTTTGGTTTCATTTCAATCGGAAAAATGTTAGGAATATGTTGGTAAGGGTTTCATAGAGGAACATTTAAAAATACCAAAATTTTCGTCACCAGATATTGTTTGACCAATACTGTTATCTTGGTATGCATAATGTGTAGAACACAAAACTTTCAAATCACTGAGAGCTGCTTGAGATAACAGTCGCTTGGTGCATTCACTGGTTTCCGGACGAGTCTAGTTCTAAATCTTACAATCTGAAACCTTGCAATTTCCTACTTCGGCAATATACTGTAAAAGTTTAGTCAGACTTAGTTGGCTGGAATGCAATTCCGAATTCGTGTAACGTAGAGGTTGTTACAACGTTAAAATACGTTTCAACGTAACTGCGATACAAATCCCTGATGACTCGAACCCTCTAGAACCGATAAAAATAAATCACTAGTCGCGAAGGAACTACCTTGAAAACATACTTCGCGAATTTAACTCCGTTAAACAAATTATCTAACATCTCCTCGTAATATTGATGTCATTGTAACCAGACTGCGAATCGTATGCATTTGTGATAAAAATGATGCAACGTAAAACAATAGAAAGATAACAGTTATAGCATTTATATATTTTTAAAATACAGCAAATCATGTGTAATAATTAGATTGCGAATCTTTATGCATTTATAGCAAAATCGAGTAGATGAAATCCGAAATTGTTGGAAAATTTTCTGCATTTGTGACAAAAATTATTGCAACGTAAAATAGTAGAATGATAACATTTATAGCATTTATACATTTTTAAAATACAGCAAATCATGTGTGATAACTAGACTGCGGATCTTTATGCAAATCCTGTTGTCGCGCTCTGATTGGTCCGCGTTTTTCGTTAATTGCTCCTTAAAAAAGGAGAAAAATGATTTTAAATGAGCTTAGGAATTTTCAGATAAATGCAACATTATCCCCTATGTATAATACATGCAAGAGTTCTTGTTCGAGGCTTCCATTCAATTAATTAAAGGAAAAACTATTTGTTTCATTCCAGCACCGTGTATTTAAATACTTTTATTTCACATAAAGATCCGCAGTTTAATTACAACGATTACACATGAATTTTTCAAGCTGTGATTAACCATCTACTTCAGTTTCCAGCTGCTCAACCGTTTCTCCCGTCAGATTTTTACAAATCTCTTTTTGAAGTCGTCAGTCTCATTCGTCGGACCGTTCTTGTACACTTTTCAAACTTCCATCAATCTCCATCACTCCCTTGAGGTCCAATTCCCTTAATTTCGCGTTTCCTCCGGCCCCATTATTCTCTGCAGCTAACAAGCTCCCGCTGGCTGTTTTGTATTTTAATTTCTGCCCGCGTAAAATTTTATCTTGCTTCTCGTTGACTTGTCCATGTACGCAATTCTGGTTTCTCTCTTCCATTTCCTCTTGCGCTTTCTCTCTTCCATTTCCTTCTGCGCTTTCTCTTTTCTCTCTCTCTCTCTCTTTCGCCGACCCTTTCCGTTTCCTATCCGACCCTCTCCAGTTTTACTCCACCTCCCGGATACGGTCTCTTTGTCTTTCTCTTTACGCGGTTGTGGCCATGATTACGTTTGTTTGCGGTCGGCCACGAAATTTTACCAAAACGACGGACCTGCAGAGCCGGTGCCGAAAGCGTTTTCAGTGCCGCGACCAGCGAATAATGGCGGGGAATCACGTCCGTAAATTCGTCGTTAAGCGTTTTCAAAAACACAATGGCCCGTGGACCGAGTCGATGATAAATGAACGTGACCGGTGCCGGGCCCCGCCGCTGCGCCGAGACCCGCCGTTGTAATCAAGCATGTAAATGACACGTTTACCTTTGAGATTTGCATTAAATTTAGTAATCGTTCCTGTGCCACGCACAAGGGACGACGTCGCCCGTGACGAATTCGATATTGATTAGTTCGCAATGCGTTTCGCCAATCGAACTATCGTACTTCAATTATACGATTTGACTAGTTCTTACAAAAGTTATAAATGTGATTTTAACCCCCCACCTCGCAGAGTAAAAGTATACATTCTTTCGTTTATAGTCTTCGGACAAATTCGTTGTTTTTATTCTATGAAGCTACTACGAGCAAAGCAAACATTCAATGGGGAATTGCAAAGTAATTCAAAGAAAACAGTAAAAATTCATCGAACGTGTTACGACAGAAATTGTTCATGATGAATGATAAATAAGATGATAAAAATATTTCAACTAAGAAATACAAATATTTGCTAATACTATTGCTCTCAGCTGTTACATATGTTTCATTGGATAGTCATTTATTTCTATATAAAATGAAATACTCGTCGAAATACTTAATTGATTTTACAAATGTATTATATAATAAATATATTTAATAGAACTTTAGATATATGAAATACTATTTCAAGTAACTATTTCCAGTACACCTTAAGAAAATACTATTTCAATTAATAATTTGCTTTTTACCACAAGCTAAATAAATATTTTGAATATATGTACTTATCTCTATGTCGTCAAATTAATCTTAAAATATTATTTCATGCAGAGAAGAGTATTTCATTACCTATTTTCGATACTTTTTCAAATATTTTTACCCATCTCTGCTCGCGTATAACAATAATACGTATAACGTAAAAATTAATGCAGACAATTTTTACTTTGCATACAGATCTGCAGTACGCAGTTATTGACTACCGAATATAAAATTAGTTTGATATACAGGGTGGTTCATCAGATATTACCACCTCTATTTCGTCATTATTATCATTCGTAGCGAAGAATGTCGATATAAGGTAGAATGTTTTCGAGAGATGCATAATTTGGTGTTGTGTGTGTTTTCTTTGTCGGCGGACGCGTAGAAAAGATATGAAGGTCATCAGTATTTTTTCCTGCACCAATCGATGAAGCTTCATATTCTCCACAAACAAGTATTAACCTATTAATATCGAAATACCATTAGCAGTGCTGGGCTTCACTTCAAATAAAAAGTATTGGAAATAGTAGTTACAATACCTTTATCCAAATAAAGTAGTATTTCAGCATTTATTTTATTTCTTACAATTAGTTCTACATAGAAAAATAGTTGAAAATATCTATTTATTACACATATATTGAAGCTATTAATTGAAGTAACATTTGCTGTGCGATGTTTTAGAAATAATTATTTGAAATATATAATGGTTTTCGTAGAATGTATTAGGAATAAATATTTGAAATAATATTGTTTTAAGGATATATGAAAATTAATTATTTCAACTAGTATTTCATAGTATTTTACTTACAATAGTCATCTGAAATATTAATTTTTTCTTATAATTATTAAAGGAAGAAAGAGTAATTGAGGAAGTATGCAAGAAAAAGGATTATTAATGCCTTACCTTTTCAAAATATTCGGTTATTTGCCTTCAGTAAGTTCGATATAAATATGAACAAATATAAAATTGAACAAGATATAATTGCTGTTCGAGTAATCGAAGCTCTCCGCACCAACAATGAAAATTGTGTTAATGCCTGAGCAATCCGGCAAGATAAAGTATTCGGTTTGAGGTGTCTCGCGATAGTCTGGCAAAAACTCTTCCTTTCGCAAATCAAATTATCTCGCCCTGGAGTTCTCAACTTTCAAGGATACCTCTCAGCTTTTGACTAACGAAGAATTCCAGCTCCGAAGAAGGTTAATTAGCGAACCGACGATCGTCAGTGTAACAGAGCAAACTGTGCCGCGTCCGTTTCGCTATGAGAGTTCGCGAACACGAGGAATATTGAAAATGAATCTCGCTAATTCGTGAGAATTTTCTTTGCCGGCACATTATTAAGTGTTAATTCCCTGCAAATGAAATCTAATTGGTTTATCATGGCAAAGGAATTGAACCGAGGATTCTAGGGAAAGAGTGTACTATACATGTTTGTCTAGTTCTCAAGGTTTGTTCATGACAGTCATAGCTATACTTATGAAAATTGTGTCGCGATAGAATTAACGGAACATGATAATTTACATTGTGGTATGTAAATAATAGTTATATAAAATTAATTAAAAAATTTGTATGACATGATTTTCTACAATTTTAATCAAATTATATTAAATTGAACAGTAACAATTATATTTATGTAGCTGTTTGTAAATATCAATGATTACAAGAAAGTCTATATATTCAAGTTTTACAATTTTAAGAACCAGCCATTACTTTTGTCACTAAAGGGAAAATAAATATATCACCATGAGAATTGATTAAAAACCACGAAAGCAATTTCTCTGTTCAAATTAATAAAACTTAATAGAGAATATAATTATATTTCTTTTTATATTAATTAGTATCGAGAAGTATTTTTTGGAGGAATTCGCAATCCGATGACTGCTGCAGGTAATCTTTTTACTTCAAGATCACTTTGTGCGTTCATTAGAAAGTTCTTATTTCCATTCATTCCGCGAGAAAGAGTGCGCTCGATGCTTCTTCTCTAAATCCATCAATGTCCTGTCTAGCTCCATCAAGATCTTCTTTCAGATCGATCAATGTCTGGTTCTGATTCGATGAGATCTTGTTTCGAATCCATTAACTTCCGAAGACTGCCCAGTTACCTATCACTCGCAAGCAACCTTAATCTCGTCTCATGTATCTGCACTGCATCTCAGGAATCTATTCTGCCCCCCCAAATTCCAGAAATACTGTACCTATCTGTCAAATTAGTCCACGTAAAATGATATCTCGAATAACCCGCCATTAATTAACTCGTATATTTGCACCTGGTATCCTTCAATTTGAATATTAGTTTTAGATATCACGTGGAAATATTTTTCCATGTAGAAAGAGTAAGGAACGTGTGTGATAGATTATCAATAATATTATTATTTAGTTCGATATCATATCTAATAATTTGTTAAGATTTATTCTATGATTAAATACATATTTCCTATTAAATATGACCATGTGTTATTGACCATCCACATTAGTAGCATCGAGACCGCGTCAAGCAAGCAAGTTATTCAACGAATGTTCGATAACGTACACCGAGCGGACGTTAAACGTGTTAAATGCGGAATCACGCTGGCCATAATACGCCGGAAGCTGTAGGTCGGACGAAACAATCTTGTAAGTCCCGGACAAGTTTCGGATCCGAAACTTGCCGAACCCTAGAACCCCCATGGCCCCCATGGTCTTTGGGGGCCTTCGCCGTCAGTTCCCGTATCCGTTTCGCCCTACCACGTGCAACCACGGACACCGGTCCATACGCGAAAGCTAGCGAGAAGCGAAACCGCGATCCAGCCGGTAGCACGGGCCTCCAACGACTTGGCCAAAGTTGCAAACTGCGGATTGCATCGGCGCTGCGGTCGCGGCCGGCTGCCGATTTAATTGCAACTAATGCCCTGCGGCCCCGTTTCCGCGGAAATTTAATACCGATATCGCGACGGTGATTACGCGGACACGGTGGTCTCGTATGCGAATTGTAGTCGTTCTTTTAACAGGCCGGCTGCGGGTCGGGGACAACGATTAATTCATTTGATTACGCTCGCGATTAATGCATTGAAAAATGAACGCTCAGCTAGCGGTGTAGCATGCTAGGAAACAAATTTATTTTTAATTGTAAGACGTAGATACGCTTGATTTATATTAGGCTGTTGCATTTGAAATGTCCGATTTTCGTACGCAAATGTTATAAAGCGATTCGATCAATAAATACTATTACAATCTACGGCAAGCATGTCAAACTCTTTTACCACCAAGGTCCTTATTAATTAATAGCGGATGTTTATGCAAAATAAAAATTTTCGTCCTGAATCGCAGCAAACCGGAGTGACATAGAAATTTATTTTCATTCTTTATGTGTTTAAAAGGTTTCAAATAATATAACAGTATTTTTAAATTCTTCTAATATTTTTATACTGTTTTAAATTAGACCTACTCATTTCTGTCATAAATGTATATAATCCGCTGTCTACTCATTAAGTATTATAAATTAATTGAACGGTCGCAATAACAAAAAAGAAACTCGAAATAATGAGGAAACACATCTTTCCAAAGGCCGAAAATCTTGAAAAATTGCAATTTTTACCACTTTTGATCACTTATAACTCGTAAACCAATTTATCAATTTCAATGAAATTTTCAGAACGTATGTGTATAACTTATACGAGTTGACCAAACACTTCTTTCAAATTTTCGTTATTGGCCCAGCTAAAAAAGTCGTAGAAATCAATTTCTATTATTGTTTTTCACAATGCCGACCAAATGCATTTTATCAACATATTTTTTAGACGTCATTTACTAAACTAATTTTTCTAGCCTCACCGAGAAATTGAAATCGTTTGGTCCATTCATGAAAATGTTATTCTGATTTAAAGTGTGTGTGATCAGTTTTGCTTCTAACTGTATATGTTAAATTACCCACTGTACGTGTGTACACATATTCTTTGACTTCCAAAATTAAAATTTAATATGAAATTTATTCCTAATAAATAGCGTACATATGTATATGTTCTTTAACTTCCAACATGAAAATTCAATATGAAATTCATTTCGAATAAATCGCGTACAAAATATGTTGATTATAAAATATAATATTAAAAAGCCAGCTGTGGGAAATCAGAATATCGATTGAACATTACATCGGTCTCCATAAAATCGGTAAATGATGCAATATATTTGTATGACCGGGAGTGTGCGTGTACCATAAGAGTACCGATCCACATTAATTAGAGTGGAAACTCTTTAAGACGACCATTGGCACGGTATTCCAATAGCTGGACGCTGCAATGCTCCTGAGTAACAGCGGTACGGTTGGTGGGCACGGTCAGGGCAATTCCTGATTTTCGATTACCCGATTCCAGACCGATATACACCGGCCGTGCATTGCATTAGCGTGTAACAACGTGGCCCACTAGCCTCGCTAGCACCAGTTTCAGTTTGCATCTTCATGTGTATGCTTACCATATACGGGGTGTTGAATTAAAATCACCAGAGCGTGTCCCAAAAATCATATGCAGCTTCTATGTAGCTGTTATTGCCTCACACGTGCTACGTTAATTCAAACATGAAAACTGGATTGAACATTTATTTTGTATTTATTCTCTGTTGTATTAATCCTTTTTCTTCATTCAAACATGAAAACGGGATTGAATATTTATTTTGTATTTATTCTCTATTGTATTTTTTCTTCCTTTTTCTTCCGACCTAGTATAATTATTCTTCCCTTCTATATGAATTTTTTCATTTTATGGATATGAAATTGATATAATACCTCATACAATACGTAAATGTTTAGTGATTGGTTAGATCCCAACCAGAGTTGGGCAAAAATTTTATTTAAATAAAAATTTCGAATAAAGTGGGTTTAAAACCCACTTGGAAAAACCCACTTTATTCGAAAGTTTTATTTAAATAAATAAAATTTTTGCCCAACTCTGATCCCAACATACAGGGTGTTTACCTACAGGTGGGAGAAAATTTAAGGGGTGGTTCTCGACGATAATATAAGACGAAAATGAAGAATAAAAAAATTGCGATTTCGGCTTCGTTATTTAGTTATTAACAATTAAAAATCCGCCTAAAATGCTGCAACACTTCTAACAAAAGTATACGTTGCGTACGTCAGACAGGCGCGCGACAGTCTCGTATCATTATATAATAAGGATTTGTGGATATGTTTGAGAAGAATTTAAAAGTGAAAGGGCATTGACCCCTTCTACTCGATAATTCCATAGGGCGGATATTAGAAATGCCCTTGTGGATTTTAACGAGTAGGTAGGTTCAATGTCGTCCACCGATTTTTTAAACATTTTCATCTCGCTGGGGCCCCAAATGAGAACCAAGGTATGCGTGCGTTTGTCACTTGATACGAGACTGTCGCGCGCCTGTCTGACGTACGCAACGTATACTTTTGTTAGAAGTGTTGCAGCATTTTAGGCGGATTTTTAATTGTTAATAACTAAATAACGAGGCCGAAATCGCAATTTTTTTATTCTTCATTTTCGTCATATATTATCGTCGAGAACCACCCCTTAAATTTTCTCCCACCTGTAGGTAAACACCCTGTATTTAATAAAGTAAACAATATTTTGAATAATGGTACAACAACTATTAGTGGTGACTCTCAGTCACAACTTCAGTGCTAAGGGTTAAATATCGTGTATGGAATTTGTATAGCCTGAAAAAGTGCAATGTTATCAGAAGACCGAAATGAAAAAATATTGTAATTATTAAGCTGTATGCGTGACCATAAATTAAACCCCTACATAGTATACTATAAATATCTTTTCTTCAGCAAGGACAATCATTTTTAAAACTTTTCCTAAAGAAAAGCAGTTTTGAAGGAAATCTACTAATACGATTACTTGTATTTCATACATGAACGTATTTGCACCATTTTGTAATTAAACAGCTACGAAATTAAATGTTCAAATTATGGAAAATATAAAACAATATATATAATTGGATAGCAACTTCGAATAAGGGTCTGAAAGTTAAATAAAACATGCAAGGGTCTATAGTCCCTTATATTCGAGGTTCCCATTCAATTCATACGATTTATAAGCAGGATTCTTCTTGTTATCCTTTGCAAGTACTTGTTAACTACCACGAAGATTATGTTACTTATGGTATAAATATTGTTCACGAACAGATAAGTTAAACTTTTTCCGTATAATAATAAGTCGAACAAAGTCTATTAGACAGAGTCTGTTACATATGAATGGTACCCATTTCTCTTAAACGGAAATACAATTTTATCTTTCTGTTAATAACACTAATTTTTTTTTTAGTTTAGGGAGCATTAAAAGTGACTGTTACATTACTTTATAAAACTAACGGGAATGTATCCATCCAAATTTTAAGCCATTTTTTAAATAATATATACCTAAAGAAATAAATTTGTTGATCATTCCTCACGGATACATCTTTAGAATCTCAATGATCATAAATTAAATTAAATATGAAAATATTAAACATTAGAAAAACTATATACTAGCAATTATTATAAATATAGTATTTATTAAGTATAGACGTACAATAAATATAGATTTTCTTTTTCCACTATAAAATTATTAAGAACTCTAATTCTAATCGATGGGATTAATATAAAAATTAATCGTAACCATGTGCACGTGTTAAAGAATAGGACTTCTGTTTAGCCTATACATTGTATGAAAGAATATAATTTTTCATCCCGAGAAGATTATCCCATGTTCGTTCATACATAAGAAAGAGTCAAGTGATAATTCCACGCTTTTAGAACCGGACAGAATTAGTTGATGACGTGCTTTAATCCTTTCTTTGTTTCACACTCAGTATATTCGAAGCTCGAACGCAAACACCGGCATAAACCCGATTTCTGTACCGGCCAGGCTCAGCCGCGTCCTCAGCAAATTGAATTATCGCAAGATCCTGCCAAAGATAGCTCGGGTCTGCGAGTCGGGTGAACGTAGTTCACAAGGATGATGGACAGAGACCTCAGTAGAGAGGATCCGCGATAAGTCAGACGTGCACGTTTTACGAGGCGGATTAAGCCAGGCTTGTTCTCTGTTGAAAAATGTTTGCGCCACTTTTTCGTCGAGATACGAAACTAATGCTTTAATACCGGTCATTAATATGTTCTACCTGATACTACTGTGCACACCTACGTACAGTTGCCCGCAAAAGTACTCGACCATTTACAACTTTCAATATACATGTGTGTCTGTATGTGTGTGTTAATACTTTAACTATAACAGAGTTGTGCTAATTCAATTACATTGTAATTCAATTACGCAATTGAATTACATTGTATTTCAATTATGTAGTAATACAACTACGTCGTAACTGAATTACATAATTCAAACCTTTCAATTAATTCAATTACTAAATATTTTAATATTTACAAAATATATCTACAAAATGGTACGGAGTGGGTCCGAACAGTGTTATTGGGTTGGCAAGAAAGTAAATTCGGTATTTTAAGGTGAAATCGAACGCAATTTTTAAATGCGTTCTTTTCGATCTATGCGAATACTTTTCGCCAGGGGTAGTAGACAAATTTTAAGAAGTAAAAGAAAGTTTCCTGTTTCAATAATTTGCACATGTTTGTTGTACTGGGTGTATAAAACATAATGGTCTCTGTCCTAGAGGTTAACCTACACACAATTGTTTACAGGAAAGAAAATTGTTGTTAAATTTTATTTTTACATTACCACCCTCTACTCACCAGGAAGAGAAATGTAAGCTGTTAAAAGTTTTTGCAAAATTTGATAGTGTGTAAATACAATTTAAAGCAGTAGACAGATTTAAAAAATTAAAGGATATCAATGTCAAAGTTTCAGTTTATTATAATCAATAAAAGAAGAAAGTAATTGATAGACTGCGGATCTTTAAGCATTTATGGGTTCTAAAAATTTTCAAAAACTGCTAGAATATGAAATTCCACAGAATGTAATATGATTTTTATTTATTTCATATTTATAAAGGCTACCACCACTGAAAATAACATTTTAAGTGACCCCACTTTCGTAAAATTTGTCTACAAATATTACAAATTGCATAAACAGCTGCAGTCTAGTAATTAATATCTGGCTCCAGCCTCTTGCAATCGATACAAAAAATTTATATTTTGCAGAAGTATCCGCAGTCTAATTATAAGTTATGTGAATTACGTACATGCTTAAATTTTGAAGAAAATATAACACGGAATAATATTTAACTTCCGCTTATCATAACATAGTAATTACATTTCACTGACAATTACAAATTAAATGGTAATTCGATTAAATAAGAATCCGAATTGCGAATTTCTACGTTATTCAAATTAATGTAAAATTGAACTACTTTGCAATTATAATTTATGGAATAATTCAATTATAATTCTGCGTAATTCTGTTTACAAGTAATTAATGCATCTCCGGCATGATGGTTGAAAGATTTGAATTCAAAATAAGATTGCAATTGATTAACTATGAGAGCCACGAATTAATTTCGACACGTTTTGATTACCAAATCACTGATGTAAAATATCCCACACGATTAAAGTAACTTAATTAACCACTACTACTTTAGCTGGATATTTAATCGTGCCAGCAATGAAAATAAAAATTCGACTAATAAGAAAGTGCACAGAAAATAATAGAGGTTATTCCGGCGTGCACGACCCTTTGTGCGGAGAAGAAAGTGAAAACAATTTGAACAACAGCCAACCCTATATATGTATAACTAAGTGTGGATTTATAGTGGAGCTGCGAGCATCGATTATAGCGGCGCGGTGAAAACAAACCAACATTCGTGACAACATTTCGACACATACTAATGAAAAAGTACATATGTATTTTCTTTGTTTTCCTTTTTTTTCACCGCACAGCTCACCTCGCTGCTCCACTATAAATCCACCCTTAATGTGTAAACATAGAAAATCAGAAATAACAGAAGAATTGTAAAATTACGATCGCCAACGGTTTGCACAAAAGAAAACAGATTGAAACGAGCGGCCGCGGCAAACATGTCGGTCGTTAACTCCTGGTTATTCGCGTGCCCAATTTTGTTAACAAACCAGTTTTGGCTTTCCCTTATAAAATTATACAATAATTTTTAGTACCTGAGTTAATTTGAGTTAATTATGTAGGCACCCAAACCGTGTTAGCCCAGGGTCCAAAATGAACGGTCCGCCGCTGATTAACTGTGAGAGCTACTAATTAATTTCAACAGGTTGATTACCGAATCACTGACATAAAATATCCTACGCGATTAAAGTAATTTAATTAATCACTGCTACTTTAGCTGGATATTTAACCCTGCCCGCAATGAAAATAAAAATTCGACGGGAAGTTACAAAATGTGGATTGATTTGCTCTATTTGGATCAATATATAAAAACAGAATCTGAGATTTAATAACATTCAAGTTGTTTATAAAATAATAGCGAATCGTACCTTTGCGACATGAATATTGATTTATTAGGTCAGCGTATTCTTTCACTCTTCCGATGAACATCGTTCTGTTCGGACGTACATTTTGTGTTACGTTTTCCTTATATGTAATTGTGTTCTTAATAAATTGCTTTTATTCAATGATCTTTGGGCTGCTTGGTTTAAGATCTTCTACCGCGATATTATAATATACAGGGTGTCCCACAATTAAGTGCTTGCGATAATCTGACAAAAAAATATTTTAAACAAAAGTTGATCAGTTTTCGATTGGCTATACATTGCAATAAAAAAAAGTTCGAAAATTTTCTTTTTAATTATTGCCAAGGCCACCTTCATTTTTTGAAAAGGTACTTCAAGGTCATCCGAAGATCATGGTATGGTACAGTTCGGTCAAAAATTCCAAGTGCCATTTTAAAAAATAAAGGTGGCCTTGACAATACTAAAAGAAAAAATTTCGAACTTCTTTTATTGCAATGTATAGCCAATGTACAGAAAACTGATCAACTTTTGTTGAAAATATTTTTTTGTCAGATTATTATCGCAAGCACCTAATTGAAAAATCGTGGAAGGTGTTTTGTGGGACACGCTGTATTTAAAACCTCCCACACAAAATAATCGCAATTCGTTTGGAACTCTGCTACCCAGTAGGCCGGCTGAGGATTAATTTGTAGGTTTTTAATTTATATCGGGCGTTCTCTCCTATGAAAGTGCACAAAAAATAATAGCGGTTATTCTGGCGTGTAGATTGCACAATATTTTATCGATAAATGATCACTAAATCCCCGACGGAAGCGCTATGTACATATTATGTAACAAACTGTGTACGAGGTGCTTAACCCCCATTCGTCCCTCGTGTGAATTTGACACAGTTTTCCCGAAATAAATTACACTGTTCTGTTATTTCTAGGTAAAATTGCCCAAATCTTCTTGACGTTTATTATTTTAACGCGGATCTTTATGCAAAATAAAAAATATCTGCATCGATTCCAAGACACAGAAGCTGAATACAAATTTCGTTCTTCTTTTATTAACTTCCCGATTTTATAGGGAAGTTATTGTAATGACCCCGAAAATCGAGAATCAATTTTTTAGCAGATCTTCACGTTTCATGGTCTCATTGCAGTCATTTTAAACTATTTTCAGCAAAATGTTCGTATGTGTGTGTGTGTGTGTGTGTGTGTGTGTGTGTGTGTGTGTGTGTGTGTGTGTGTGCGTATGTCTGTTTCTATGGTATCAAATTTTTCGTTAACGTTTTCTGAAAAAGTAACAACGCGATCAGAATGATGAATGATGCAATCGATGTGCCCCGTCGTAACTTAGAGCTGATTAGATTTTGGTCCATATTGGTCAAGTAGTTTTTTAGATTTTTAGTTTTTTCGAAAGGAGTTGATTCTACAATGCAATTTATACGAGAGAACGGAAAGTTTCCACCGAAGAAACAAACGTAATTACACAAAAAAATGTTTTTTTCATTTTTTTTTAAATTTAAAAAAATTTTTTAATTAAAAAAAAAATTTTTTTTTGTACCTTACGCTAATGTTTCCGCTTACAATAATCGAAAATTATCCCGATGCGAGAGTGAGTTAATCATCTCTACTCCCAAGAATACATCTTCAAAGAATATCGATGAAAGTACAAAAAAAAATTTATATTACAATCTTTAAAAAAACAATCAGTTCAAAACGAATTACTAACTGAGATTAAATTGAAAATTAATATAAACTATATGATACTTATTAATAACATTTATGTTGAAAACGGATTGGCTAATGGAGCACACACACATGCGGAATATTAAAATTTATTACTTTTCAAGAAAATACTAAAATTTCGTCTATATTGTGGTTAGATTTTCAATTGGCCAGAGTAGGAGTGAAAGTAAGAACTCGTTATCGTGATTATATGAAAAATGCAAATATTCATCAAAATTTTACACCAATAATAAAAATCTCGAATCATGTAAATATGTCGAGTGAGGAAAAATATCAAATCACACGTGGTCAATTTCCAGTGGTTCCTGCTGAAGCGATTACGATTCATAAAAGTCAGGGACAAACATACGAGAGAAGTATGTTTGAATTTTAAAACATCAGAAAAACGAACTTTGCAAATGTTGTATGTAGCACTGAGCAGAGTTTCAAAATAGAGCAGTTTATATATTTCGGGACAATTTAAATTAACAGTATCGAAGAAATCCAAGATCAATACTGCAAACCCGGATAATGAGAAGTTGTATCGTTTGCGAAAAACTAATTAAGACAATTTATTTTGCAACATTAGTACGCTATAACAAGGAACCAAGCGAGCAACGAGCCTACGATGTTCATTTAATGCGACGCTATATAGCAAACATCTTGATAAGTAGAAAACTATTGAATTTCCCTGAAAACGTATAATCTTCTTAAAACGTACTAAAAATAATGATAATAATATACTGCAACTAACGAATCGGGAAGTTCTTTGTGTGGCTCCTGGAGAGTCACACACGAAATAAAAAACATTAATAGCTGCAGGCCCTACTAGCCATGCGTACCACTAACCCTCTCGCAAGAGCAGTCCTACCCGCGACCAAAAACAACCCTACTCGCGAGCGAGCGAAGCGGGCGAGCAACAATAACCCTCTAGTTTATTTTATTAAACTGGAATTAATATGTTGATGTTCTTAAATTTTTTAGATATTGCCACTGCTTTAAATTGTACAGAACAATTTTTGTTATAAATGCATAAAATCCGCAGTCTATTTATTATTTTAATGCGAAACACATAACGGAGAAACCTAAGCTGTAAATGTTAACTCATCAATTTGGATAGAAAAACATCGAAAAATAACTGTTTACCTTGTTACTTCATCAATCTTTGACCAATGTGTAAATTCGACACCGAGGGACAGATTCAGTTTGTGAAATGAGGGACGGATGAGGGTTAATATTTTATTCGCGAGAAGTGTTCGTGAACAAAACTTGAGCCGGTCAAACAGGGATTACAAAACGTCGCAGGTAAGTGTTGGTCGCAAATTGCCGGCAAATTCCATCGGTCCGGTGGAAAAATCGTCGGGGAACGGTTCGATGAAATGTTGAACCGTAACGTTTAATGGTGGTACGGTGGCGCGTATCATCGCGGCAGAATATCGGGTTCGGGGATGGAACGTGCGAACGTTTCAAAGGGACTTCGTTTCGCGCGCGCGGAACCCGATGCGACCTAAATTCCGCGGGTAACATTTTTTCCCTTCCTTTCCTTTTTATTTCGCGGTCGACGTCGGGTCCGACAAAAATAGAAAAGGGAACTCATAGATTTTTATCGACTGCCGGCATCGATTCCGCGAGGGCGAGCGCACCCACACCTACCCACACACACACACGCACGCACGCACATACACCAAGTGGCTAGAGGGAAAACCGGCGAGCCCGCATCGATGCTCGCGCGGGCCTTGTCAGTCCTCTCTGACAACGATCCCAGCTAGAGAGCCACGAGGAAATCAACGGACGGAAGGGATCAAAGGGCTGGAACGAAGGAGCCGGACCGTATTTGACCGTCGTTTGAATTAAAGATGACCGCCGGCTAGTAAGCAGGGTTCGTTAAAACGCGCCGCACGTTTTCGACGATCGTAATCTTTCAGACCGACCGGACCGGACCATCCGATGTGGCTAATCAATACTTCCGCGGACGCGGCGATCTTTTCCTGTAATAACACTGTTCGGGCCCACACCGTACCATTTTGTAGCTACTCGTGTAATTTACTTGCCGCTAAAATTCATCCGTACATGTACTGAATTGGTTGATATGAATTGGAGA
Source organism: Lasioglossum baleicum (assembly GCF_051020765.1). Lineage (NCBI taxonomy): Eukaryota > Metazoa > Arthropoda > Insecta > Hymenoptera > Halictidae > Lasioglossum > Lasioglossum baleicum. The sequence continues at coordinate 3,805,120 of NC_134937.1, forward strand.
GGCTTTTTGTTGCTTTCTTGAAAAACATATCTTTTTTCTGTTGCGATCTTTTTCTGTAATGACACTGTGCAGACCCTCTCCGTACCATTCTGTAGCTACCCATGTATGTAATTCATTTGCCACAGATATTCATCCGTACCAGAGTTGTGCAGAATTATAATTGAATTACTCCAGGAATTATAATCACGAAGTAATTGAATTACATTACACTTCAGTTATATTGTAATTTATAATTCAGATCTCCATTCAATTAAATTACAATGTAATTCGTAATTGCAATTGGAGTACAATTATAAAATACATTGTAATTAAATTACAATGTAATTCGTAATTGCAATTGGAGTACAATTATAAAATACATTGTAATTAAATTACAATGTAATTCGTAATTGCAATTAGAATACAATTATAAAATACTTTGTAATTAAAATAGAGTGGCGTGTCATCAATTGACGTGTCTGATCATGACTTCCCACATATACTATAGCTTGCAAACTCCACCTTCAAAAAATTCCATTTTCCCACAAACAAAGCGTCTAACATAAAAATGTTATTTCCCCTTTTCGACTTGTTCAAATTGATATTGTTGTATATCGCATACTACGTCTATTTCTTATGTTGCCATATCAGTTCATAGCCACTTCTTCGTGGATTTGTTGATTATTTACAAACAATTAAAGCATATTCTACATATTTTGTGCATTTACTTCATCTTTAATTTGAAGGATTTGGATTTAAAATAAAATTACTAAATTAGATTTTGTTATGCGTGCTTAAGCAGTGAATGGCATTATACATGTTAATAAAAAGACCATGTATTTATGATGACAATGACAAATAAATTTTCCTTCATGCACACTCATTTCTTTATTTCGCACACAACCAATTCACTTCATACATTTTTGTCTCTCACTCGTTATGCTTCTTTCTCATTCTCGCCACACACATTCACACAATACGAGCCGGCAATCAATTTTTACAGGCGCTCTTTCATTAACATTTACATATTCAATTACCCAGGTCGTGTAACGAAATATTCTGTGCTTGATTATCTGTTACATCACGCTAATAAATGAATCGCTGTAAGAGTTTAAATTCCTGTTCAAGCTGCACGTATCTGCAGGATCGCGTAATTGGTATGGTTATAGTTTACGAGCCCAGTATTTCATCAGATTTGAATAAATTTCGGAATACCTGTGTTATACGATAGCCTCAACCTCTGTAACGATTTATTGAAGCTCCCGGTTTTCTTTCGCTACACACGTATGACAATGTGTATTCATTTTTATCGTATGATACGTAAAGGAGATAGATCATGCATTCGATCACCAATAAACAACTTTGTTTGCTAGAAAACTGTACACACATAAAAGAGGAGAAATATAGTAATATTCAAACGATCTTTATGCTTCTTAATTTCATTTTGGTTTGTGTATGTCGTTTTACTGACTTCGTAAGACCCTAGCCAAAAAGTTAGGGCCACTTACAATTTACTAAATTTTTCGCGGTAATTAACAAGCCAGAACGTATCAGATGATTGCATAGGCTCGTGCCCGATTTGAAAATAAAATTCGATGGTTAAATTTTAAAGAATACGGTTTTATTAGTCAATTATTTCTACAATTAGAAAAGAGTGGTGACTATACATATGTATAATTTCTTTTTACACTCTGCTGTGCAGTAGAGTTTGCGCAATCTATGAAAATTGCGGGCACGAACTTATGCAATCATCTACTACTTTAATAATCATTTTTACTGACTACTGAAGTACGTACATGTACATGTACAATCGATTGCGAAGTAATTCTACACGTGAAAGTGAGTCGAAAAGACAGGACGAAATTTTTTCATTTGACGCTTCGTTTGTGAGTAAATCGAGTTTTTTCTCATTCTTCTTTCAACTCGTTTTTCTCGAAAACGAAGCTTCGATCGAAAAAATTTCATTACTTCTTTTCGACTCGCCTTTGCGCGTAGAATTACTTCACAATCGGTTGTTCACCCCTTCACCCTTTGCTTTTATTACAGCATGCACCCATTCCGGCATGATCGGTGTGAATGATAATTGGCGTGATTTTGCCAAATATCCAGAATATTCTTTAATCATATTTTATGGTAACAGACCCAGGTAACAGCGCCCATTTTGCGGTAAAAGAAAATAAAAACAATTTGAATTAAAAACTTAAGAAAAAATAAATTATACAATAATTTTTGGTACTTAAGTGAATTTGAGTTAATTAGGCAGGCACCAAAACCGTGTTAGCCCAGGGCCCCAAATGTATTGTTCGCCGCTGGTGACAGGTTATGCGTGAACACGGGTTTTGAGTAAACTCCGGAGGTTTTCAATGGGATTCATTGAAGAGAGTTGCTTGGCTATCGGAGTACAGGAATTTTTTGCATTCTTAAATTATTAATATGCATGTGTGCAATACCTTTGTTACGAGCCAGGGCCACGAGAAGCACGAGTGACTATGAATTTGGTTACAATTTGTTAGTTAAAGTACGCGAACGAACCTGATGCGTAATCAGGGAGTCGCTAGGATTGTTAGTGGGCCTCGTAACTAGTATCATTTAATTGATACAATCCGAGCGGTAAGATTGTATCCTGCGGGAACGTTCAATTACTCGATTAGGACTTTGAACGATAATTATGGGTTCAGTGAATTGCACGAATGACACAAATACAGTACTGTGCAAAAGAAAGAAGCACCCGGCCATATTGAATAGAAAAGCGTAAAAAATCAAATTAGAACACAGTAAGTTTTGAAAATGAATTGTGCGCTGTTTAATTGAATAGTTCTGAAAATATGTGTTATTGCGGATTATCTAATACTTTAATTGTTTAATTGTCTAATTATCTAGTTGTTTGTTATTATATCTTAGAGACGTTAAAAATTGTGAATGACTCCAATTTTTTGGCCAGAGACTGTACAAAAATAATGCCTTCCGTTAAGCATGAACGGTTCACAAGAAAATTCGAGGCTTCTTTCTATGGCTGGCCGACGTTCACGGATGCAAAGGTTCTCACAGCCACGCACAAGAGTGCGCGGCGAGATTTATGAACGTGGGAGGTCCTTAAGAGAATTACCTTCCCAGGTGGCGCGGCCGGGAAGAGGATACTTCCTTTTAAAGGACTCCGATACGACTGGGCCACTGGAAGATTCCTTGACAAACGCGCTAAAAAGGATTACCCTCGCTCCACTAAAAGACCGCTATACAAAACTGTCCCGTTAAGCCACTCGAATCGACATCCTGCCCTTGATAAACGACCGGCCGGCTTGTGACGTACGTTAGCGAGAACGTTTATGGATAGGATAAAGATTCTTAGAAAATATTGGCTCGCTGCAGAAGCCTTCGACGTCCTCGTATCACGCACGTTTTTCTTTTAAGCCGTTGAAAATGATGCGGCAACTTGATTGCGGATTTTATGCATTTATCACAAAAATGAATAGGCGATATACAAAACTGTGAAGGAGTTAGAGGAACTTAAGGACATTGTCACATTATTTGCGACTTACTGAAATTACTGAAAAGAGAAACACATTTTTATTTCATTTCTGTTTCTTACAACAAACGTAAAATCTATTTTTTTTGCATGATTTCGTACCCGAATTTAGGAGTTATGTCTAAGCGACTATTTTAGAAAGACGTGAGTGAGTTTTAGAAATTTCTTCTGAAAAACTTGGTGAACTATTTTATAAAACAGTAGGCACTTGTTTAAAAAATACACTTTTATACAAAATTTATACAAAAATACAATTAATTTAATTTTTGTGTAAAATATACTGTTACCAGGCATAACAGAAGACGTAGTAAAATATGTACACTGTTTTTCTTAACGTTACTGTTAGAAAAGTCCGACATTTTAAATACAGTGGATCTGAACAAGAAGTATTTGAACACTAAATTTCCGATTCTCGAAAACTTGATAATATTTGAACTATGATAACCTCGTTAAATGAATAGTATAATAATAAATAAATTTGGACTCATTGTAAAGCCTCTTCTTCTAGGAAATGTACATGATACAGCAAGTAGAAAATGGAGGACACGTTTTTGGTCGGGAATGCTACAATTTCCGCAAATCTTTTCTGTGAATCTTTCACAGATCTGAAGATTGAACCATCCTTTTTAGAATAACTACTTTTAAAACTTAATTTACGATTTTTTTTGCTGTTTTATAGAACAAAAATTAGAAACATGTTTGGTTGTACAATGCCAGCACGGTGTAGCTTATATTATTGTAAAGACGACAGTGCACCTTTCATTTAAAGCTGGATAAGAAAAAAATCGTAGATCAACTTTTAAGCGTTCCTTGTATAAAATAAAGGAGAAGATTCCATCTTCAAATCTACGGTGGTTTCAGTCATGAGAAAAATTTGTCCATGTTTTTACAGAGGTTTGAACTTTTTAACATTTTGGACCAGAAAAGCGTCTTCAGTCTTTCAGTCACTGTATAGTGCAAAAATATCTTGGACAAAAATGAACGATGCATGGCAAAAGTAGAAGCTTCAAGCTTAAAAATCGATCGAGGCGTATTTTTTATTAGACAGCGGATGTTTATGAAATTTTCAATTTTTGTAGACAAATTTGAAGAAAGTGGTACCAAATAAAATCCTATTTTCATTGGTAATAACATTTGTAGGTCCAAAATAAATAAAAATCGTACCAAAATCTGTCAAATTTGATACTCCAGCGCTTTTTGAAAATTTTTATAAACCATAAATCCATAAAGATCCGCAGTCTAATTATTATACCTTTTTTAACGAAATTAGCACAGTACAAATATCTTCAATTTCTCGAGAATAGGAGTGGCAAAATACTTTTTGGATCCTCTGTGCAACAACTTAATAAATTCATTAGCTTCTTATGGTCGCATAATAGCACGGTTCAACAAAGTCTGTGAACATTTTTTGCCTTTCCACCATACCTGAAAAGTATTGTATCCACTTCGCAAAGCATCGAAAGCAACGAACGTAAGAAGAAAACCCAGCCAGACAAGTTAATATGAAACATCGAATTCAATTCATTTCGAAGTGCCAGTGCAATTAATTTTTAAAAATTCATCGGATACCTCATCGAATGAACGGGCAATCTTCTTTGTTCCTCGTCGAGGAGTTCGTTCCTCGGTTTCTCGTTTAACCCGTCGGAACTCACGAGGCCTGGTGCAGCAGCATGTGCTTTCGAAGTTTGCCAGCTGTCGTCTGCTCCACTCGTGCTGCCTTATTTATAAGAAACTCATGTGCCTCTCGCTCCAGCGAGAGAAACCTCGGGCCGAGGAGACGAAGGACAAATCCAGTCTGATTACGAATTGAAGATGCTCTGCCGATTGAGCGGAGAGTTTGCTTGCTCGCCTTCGTTCTGCAGACAGAAACCATCCGAATATACATAGAATACAGTCGTTCGAGTAGCCACCGGGAAAATTCAGAAGGAGATGAGCGACAAGCTCAATGGGCCTAATTGTCCCACTTGTCTCGTCTCGAGTGTCACCATCCAAAAACGGATTTCACTATCATTTAACGCGTCTAATTGCCGCGATAAGCGCCATCAATTTCTGGAAACTGGACCGCCATTATGAGCGTTCACTTGATAAAGTGGTGAATACTGTCTAACGAGATTTTTATTCCATTTGGAACTTGATAGAATATTCTCCAGGATGAATAAATTGCTGTTCATTAACTCTTGTAACTCTGAGAATTTGTATAATTACGCAATACACTTTTATCAGGGCTTTTCCGACGCAAGTACTGTCTCTCGATTTACTATATTAAATGATTCCTATGTGGCCTAAATATTAAAGGCCTGTCAATTATTCTCGTTTTTATTAAGCGATGTGCAATCAAGTAGATGTAAAATCAGTAGAATTAATATTTAATTTCATTAAAGTAGTGTAAGCAAGTAGAAGCTATATGTATAAACTAGTATTAATTCTATTATGTAATATGGTTTAAACCATACTTGGTTTAAAGCATTAAATAAATAATAATAATAATGGCGTGGATGAAATGGCTGTAATTAAATAGCTGTTATTAGCGACAAGTGAAGCACGAAGGGCGAATTAGAGTATCTAAATTATTTTGATAGATGAATTATTCCAACTGAGAAACTGGAGCCTAGTTTCTGACGTAAACCAGGAAAGTCTACTTGAGTCGTCAGAGTTCGTAAGCCAAGTTGTTAGATATTACGGTTAATATTCTCGAATATCTCTCTCTCTATATATATATATATATATATATATGTATATACATATACATACATGTACATCTACATCTTGGCGATGATGCTTTAAGCTGGTAACGATGCTGAAACCATTAATAAGACTTTAGCGTAAATTCACCTTAATCCAGATTATACAAATACTGTTAGATCGTGCGCGCAGACGATTAAATTGTCGAGCGACAATTCCTTCGCAATCGTCCACTCGTAATTTGAAATAACAATGGAGGAAAATAAATAACAGTCGCTTGGGAATTGCGTCGCTGAATGTAACAGCTTTGTCTCCTGCGTGCACTTAATTTCGAGAAATCATGTAACTTTATACGTTAGTATCATATTCCCATGAGACAATATTAACTTGTGTTTACGGTGTTGTGAGATACAATCGGGGACCAAATTAAGTGGACACCCTTCAGAAACTAATAACATTTTTAAAATTGGACCGAACGACTTGAATTTTTCTTGAGACGTTAGAACGATTAGTTGACTAGGTAATGTCTAAAATAAATTTGTTTGCAATTGCTATTGCTCGCAATATCGCAGTAAAAGGTGAAGGTCACGATTTTTTAATTTTTTATCTCAGCATACAATGAAAACTTTAAGTAAGAAAATTTAAAGTAAGAAGGCTATATGGATTGGAAAATGTAAGACTGAAGCGGCTGATTGTCAATATACGTCGTTCCTTTGTTTTTGTATTGGTTATCTCTTAACGTTCACATGGTTCAGTTTAGTTCGTGCCAGCATGGAATTCAGTTGAAAATTTATACACTTATAAACAATTTACACATAGCAAGTACGGGGAAAAATTATGTTGTGGTTATTATTGATCTTGTGAAACACTCAGTACAATATTCAGTATTTTCTAGACGCAAAATTCTCTTGAAGATGATCCATACTTGGATCGAAACGTTGGGAAAAATCTTTTAAATTGCAAAATTGCTTTGTCTTGATTTTGGATCGAACCTGTGCGCCGATAAACTAATTTCTATTAATTCGTCACGATCGACAAAACGGAATATTTACTACTGGATAACAAAAATTTTTTGTTACGCAAGGAAAAGAGCAGCCCTAACCACTACTACTAACCAGAAAAGTTAATCCTGCCGACAAACATGAAACAGTGGGTAAATCGCCGAAGTGAAAAGTCCATGGCAAATAATGTCCCGTGACGCGTCGTTGAGAACAAAAGCGTACGAATGGAGACATATATTTAAGTTTCGATTCAAGAGCGTCTCTAAAAGATCCGAGGGAAAATAGTGGGCCCTGTTACCAGCGTTGATGGTCCTGTACCGATCAAATATGCATGGCCGGCTACCCACGCAGGGTCGAAGGAAGCAGCGAATTGTAAATCAGGAGAGAGGGGCCGAGGCGACGCGCAACTTTCAGGGAAAAGTAACTGAAAACAAATAGGGCGGGGAGAAGGCGAGAGAACCTCGGCGCGGCGCGGCGTGTATGTGCGAGTACTTCCGGTGAGCGGGACTGTTTGCATGGGAATCGTTACTCGGGGTGCCAGCACCGAGAACACGCCAACTGCGACACTTCCGTGGAACTTTCTAACGAACCGACCGAGAGTTTCCAACGCTATCGATGTAAATCAGGGGCGACGTTATAATTTAATCCAAGTGTGGCGCGTCTATCGGTGTCAAAGCGGAAATGCCACGGTGCGATGCACCGCCCCGACGTCGTCGCCTGTCCCCCGTGAACGGTCCGGTCGCCGAGCTTTTTGATGCTTCCGTGGACGACTGTCAACAAATCGAAACGCCATGCGCCAGTTCAAATAATCCATCGAAACCTTCCAGAATTTGGATAACCGCGTTTCGCGTTTAGCTGCCGTACATTTATACAGTCGGTCAAAGAAGTCTCTTTACATCCATTCAAGTGTAGTAACTTGTAACACTTGAGTGGGTATCCCACTTGCTCAGACCACGAAGTATCACATTTAGAATCATTACGTCAAAGTAAAACATTAGGTTTGCTGTACTTTGTGGAAAAATCCACATCCTAGAAATATTGGAAATGCCTGGTTTCCTTTCCCCTACTCGTTTATAGCATGCCGTCTTCCTTGAGGTATGAAGGTACGTATCGCCGCGCCGCCGCGTTTGGACTTTTCGTTGTAATCGTGCGCCCGTCTTGTAGACACCTCCGACTACGTCTTCTTATATTTAAAATGTTTTATTTCTTCCACCGTCATCAAACGTAATTATTTCACATAACCTCTCAACATTATAAAATCTCGTAAAAAGGGTACTTTTAGGTAGACAGGGTGTTTCGATTTATATAGAACGAGGAAAATTGTGGTCTGTGATTTTTTTTCAAAATCGTTTCCACTCCCGATTTTCAAGGTCATCGATGTTTTCTTGCAGGTTAACATGTGTTTTTATAATGCAATGTTTCAGTGGACATCAAGACGAATTCAACGGTGTACTACACTAAGACCATGAAACGACCTCGAACATATTCGAAATAAGCGTGGTAAAATGCCACGAAGTTAATGAAAAAAGATTTTCCACGCAAAACAAGGAATGTTTGTGGAAAGTTGTAGTAGGAGTTGCTAGTAATAAACGAGGTTGCCTCTAGGAGGTTCTGAATTTGTTTCGCAAATTCTAACCAATTACAATTTTCTCAAAATTGTTCGTGTAAACTTATCCCTGTAAGCCCCTTCAGAAAAACAATTCTGAAAATTCTGAAAATTTTCAACAGCAAAATGCGAAATATGGTTTCTTTATTAACGGAAAGATATCACCCATGAAAAGACAGTAGAAAAATTAATAGTAGCAGAGAATCCAGTAAATCTAGCGAATCCGAAAAAATTAGCGAAGCACACACGATAAAACCGGCGCAAACTTTAAAAGCACTTAAAAAGTTTCACAACGTTTCATATTTCACTGCTAAAAATTTATATAGTCGTTAAAAAAGTTTCCATATACCCGTAAAAGTGGAGTAACGTTTTTAAAATGGACAAACGACATGGCTTTCTCTCTTTTTTAGAAGTTAGAATTTTATTATTATTTATAAGTTAGAGTTAGCATGTGAGGTATACAAAAAATTTGTCAGAAAGTTGTAATTGGCAGAAATTGCAAAACAAGTGGTAAATATTGATTTTACAGCTTTTTTATCAGGGATTATAATGAAAATGTCAAAAATACATAATTAGTAATAAATAATTGTCTATTCTATTTGTCTGGTCACAGGTACTCTAGTCCATTTCTCTGATCATGTACACATTTATTCTACTTATCAAGTCATAGGTTCTGTATTCTATTTGTCTGACCATATACACATTTATTGTACTTGCTTGGCCACACGATTTTCTATTCTGTTTGTCTGACCATATACACATTTATTCTACTTGCTTGGCCACCAATTTTCTATTCTATTTGTCTGACCATATACACATTTATTGAACTTGCTTGTCCACACGATTTTCTATTCTGTTTGTCTGACCATATATACATTTATTCTACTTGTTTGGCCACCAATTTTCTATTCTATTTGTCTGAACATATACACATTTATTCTACTTGCTTGGCCACCAATTTTCTATATTTGTCTGATCATATACACGTTTATTCTACTTGCTTGCCGACACGATTTTCTATTCTATTTGTCTTACCATATACACATTTATTCCACTTGCTTGACCACCAATTTTCTATATTTGTCTGCCCATATACACGTTTATTCTACTTGCTCTTGCCTACACGATTTTCTATTTATTTCACTTGTTTGGCCACCAATTTTCTATATATGTCTGGCCATATACATGTTTATTCTACTGGCTTCCCTACACGATTTTATTCTATTTTTGTGACCATATACACATTCGTTCTGCTTACCAAGTGATATGTTCTCAATTCCATTTGTCTGACCATGAACACTTTCATTCTACTTAACTGGTCACAGGTGCTCTATGCTACTTGTCTGACCATATACACGTTTATTCTACTTGCTTGCCTACACGATTTTTTATTTATTCCACTTACTTGGCCACCAATTTGCTATATTTGTCTGATCATATACACGTTTATTCTACTGGCTTCCCTACACGATTTTATTCTATTTTTGTGACCATATACACATTCGTTCTGCTTACCAAGTGATATGTTCTCAATTCCATTTGTCTGATTATGGACACCTCCATTCTACTTAACTGGTCACAGGTGCTCTATGCTACTTGTCTGACCATATACACGTTTATTCTACTTGCCCCCGATCATCCCTATTTTATTTATTTGATAAAATTTTGAACTTAAAATTGTCAATTCTGTATCAAATGCAAAGATACGAAAAAGAAATAAATGCAGCCTTCTATAATTCAAAGGACAAAATGTCTTGAAGTCGGAAAAGAAATAAATACCGATTGTGCAACTATAATAAAATGTGTGGCGCAATAAAAGCGGACTGGATCAAAATATAGTTTATAACAAAGGTAATATCTTGAATCGAGCTCGTGAAACTTGAAACAGTCAATAGGAAACACAGAGAAACGGATACATTTGATACAAGGCACACAGAGTATAACGCGAAAGATACTGGAATTCGATATGGGTGATGGATAGACTGTCGATCTTTATACAAAATAAAAAATGTTTACGGTAACTTCAAGAAACAAAAGCTAATTTAAACTAATAAAAAGATATGCTTCTTTCAATGGTTCAAATAAATTAACGAAATATGACAGTTTATTTAAACTCTTTTAACACTTTTAGTATAAATGGATAGATTTCACAGTCCAATGATAGGTGTTTTCAAGACACAACTTTGTTAAATTACCATGGATGCTAATAATTTAACAGTATTGGATAATTCTGTTATCATCAGTAGACAGCGGATCTTTATGCAAAATAAAAATTTTCTACCTGAATTGCAACAAACTGGAGTAAAATAGAAATTTATTTCCTTTCTTAATATTTCTAATAACGTCAAAAATAATATAACTGCATTTTTAAATTCTTCTAATGTTTTTACTGTTTTAAATTACACCTACAAATTGTCATAAATGCATATAATCCGTTGTCTAATGATTCAAAAGTAAAGAGATACACCAAATTCAATTACTCAAATATCACAACCAAACTTGGGAATTTTATTCAATAAGCATGTTTCTAAATTCCTCTAAGGAAATAAAACTAGGGGATGTTTTTCAGCTATCTTTGCATTTCACAAGAGAATCAGGCACAAACTTTGGACAATCTAATATTATTTGAAGAACAAACTATAACACGTAGAATCTGATACAAGCCGAATCAGTTTCGGGACTCACAGAAGTTACTTGAAGCTCTAGAGATCTAGACTCTTCTCAAGCTGTGAACAGCACCACGAATCTTGGATAGTTCGGAGGGTTCCAGCGTTCAAAGAAAGTTTAGATTGTATCAGGAGCTTCTAATAGTTCCGCAACTGCAATAGTCTTCATGCTTTCGGACTCTTTTAGTTGTCGCGGATAGTTCGGGAGAGGGATTAGAAATCTTGAAAAGTTTAGGGTGTTTTATGCGTGTCTGTGCGTGAGAATTTTGAGGTGTCGGAACCTTTTACGACTCCCATGGTATCAAGATCTAAAACAAAATTTAGGGAGTCTAGAGAATGGAACTTAGAAGTCTGAAATCCTCTGCGTATCTAAGAATTGGAATACCGAATGCTTCCAGAGTTCTGATCTTTCAAGGCGCCTTCAGTATTTTAGAATTCTCACAATTCACATATAGTGTGTCCCACTTGATATTCGGTACGCGATTTCCCAAAATATTTTAAAAAACTCTCTCAAATGAAACCTACCCTGTGTCAAATAATATTTGTGTCAATATATTTTGGTACGATCAGCGATTTTTTACTTGTTGAGAAAAAGGATCGGATCAATGCACCTGCTCGCACTTCATTGCTTGTTCGTGATTTTTTTGGCCAAAACCAATAATGTAATGATGCCCCAGGCTCCATATTCACTAGACATGGCCCCGTGTCACTTTTTTTATTGCCAAAAATAAAGAGGACCTTGAAAGGTCGTCGTTTTTCAAACGTAGATGAGATTAAAAGCGCATCGCTGAAAGAACTAAAAGCTACCCCAAAGATCGAGTTCTAGAAATGTTTGGGGGGATTGGACGAAGCGGTGGCATAAGCGTGTAATATCTAATGAAGACTATTTAGAAGGAGATAACATTCATATAGACGAATAAATAACATTTTTTCCGAACAATGGAAATTTTCCTTATTTTTTGAACGCACCTCGTATGTGAACAATTATAACGATAGGCGCCTGGTTTATCGCAGATAATACTTTTTTTCCAGAGACAATACTGGATTTTTTGAGCATGTGGCCATCAGTATCCGATTCTACGAGGCTATGGTTGCCTGTATTCTGTTCTACCAGATGGAGGTTGTCTATATCGGGTTCTAGAAAGCCTCGATTCGCCTATATCCGTATCTATGAGCATGTGATTGCTTGTATTGGGTTCCATCGGAGCGGTGAAATCTGAAATGGTACGGTGAGTCCAATGACCTTCACCGATCAATTTCTTTTATGTCAGCTTATATGGTTTCTCGCTAGAAATAAAACTCTGAAATTATGTTTACGACGGTGCACAGAAGTGTAAACTAATTCTGTACAGATTCCGAAACGCTGTCGGCGGAATATCTGTGGCTGCAAGGAAAAACGCCGCATGTCACAATTTCAAAAAATTTCAGTTTATGCATTAATTGAGATTTATACTATAAGATTTACGTCTTTATCGGAGAAAAGTTATGAAAATTAGTTTGAAAGGCTTAAAAACATAATGTAATGGAACCGATATCTTATGACAAAGCATTAGTGACCAAAATTTTGCAACGGCAATATCTCGAAAGTAAAATCATGTGACATTTCTGAACGTTCCTAGTGTACATTGTTGACGTATGCGCAGGAAATAGCTGGAAGGAGGTTCCATAATGCTGACCAACCACGATCTGCAATGTGTCAATCCATAAATATTCAGAGATTCGAAGGATTCGGCAGAGAGAGAATCGAAATTTTTCGAATTTTTTGTCGCCGAAGTGCACCGAATTTTTCTATCAAGTAGGGATACGATGACATCATGAAGTTCGAAATAAAATAAAAACCGCACTGACCTTTACTAAATATTATCACTAGACTGTGGATCTATATGCAATTATGGCTTTTGAAAATGTCCAAAAAACGCTACGATATAAAATATGACAGAATTAAATACGATTATAATTTATTTCAGATTTAAAAATGCTACTACCATTGTCTTAAAATTGTCTACAAAAATTAAAAATTTTTATGACAGAAATGGGTGGATGTAATTTAAAACAGTGAAAACATTAAAACGATTTAAAGACATGTATATGTTGTTTTCAATTTATTACAATTGTTAAATATGGGAAGAAATTATTATATAGTTCCTGCATCTTGTAAGTGACGAAGAAAATTTTTATTTTACGTAAAGATGCGCAGTTTAGTTATCACTGTTGAATTTAGTGAATTTCAAATAGTTTGCATTTGGGAAATAAATATAGCGTTCTTAGTCATTCAAATCTTTGTGTGCCAGCAGTTCCAGAATACATGGAAATATCCAATTTGCATTGTATGGTTCTGAAACGTGTTCCATCCAGCTATATGCATGTCGAGTCGTAACATAGTTTCTGATCCTGTTGTATGTAAATAAAGGTGAATTAAGGGGTAGCACAGCAGCGTAGTTATCCGAAACACACCAATCTACGAGGGATATCAAATTTCCTGAATCCCATAATATAAGGAACAATCCCAAATCTAAATTAACCGCTGATACAGTCCCTGAGCTGGGTATCAGACAGTTTATAAGTTGCAAATTAAATTTCTATCGCTCTACGCACCAGTGTCGTTAAAAGTTTCCTCTTGCAAAATTGCAAAAACAAAAAATACACATCCTGGAGTATCTAATTAAACGTCCGGCCAGTAATGACCCTCCGAAACAGTATGACTTGCAGATAATCGGATGCTACAAATTTTAACCTCTTTTAGGTTTTAAAATTCAGTAAGTGGTTTGTCTAAAAAGCTTTTCATTCATCATTTTCAATTTTGCAGGTCATTAATTATAAAAAATAATCAGATAAATAATCGAATAGAAAATTGCACTACATTTAATTATCCAGATGGAAACCTAGAAGGGATTATTGGCTGATGAAACGAGAAATATTTATTTTGTTGGTTATAGTGATTAGTAGGCAGCGGATTTTTATGCAAAATTACATTATCACATATTCTAGTTTAAATTACAACAAATAAATCTTTTGCATATAGTTTGCTTATATATTTTGCATATATTTTACGTGTTTCCACATATTATATCTGCATAAAGATCCGCTGTCTACCCATCACATAAATAAGTTGCAGTACAGAAAAATTTCATGAATAGCACAAAATTATTTCAGAATATATCAACATACTTTATCATAAAGGAATCTCAGCTGAGCATTTTACACGAATCCGCACTTAAACATCCATGCAACTTTCATTCAGCAGATCTTCATGAAGGTGCTCGCTCCCGCATGAAGAAGTAATGAAGGCAAAGGAGTTGGAGGGACAACGAAGACGAATATCCACTGTCTAGTTAAGCGAACAAAAAACAACGTTATACGCTATCGGGATCCCGGGGGCGCTATTCACGTGAAACAATAGGGGGACAGCCGGAACGTTGTTTAAATATTGAAACGCATCGAAGGTCGGAAGTTATCGAAGTTCTTGCGGTTGTTCCCGCCTTGCGGGAAAAAGCAGTTCCCCAACGGTATACCGTCGAGGGTGGCTCCCACGAACGACTTTCCGAAGGAGACCTCGTAACCCCCTTAAAACTTCCCCGAGCTCTCGCGAATTTCTTCACGCCGCACACTGCCCCGAATGCTGCAACTCACTGGACAAGAGTGAAGAAAAAATGTAACTACCTGTAATTGTTAAAAGAAAGTTGTAGCGCGCCCGGCAGGAATACTATGTTATTCGAAACTTCTCATATTTTTAAGCACACTCAACCCTTCCGGGCGATTTAGCTGCGGTAAAGTTGGATACAAGGCAACTTTAGCATTTTTTCAATTCCGGAAAAATGATCCATATTTTGAAATTGCGACAATTATATGAAAACAAATAGTACAGCCATAAGCCTGGACTCATTTTAAAGTTTGAAACCTCTAATTTCGCAGAGCAGTGTTCATTTTTCTCTAAGATATTTTTGAATACTCTGCAGCTGGAAAACTGAAAACCCATTTTCCTAAAAAATGCAGCAGATTCGATCGTCTTTAAAAACTTTCAAAAATTTTTCTCGTAAATGAAACTGCGATAGATTCGAAGCCTTTTCTTTCAATCAACTCCTTAAAAATTGATGTACGATTTTTTTTCTCTGTTTTGTGGAATAAAAATGAGGATCAATTTCGGTGGTGTAAATCACTCGTGGTGGCACATTTCTCATTTAAAGTTCGATAAAACACTCCAAAAAATCGTAAATCAATTTTTAAGATATCGTTGTAAAGATGAAGCTTTTTTGAAACAAATTTTTCAAAGTTTTCACAGACGTTCGAATGTATAGCATTATTGAGAAAAACTGTGTCCTTAATTCCTCGATTATTATGAAAAAATATCATAGCTAAAAATAAATACTGCTTTGCGAAAGTCCAGACTTTACGAAATGATCACAATTTAAATATCGACATAATTGTTCAAGAATATATATTCTACGTATATTGTATACATATATAATATAAATTGGCATGTAGAAAAAAATAAGTGATATTTGGAAGTGGTTTCTGAAAACAGCTCTTTGAATTAGCGACAAGATCGGGACTAGCACTGTATTATTTAATTTGTTCAAACGTAAACGCGGTGAAATTGAATACAAATATTAATCTAATCAATTGTTCTATGTTTACTAGGTTATATATGTTTTGCAATTAATTATATTTATAAGCTTAGTCATTTGTTGTTATGCATACATTGCATACGATGGTTTTAATCATTTTCAAGTCATTAAACCAAGCTACAAATTCCATGAATTAATAGAATACAAATCATGTGCAATTTTTAGAATTCAAAAGGATTGAACAGAAAATTTTTCAGTCTAAATTTAAGTGAAATGATATCTAAATCCATTTTAATTTACGAAGAAGTAAAGTATTTAAGAAGTATGTGAAATATTTTATCAAAGAATTTGTCAGTTGATATATTTTACAATGAAATGCAATTTCTTTTTAAAAAACTCCGACTGGAAGTTCAATTTATGTTTGAACAATACGACTAGTTTCCTCCGCCTTGAAACTGCATTTACCGAGGACGTCGCCACCGAGATAGTACGACAATTAGGGAAGAACAATTAATTGATCGAAGAAAGACTCATTCCGGTTCTTTCCTCCGCGGAATAATTTCCAAACTCGTAAAAGCCGGAGCGCCTCGCTCTCATTATTAGAAAATCGCCCTCCATTAACATAGAGACCCGACGAAATCTAGCACGAAGACGTTTAATAACCTGGCTTCTGCGATCCTGCCAACTCTATATATGGTCTGGGTTTTTCTACCTCTTCCCTTCCGCATTTTTACTTCATTTATTTATCCTTTATTACATTGTTGCTTTTTGCTTTAAAATTCTTTCCAGCGTCTGTAATTAGTAGACAGCGGATCTTTATGCAGATTGCAGATATAATATACGGAAACATGTAAAATAATATGCAAAAGATTTATTTATTGTAATTTTCTCAGGATTTTGCAAGAAATCGATTTCTTGAGGTCGTAGACAAATTTTGAGACCAGATTTGAAATCAGCGTGAAAAAATCTACGGGAAATGATATGTAGCATGTAAAAAGAAATTTTTCCGCGCGTGGTACTGGAGAAACCACATTTTCTTGAAATTCTACATGTTTAACGAATTTTCTCAACGTTAAAAAACGTTCGTACCATAATATTCCTATTTTCCCATATTCTACAAAGTTTTAGCTTATGAAAGTGACAGCTAAAAATAGAATTTAATAACATACAGTTCTTTTTTAGCATGTTCAAATTGTTGCCATTATAAAAAGCTATTAGGAAGATTAGGTCATTGTCCAGTATTTTTTGTCGGAGTAGGTGTATACATGCGCTAGTTCAATTCTTGTTTTGCGCACAACGTTCCAGGATAGTTGTTTAAAGTTTCTTATGCCAATCGTAGATAGATTGTCTGCCTGCTGGTTTTCCGAAACGAGTTTTGGAACTTTCGTTGTTCGAAACAACTGCAACCCGGTTTGCCTAATGGAAAAGCACAAAACGCTTTCGTCATTTTGTAACGAAACTCTGAGAGCGTCCATGCAAATCATTTACGTCCGCGTTTTCATATTTTCAATGGGTCTTTCTTCGCATTTAAATTGCGCATTTTTTATTCCTGTAGAAACGCTTTAAATGTTTCAAAATTCTGACCATTGTGAGGAATGAATAAATAATGATGAGAAATGGCTCTGAGGGAACGCTTTTCAAAACATCGGTTGAATAACACGGAGAACAAAAACGGAAGGGCGAAAAACTCTTGAAAAATTGCCTGCGGATTTTATGCATTTAGGACAAAAGTGAGTTAGGAAGAGATTATGGAAACAGTTAATTAGAAAGATTTACGAATACCCCATTTATCAGTTGCAGCTTGTTGAAGTTACTAGAGAAAAGTCGGTAATTATGTACATATAAAGTGGTTTTGTTTTCCGATTTTGATTAAATTTAGACTATTTATATTAAATCCAGTAACAGGATTAATGTTGATCTCGGAGGAGTGGGCTTAAAAACGGTTTAAAAAGATTATACGTAAAAATCTGAATGGAACCAGCTATGGCTGCCTGTCGTCCATGGATTAAGGGAGTAGAATCATTTTTCCAGGAATGCAAGTGTGCGGGATACGCGTTCTCATTTCTCGATAATACAAAAATGAGTCGCCACTCGAGTGCTGAGGGTTAAGTTGCGAAACTGAGGGGAAGGTGAGGATCAGACACGGTTTTAACGAATCACAAGTGATCTCTCTACGGCGGCGCCAGTAGATGAGGAGAGAGAGAGAACTAGAGAAAGAGGTAATAGCGACTGGAGTAAACATAGAAGAACATCTGTCGCGCGACGGCCATTATGTTCACCGGCGCAGCGCGAACTTCCAAAACACTTCTAATCCGCGCGTAAGGCGGTTGTTCGGGTCGCTCGTGAAATCTCTCCCCGCTTTACCGGAAGTCGTTTTGCCTCTCGTTATACAGAGCCGAGTCGAGTATTTCTCATTACCGGTAAAATAACTCGACTCGGTCCTCTCGCGAGCTCCATGAAAACACTCCAAGTTAGCGGGCTGATCGATCCCCCGGATTCCGGCGAGCCCGTTCGTTCGAATTAAGTGGCGGGACTTAATTATTCAATCGCCTCGCGGGCTTGGTAAAGAGAACAGGAAACGGCAAAGGGAGGGGGAGGGTGGAAGCTGACGGAACCGAAGGGGATGGATCGAAGACGAGGACGGGGAACACGGGAAATAGAGGAAGGTGTTCGAGCTAATGGAAACGGAAATAAAAGTTGAACCGGCCGAAGAATGCAGGTTTGGGGGGGGAGGGTAGGCAAGCTCGAGCGAGTAAGGTGGAGAAGTGGGAAAAAAATTGAAAAGAAAGAACACCGATGTGAAGTGGCGGGGGAGGGTAGAAGAGCAGAAGACAAATTACAGAGTGGAACGATGGATTAAGTGTACGCGTCGAAATGGGGTTGAACGGGGATCCAAAGGGACCGGGAAAACAGAAGTGCGAATTAGCTCGAAGAGCTCGGAGGAGATTTTTCAATGCGCGATAGAAATGTATAAGACGTCGTGGTAAGACTATCGTCTCTTGTACACACAGAGTTATTAGTAAACTGCGGATGTTTATGCAATTTTCAATTATTGTAGACAATTTTTAAGAAAGTGGTACCAAATAAAATGCTATTTCCATTGGTAGTCACATTTGTAGATCTAAAATGAATAAAAATCTCACTAAATTCTGTCAAGTTTGATACTCCAGCGTCTTTTGGAAATTTTTATAGACCATATATGTATGCATAAAGATCTGCAGCCGACATATTAGGAAAGAATATTTAAACATCTTGCGAAAAATTAAATCTTGGAGAAATTGAGATCCTCTTTGGATTACAAAGATACTGGGGAGGTTTTGCAATTATTATTAGACTGCGGATTTTATGATTTAATGCACTTACAGTCGGAAACGACATTAAGTGAACGCCATTTAAAAAGTAATAACTTTTTTAAAATTGGACGAAACAATGAAAGTCTTTTTGAGATGTAAAAGGGACTATGGGCTACTGGATTATGGGTAGAAATATTGAAGCGAATATTGACAATATTATTGATCGTCTAGGGATCGCTTAAGGGCCATATATGCCAACAAATAACTCGGAAAGGACAATGTTCCAGTCGATCGTAGCACAGGCCCAGACACGACGTCTAGACGATTGTAGACAATCGCTATGGAACGACGCGACGCGCGTAAAATTGCAAAGCGGTACCAAGGGACGCGAAACAAATCCACTGAAACGACTATATTCTCGGTCGAATAACAGGAACTCGAAGTTCGCGGCCATTAAAAATAGTTGTTATCGTGCACGCGTTAGCAACCTAATGTCGCTTGATACAGCCGCGAAAGTAGACGAACCCAAGAGCAGACATTTTCGTTCCGCGGTGCTGCGGCGCGGTATTAGCGTCGCTTCTGTGCGAGTTTTGCTAAATTGCCGTATTTTCCGGCTCGTTATTGCGAATTTCTCGTTATCTGTTAATGCCGCCGTGGACGATGAGAAACACCGAACGTAAAACGTAACAAAACGCGTTCAACAGACCGGCTTATGTTAGAGTGCCCGGATCCGAGAAACGAAACTTCAAACGCGGCGGGTACCAGCGCTTACAAACACTTGCGTTGATTTTAACGGCAACACGGACATGCTCGCTGATAACTTCTGTGGAAATGCTGCTGGATAGTGAATTCGTGAATTCGAATTGGAGGAATCTTGACATTAGTACGTGTAAATAGAAACACAATGGTAAGGGGGTAGACTACTTTTTCCGGTATGTAACTATTTCCATAGCTACATGCTGTCGAACAATGCAAATTGCGCCTCGTAAACGAAAAAATAGGACTTTTGAGGGAGATAGCACCCTAGATCGATCTCTCATCTATCATTTTTGACTACTGAAAAACCCCGTCTTTGTATTATCGAGAAACGAGAAGGCGAATCCCGCCTTGCAATCCTGGAAACGGGTTTATCGCCGTAAGGGGCTGTCGTAAAAGTTGGGATACGTTTTGTTTGTCAACTATAAAATGTCATAGGATGAGAATTACGCAAAAAAATGATTTTATATATTTTTATGTTTTTCTTTCATGTACTCTTGATTGCTGTCTATGCGGCGTAGTTGCTATTCCTCGTCCTCCTTCATAATATGTACCGCTGTACTATAATTGTACTCCAATTGCAATTACAAATTACATTGTAATTTAATTGATGAAGATCTGAATCATAAATTACAATATGACTGAATTACAATGTAATTCAATTGCTTGGTAATTATATAATAATTCCTGAAGTAATCCAATTGTAATTCTGCACGACTCTGGATTCTTCTCTAATAAACTAGAAGGATTACATTTCTTTGATAGGAATGGTTTTCAAATTAATTTTTGTATCTATTTTATATACTCATATTTTGCTTTCGAAAATTAGTAACTGTATCTTAAAAATTAATATACATTAAAATGCGGATACGTGATACTTCATGCGTATTTAAATGTACGTGATATTCCTCGTGTATTATTATTAGACTGCGGATCTTTATGTAAAATAAAAAATGTTTACATTGATTGCCAGACACAGGAGCCATATAAAAATTTCATTCTTCTTTTAATTATCTTGTTCTGGTGAAACTAATACACTGGTGGCCTTAAATCTTTTTAATACCTCCACTGTTTTAAATTGTACGTGCCCATTTTTGTCATAAATGCATAAAATCCGCAGTCTAATTATTATACACGTGTATTCAAATATACGTGAAATAGTACACGTGCATTTAAATATACGTAAAATAGTACACGTGTATTTAAATATACGCGAAATAGCACCCGTGTGCCCATGTACTTAAAATGATGACAACGACTGAAGTACGTGTACGTGAAATCCACGTGAAATAGGAATCGGTGCACGATACCCATAAAAATTATCGTGGAGGATGCTTATCCTGCTACATAGATCCTTCTGCATTCATTCTACCCAATTTATAGAGACGGCCCAGTGTGCCACGGCGGGTCACAGCATGCAGGATTGAAACGCAGCTGCGTCGAACCCGATCGGGTTCGCTGATCCATCCGGTGGTTATCCCGTTCACCGCGACAAGGAATTTGGCCGCGCGTGTACCGGTGGCTGATTTATTCGCGCCCAGGTGTGTAACCGGTGTATAATGCCTGTGTAATACCTGACGGAGGAGGCTGTACCGTCAAGAAGCTAACCCGTTCCCGCGGCAGATCTGGCCAGCGTGACCAGAATCCGAAGACGCCGGGTGTCGAGCGCGAGAGCAGCCAGGTCGTACATGACTGCGCTATGTGTTCTTGCCCCGCCCGGTATCATTGGTCCAGAACGTGGAAAAGGCACGTAGGATTCTACTTGAAGAAATATTGCTGCGAAGGCGGAATACACAATGGCCCGGCATCCTGCACACTGCGCACGAATGTTTTTCTTTCCGCCCTACACCCCTGTCCCACTATCTCCGCTCCCCGCAACCACCCGCCACCCTAATACGATTCAGATTCCTCGATGCGGCAGCACGTTCCTCCTTATGAGCCGATCGACTACGCCGAGACTCCCCATTCTCAAATGTTGCCTCGCCTGATGGAAGACATAGGTCGGGGGATGATGATCTTCCCATAGAGATCGCTCCACCCCCTCTCCTCTCCTCTCCTCTCCTCTACCCTCGTTACACTAAGTCGGAAAATCCATTTACTGATTTGATCATATTTTTCACCGGAACGAGCCTTCCATTGGCTCCGGCGATTTCGAGAAGAGAGGGAAGCTGGAGAGATCATGTTCCCATGTGGACAATTGAAACTGTAACGCGAGAAGATCGTGTATGCGTTGTGTTACACTAACGCATAGTGTTCGACGCTATATGGAAATCGGGAAAAGCTTGTGTTTTCTAAACTAATTCATTTTTAACCTAGGACAGCTGATACTTTTTGGAACGGAATACAAAGACGCATCGATTGGTGATAAACGAAAAATACAAATGTATAGGTATTTCCTATTTTATTTTACGCGTGATTCTTAGCAGTACATTCAGATATTTAGAGAAAGTATGACGTAAATTGTTTCAGATTTAACCCTTTGCACATGGAACTATTTTAACTCGAAAATTAAACACTCCTGTTCGACGTAGAATATTTTCATTCTCTATTATTTTTTTTAAATTTCATGGGTACGAAATTGACATAATAACTCGTACAATACTTAAATGTTTTGTAATTGATTAGATACCATCATGTTTAATCGTGTAAACAATATTTTGAATAATGGTACTAAGGGTTGAGAGTGCTAAGGGTTAATACTTCAAAAATTTGACAATTTATCATTGTATCGAACACTTTGTAATGTGGCAAATCCATTTACCGGTTTGATCATATTTTTCAACGAAACGAGTATTTCAGAGGATCTGGCGATTATGGAAAGAGAAGAAGGGAAGATGATGTTCCCATGTGAAGGATTGAAAATGTGATGCAAGAAATTCTGTATGCCTCGTGTCATGTTTTTCTTACGTTTTTTGTAGTATGTGGATCGTTCAAATGCAGAGAATATTCTGGTGGAGTGGTGCATGGTGGTTAGAACAATGCATGCTAACTGGACAGAATTCAAAATAGAAGTCGTTTGCATCTGTTGCAAGAAACATGAGCTCTTTAGGAATTTGTTGCTTTCTTTAATAAGATCGTTTTAATCTTTGCTACTTTAAATTGCAATTGCCTATTCTTGCCATAAATGCATAAAATCTTCTGTTCGATTCGAAATAACTTTTGTGTTTGATTTTTTGGGGCTCGTTTAACATGGAAGACTTATATGATCTCTTAGCCAGTCTCAACATTCTTGTTATAAATGTTTAGAATATAAGTTATACATATACATACATGTACAATTTCATGTAATGAACTTTCATTGAATAAATAACGACAAATGTTCGGCCGTCTGGCTTGTCGTGGGTTTAATTACTGAATTCTTGTGCTATCTCCTTCGATATCATATTCTCCTAATACAAAATTCTTTTTTTCAAGATCTTCAAAAATTTTCGGCTTTCTACCACGAGAATATGATAGAGAAGCAGGTGGCACGAAATATCAGTAGTACAACTCAACGACAGGTCAGACGGCTGAAAAATTTTAGAAAATTCAGTGGTACAACTCAACGACGAGCTAGACGGTTGAAAATTTTTCGAAAACCTCGAAAATCGGTTTTTGGATTAGAAGAATATGATAACGAAGGAGGTAGCACCAAATTTTGTCCTGCCACGTCTTTTACTATGATATTCTCCTCATAATACAAAACTTAAGTTTTGTCTAATTTGAAAAATTTTTCTCTATCCACAATTTTCGAAGATGTTAATCTAGTTCTACTATCAAATATTCATGTACAGGGTTGGGGAAAATAGAACACATTAACTGCTGTAACTGATATGGTTTATTTTTCATTAAAAAATAATATTAAACGTATATATCAAAATGACAGTAAGAGACAGGGCCAGACAGATATTTGATTCTTACTTCAATCATTTGAACAAGTTGAAAATAATACATTAGTATTTTCAAATTATTTTAATCTCTCTACTGTTTAAAATGCATCCACACAATTCTGCTACAAATACATGAAATCCACAGTCTAGTGATCACATTACCTGTTGTTGTGATTTCTGCTGCAATACAAGTGATATGGGTACCCTTTTCCTTGCTTAATCAGACATTTTTGCGTTTTTCCTATACATTGTTGCCTTTTTCCGATGTTAGATTTGGACGAGAAGATGCGAGAAATCTAGGTTTCGATCTTGGATGGCTTCTAAAAATTTTCAAAAAATGCTAGTATATAAAATGACAGAGTATAGTACGATTTTAATTTGTGATTCAACATGCAAAAATAAGTCGGAAAAAAGGAATAACATTTTTTCGTTTGGCAGCTCGTCTTCATACATATAATTTAATGAACAATGCTTGTGATCATTAGACTGCGGATCTTTATGCATTTATAACAAAATTGAGTAGATGAAATTCAAAATTGTTGGAAAATTTAGAAAATTGAAAATGCCAATAAATGATTTCTCCTCTATTAATATCATTAAGGGAAGAAATAACATTTAATTAGGTTTCTACTTCTTGAAATCGATGCAGACTAGTTTAATTTTGCATAAAGATCCGCAGTCTAGTAATTATAATGAAGAACATAATTAAACGCTGACTGTCACACGTGGCCGGCGTGCACACTAACCTAAGACAGTCACGCTCTCTCTCATTCCGACCTCTCTCTCTCGCGCGCTCATTCTTCCATCTATAATATTCGTTCTCAACTCTCACATACAATACAAACAATCACCACTCACACATTCAAAGTCACAGACAGAGGACAAGGGATAAAATTTAAAAAGATTATTTTTAGAAACTATCTTTAAAAACAAGAAAGATATTTGACGTGGAAACGTTAGGACTCACCCTGTATAAAATTACAAGCTTAATGTGTATGAGAGAAAAATTTAGAAAAATGTTTCCACGATTTTCCATTTATTTAAAAAGGTATTCTATTTCCTTGTTGGTGCAATTTATAATACTAAAGGATCTCCCTGTAGATTAAATGAAATTCAATGAAATTAAAGATTTTATATGATAGAATTAAATATTTTCATGAAATCGTGAAAACCTTCGTTTCGAACATTTTTTCATTAGAGGATAATTTTTTATATAACTTAATGCGATCGAGTTAGGAGGAACAAGTAAATACTGAAATACTTTGAATTTAGAAAGGACTGCAGTGTTCAGAACATCAACACGAAGACGTAGAAGAATGAAACATCCGACACGGCTATTCTTCACATGTGACGACGTCCTTACCTGACATCTTATTTATTTCTAAATCACTTATCAACTTCAACCAACACTGGCATTATTAATCAATCATGGTAGCAACGTTGCAAGAAAATATCGACCAACATTCAGACTAGCGTGTCGTTACAAGCAACGTGGTGGTAGTACAACATCCTGTATACCCGTGTAATTTGTACCATCGTGCTCTTGTTTGTGCTCTCATACGTCGTTTTACTATTGCGCCTTCTGTGAGAAATTAATGGTGCGGAAGAATGTAATGTTGCCTTTTTTTACTTGCCACTGTGTTCGCGATAAATACAGTGGTACAGGAGAAAACACCACTGGGAGGTAAATGCGGTTTGGAATTGATGCAGCTTCGTATTCACATAACTCCTGCACGTCCTTTTGTTCTGCAAACTAATTCAGAACAAGTTGAAAATACTTTTAGACGCCAAACTCTCGAAAAGAAAATCACTTTTTAAAAGTTGATGAAATATTAACCTTGTTTTTCAGAAGTTATGACATGTACACTAAATTATAATTATATTACGATAAATTGTAACTGTCAAGGTGCAAATCAGAAGGTTTAAAATATACACTGAAATTTGGGAATTATGGATTTGGAAAGATATTAAACATATTCAGGATTATGAATGATCGTTTAAAAATTATAACAGCTAAAGCTAGCTGTCCAGTTTCATTTTAAACAACGGAGTCATATGTATACCAATCGTTCGTTTTTGTAAAGACTGTTCGGAACATCTACGTTTTGTTTGAAAAGATATCGATATCTGTTCCTGTAGAACTTCTATGGAAAGGAATGTTACCTTTAGGAACTTCTTCAAAAATTGTTCTTGTAGAACAGATATATCAGGATCTTGTGTTGTGTGTAATAAAAATTCTATGGAAACAATTTATTTTACAGTAAGTGATTAAATTATAAGAAAATATTTAAACAAGGAAAATGTAATAACTAAAATATTAATATACATATATAAATAAATAATATTAATCATTTGGAAAGATCTTCACCTATTTAACATGTCTTTTTGTAATATTATTTAAAGTCATCCCTGCTCCATGAGGATATTAAATAGATTTAGTATATTGAGTGTACAAAGGTTGCAATTCATTTGTCTTTTAATTAAGAGCTGGAATGAAAGGGAGAATACAATATAAACTGTTTCAATTAGAAAATAGAATTAAATATTAAGTAAAAATGCTTAAATTTAATTAAGGAACGATGAGACCCCATAAAATATAATAGTTTAATTAAGATTGATACAATTATATATATATATATTTAATTTGTTAATTAAAATTATTTTATTGAGGTGTAAAGAGTGGGCAATGTGAAAGATACATGTATGTTTAATCCATATATTTAATATTTTGTCGAAAGACCTTTCATACAAAATATCAAAAAATATAAAGGTCACGTGTTTACATCTATTAGTAATAAAAATACACTACGGATTGTATGCATTTATGATAAAAATAGGTAGATGACATGCAAAACAGAGAAAACATTTAAATATTTAAAAAATGCTGTTACATTATATCCAACTTGATAACATTATTAAGGATAGAAAAAATGTCTACATAGCTCCTGCATCTTGTAATTAATACAAACAAATTTTATTTTTCATAAAAATATTCACAGTCTAATCATAAAGTTAACAGAAGTGCAATCTGTACTAGTTTCACTTAGTAGAAACTGATGATTAATACTAATAAAATGGTGAATAATCATTTTAATTAACGAAATGTGACGTAAGTTGTCGGCCAGATTCCCGATTTCCTTAAAGGCGAATATTAAACTCGACCGTACGCAACGTAAGAGATTATTCATCGAGACACCATTTTCTTTCACAAGTTAATGAACACGGGTTTTAGTTTGATGGTTCGGAAGAGTTATACTCGCGATAAGGTGAGGTAATGGTTTAATTAATATAGAATTCGTCGTGGATGTCTAATTTGTTTGAAACGTGACTACAGAAAACGAGATGGAACGTTCGATTACGGAATATCACGGAATAGAAATGAGGAAGATCCCGCGGCAAGGTGAAAGTTTTGGAAGTTTCGAATGGAAAATGGTATTATTTATGGCATCGGGGGAGTCGGTGTTATGAATGCATAATTATCGGAAGAGGAGAGAAACCGGGAACTACTCGAACGACGAAAGTAAAAAGGACATTTCGTGCCCGTATCAGGATACTGCACAAATTATGAATAGCAAATCATTGTTAATCGATCAGTCGTTAAATGAATCAATATTATTTTTTAATCATTATTTAGATGTATTTGTTGCATTGTCTCAAGAATTTTAGAAAGGTTTAGGTGGGGCATGGCACAAAAAAGATTGAGAAACACTGTGTTAACCTTTTACACTCCGAATTATTTTAACTGTTTCATTTGAAACATACTTCAAAGGACAGTTCCTTGACTGCTACTTATTTTAAACAATTTTGTTTACTAATTATATATTCAATATTCCTCAAACCTTGTTGTAACTTATATTTGTGAAACATACGTTTGTTTTCAACTAAAAAGTAAGACAATTAAATAAATAAAGGAGAAACCAAATACATATAAAAACCCGTTTTATTAACATTTCTGTTTCTCTGATGTCGAGTCATACTCGACAAAGAAGTGCAAAGGGTTAAAGCCTTCGCGTATTTTCGAAATGTAACGCGAGATAACATTTGTTTCGAACTTCCACCGGTGCGATGGAAGCATGGGTGATAATTCTTCGTAATGGTGGTAGGCTTCGCGGGGTGTTCTATTCACGGTTCGAACGGAGTCACTTTGCAATTCAACGCCGCGTTAAAGCCCACGAACGAATGGACAATGGAAAAAACGAGGATCTTCTCCGCTCGAAAGGTATTGCTCCTTAACACGCAATATATTTCACGTTTCAGAAGGGGCCGGTGGCGTAATCGAGTTTCATAGAAACGCCTTTTTACCGGACTGAGACGGACGGACGCGGAAGTTCATCGCTGCGTCGCAATCGATTCGTCTGGAACTGAAATTTAGCGTGCGCCGCCTGTCGATTCAATTACTTTAAACAACGCGAAACGCGCCCGCTGTTTTCCGCAATTCCACGCAAATATGCTTCCCCGCACGCGTATGATGTTTAATGATAATGAAACAATTCGCTGGACCCTTCAACTTCCACCACGTTGCGTTAGATAACACTGCTGACTTCCTGCGAGACCATTCTGTCGCCACCGCGGAGCATTCCTTATGCCACGGCATGTGTGTTCCTCGATTCACTCGCGCGATTACTGCTGTGCCACTAATTAAACTAATAAACATTCTTGTGCAATGATATTGGAAACATTTCGCTTTTATTCTTCTTTTTCTCGTAATTTTCAGTATTTTTTAACAAGCTCATAATAACTTTTCGGCATCTATTTACAATTTTTGATATTTGTGTAATTCAATCTTGTTCCTCCTTTAACTTCAATATCGTATATCACATACACTTATTTTTTTTCCACGACCCATTCTTAACACTTCAGTATGTTGTTTTATTAAATAAGCACGAAAGAAGCTAGTACCCACTTTATCAATTACGTTATGCAATGAATGTTTGCTCTTCAGTAACTTCTGCACAACTGACAAATGTAAAACTGCTATTTGTGCTACCATTTTGTCCCGCTTGTGTCCGGTTTACGTTTTCATTTCGAAAATTCAGAATATTCAGTACATTGTACGTACAGGCATGTCAGAGTATGTGGACATATTATAATATTCATTTTGTTCAGTTTAATGTATCAAATGAGGAAAAATAGATGGATGTGCTATCTTTTTGTCCCGGAGTTGTATATCTTAGGGACCTTTTAAGATTGCAGGTCAACAACCGCAGAATTTTTGGCGCGGGCAGCCGGCTCTTCCCCGAGGACGATTCCTTTGGTTAGTTAAATTACTTCACCCGCATTCGGCGCATGTTTCTCCAGGGGGCTTAGCCCGGTTTCGATTATTATCGTCTCGTCGACCGGGTTCTTACCTCCGCTCTACGGCGAAATTTCTCGTTAGCGGACACGGTAACGAGGTAGAAGATCCGCCCGTAGGCAGCAGCTTAGTGACGTATTCCGCGAATCTCGGTCGCCAATCTTCACCTGGACCGCTCGCTGACTTTTGCATTAAGTTCTCGAGTACCTGTAAGGGGCGACCCAGTGCGATCCGACACGTAAAAAGGGCGTTCCGAGACCCAGACTGAAAAGGAGAAAAATTCCAGGGGGTCTGGGGAAACGGGTAAGAGAAAGGGGGAGTTAAGCAAACTGTGACAGGGCTCGGTCGAGGGTGGCGAAAACGAAAGGGGATGGAAAGAAAGGAAAGAGGATTGGAAATGAAGGACTGATGAAAAGCGGCAAGCGACTGTAACGAAAGAAACGAGAAAAAGCTAGACGTGGACGCAGAAGCGGTAGCGAGAACGAGGAAGAAATGAAAACATTAATACAGAGAAATGAAAATCTTAGACGATGAAAAACATCGCAGAATTTTTATCACTTCTCAGTGCATGGAGTTGTTACTGTTTACAGGTTGTGACGATTGTATTTCCTCAAGTTATGCAAACTAGATCAACAGAGTTTATACTAAACATCTTCGCGAAGTCCTCGGGTTTTAATTCACTTGGAATCCTTTGACCTCGTTTGACATTTCACCTTGAACCTTCTTGGCCGCGGGTCAGACTTCTTCAAGTTCCTTCATCATCTTTGTCTATTATCTTTTGAGATCTCTCCGATGGTTTCATAGTTTTTCCGATTGCACCCTTTTAACTTCTCCCGACCATTTAGATTGTAGATGAGCTTCAATTAACCCTTAACACTGCGAGCATCTTTTGATGCCGTTAGCAAACCCAACTTCCAAAGATCTGGAGAGTCTACTATTTTATTCCGGCTAAATGAAATTGGAAATGTTAGCGAGTCTCGTGTCGACTCGTGTAATCGTTTACTTTATTTTAATGTGCATAAAAATATGAATGAGCAGCAAATTAAGATTGTCCCCATAGTGGCACCAGCTAATTTTTAGAACTCATTGGCTATTATACACGGTGTTCGACCACAGGTGGGAGAAAATTTAAGGGCTGGTTCTGCATGATAAGACAAAAATGAAGAATTAAAAATTGCGATTTCGGCTTCGTGTTCTAGTTACTAACAATCAATGATCCGCCTAGTACAAATAGTACAACCCTACCGACAGTGGTGTATGTTATACATATGAGTACAAATGTATCTGTCATTTGATACATAACTGTCGCGCGCGTCTATGACGCACGTACCGTGTGCACTGTACACCTCTGTTGGTCGGATAGCTGCATTTTAGGAATATTTTTAATTGTTAATAACTATAGAAAACTAATCCGAAATCGCAACTTTTTTCATTCTTTATTTTCGTCTTATATTGTCGTGGAGAATCGCCCCCTAAATTCTCTCCCACCTGTGGTCGAACACCACTAGACACCGGATTTTATACGTTTATAACAAAAATGGAAATTTTTAAAACATTACTATATTATTTTCGATCTATTAAACATATTAAGAAAGAAAATAAATTTCTATTCCACCCCAGTTAGTTGCAAATCAGGTAGAACATTTTTATTTTGCATAAAGATCCGCTGTCTATCAATAACATTACAATTTTCAGACTTCATAGTTGCAGCGTACATTTTTATGTCCCTTCGAAGAGCATAGTCTACTATCATTCATTAATGAATGAAAAAGCTAAAATACAAAGTCGTGATTAATTATTAGACATAATGACCGATAGCGAACGCGTATTAAACAAGGGTAAAAAAGAAGATGATTAATGATTACTAGACTGCGGATCTTTATACATTTATGAAGAAATTAGTTAGGTGAAATGTAAAACAGTACAAGATTGAAAAAATTCAAGAATATTGTAATGTTGCTTTTAATGTAACAAAGTCGTTAAAGGATGAAATCAATTTTTATATTATTCCTACTTGCCACAATCAATGAAAAACATTTTTATTTTGCATGAAGAGAGAGAGAGAGAGATCCGCAGTTTAATAATATATAAAACATTATAATAATAATAATACATATAATATTATATATATTGTATAACATTATAAGAATAATATATATAACATGCAACAGGATTTAGTACAATTTTAAACAAACGCTTCTTGAAATTCGTCTGGAAAAATTGCAACTTGCATAAACATCCACGATCTAATGATCACAGTCATCCACAGAATGCATAACAATTAGCAAATCAAAGTAACTTGTTACAGATACCTAGAAGGAAAAACAAACTGAAACACTGTTACAAAAAAGACACAATATCTACACGTACCAAATTCATCTTGCAATGTACTCTATGTGTCGATATCACTAGACAAGGGTTTGAGAAATCAGCTCTGCTCGCACCGAATTCCGCAAATTCATTTCTTTCAAATATTTAGTCGGCGAGAACGAAGGGGTAATATTAAATTGGAACCGCCGATGTAAAGCGGCAGTCCGCCCAAATGAAAAGAGTCAAGCATGGGAAGGTAAAGGGCGAGCAAAAGAAAGGAGCCGAACGTAGGAACAAAGAGAGGGCCGGAAAGACGAAGGGAAATTGAATAGAAAAAAGAATCGGTGGAACGAGAAGAGACAAAGGGAGCAAGAAGACAAGAAGAAAGGTATGGAAAGAGGTGAACAAAAATGACGAATGGAACGGCGATACAAAAGATAAAAGAAGGGAAGAAGGGCGGTCGTAAAAAGGATCGCGAAAGTAATAACAAAATCCGCATGGAGAATAAAACGTGGTACAGAATGTAGTTTCCGCGAGGAAGCGCGTCGCACGTAAAACTATAAACGTTGGACAAAGTTGAGAATCTTGGACCGACCTCCGAATGCTAATCCAATTTATTCCAACTGCGAAAATATGAAAGGTTGCGAAGTTCAGGGGGGGGGCCGGCATAGTCCGCCGGTTCATTCGATTTCCTCAATTACGGCGGCATTGTAGGAATTGAAAGAAAATTCGGAACATGTCCCGCGAGCCGTGGATTTCGCGCAGCTTGTCCGGTTTCACGAAATTCACTCATGAAAATTCCGCGCTGAATTTCCACCCTCCGTGAATATCCGTCTGGCTGGCGAAGAACGAATCGAGGAGCATATTTATTTCCATTTTCGGCGCCCGGACAGTGGTTCTATATTTGTCGCCGGAGAAATTTCGAACCGTGGAACGAGTATCGATTTTACAAGAGCGAAGGCAGCACGTTCTCTAACGGAGCCACGAAATTCGAAATTTCCTAGAAGCGATTCTCAATGGCCGGGCCACGATCGAAAAGGACCGTGTACCTCGGTTTATCGATGTCTTCGAACCGCCCCAGCTCGCGAAACTTTTTACGAACCAGCAATCCCATTATCATTTTCCCGGTCGAGCATTCTGCAACTCCGTTGCGGCAACTTCCGCTAATGGAATACGTTATGAAAACTGGCGGATGCCGTCGCTCCATTTATAGAATATTCTATTATCGTCTTTATTATACCGGTTCCGTAAATAAAAGTTTCGTATGCGACCGCGCGCCGCGCCCCGCCGCGCCGCCACATGTTACTGCACGCTGGCTACGGGAAAGAAACTTTTCCATTACCGCGGCGCCGGAACGGGATGGTTCAAGGGCCGACGAATAATTAGTTTCTGCCGGGTTACCGAAATATCGGACAACGCGAAACCACCACACGCACAGCTCGGATAGTCCGTTGGCCGACGACCAACCCCTTCGAATGGAATTTCTTATGAATTTTTGAACGGAAATCGCTCATTTGGTTGCCATTCTGTTTGCTCGGGGGAAAGTTGCCAAGTGCGCGAAACGGTAGTGGGGCTAAAAGTCCGCTGGCTAACAAGTTCCGACTTCAACATTTTCATTTCTGAACAATCGATTGAATATCGCTTTGTGTTATTTACAGTGAAGCCAAAAAGAACTTCAAAATTACATATCCTCTAACTCTTCTATTCTCTTTATAGAATTCCAAATTGTTCTTGCTCATTTTTTCCCCCAAGAATGGACAAAGTCCACAATCTAGTTATCGCGCTCGTAAAGCAATGTACATACATTTATTTAATCCATTCATGAAGCTATACATATACAATAATGCTTACTTAGTAATTAGTACACCCTCTCCTCCGTTTTTTATTATTGTTCATTTGATTGTTGATTTTAGTTTAACCTTTAAGTGATAAATGTTTAGTAAGATTATATATAATAGTATCATCGTAGAACCTTTCTAAAATTATGTATAAATTTTTTCAGATATTTCCAAATGTATTATTTCAGACTAAATAATCCAAATGTTCTAAAGAAGTTAAAAAATGTTGATATCTGCAATTTTCGTACAATACAATAGCGAAAGTTAGTGTACCGAAGTTTCGTTGAGGTCGTGAGAGGCCCCAGCATACCAGTTGAGGGTTAATAAAAGTGTTAATGTGGTTACTGTGTGTGTGTATGTGTTCCCCGTTACCCCTGCTTTCATTATATTAATTGTTCCAATAACCTAAAATTTGATTTAGCGTTAGATAAAGCTTAAAAAGTTGTCGGGTACGTTTGGAAATTCTAGCCAAATAGTCCGCAACACATTCGACAAGCCTTACGTTCGTTCCAGCATCCAATTAATCAGACTTCATTACATATTATTCAAGACTGTTTGTCATGCTTACGTGCAATAACAGCGAGCATTAACGAATTGTTTGGAATCAGCTGTAGGAACAGCAGGGATTGCAGAGGGTCCTGGCACCCCCGTTGCCATTCGGGTTCCTCGAGTTCGCGCGAAATCGAATTCAACGTCCGCTTTTGCAGGTACAGACGCGGTCGGGGGTGGTTAGGGGGTCGGGCGGACAGTAACATAGGTGGTTTGTTATTCCAGCTTTCGCGTTATTCCAGCACGAAAGGGATTCCGGTGCTGTTCTCTGCCAACTTTGCGCCCAGAGTTATGTCTCCGCGGGCAAATGTTGTGCATAACTTCACCGCGACTGCTTGGTCTTGCACGCATCCTCGTTGCACCGCCGCGCCGCGCCGGAACCAATGCCAGATAATATTCAATCGAATTTAAGACTGGCCCCGAGATGATCGTTTGCCATTTTTTCCGCCGCGAACAGATTTTCGGAACCTAGTGATTCGCACCGGTACAAAAATGCAACGATGCAAACTCGCAAAAAGCCACGAATGTGTTCGAACGCTTTTAAATCTGATAACACTGTCCAAGAAAATCAAACTTTTTTCATGTTCAACAATTACTGTTGAGTGATTCTTATAGAATGCGCTTAATTTTTCCCCTAGACCCACTGTTATTGAGAAATATGATTTTAAACAAACATTATAGTATAATGATACGTAGTAACTTTGTAAACACCGCACGGAGCTCGAACGCACACTGAAATCCTTCGGTGAGAAGCGGGTGTAACGGTTAAATTTTTAATAGTTTATATCTCCTAAACGCATGGGCTTTTCTAAAATTTTTGTTTTAAATATTGCATTGTCATCCAGTTCTGAGCTATGTTTAAAATTTCAAGTCTCTAGCTCATCGGGAAGTTAGTTTAAAATCAATTGCAAAATTTGTACCGAACATACAGACAAGAAACCGAGCTAGTAAAAATGTGGTAAATTGGTTGAGCATACAACTATTTCTGAGCAGCACGATTGTTTTAAAAATATTGAATGTATGAAAATTGCTAGAGATTTGCTGACTCGTACAAATAATAGTTGAATCACAACTTGCTACGATACACGAAACAAACCAGTAAATTCTTTCAATATTTGTTCGTGGAAATAGAGATTAAGTTTTTACCTGTCTGCAAACACGTTTATTTACTGCAAGTATTCCGGAAACAGAACCGAAGTCTGCGAATTGAATTGCATTATTAAAACTCCGATGGAACATTCAATTTGAATTTTGCGAGGCTATCGCCCTCCCTGGGAAACGTTAATTGAGGCGTTAATATTAATCGGTACTTGCATGCATTTTTGAATAGGTCACACGAACTGGGCAGCGCCCTGGGATCAAATTGTTTGCTGTGTGGTCTGCTCGCGTCGATGAACTTTCGATCTACCGTCCCATTCTTCTTCAAAAACATTTCTTCCCGATTAACATTACTGAATTGTTATTTATAAGAAAATTAAACACCCTTTTTGATCTCTGATGAATTTATTTTATCTTGACAACAGCGTCAGTCACAGCTATCATTACTCAAAGTGATAAGCTTGTGTAGGTTACTGAGAAATTGTTAAACAGTTTTAAAATATATAAAATAAATGAAATATACAGGGTGTCCCGAATTTAAATGGCAAAACTTCAGGAACGTGTAGGGGACCGAAAAACTAAGACAAAAGTCTTTTAGAGATTTGCTCGTTTTTGCTTCGTTTTGGAGAAAATCCCAAAAAAGGAAACAAAACAACTTTTCATTATTGTACTTATTTATTCAATATTTATTGATTCAATACATATTTTGATTTGTGACTTGAAATTGCTTAATTATGTTTCGTACATCTTCGTGTGCAGAATACAAATCTTTTAACGTTTTCCATTCGCATATTTGAAAATTTCGACGCAATCCTTCATGATTGGATCAAGTAATTGGATTTTTTGTACCATGTTTTGTAAATAAATTGGAAAATTTCCTGATGAATTTGCACAATCAATTCGCTTTTAACGCCTTTTTCACGTCAACCATTGTTTAACACCAAACCTACCGAGCCTTAAAAGTAACTGGTAGATGTTCCCTTATAAAAATGACAAGATTGATTTTATTTAGACTTTGTGCAGCTCCTATTATAATATGTGCTCCATTAAAGATATCGATACAGCCATTTCTTATGAAATTATTTTTATTATATCAATAATCGTAAAATAAATAAAAATTAAACATATGTTTCGGTTCAGTAATATAATTTTAAAGTATTCACCTTATTTAGTAGAGTCCATAGAATAGTACTACGTAAATTAAAACTATGCTAACTAAAATTGAGTAGATGAAATTTAACACAATGATGAGTAGACTACGAATCTTTACGTAAAATAAAAATTTGTGCGTATCAATTGCGAGATACCGGATTCAAATAAAAATTGATTTCTTCCTTCAACATTTCTAATGAGTTGATGGTAATATAACGATACTATTAAATCCTTGTAATCAT
Organism: Lasioglossum baleicum; assembly: GCF_051020765.1. Lineage (NCBI taxonomy): Eukaryota > Metazoa > Arthropoda > Insecta > Hymenoptera > Halictidae > Lasioglossum > Lasioglossum baleicum. Next base: position 3,841,542 of record NC_134937.1, read on the forward strand.
TATACTGTTTTACATTTGACCTATCCATTTCTACTCTAAATGCATAAAATCCGCAATCTAATGATGAGATTACAAAAATTTAAAAATGCATTTTAAAATGTTTAAAATATTTTAAAATGTATTTTACAAATGCCAATATATCAGATGATTGCATAAGTTCGTGTCCGATTTGAAAATAAAATTCAATGGTTAAATTTTAAAGAATACAGCTTTATTAATCAATTATATAGTCACTATTCTTTTTTACAATTAAAAAAAATGGTGACTATATAATTTTTTTTACACTCAGCCGTGCAGTACAGTTTGCAACGTGTATGAAAATCGCGCGGGCACGAACTTATGTAATCATTTAATATTACTTCCAACTGAACGAAATTTTTAGAAGAAGCATTGTATCTGACTCCTGTCTCTTGCACTCAACGCAGACAGTTTTTATCTTGCATAAAAATACGCTTTCCAGTTATTACTATTAAAGTATAATACACTTGCAAAGTTGAAAATGTTCGCACAGCCGAGAAAAGTTAAAATCCATCTAACACTGTAATTAAATCTCGGATTCGTTTGTGATAGGGTGTCAGTTCGTCTGACGAATACAATTTTCCTCCTCCGAGAATCCTGGATCTACACAGTAGCAGCAGCTTCGCTTTATGCAGATGTTCAAAGAGACGTAAAACATTTTGATGGGTAACGGTGATATTATGCAAACTGTTGTTCACTTGGCGAAATGCACGTGGTCGAGGAGAGAAGAATTGAACGGAAATATTTCACGAAGTATAAAGCCGAAGTGGCAATCGAAAATCAGAGCTTCTCAGGTTTTAACCAATATTGGATTCAGGGGAACGAACCCGAGGACGACAAATGAATAATAAGAAAGAGCCGTGAGGGAAATCTTATCAGTTTTTCCGCCTTGCCGGTTAGCCCGAGATGCTTTGCCGGGAACAAATTTATCGGAAATCAAGTTCCATGCGCCCGCGGCCATTCGTGGAACTTCGGGTCATCAAATACGTACCTTGAAGATGCGGCTTCCTCGGCCGATTTCAAATTCGTGCAACTAACAATGGCTCCGGGGACACGGACGTAATCGCTGAACCCCGAGTAAAACGCTTCGTGTCATCGTCTCTGTGTATTGACAATAGCCCTGTAAACTTTCGTAAATAAAAGTTGTTCAACTCCTTCCACTACGGTGTATTTTACAGTTGCAGTGTGATGACAACTTCTTCGTAGTTCATCATTTCCTAGAAGAACAACATTTTATTGTATGTCTATATGTTCGACAATGTCTGTACGTTAACAACAACAAAATGAATTCTATTTCGTTTCGAAGGAAATTAATAACGTATAGTGTGTTCTATTAAAATCGACCCAGTCGAATATCTCCAAAACCGTTGACGATACTAAAAAATGTTTTAGACAAAAATTAAACAATATCAGGGGGCACACTTTCCGACTTAGATATCCTTTTTTGTGTGTACACGCGTAGAGATCATACAAAGGTCAACTTTGTTTTTTTTAATGAATCGATGATACTAGTTACTCCCCACATAAATGTGCTAAATTACTAATGGCAAAAAATTATTGGTTTAGAAGATATTTTGATACTGTACATTTACAGTGTATACATTACTACTGTACAGGTCTTCGAGTAGCAAAGATTGTGAGTAGTACATTAAAGAATACACGCTTCCATTTAAAAAACAAAGTTGACCTTCATGTAATTAACTTTTGTCTGAAACAGTTTAACTCATAAGTAATAAAACAAAAAATAAGGCAGAAATAACTCGCACATTTCAAAGGAGGATTGAAAAAAAGTGGTACGAGGTATTACCAGAAACTTTTTATTTCCTAAATAACACAGTGATTATTCTAAATGTGGAAGTTATTTCTGCCGCACCCTGTATGTTGGCTGCAGGACTAAAGAAATAGGAACGGTTCGATGCTAAGAAAGAAATTACTAAAAAAAACTCCCACCTGGTCGACCGTGCCACATAGTAATTCCTAGGGTCCTTAACAGAAAGTATAAACGACAAAGAAGTTCTAATCACTGTGACCGTAAGATAAATCGTAGAGCAAAAGAGATGAACACGTGAAAGGAAGAAAAATACTGAATCTCTTTCGCTCGCGCCAAACATATTTACAAGAGAAAAACTCCACAAAGCTCTGACCGAATTAGTTTCAGTCTGAACGGGTCGAAGTGCTTAAGTCAGGCAGTATATTTATGGGCAGTACATAGCCTCTATTGTGAAAAATGGCGCGACTCGTAGAAACCCCTCTCTATCAGGCCATCGTATCGGTAGAACTAGGACATCAGCGAGGCGGACTTAAATGAAAGGAAGGTAAAGCTTCCTGTACGGCCTGTGCTGGATCATGAGCCTAAACTTTCGATCGGTTGATTTACGAGGGTGCCGTCAGAAAAGGGTCGACCCGTTCGTGAAAAAGAGCCAAGAGTCCGATGTTCTGGGGCAGGGGCTAGAATGTTTCAGAAAAAGTGAGGCGTCCAACGAAATATTTCCAATCTCGAAGTTTCACGCCCGAAAGTTGGCCTCGGCCGTCACCGGTGCTCAGTCGACGGCTACTTACTACGTATGAATCTTCCCGGCCAGGGAAATAACAAAGTTCCCCGACTCGCCTCGGAAACTTTGCAACAGTTTTATCATTTTTCTCCGAGCATCCCTCTGGCTCCTTTGTTTCCCCTATCCTACCCTCCTCGCCCGTTTTACCTCTTCTCTCTTCGTGGCGTTTAGCCGTTCGAGCCAGGCCCAGGGAAGGAATCGCGCGTGATTCAACAATGAGCGGGGGCGCCGCGGAATTGTTTCACGAGGGAAAAACAGCTTCGCAATAAAAAGGTCCCCGGGGAAACACCGAGAAGGCGGCAGCGGGCTGTTCATGCGCTGCGATACTTTTTTGTTTTCCCTACCTACGTCGAAAATTAAACCGACGCCTTTTTTTCCAGCCGCGTGTCCCGGCACTCTCGTTTCAGCCCCCTCTCTATATCCTCGTCTCTTTTTTTATTTGTCAGCTCGTCAGTTTCTGTATTTCGCATAAGCACCACGCGACGTGGACTCCTTGTTACCATTCGCGCGGCAGCATTTTCGCCAGGTATACCTGCGCAGTCGCCACCCTATCGTGAGAAAATTTTCTGATAAGGGATTTGATGCTGCAATTTTTGACAGTGATGATGTCAAATTTTTGACAATGAGTATTTTGCTGATATACATATTAGAATCACATCATGTAAGTTGTATGTACAATATATTTGAGTTCGAAATAATGAAAGGAAAAATATTGACATGTTCGTATGTTTCCTTAGAATTTTAAAGCACTTCCAATATTAATTACGAAATTATAAACGTATGTTATCGTTTGCGAAGTTTACGCATGTTTCACCAGAGCTGGGTAAAATTTTAGAGAAAAAGTATTTCAAATACTGTTGTAAATAAAAGTTGTTCCACACTTCAAATAAAATACTGTTTTAAATAATAGTGTTCTACAATTAAAATAAAATATAGTATAATGATTGCAAGGGTGTATTATAGAAATGATTTAGGTCAGAACAATATTTGGATTGCCAAGAACATTGATTTTCTGAGGACTACGAGGAATGTGCCGATCAGTTTTCATTTTTCGCTCCTGTCGAGCAATGCGGTTGAAGAACAAAGGGGAACAAATGGAAGGGCTTGGCATGCAATCCGAAAAAAGTATCGGTCTTGTTGGGTCTTGTTTCGTGAGATAGCATCGTGAGAAACAGTGGTTCGGACAAACGGAAGGAACAGCTTGCGTACCCCCTTCTCTTCCCTCTCCTCTTTGTTCTCTTTCTTTCTTTTTACACGTTTCTTTATCTGGATCGAACGTGAAAATACGTTCCTACATTTCAATTTGTGTGTCAGCGTGACTTTCTGCAACATCTGTGTGATACATGGCTTTGGGAAACTGTGTACAAGAAAGTTTATATGATAGATACTCCCGGATTAATGGCGAACTAAATGTTCAAATATCAGTTTGGGGAATAGAAAAATACGCTCTCCATGCTGAAGCTTTATTTGGAGGATTTACCGACTGGTTTAGTTCGATTAACGATTAGTTGGAATATTTAATGAACGCTTAAATTGTTGCAAATTTTCACAATATACAATATGTAGAACAATCTTTTGTAGACATCGCTGAGATAGATGAAAATCGTCAAAAAGAATTCAGCGCAATTATGTTTGATGCCACTATTAATCAACCATTCAATTAGTAATATTAAATTACTTATCGTATTATCTTCGTAATATTAAATCACATTATTTGTGAGAAACATATACAGTGTTTCAGGACTGCTGGTAAAAGTGGGCATGAGGTGTGTTACGTGAAAAAATAAATAAAAAAGCGAATACCATTTTTTCGACTGACGGTTTGTTTTTGAAAACAAACAAGTTTGAAATTCTACGAATTCGCGTGTCCTAGCATTCACGAGAAGTAGAATTGGTTTGTCATGATCGGACGCGTCAGACAATTCCTATTCAACAGCACGCGCTAGCAACGAATTCTCGACCTCGATTTTCTCGTAAACGAAGCATCAACCGAAAAAATGTTATTGGTTTTTTTTACTAATTTTTTTATTTATTTATTATTGCTATAAACCGATTGGTTAAATTAGCAAGTATGGTATTGTTACGTGTAGCTTACATTACATAGGTGTTATATTGTTTTTATATCCTTACGGAATATTGTTTGAGAAAATTATCATGTCTATATTCTAAGTTCTAACGTTTTCAATGTTTATACGTGCAGCACTATTTCAATAATATGAACAAAACTGGGAAAATTAAATAATCTGAAAGCATCTGGAATGAATAAGACTTAAAGCAAAAGAAGAAGACTTAAAAAATAAAAACCAAATCAAAAGATAACAAACAGCATGCGTCATTTTGCTATCAAGAAAACAAATTGAATTTGGTAGAAACAGTCGATATAAAATCCAGCGCGATTAATTTCATAAAAGTTGTCCAACTAAAACATTCCCCATAATTCTATCGATTACAAAAGCTACAAAAACGTCGTGACAACGATATTTTCCGTACAGAACAATAAAAAAAAACAAGTGAACGTGCTCGGCGTTGTAACACAGAAATACATTTCATGCGTTTTCCGTTTCTACTCATAAATATAAACAAGCAAAGAGAAAAAAATCTGCGAAAAACAAAGCGGATTTAATATGATTCCGGAACAAAACTAGAAATGTATTTTTTTTTTCTTGCAAAACGGCAGATTTTGATTCACGTCGGACGACAAGGAAGCAAATTCACAATACCTGACAAATTTATAACGCGCCTCTGTCGAAACGCGCATTGTTGGAAACGGATCGAATTTCACAGCGCCGAGTGAAACTCACTGACAAAGGAGAACTAAATAGGAGAACAAGGGGCCGAACTTTCTTCCTCGAAAGCATTGTCTCCACCGAAAAACAGAAAAATACAGGATCCGGCAAACTGATCACCCTTCCTTCAAAGGTAAATGAACCGTCCGCCATTTTGTTCGTCCTTACGAGTGTAAGAAACGCTGTAAAAAATGTAACCTACAATTAACTTCAGTAGGATCATGAAATTGCTGACAGGGGAAACAACCTTCACTGCAATTAATAATCTTTGTAAATCATACTAACACAATTTTATTTGAAATTTTATGCACTTACACTATTGAAAGTAATCTCTATTGAGAGAACTCGAAACAAATAAAATATTCTCAACAATTGAGAGTCTTATTCTATATGAGTCTTATTCTCTACAATTCCGATCAACTGCAATTTTTGAAATAATTTCTTTTCACGTCCTGTAGTAAACTAATTGCTGTAGCTTCCCAATAAAGTTCAAATCATGCGGTCCAATTACATTTTATATAGTTGAAAGTTTTTGGTTCCCGGAGGTGAAGTTCAGCCTAGCTTTCATTTCTTACGATCGACTTTAAATATTTTCATTTAGCATGAAAATATGCAATCTACTAGCCATACGTATCTTAATTGATTCTTTGGCTAAAGTGTAACAAAAGAAACATTGAATCTCAACTTTCGCTATTTCCATTTGCACAAAACTCCGCTGCACAGTTTTACGAATTTTATTTTGAATTGCTGCGCCGGATGAATGTAGTGAGCAAACGTTAACCTGGATTTCTCACGCTCGAGTGTTTATCTGCATATAGATGATCTATGAAGCAATTTGTAAACAACCGATATTTACCATTTGTCAATACGGATTTGCGAAATCGGCCACCGTTCGCGGCAATAAGACAGCGCTTAAATATTATTCTTGTTCGGTCTATATAGATTCAAATAATGTCTGCCTTTTTTATTTACTTTTCAGGGCGTGGGGATTATTCCGTCGGGGGTTCCATGCTTGATCGTAGTCTAGACGAAAATTCCTCCGCTGTTCATTTAATCCGAGAATCCATAGACATATATACATACCAAAAGATATATACATACACACGTATGTATATATGTATACATATTTTTTTAGTTTTCGATGACCTCGTGGCGTGTCTGTCCATCCGCGACGCATCGCGATTTATTAGTTCCATCTGTCGTTTCAGTCTGGTCCGAGGCGACGTATCCGGCTTTCAGGTACGGTCTCCAGCAAATCCAGATTTTATTTCTCATTTAATTCGGACGCCGTTTTTAAAATCCTCATATTTTCCGTTCCATTTCCACCGTGCGACCCTTCGCTGACAAGGTCGGAAAATACGATTCGGCGGGTCCACGGAGTGCTCGCACGTTGTTAAGGAATTATCGGACAATACTTGCGCGTCCGGTACTGACAAAATATCTCAGGAAAATCTGCGAGAATTTCTTTCGCTGTGTACAGAATGTAACTTTCTCACCTGATGCGTATTCGCTGCATATCGAATTTCGCAAAAATGTGTTGCACCATGGATAGGAAAGAAATGACTTATGTTACAATTCTAATACAACCACCATAAAAGATGAAATGTACGTGGCAAATTACTTTTTGCAAGCTTAAACCGTCAAATTAGTTCTGAAATATACAATGTTGTAAAGTATTTCTTCCATTTCTGACATTGTGTGACCTGGAAGATCATTATGTCGTATGTCGTTCTAACAGGACAACCATAAAAGATGAAATGTTTGTTACAAATTACTTTTTGCAAGCTTAAATCGTCAAATTACTTCTGAAATATACAGTATTGTACAGCATTTCTTCCATTTCTGACCTTGTGTGATCTGGAAGGTCATTATTTTGTATCTCGTTCTAACAGAACAACCATAAATGATAAAATGTTCATTACAAATTACTTTCTGCAACCTTAAACCGTCAAATTAGTTCTGAAATATACAGTATTGTAAAGTATTTCCTGCGTTTCTGACCATGTATGACCTGCAAGGTCATTATATCGTGTGTCGTATACCATTAAATTCGTTTTAAAAATAACATTCCATTTACAAAATTGAAGGTTACCTTCATTTATACTTGTTGCAACAAGTAAATTATGTGTCCAGAGGGCAGTGTTGGGCAAAAAATTAATCAACGATTGATGACTTTCTACTTCAATCGTTACTCGCAACTAACAATTAATCTCCTAGTTTAGTCGTTAATTGCGGTTAACGATTAAATACCTATTAATCGTTAATCGCGGTTAGCGATTAAATACTTATTAATCATTAATCGCGGTTAACGATTAAATTTTTACTTCAGTCGTTAATTGCGATTAACGATTATTAATCGTCAATCGGATAATTGATTAATGATTATTGCTGAAATTTCGAAATGAAATACGTAATCAGAACTGTATGAATACTGAAAAAAATGTAAACTGAGTTTAGGTATATTGTCATTTGGTCCGTAATACAAATTCTGTTTGCATGCTTTTATGTTTTCTTTCGATGATTCCTTTTTTTAATCAACGATTGACGATTAAATCAATCGATTGAATCAATCGCCGATTTATTCGACGATTTCTTCATTTAATCAACGATTGACGATTAACTTCATCAATCGATTGAATCAATCGCCGATTATTCGACGATTTCTTTTTTTAATCGTATACATTAATCAATCAAACATGATTAAAATTTTAATCGATTAATGCCCAACACTGCCAGAAGGGAGGTACATCTGGGCAAGGGATCTATTACATGCAAAAATATTACATGAGAAAATTGAGTTTAAAGACCCGTCGGGTCTTCGTATACATATGCAAGAAGTAGAATAAGTTCGTCATGATCAGACGCGTCAGATGCTTCCTATTTAATAGCACGCGTATACTGCGTATATTCCTATGTACAGTGACTCCCATTAATATTCGGTCGCTTTTAAAAATCCAATAACTTTTCTAATATTGAACAATACGATTCTAACATTTTTGAAAAGTTAGTTGCAATCCAAGAAGAAGTCTAGTTTGTTGCAATCCAAGAAGAACATTTTTCTTATGCATAATAGTCCGCTCTGTCTATTTATGTTACATTTATTCGCATTGTCATAATTATATCTAACGTCTGAACAAACTTTATGTTTCAAAGGCTATGAATTGATTAGAGAAGAGATGTATTAAAATATTGACAAATTATACGATGTTCACGCAAGTTTTGGAATGAAAGACTATGAACATTTTCACGAGGACCGTTCACAAAGGGCTACTAATTGAAACTGAAGCAGAGAAATGGGACATTTGTAATTGCGTTCTCCCGAGACAATGTCAGCTTAATTGCAGGAAATATGAATATGGAAGATCTAATTTTCACCTGCGTAACCTAGAGTACTATTAAAGGGCCAAAATTTACACAGCATATATTTCTGTTATGCTTCAAAAAATAAAACACGTGCTCCAAAGCATGAATGAAAATAAATGTATGAACATGTACTTACAAATCACACATAAACATGTATATTGTTACATAAACAATCTTAACGGCTATGGTCAAAAACTGAAACAGAACGAATTGTATGGATTGTATACATGAATTGTATACATGTTGTTAATGCCCAACGATAAATAATTCTTATAAATATCTCAAGAACAACAAACGATACACAATAATTCCATGCATTGTTCATTTCAACTTCATTTTAATAGCATTTGTTGTTCTTGAGATATTTCACGAAAAGGAAAATATTGAGATTTTTTCAAGTAACACGAAAAACAATAGGGTTGCGTTAGGTATAACTTTTGGGCTCTACTTTTGTGCAAAGTTTAATAATTTTTTTCAATTTACGGATCGATAACATCCCTTGTTAGTATAGTTTTCTGAACAAGCTAATGGCGCGATTAAAAGGAAATGAAAGCTTAGGAAATAATAAGATGGTATCAATAAAATAATCAAGCTGTTTCTATATGCTCTTATTGCCGAACAACATCAAGCTCGGACATTACAAAAAGAACTTCCGAGAAGCCTAACACAGTATTTCCAATTTATTAAAATTATTAAAGAGAAACAACATAATCTCTCGATATAACTACTGTTTCTTTGCAATGTTTATTATCACATACAGATCCATTGATTACTTAACGTATATTACAATAGCCCCTTGCTTCGTAATTTACTTTGCGGCCACGAGCGCAAGAGTTAATCGTTAATAATATCCCAGCGGGAAAAGAAATAATGTATTCATCGTGGATGCATGTTTACCGTATCGACTGAATATTCATAAGCGCAAAATAATATTTCTCCCGAACCGATGCGAACGGAGTAACGTTTGTGTTTGCTAAACTCGGTTTAAAGTCTCGGGCGCATGAAGCTCGATTACATTAAAAATTGATTCGCCGAGTAAGAAGTTTGTACTTTATTACCCGAGCATTGTTCGAGCGTTTCAGCGTGGAACGGATCGTCCACGTTTCCTCGAGCGCGATCGCCGTTCATCTTCATTCAAACTGTATGTAACAGAACAAAAAATATCGCCGGTGCAAGATAGATTGTCATGTCTCGCGGACGTTCAGAGTCATCGTTCCGTCCATTGGACCCAGTCTTCACCTGCCCCAGTCCGTCCCCAGAGAAATTTCCATGAAATACTGTAGTCGGTCACGTAACTTGAATTGCGACCGGAAGAATTTCCAATTCGCTTCCCTTATGCGCCAGCATTTACTCTTAGATTTCCACTTACTTGCATCCACTGTATCGGGAAGGTCGCCGACAGAATACGATTCAATCATTTCGAAATATCAGCGGGGAATTGTTGCGGAACGCGGTCGAATGCGATTGTCACGTGAAGGTGCATTCGTTTGCAGAGCATTTACGCAACAGTTTTATCAAGACCACGCACAATTTTAATCAAATTACTGATGTGGCATGTTACATCGTAACCTCTTGCCTCGTAACATCGAGTCAATCTCGTGATCAAGATTTAGGAAAAATGCTAAGAATATTTTCCTTGGAGAACGATAAGAAAATAAGCATTTGAATGAACATCCGCTGTCTAGTTATGAATTACACTGTCCAACAAATTTCAACTTTTTTTATGATTTCAATATACTGTTGGGTCCTTCTTATAGAGTTTTTTGCGCTTATTCTGAATCTGTCCTTAATTTTTCTCCTATACGCACAGTTTTTGAAAAACATGGCTTTGAAAAAAAAAACATATTTTTCAACTTTAAACAAATATTGTGATTTTATTATAAAAGATATTGAATTGTTCTTTACAGCAAAATATTCTGTAGACTTTCCCCAATACAATGATATCCAATATTAATATATTATGATTGTTTAAACATGTTTAAACAATGATTAAAGACGGAGAGACACCACTTATATTCGGGATTCCTGAATATTTTCGGGAATTCCCGTACCGTCTCGCACATCTCTATTAGTTATACACATGCTGAAAATTTCATCAAAATCAATTAACATACCCAAGAGCTACAAGTGGTTAAGTGTGATGAAAATCATAGTTTTTCGCGACTTTTGGTCAATTTTTGCTTAAAATCCACAGATTCTTACTACATCTTTCGATGCGTGTCGTTTTCTTTTGCTTAAGGGTTAAAGTATAGAACGAAGAATACAGACTACACTTCCGCGCATCTATTTTTGAAAAGTACACAAGGGTTCCACGTACCTGGCTTGTATGTTGAGGAAGGCAGAAAGAATGGCTGACAATGCTGAACGTTTCGAACAGTGTAAAATGGGCAGGTGGTGGAAAGAAATAGGGGCTCGTTAAGGTTTACGTGCTTCTTGCTCAGTTTACAATTCTTAATCGCGGTCGCGAATCCATTGTGCATTGTACTTCGGAACCCACTCCCACGGAACGGATATAGAGCTCGGGTACGGTGAATTACTCTTTTTACTTCTGAAGTTCGGCGGAACAACGCCTGCAGGAGGAACGCGAAGTCACTTAAAAATAGGATTGCTTTTTAGAATTTTTTTACGGTCACACGGCGCTCGAGCAATTTCGAACATTACGAGGCCATTTCGTAACGAAGTACTGAGCTTCTCCCTCTCCCTCTCTCTCTCGCCTAACCTTTTCCTTTCCAAATGGCACTCAATGCCCGCAAAGGGAGGCGTAAAAATTACATTCCGACACTCCCGTAAACGACTCTTTCCGCTTCTTTTCAAGTGGAACACCGTTAGAATGGTCGGCGAGTAGAGATCGTTGAAATAGTGGCAGTTGCGCCGCGAACTTAACATGTTTACAAAAAAACAATGGCCGCAAGTGACACCATGAGTTTATCGCGCCATTCAGAAGTAGAACTTTTTACACACATGCAAAGATGAACGTTGCTTCTAGCGTTATTACGCTTTAGTAACCCCAGGTGTCCTTGCAGATTACAATTATTTTAGTTTCGATAATTATATTAGTTTTCCCACTTTTATACGTTCCTTTGTGAACAATAGAATTATGGAGAACATATGGCGTACAATAGACATTAAGTTTCTTCTTTTTTAGGAAATTAAGAATTACCAAAAAAGTCTTAATCATTGAAATCGTAAAATAAATCGTAGTGTAAGGGGTTAAATATGTTGGGATCTAACCAATTACTAAACATTTAAACATTGTAAGAGGTATTATATCAAACAATTGTATAGAATGAAATTATTCTAGGTCGAAAGGAATGTTTAGTTTTCGAGATAAAATAGCTTCGAGTGCAAAGGGTTAAAGTAACAGTTTCATTAATTATTTACATAGTCACTACCATTTTTTACAATTGTTTCCCAACCTGCCAACCACTGCAGGTGGCTTCTTTTCAACCGCAGTTATGCACATTTACAATGAGTCAGAACTACACCATTAATGTTAGAACATTACATAAGAACTCTTTTTATCGATTGATAAAGTTCAGAAATATATTCAATCAACTGTGTAATTCCTGACTGCAATTGGTTTCTTTTCAACCGCACTTATGCACATTTACAATGAGTCACAACTAAATCGTTAAAATTAAAACATTAAATTGGAACTCCTTTCATTGACTAATAAAGTATAGAATTATATTTAATTCAACTTGACTGTGTGCAATTGGCTTCTTTTCAATCGCAATTATGCACATTTACAATGAGTCATAACTAAATCGTTAAAAAAGAACATACTTATATCTACAACTCATCGACAAACCATTAAGCGGCGAATTCAATCCGTACAAAATTTTAATTCACGCCGAGCAGTCGTCGATCGTGGAAGCACGTTTCTACCTTTATATTACAATCGGGAAAATAAAGACCTTCATCCACATAATTGCCTCGTCAATTATGAAAGAAACAATATACCCGGGGCTCAACCCGTACGGACAACATGAAAATATTCTATAAACGTGATCGCTGGCCCGTGAATCGGCCCCCGTCTCTCGAAACACGAGATCTCTCGCCTGAAATTTCCGGACGATCGCAAAGACGAGCCAAGTTATTAACTCTGCAACGAAGCTGTTACAACGGGCTCTCGCAATTTTACGCGATAATTCGATCTTTCCTGGCCACTATTAAAATACCGATTAAGCATCCTCCGCCGGGATAAACGATATTTAAACTCGATACTTCGCACCGAGAAGTTTACGAGTTCCCCCGAGTTACATGAAACTGTTGGCTTCAGCGACGTCAAAGGAGTAAGTTCCTTAACTTGGATAAATACTGGAATCCTATTTGTGAGAACAGTTCGTTCTCTCCCCGATTGTCGACGACATAAGATTGTTTTTAATTGATTCATTGCAATTTCAAATAAACCACGTGTTTTGTGGGAAACACGAATCTATAGAATATTTTAAAAAGAAATTATCAACACAATTATATTACTTCTTTAACGTGCATTAAATTATGGATACACAACAAGCTTAGGGGAAACAAAAATTAATTTTAAATGGCGGTAAATATTTAATTATTTTCGAATATGTTATTTATTCAATAGAAAGATTCGAACTCCTCGGTTGCTTTCAATTTTTCACGAAATCCTGTACGAATAATGGATGTATCCACGTGCCAGCATAAAATTGGACAAATCCTTTTAGAAACGATGCACTCTTTTACTTTAAACCTGTCTTAGCCCGCTTAAGAAACTGCAGGGCAATAGTGCAACGAAGTATCGTAACATTTCCGATTTTAAAGCACGGATTTAAAAGCAAGGTGTATGCGCACACTGATCTTCAATAGAATTTAATATTATTTGCACAGATACAATGATTAAAATTGCTTTATCACAAACAATTCCCTGATAGAAAAAGAAAATTTATATTTATCGTATATCTACGTTTACTTCAATGCTCAAGTATATACAATGTACAATAGACGAATCAAATTTAATTTCGCTTTAAAATAGACCAATCACATTTAAATTTGGTAGACTCTGTTTGAAATTACTCTAATAACGTTTCCTTAACACTAAACCTACCGATCCTTGAAATTAACTTTTCCCTTATAAAAATAACAAGATTTATTTTATTTAGACTTTATGCGAATCCTATTGTAATACGTGCTCTACTAAAGATGTTTATACAACCATTTCTTATGAAATTATTTTTATAATTTCGATAGTTGTAAACTAAAAAATCTGGAGGATCGGTCGTTTTTACCACAGTGGTGGTAGGTTTAGTGTTAACACCACGAAATGACAAAATTTTCAAAAATTTTATACAGGGTGTCCCAAAATTCCTTCAACAGCCGGAAGTGGGAGGTTCCTGAGATCATTTGAAGCAATATTTTCCTTTGCAAAAATGTTATCTGCGGCTTTGTTTAGGAGTTATTAACGAAAAACACGGACCAATCACAGTGCAACCTAGACGCGAGTTGCCACAGTCGGCCAATAGACAGTTGGCGCGCCATGACTACTGTGCCAACTCACGTCTAGGTCGCGCTCTGATTGGTCCGTGTTTTTCGTTAATAATTCCTAAACAAAGCCGCGCGGATAACATTTTTGCAAAGGAAAATATTGTTTCAAATGATCTCGGGAACCTCCCATTTCCGGCTGTTGAAGGAATTTTGGGACACCCTGTATATATGTAAGTATTATTTGATAAATTCTTTTATACTGTTTGCATGTAGCATAAATACGTCAATGCATTTCTAAAGAAAAATATGAAATAATGCGTTTTAAAATTTGGTAAACTTGTCGAAGTTTATATGTTTCCTGAGATATGTCACGAAAACGGAAATATTGACATTTTTGCGTGGGCTGATTTCACCCCTTTAACGCGAGAAGTGGCACGAAAAATAGGGTTGCATTAGGCATAACTTACTCTACTTATGTGAAAGCTATATAATTTTTTGAATTTACGGGCTCGATAACTTCCCTTGTAAGTAGTTTGGAAAAAGAGCTACCAGTAGCTGCACACGGAATGCCAGAGGTTTTATTTTCTCCGGTGACACACATTACACGACACTATCGTTTCAACCCGCCAAAACGACAAACATCGCACCCCACGAATAGCAAAATATGTAAAGCAAACGGGTGAAACCGGAGGATGATCGAAATGCCAAACATGCACGATATTTCTGCGGCATGCACATCGATAGCACGCTCAGAGACGATGCAAAAATACAACCCTTAACATCCAAGAATACATTTCTGCTGGGGATGTGCGGGCTGTTCGACGTGTCGGGTACCCCACTGTTCGGGTCAGGCCGGAAAATGTCGAGCGAAATCCCCCCACTCCCCATCCTTATCTGAACGAGTCAAGCTGCAGCAGCCAGTGTCGCCAGATTAAGACTTGTCTCCCACTCTATCTTACCCTCTCTGCAACGCCATTTTTTACCGCTTTTTGTGGTCAAAAGTAAATTTTTCAAGATTAAGACATTGAAAAAATGTTTCTAGCCACAAAGTGAGAACCCTTCAAAGCTTCAACATCGAAATTATGATCAATTTCATATTATTCTGTACTGAAATATAACGTTCTAAAGACACAAACTCTGTAAAATTCAGATAAATAAAACTTTTAAAATGTAGACTATATATCAAAATACAAGTTTAAATGACAGTTTCATACGTGTCAGCGGGTGTATTTTAAGCATGTAATACAGTTGTTAGCATCTTTTTATCTATGAACAAATAGTGCCAAGTTTACACAATGGAAACTTTTAGGAGATTTTTTAAAAATTATGCATAGATACATGAATATTACGCAACATTACTGAATCAGTAATGTCTTATGATGAATTTTCCAATAAACCTTGTTATTTTTCTCACATACAATCGTATGTTATTGATTCCAAAAAAAAAGTAGAATGTCAATAACGATTTACCAATATGTTATATATCGGTAAGAGTGGATTTAAGAACATATTATGAATTTTCAAATTTACCGCCATTCATCGATTGGCATAACCTAGATCGAGTTCAAACATGCACGGTACATCAGTAATTTGACAACAAGCATGTCCAACACACGTAACACACGTGCCGCACAATTCTTATATACTTAATTTTCTCCAAAGCAAGTGAGTTTGTCTTTATGAACAATATATTTTTTACATCAAATCACTCAATAACAACAGTTCATCAAATAAATTCTGTTTTTCAACATGTTTCATAACACATTTATTTTACAGACGCAATTTCAAAATACAAATCTTGAAAAAGATCCAAACTTGGGATCGAAACGTTGATGATTTTTGAATAAATTAGCAAAAGTGCTTTGATTGTTATAAAGGATCGAACCGTAGCGCCGAAAACATTTAAAGATTTACCAATAAATACGATCGATAGACAAAAACATATTTATTATGCATAGATGTCAGTTCTTCGTCAAAGCAATAAGCAAATGTCGTCATCCGGCAGCAACGCATCAAGAAATATTCGGCATCTGTAGCCGTAATTCGCAGGAACGCGTTAATAGCAATTCCCCGAAAGTAGAGGCACACGGTTCACGTAATTTTGCATTAACCACAGATACATTTCCGCAGCCAGACGGAATCGGATTCGCCTATATCGCGGATTCCAAAGTGGCTGTCGCGAGCAGCTGCGTGATAAATTCCGGGAACGCGTTAAATTCTGGCTTGCGTTCGAGATAACGATATAAGTGAGCCGAAGAGGCGATCGAAGTCTAGCTTGGCGTAGAAGTGTGCGAGGCGAAAAGAGGAAGCGAACGGTCTTTAGCGATTTGGAAGGTTGTAACGAGTTCGCCGATCGATCGATCGAACGATCGACAAAACGGATTTCATCGCCGCCCCGTCTGATTTCTCTCAAGCTGATTCCACCGGCACGATCTTTTTATTAGGTTCGACATTTGGATGCTGTCCAGTTACGTCGATGCACCCCCGCCGGGGCCATTCATCGCTAACTTCCTGCTGCCTTTCTTTATTTCCCGTCTCGTCACTGCTCTCACGTCGAAGACATTAGCCAAGGAACCAACCGGCTCGGCTCGGCTGGGACGAACTTCCCTTACGATCTTTTAATAAAAACGCCGAGATGTAAATCGCATACTGATTTCGCGTGGATGTTCCATGGAAGGAGATTTGTCCTCGGCGTCGTCGTCGTCGAACGATATTGGAATTTTTACGAGAACGCTGTTAATCGAGAAACGGATCAGCGCACGGTGCTTCGTTCGTTCGAGCTGGAATTCATTCCGGGAATTCGTCGTTCTGCCGAGGAACTTTGATTAAATTTTAGTCATGTCTCATGTACGTGAAAATGGCAATTTTTAATCCTTCGCGTATTTTCTCTTTTTTTTTCGTTTGCGGATCGACCGCCGGGTAAGTGGATAGCAATTAAAGAGCGTGTAGTGATTCATACAGCGAATATTCATTAGCCGCGGGAAAAAAGATTCGGAAGTTTGGGAGTGTTGCTTTCCCGAAAATATCCACCGTAGCGGTAAACGGAAGAACGTAATTGGCCAATGTTAATGATATGCTTAGAGGAGGGAAATAATAATAATTAGAGGACTTACATGCAAAATAAAAATTTAACAGGGGCCAAGTAGAAATTTCACGGTTCCTTTAATCATATTAATAAGCTGGGATTTATAAATTAGTGCTCTTGAATCCTTTTAATCTGTTTCCTGACTCAGATTGGAAAATCGAGTGACAAATTGTCAAGAAAAAATATATAAAAAAACTTTTTAAAAACCACGCTTATATTAAAAGGCACTGAAAAGGAGAAAATAATTTTTTTTAGGCATTAGTGACTATAAATAAAAGCGTGGAGCGCTAAACTATATTGACGTAATCTTCGTCGACGTTTCACGCTTTTATTTTTTTATTTTCTACTTTTTAGTCTTTTTTAAATGGAACGCAAGATATAGTAATACTGGTATGAAATAGTAATTTTTCCCGCAGATTTTGTCACACTGATTTCAGATCTGATCGCAAAATTTGTCTTCCACCACAGGATTTTACAAAAATTCGGTTTCGTGGAAAAAAACTGACGAAATCATTTTTTCGTTGTAATGATTTGATAAACCACTAGTTTCAAGGTACTCACATATGGAACACAATAAACATAAAAATAATAAAATATTTAAACGTAGGATATGTGAAAAAAAAAGAATTTTTTGTATAACTAATTTGTTGTCTAACTTTCTACATTAAATGAGAAATATGCGTGCTGATCAGAAATCGGGATATGATCAAAAATAAAAACATTGACTTTAACTACTGTATTTATTTCAACGCTTTGGTAAGTAAGTAATCTGCAATTGCAATAATATCAATTCCGGAAAAGTCAATAGCAATTGTAATTCAGGAATCATTTTGGAACTGATATGAAATATCAAAAATAACGATTATGGAATCGATATGAGAACTGAAATGGGAACCGTAAAGCAAATAATTAGACTGAGGATTTCATGCATTTATACCGAAAGTTCGTGAAATACAGAAACACTGGAAAAATTACAAGAATTTAAGAGCATGGGGCCATATTATTTCCAACTTATTCAAATTATTTTAAAAAATCAATTTTTAACTCGTTTTGGTTGTTGCTCCGAATTATCTTCTCCACATGGATTAATTGCTTTTTCGATATAAATTGTGTGCATTCTTTCACATTGTATGTGAATCAAATTGTTTATGTATTATACAAAAAATGCACATCTACAATCTTCTAATCACAGAAACAATTTTCTGCCGCGGTCCCATTACTTTATCTTTTCCCAATAAAATTATGAATTTGCATAAACATCTGGAGTCTATTTATGTACAACCGTCTCGAGTACCGATGTTCAAACTTAAATGTATCGTTTACAAAAATATCTTCGCCAGTATTTTTATGAGAATACATGTCGGAAACTTTTCTAAAATTGTAAGTAAAATTACAAGCTTTATAGAAATTAAAAGATTTAAAAAGTGAAGTTTTAATGTAAAATATTGCACCTTGCGAGACAAAAGTGACACAAGTAAAAAAACCTAATTTTGAAGTTATTACTATTAATGAATTCTGTAAATATTATTTCATAAGAGTCGCATCAAAATGGTATTAACTTAACTTCATTGTCTAGCTGCCAGGTGGCATTTGTGTCGTTCAACAACAATTCAAAACATACAGTAGATCCTCTATAAACGCATCAAATCTGTAGCATATACATATAAACGCAGAAAAAATCCCTCTACTGTAGTAATCTGATCCCGGCTAGGGTATATTGGTGTGAACCACTACTAATACGACGCGGAGAGTCGCAGTCGTCGGTACAGTTCAAAGGCCCGTGCGTCCTCACAATGTAACACCCCAATATTTAATCTTTTTTATTATTTCTTACCTTTTTATGAAACTTTCATCAATATATTCGTGGCACTTTTCTGATTAAAAAAAGACCAAATACGATATAATTTCAACTGTATTTAGTGGTTTAATTGACGACGAACGTTTCGGATGCAAGGAAGGACAGCGTATGGGAAAGAAAGAGACGCGGAGAGTCGCCGTCGCCGGCATAGTAAAAGGCCCGCGCGTGGTCTCTCTTTACGCTGTCCTTCTCTACGATCGGCTCGGCCTTTGAAGCTCAAAAAAAAATCCGTCTCAGATAAACGCATAGAGATCCCCCCAGGCTTATGGTGACAATACTGTATCAGTTCTGTGTTGGCCGGACACAAATAAAAAATGTCACAAGTCAACAGGGTTGATTTCAAGGGTTGCAAGACTAAACCAACTAGAATTACATTATTATTGTTTACTTCCAGATTGTATTCTGTCTAACAATAGCCTGTGACGCCTCTACAATATTCTATTAATGTTAGAAACAGTTTTTACTAACGGCAAACTAATCATTTTAGATTAATTTTGAAGCGATACAAGATTTATTTTGCTTTCCATCGATGCGTTTTTGGAGTGTCAATCGAAATGCGACAGTATGTTTCGATCAGGAACCTGGGAATTAAATTGTAAGGGAATGGGTTAAGAAAATGGAATCGAAAGAGAAACGACTGTTTCAGCCGTCGAAAGGAGGACACCACCTAAACCGTGCACGGTAAAGATAAAAGCGAATTGCGTCAGGGCAAACAAGACACAGGGACGAATACGGTAATCGAAACAAGAATAAAGCGGTTCGCTTTTCGTCGACTGCTCTCCGACACCCTTTGAAAACCGAACAACCTTCGCCGAACAACCATTCCTCGAAAGGAGCACATCGTAGCCCCTTTGACGGGGATCATAAACTATTCAGACCCTTCAGTCTCGTGATGACAGTCGTCGTGTGCCAGCAGCATTTGCAACTCACAGGACGAAACAGTAAATTATTTCTGGACGAAGAGCATCAAAGCGCCCCATCCCTCTTCGGCTGCTCATCCGCCTTCATTTCTCCCTTTGGAATAGAGGAGAGAATATGGACGACACCCGTGGATTAACGTGGAACACGAATAGCATTATTACAGAATCTAATATCTCCGCGGACGAAGTAATGTCAAAGCCAACTTATTTCTTCCTTGCATGATAATTCCTTTGAGAAATGTTAATCCGCGTATCATATCGCGCGTATGTGTGTGTGCGCGCGCGCGCTCGATTTAACCAAGCTTTAAATTCCGATGGAATTTTGCAGCAGATAACTCCGGTGAACTACGGAGATTATTCCAATTGTTACACAACATATTATGTCCTAATTTGTTCGTCCCTTAAAAAAAAGTAACGCTGGTAACGTCGATATATTCAATTTTTGCATAATGCATAATGACTTATAATAATTATGCATGGAGGGGGGATTGAACAAGCCTTGAAGTTTTGCATACATTCCATATTTTCCTTGTATCCAAAACTAATATGATTTATAGTAATAATGACTTTATTCTACTGCGTTTTTGTGCAATTGTGCAAATACTACAGAATATTATTGTACAAAAGTGTCGGTGTACAAAGTTGTTCGTACAACTTTTAAAAACGAATAATTTTTTCAAAATTGCACCTGACTAATCCTTCTGACGTTTGAAAAAAAACTGAAGCTGTTGGGTCCAATTTTGAAAAAGTTATTCGTTTTTAAAATGTGTACGAATACTTTGTACACCGACTGTACGTAATATTATTATACATAACTTCATTATCGATACAATACAAGGAGTTGTTGAAAGCTAGATTATGATAAAGATGACATTGACAATACAGTGAAAAAATTATTGCTAAATGCTGCGAAAACATAACAACGAGTAGTTTGTAATAATATGATTACCTAACATCAGATGCTCGAATGAAATCAGATTTAATAACAAGGGTGTAACGACAATGATTATTAATTATACCATTTTTAAAATGATTGATACTTCATAAAAAAGTATGTAGACATTTTTATGTAGACGTACAAGAAGTAATTACTGTTTTAAGAAATTGTAAACCCTCTTTACCTTAGAAATTTCATTTTAGTGTCAAGTATTTGTTTAAAGTATAATTAATTATTCGTAAGAGTAATGTTCATGGTACCTTTTATCAGTAACTAAATGATTCTAAGAAATAGTAGTTTCACATTATTGTCATTTTAGTGTCACATTTTGATCTGATTTCAATTTCTATAAATTGTGTAATTCATACTTTATGAAAAATTAAGAATTTTCTACCTAAATTGCACCACACTCGAGTGAAGTATTGGGTTGGCAAGAAAGTAGTTTCGGTATTTCAAAGTGAAATGAAACCCAATTTTTCTATTCAGGCAATGATCTTTAATCAGTAAAATATTTTCCATTTTGTTCGATGATATTTTGCCATCTTTCTGGTGTATAGCTTCATAATTCCGCGCTCATAAAACTTTAAAACTTTCCCAAAATTGGGTTTTATTTCACCTTAAAATACCGAAAAAATTACTTTCTTGCCACCCCAATGGAAATTTACTTTCTCTCTTAATATATGTTTAATAGGTTGAATTTCTCATTTCAGTATTTTTAAATTCTTCTAATACTGTCTTTATTGCACCAATTTTTATGATAAATGCATGTAATCCGCTGTGTAATGGTAATCCATATCTGCGCAAACATTTAAATGTCGCGGCATCATCAACCACCAAAATGGCGCACATTAGTTTCGGTTGTATCGTCGCAACGATTTAAAATAAAGTTATCGCTGAACGCTCGGGAAAAGTTAAAAACTTTCCCGAATATCCAATACTTCGGTGATTGTCGGCTAATCACATAAATGATCGATGTTTCAGTGTGGCGGTCAGAGCGGTGTCTGGATAGCAACTGTGATCTTACTGATAATTGGAAGCTGTGTCGACAAAGTTGGACCACGACCAGCCGATGGCGAGGTTGCACACCTGACATCGTCGGAGGAAAGGTTGAACACCGTGAAACAGGTTCTTTCCGAGGTGCCTTTGATCGACGGGCACAATGACCTACCCTGGAACATTCGAAACTTCGTCCACAATCAGCTGGCCGAGTTCGATTTCAAGGATCTACGACAGGTGGAGCCGTGGAGCAAGAGCGCGTGGAGCCAGACTGACTTGGTCAGACTTCGCCAAGGCATGGTCGGCGGTCAGGTAATTTAACTAATGATGTAATAATATAATAAATAAAAAACAGACCAATACTGTGCGCATAAGACCGCACGACTGCCTGTTTCTCGCTCGCTCAAACAGCGTTTCACATCCAAGCGTGACGGATCAGATTCATTCACTGTCCAGCAATTGTGTACGCGGTGCGCCTAAAAAGTATTCACTTCAATATTATCTGGTTAGAAAATGATAAAAGGTGCAAGGCGTAAGGTATGCGAGGAAAATATTCGAAAGCTTGATTAAAGCAATAAAAATTGCTGTACCATTATTAAAAATATTGTTTACATCAATAACCACTTGTTCTACAATATCGAGTCAAACTCGTGATGAAGATTCCGCGAACAAACTCTAATAAATATGTATGTTACTAACAATAAGTTTCTTTAAACCGAAATAAAGTTCTATTTTGATTTTGTTATTATCGTCAACTACGACAGAATTACTACAGATTACTACAGAAAAGTTCTAATCACTGAAACCATAAAATGAATCGTAGTTCATGGGGTTAAATATGTTGGTATCTAATCAATTACTAAACATTTAAAATGAAAAAAAATAAAATGAAAAAAACAAATAAAATGAAAAAATCATACAGAACGGAATTAATCTAGGTTGGAAGAAATGTTTAATTTTCGAGTTAAAATAGCTCCCCGTGTGCAAAGGGTTAAAAAACTGATAGAGGACTGTGAAGGGATGGAGAGAATAAACATAAATAGTTGTGGAATCAATAGACTGACTTAAAAAGATTGACAAAATAAGAAAATAAATAGAAGAGAAAATCAAAGAATGGTGGTTAGAATATTTTATTATTGGACAGTGTGGATGTTATGCATTTATGACAAAAATGAGTGGGTGTAATTTAAAACGGTAAAAACATTTCGTGTAAAAAAACGCACACGGGCCATGTCTGGCGAATATGGAGACTGGGGCATCATTACGGTGTTGGTTTTGGCCAAAAGATCACGAACAAGCAATGACGTGTGAGCAGGTGCATTGATCTAATCGATTTTTCCAACAAGTCTTCAACAAGAAATCGCTGATCGTACCAAAACACATGTAACCTTCTCGAAAGCTGACAGGTTTACCACACACACACACAACAAAAAAGATGGCGTGAATCGGATTGATACAACCCGCAAGAGTACAAAATTCCTGTTAGTTTTCGAATACACCTTGTATCCAGAAATCAGTTTTGGAGAAATTAAATTATTCTAATGCGGTTAGTTTCGATGTTACATACAGACGACGCTGAACGTGTCGTCTGCTGCCATATGTCCTCTGAATTCGCCGAAGGATGGAATTAGGTGTTTGGTATGTCATGATTAGACTCACGACACGTGTTAGAGGCGATGACAAAGACGCAGGCGTTGGTTGCTTCTGTGACATGTGTAATGTGGATCACCGAATCTTAATGTACACTCCGGGACGAAAAGATAGCACACTTTGAAATTAATGTAATTTCTGTTTATTAAACATTAGAAACTGAATTTGTTTTACACACACATATTTTTAGTGTGTTCCTTAACATATATGAATGAAATGAAACGAAGCTAATTTCAATAATTCTATTTCCGCAAGATGTACATAGGGGTCATTTGACCCCTCGTGGTAGGTTTAGTGTTAAAGCAAAGTTGCATAATTTCAAGTAGACTTAAAATGAGTCTTAAATGAGATTTGGAGAAAGCCTTGCAATTTTTATAAAATAACGTGTGCCAATCACATTTTGTGCTCGGCGCGGTTAATGTTAAGCGCAGAAATTTTAAGTTCAAATGGCCAAGCTAATTGCAGAAATGAAAAAAATTAGAAGGAGATGAAACCATTTCCTTTGCATCAGTGTTATCGTTATTCACAGAATGAATTCGCGCGAAACAGAAAATTATTAATTATTATCTTACATTGCGTTAAATCTAGTAACATTTCACCATATTAAGCGACTATAATACCTTCGCATTACCGGCTATTATCCGATAACATGGACCGGTTAAATAATTCGCATAAATATTTAATGCAAACTAAACTGTCCATAGCGGAGCAGTGGTGTAGTAGTGCTCGACTGTTTATACTTTACAACGCCGCGCCGCGCCACGCCACGCCGTCGAGTAACGCTGTAATTATTACGCTAATACTAGTAAACAAGACTACCATCAGTGAACCAGACACAATTTCGTTTAACAATTTCATTTTTCCTACAGAGAACTACCAATTAATCGTCGCGCAGTTTGCTTTCAATTGTTATTTTTCTTGGTAAAATATACAAATTGATTGAACGTTAACAGTTTATACACAATGCACGACAGTTGGGAGACAAATTTTTTCCAGAATAGAGTATCAACTGCATCATTCGTCAAATCGGTCAACTCCACAAAAGAAGAAGTGGAGAAAATTGATAAATAGACTGCGGATTTTATGCATTTATAACAACATTGGGTATGTGCAATTTAAAATAGAAGATCGATTAACAGAACTTAGGAATATCAATATATTATTTTATTAATATATTATAAATTGTAAAAATATTATTGCATAAAGATCCGCAGCCTACTCATAAGTATTCGTACGCCCTACAAACCAGAATAACTTTTTTATAATTATATACCAAACGATTTGATTATTTGTAAGCAATTAGAAGCATTGCTTTACTAAATGATGTGCAAAAAAAGATTTCCAAAACTTACAATTTACAAGGTTGCATGTAAAAATAAAACAGGCATTTTTTTTAAATGCTTCTAATTGCTTACAAACAATCAAATCGTTTGGTACAATCATAAAAAAGTTGTTCTGTTTTAAAGGGCGTACGAATACTTATCACACTGACTGTATATACATCTTCAATTTTTAAAATATTGCTAGAATTTTGAATTCGACAACTGAAAATATTTACTCAATTTTGCTATAAATGCATAAAGATCTGCAGTCTAGTCCTAATCTTCTGAATAGTATAATATAAGACAAGGATTACAAACGTTGAATAATTGTGCTCAAACAGAATTACATGCTATAATTCTGTTATTAAGTATACATATCAAAGAGAATAGTTTCAAGTCTCTGAAATTTTTCTATCAATAGTAATACTGCTGCATGTAAAATACATAAAAAAAAGTTTATACATCGTTTTACCGTGTCCCTGGGAGGAAGATCAACTTTTTCTAAGACACCGTGTATATATGGACCTTATCCAGCGTTGCACTCACGGCCACCTAACCGGCGGGTTAAGAAAACTTAAAGGAGAAATATTTTCATGGCACGTTCGCACATATTTCACGCGAAAGTTGAGAAATTACGTGGAACGCGGGTAAAGAGCAAAATAACAAGGCTGCCAAGCGAAGCTCACGGCCCAAGAAATTCACTTGGCTTTTTATTTAGCTAACTAGAAAGCACGGTGTAATTAATTCGGGACTTCTTCGCAGCGGCTGCGCGGAATTTTGCGAACATGCGCGTGCGAACAGTTTCTTCGAGATCCCTAGACACGATGAAAAATCAAAGCATCGTAAACAGTACATGTAAACAAAAAAAAAATGCACCGAACCCCGAAAGCTTCATCGATCTGTGAAATAATTTGATTATTAGATTCATTCGGTTTGCATTCGCTTATTGCATTCCGTTGTTTTGTGTGCTCTTTGATATTGGGAATATTGAAAACGGATTTCGGAAAGGTAATAAAAGGCAATTGCGCGAGCTGTGTTTATTCAAAACAATGTGATCATATCTAAAAAGAATTTAAATAAAACACATGGAATTTCAGCCACGCTGTTGAACGAAAATATGGCAAACACGCTTTGTGAATGAATGCAGAGAACGTATAATAGAACAGGTATGCAGCAAATATCATTTTCTAAAATGCTGTAATAGAATTCTAGGATCATGCGGTCAACCTTTCTACACGTCAGCATTGTTTAATGTTATCTAGATATTTATTAACCCTCTCTGTATTTCTGTCAATTATATTCGACATTATATGAATTACATGAATTATATGAATGACACATTATATTCATTTTTTGAAGGCTCATAGTTTGCGGTTTTGAATTTTGTTTATGACTCTCTTCATAATTGTTATCCCAGTAGTCGACTGACTGTTCTAGTCAGTTATTTATGAGTTGAAGTGAAGTGACCATGAAGTTTTTGAAAATATCAAATTTTGAAACAAAAAATAAAATATAGTGATCGGATTGTTTCAAAAATAAATGGTGAGTGGCCGGCTTGGGAATCTAAGTACGTGTCGACTCACTGCATAGCAACATGGCGGCGCTGTTACCTGTCAAAAACACTGTAAATCGCTCAACTTTAAACGTTCATATCTTTTGAACCATTGATCCTGCAGGATCGAAACCTGGATTTTTGGAATTAACTCGTCCAAATCTACTGGATAACATAGGAGAAAGGCAAAAATTTCTTCTGTCGTCAAGCGAAACTTTACCCGTTTTTTTCAACTATCTCAGAAACTAAGACCGAGCGACGAGTATACATATGTACAGTGACTCCCATTAATATTCGGACGCTCTAAAAAACGCGATAATCTTTTTAATATTGGACTATACGATTCAAACTTTTTTCGGAAGCTGGAGCACTTAGTTCACTACAGGATGTGAAAAGAAATTTTTTCGGTCGGAATTGTAGAGAAAATACTAAAAGATCCATTTTACAACTTTTTCATGTGGGCCTATATTGAAAATTTAAAAAATATGTGTTTTGTAGATCTGTTTCAATTAAACATATCCTGAAAATTTCGTCAAAATCGGTCGACGTTGTAATGAGCTATAAGCGTTTAAAGATGGTAAAAATTGCAGATTTTCACGATTTTCGGCCTATAACAGCAGTAAATCTAAGAATTCTCACATCTTTCAATGACTGCCATTTTTCCCCGCATCAACCGATTTCGATGAAACTTTCACAATGCGTATAACCCACACAGATCTACAAAACATATTTTTCAAAATTTCAATATAGGCCCGCATGAAAAAGTTGTAAAATGCAACATTTAGTATTTCCCCTACAATTACGGTTAAATGCAATTTTTGAAAAAATTGCTTTTCACATCCTGTAGTAAACTAGTTGCTCTAGCTTTCCAAAAAAGTTCAAATCGCATAGTCAAATATTTGAAAAGTTACGGTGTTTTTAAGAGTGTCCGAATATTAGTGGGAGTCACTGTATAGGAAAAAGTTGTTCGGAAAACATATTTCAAGGGCAACGCGACCGAAGCTGCGTCCCCTTTTGTAAATATTTACCGAATTTAAATAAGGAAAGAATTTTTTGTATGTCATTTGGTAAATCAACTCTTCTAATTGCTAAGAAAAATGAGGTCATTTGGTCCGATCATAAAAAAGTTATACTGTTTTAAAGTGCGTTCAAATACTTTCGTGGTTCCCTGTAAGTACACTATTATTAGACTGCGAATACGATGCATTTATGGCAAAAACGAGTTGGTGCAATTTAACACAGTGTATATACAGATATTATATGTATATTGAAACAGTGTAAGGAGACGCCGATATATTATTTTCAATATATTAAGATCATTTTAAAAAACAAAATTTTAATCCTGCTTCTTCGAATTGATCCAAACCATTCTTATTTTGCACAAACCTCCGCAGTATAATTGTCATAATTGACGCTTTACTTGTACGTTTGCAGTCTAGACCTCAAAGATTATGCATCTATAGTCGTAGAAAAGTTACATTAAAATTGGACGAAATTTAGCACACGAATGTTGAAATGAATGTGAAAATAACTTTCGCGCGTAAAATAACATCTGCAGTATTGGTACTCGCGTGAGCAGTATGAACCAACGGAGACATGTTGCCAATAGTTGGTGGACAGTTTGGCACGATGCCCTAAATTAATGATTCGTCCTTTATCTAACTCACCAAACTATTCGACTTCCAAAGTTCCTTTAGTATGTAGTAAAGCACTCTTTCGAATCTTGTTACAGTCCGGAACTAAACAAATCTCGTAACTAGACTGCGGATTGTTTATGCAAAATATAAATTGTCTGCACCAATTGTAAGATACAGGTACCACATAGACATTTATATGTATCTTATCGTCATCATTTTAGTTAGCTTAAAATAATACAACAGAATACAACAAAATACAATCCTTTAAATGTTTTGTTTGTATTATATTTGATCTATTCATTTTTGTCATAAATACATAAAGTCTATGCATAACATTCAGGATGAAGCAAAATTCAGAACCAAGCAAATTATGTTTCAACTCTATATCACGTTACTTCCGAGTTTATATATGATGTATTAATTGAAGATTTTAATAAATTAGAAACTTCGATCCATTTTCTTAGAGGTTGAGACGAGCACAAAATCCGCAATTACTAAAATATAATCCATTTTTAGCCTGTAGATTTTACATAAAATGTCAAAAATGTTTAAGTATAGCGTTAAACTTTCAGCTTATTCAAATTAACAAAAGAAGAAATGAATTGCTTGGGACAGACGAAGCACGTCCTTCCTTCGACGGTTGCTGGTGGGGGACAGTGGACGCTATGGTGGGGGCGGTCTTGTCTCAATTGAGACAAAAATGCACACCCCTGCGCTATAATATCGTTGAATTCCAACATTTTCCATATAATCCCACGTAAAAAAGTTGCAAAATACAACTTTTAGTACTTTCTCTACAATTCCGACAACTTGCAATTTTGTTATACAAACCAATTTTTCTAACTTGTCAAAAAATTTCAAATTGTATGGTCCAACATTTAAAAAGTTATCATCTTTGAAAGAGCGCTCGAATATCATCGGGGTCACTGTACATGTATATGTCATCCTCGACTCGCAAGAATATCGCAAATCCGTAGAGCAGAGTCGAATCCTCGTTGCCAAATAAAAACGTCCATTAAACTGTATCCAACCGGATCAGTTTATTTACGGCGTGAAACGAAGCGTTGTCCCTACCGGAGCGCATGATCCTGAAAAACCATAGCAATCCTGACGGGAGAGAATATCAAAGACATCACGGATCTGCCGGATTTAATACATCGATGCTATCCTAGAATCGATGCTATCCTCTCAGGTACATCTGTACTGGTATCGTCGTTTCTTGTGATACATACCACTGAAGGATATGATAACGCGAGAATGTCAAGTGCAACTACACGTACTACAGAATCTCCGTTAAGTGCATTCTCGATCCTTGCCAAAGGACCTGCTCCAACCCCTTATGTCCTCAATTATGTCATTATCGTGTTTGACTGTCATCCTCGTTCTGCTGTAGAACCTCGACGTTGCACTAAAACGGGAACGGAGGTGCAGAAACCTGACGCTCATTACGGTCTTCGTAAGATTCAAATCCACACTTCTTTTTGATTAGGCCATCCCATAAGTTCGTGCCGTTTTTCGAGTTAATTTTGTAAACATACTTCTAAGTTTGTTTTAGGTATTTTCCGAATATCTGATATCTCCTCAACTGATAAACTTCGTGATTTCTCTACAAGAGATCTCGAATTTTATCTTCGTCTGTCTGAGGAGGACGCCCGGAACGTTCCTCGTCTGCTAAACAAAAATTCCCACCTTTATGAACGTTGAAACCAATTCCTACAGGTGCGAGGTGAAAGCGCACTTTTTCCGTAAACAGCACATATGTTGTTCGTGGCTATTGTTACTGAACTTCCTTTCCGAAATTCATATAACACGAGATGTCGGAAATGAATACGCATTTCGCTCGTGATTTTTCACTGCTAGGAATCACTGTGTTCACTATTTCACGGTCTTATACCTACGAAAACCTTCTCTAGACTGTTCCCGAACGGCTACGGTTAAGTGCATTGGTCCCTTATCGCCGTAAAGTTTTTAAATCGACGCAGGTAATGTATACACAAAAGTCGGCACGAACTAATAGGATGACCTAATACTTCGCTGTAATCATGTTATGAACAATTCTCAATCGAAAGCGATCTACAGGGTGGGACACTAACTATTGCCACTATGGTTTGTCGGTTTTTAAAAGAAAATTATGCAATTCGAACACCGGTTTTCTCAGTAAAAAAGGTTTTCTCAGTTATACATTAATTCGCTATAATGATTTTAATGTAATTAAAAAGTACACAGCAAGTTGTTTTCTAGTACATTTCTTTCATTAGCTACAAAAACTGATATTATTAACCCCTTAACCTACAACTACGAACTATGCCCGTAGTAGATGATCGGGCCAAACATCAGCGTACGATTTCAGCCCAAAATTTTCGAATCTAAATCGTAGGTCAAGAGGTTAAGTTATCCGGACAGATGTTATCAAGATTATATAAAGATTATTCTACAGAAAATGACCGCGATGTTAAAAAATGTGACGAAGAAGAAAATCAAGACATATCTATTATGAAAAATGCTATGGAAATAGCAATAAATAAATATGTCGGAGTGTTCTACATGTGATACACGTGGCACGCGACGTACTAACTTGTTGACTGTTGTAAAATATCGTCTATTAAAAACTCCTCCGAAACAACAGTACTTTGTTTTCAATCCTACCATAACGCTGGTCCTCAAATATCGTAGCAGCTAAGCCAGTGTACCCGAGGTCGGGTACAATATCAAGCCAGAAAATAACACAACGGCGAGATGACACCGAAAACGTCCCTTTCTTTACGGCTGGTAATAGTGTAACAGTCGAGGGCGACGCACGTAATGAAACGCCACGCAACGTAACCACCACTATGACCAACAGAAGTGAAGCTGAAACAGCCAGGGGAACGGTCCAATATTACGTTCCACAAACACGAGCATGCTTTCTACCCGTTTTCGACCGCAAGCTCGTTACCGGTTCCCTCGGCTTCTTCGCGCAACTTTTTTGCGTTCCAGTTTTCCTCCGGTTTCCCCCTGTCAACGTGCTTTTCCTTTCCACAACTTCTTTTTCTTGCCGGATCCGCCATTATCGTGGCGAAGAGCGTCTCTTTGATGATGCCGCGATGATGAACACCGGTGTTGCCAACGACAGGTAATTGTGTCACTGTGTCTGTGTCGCTTTATCCAACACAACTTTCGAGGTCTACAATTTTATATTCATAAAAAGGAAGCTCATAGTCTGCTAGTGAACTGTCCAGTGTGTTTCGAGCGTTGTCCTGTACAAGATTGCCGCTGGTTCAGACGCAATTAAGGAAGTATACTCGTTTTTCTAGGATTGCAAGGGTGCGGGAAGCGCGTTCTCATTTCTCGATAATACAAAAATGGGGTTTTTCAGTAGTCGAAAACGCTAGATAAAAGACCCGAGTGCACGTTGTATCGGGCACCCGCCCGAGCCCATAATTTCGGGTTAGGTAATTTCCAGCCAGTAATGTAGAAATAAGAAGAGCAGCATTTTCTAAACTATTAATAGAGACTGGGGAACTTTATGCAAAATAAAAATTGTCCAAGTCGATTGGCGTAACAGAAATACATCAAATGAATCTTACACGTTGAATTTTATTTATACCATTTTTCTGGGTTGAAGGTCATTTGAAGGTCATATTGTGTTACATGCATGAATTCGTTATTTTGTCAGCTACAACATTACGTTAACGAAAATATATCATTCCATTTAAAAAAACATCGATAACCTTGAAATCTCATAAAAATGACCTCGAAATTTTTTTTTCCCTTACACCGTTATATGTGGTCCTTCAAACAGTGTAACTTTGTCCTACGAAGTTTTTTTGTACAACGAAAAGTAACGGAGATATTTAGGTGTCCTGGTTTATCGAATTCACCCTGTATAAATGTATAAAATCTGCAGTCTAATTATATTAATTACTTTAACATATATTCGATTGTACATCGTACAATAACGTTAATAGTAACAGCTATAAACAAACAAAATTCAACTACAGTCTTATCTCTCTCTCTCTGTAACTTGTAAGAATCGAAAATTCATATAATGTTAATATTTCATTGGAACAGAAGTATTCGTACACTCCCATTAATTGTTATTTATCTCATGATTAATACTTCATAACATTGCTATTTGCGCGAATAACAGCTTGCAATCTGTTTGGTATGGAATGTATAAAATATTTAAATCTCCTGATATTTCTCTCCATTCATCTTTCATAGTCTTTTTAACACATTGCACGCCGGTTAAATGTCAGCCGCTGAAAGCACGAATGCCGGCCTCGCTTGTTTGTCTCTGAAGAATGAGCAAGGAAACTTAAAGTTAAAGAAAAGCTTAAAAGTCTTATACATTTTCGTGAAATAGTATATTTTGATTGAATATTCGTCATTTACACATTAACAAAACCAACGCTAGTCTGCACTAGTCTGGCGATACTAGTGCAAATCCTATTGTCAGAATGTTTCTGTTATTGCAGTATTCTCTCCGTAACTGTCGTAAAGGTCTCCACCGTAGCTGTCAACATTTTATCATTGTTTATTACCATAAATAATTATAATAACAATTTTATGTAATGGTAGATAATAATTAATCCATTTAAAATCTGTATTTTAGGAAGTAGATTAAAACAGCGATTACAGCAATTGCATCT
Source organism: Lasioglossum baleicum (assembly GCF_051020765.1). Classification (NCBI taxonomy): domain Eukaryota; kingdom Metazoa; phylum Arthropoda; class Insecta; order Hymenoptera; family Halictidae; genus Lasioglossum; species Lasioglossum baleicum. Next base: position 3,874,300 of record NC_134937.1, read on the forward strand.
GAAAAACGTAAATGGCCACAGACTTGACTACGCATTTAAAATCTATATATGTAGCTCGGCTAACTATAAATTACAACAAATTTTCATTCTGACGATTATTTATAGATGCTGTGCGATACCATATTTGCGGCACAGTGAATCATAAACGCAGACCACGGTCATAAAATTTGTCACGGTTACTCTGGTCGAAATAACGCGTAATATATCCAGCAATAATAATGAACAGCCATTTTATTAAATTATATTAAAATACCAAAATTCAGGCAGGATGGATTAAAAGACATTAAAATTTTGCATTTAATGACTTTGATATTCTAATTTTATATTTCCATTTTTACACCTGAAAACACTACCCGACGATAGAAATGATAATTACTTTGTTCTATACTTTGATTAAATAATTTTTTTGAGATAATATGAATTATCAAACATAATTATATATAATATTAACATTGATCGAGCACTGATATCAATATTTTATAACAATTCCTGATTAATAAACTTTTAATTGTACTGTTTTATTTATTTGAAAGATACGATTAATGTACATGCAATTTAAAACTATTTAATAACTTAGAGAGGTAAAACGAGTAATACGAAACATTACATATCAATTTAATCAGCAATCATTATGAACAATCAATTTAATTCATTTATAATAATTAACGAACGCACATACAAACCATTAAAATGAAAAATTATTATCTCAATTAAACTTTACATATGACAAATAATAATTAATTGTCCACGACATCATCTGACTGCTCTTATAAATGTTATTTTATAATAGAACAAACGAATAATTATAGGGCGAAGTGTATGTGACTCCTACTAATATTCGGACACTCTGCAAAAAACGATAACTTTTTTAATACTGGACCATGCGATTTGAACTCTGCTACACAATGTGAAAAGAATTTTTGAAAAAAATGCAAGATATCGGAATTGCAGAGAAAATACTAAAGGTTGTATTTTGCAACTTTTTGATATGGGCTTATGTGGAAAATTTGGAAAACACGTTTCGTATGATATGTATTAATTAAATGTATTCTTACATCTTTCAATGTCTGTCGTTCTTTCCCGGATCAACCGATTTCGATGAAGCTTTCACAATGCATATAATTGACACAGATCTACAAAATGTATTTTTAAAACTTTTTTATTATTTTTTACAACTTTTAGTATCTTCTCTACAATTCCGACCAATTGTAAATTTAGAAAGAACTTCTTTTCGCATCCTGTAGTAAACTAATTGCTCTAGCTTTCCAAAAAAGTTCAAATCGTAGGTACATTCCAATATTAAAAAAGTTATCGGTTTTTTTGGAGACCGTCCGAATATTAATGGTAGTCACTGTACATATAAGGAAGATCATGCGTGTGAAAAGGAAAGTAGAAAGCTTGCAGAAAATTGTATGAGAGCGAAGAGGGGAGTGCTCGTCAAAGCCGAAATACAAGGCGACATAATAAAGAAATAATAAATAATATTTGTGTAAAATATAGAGAGCATATAGGTTTTGCACTCCGAATTCAATATTATGCAAATCAATTTCATCCTTTTGCAAATCAAATTCAACCTTCTGCAAGTCAATTTCACCCATTAAGAATATTTAAAATCAATTATTTATTTATATAGATTAAATTATATATTTATTTAGACACTGCTGTCATTACTGCGAGGGAATCGTAAGATTCAATACTCAATACGCTTCAATAAATACATATGTATTTTCATTTTTAAAATGTATTAATCAGAAAATGGTTACAATGAATATACATACATATTTACACACTGGTTTAGCTCAGTACAAAGTTAATTAATTGGTAATTACTTTTAAATAAGTATTGCTGCACATATTCACAATAAATAAAATTTTCAATTTCTTAACAATTAATTTACATTTGATTTGATTTTTTTCACAAGAACTTACTTAAAAATGCTTTATTTGTAAAAGGTTGAAATTTACTTGCAAAAGGGTAAAATTTACTTGCAAAAGGGTGAAATTGATTTGTAATAAGGTGTATTTGACTTGCAAAAGGGTGAATTCAGAGTGTAAAACCTGTAGAAATAAAAATTGTAGGGACGTCCGAATAGTTTTGCGAGCGACTGTAAGTGAAAGCAGACGAGGCGCACTCTTTCGTAGCTGATGATTAACTGAAGAGTATAATCCAACGAATTTTTTGTTCGCAGTTTTGGGCTGCTTACGTGCCGTGCGAATCCCAGCATCTCAACGCGGTCCAGCTGACTTTGGAGCAGGTGGACCTCATTAAGAGGCTCATAGAGAAGTACTCGCAACACATGCAGTTCGCTGCATCTTCAAGGGGTGGGTATCTTTCACAATTATCTGAAACGAGTCGTTGCACACGGGCCTGAACTGCGCGCGCGACACAGAAACGTTCCTTTTTTTCCCCCCCTTTATCTCTACACTCTCCATCTCTTTTTGTCCCTTTTCTACGCGAGAAAACAGCGCTCCCATTAAACACGACTCGTAAATTCCGGTGGAACGCAAAACTTTGCTTGTTCGCCACCGCGCATCGGTAGTTTCGGTTCGATGGCCGACACTATTTCTTGTCGATTCAACAAAACGGCTTCGCTCTAAATAGATTTTCGTTGGAACTCTATATCGAGTCGTGTTATAGAGTTTCCTGAACTCCGAACGATTTCCTCGGCGATTTTCATTCGACTGCAATAATGTCGGTTTGTGAACCTCTTGAAATATCATTCGTTCGTGCCACAATGAGTGTGCTTAATGCGCTGTTTGCTAGGTCAATATAATTTTCACTCTTCTTTAATTAAATCGTTGCTTCCATCGAGCCATTTAATGGCGCAAGTCAAAACTGTTAATCATTGGATAATGGGGAAGGATATTACGTTTGTCTTATGCAAGCCATGTTAAAATCATATCAAAATTATTTTGTATAATGACGATTTAACCTTTGAAACATCCAAACAGTCGAGCTTCTGCAATTATGTACTAATGAAACGGAATGTTTGCTCCCAATACAATTTATAACAGTTTTAGTAGATAAACATGTTATCACATGTTGATTAATTATTAATTTTGGTCGTGAAATTTAGAAATGAAATTCCAGTTCACGTCGAATTAATTGCACAAACATTTACTAATTTTGTCGTACAATTAATTTAATCCAGAATATATTATTATACATTTCATAATCTATTCAATTCTAAATATTATCATGCATTTTATAATTAATTCAGTTCAAGATAGTATTTCAAATTTAATAATTAATTCGCTTCAAAATAATTATATTAAACAACTATAAAGTTATTAGTCGGATTAATTTGTTAGTTTCGAATTTCCCATTAAAATGAAAAAAAATTATTAATCGTAAGAGGGATTTGAACACGTAACCAGTCACTACCATAACTATTGCGATATGATTCAGAAATGAAGTACATATACCACACACAATGAAATTTCTGGATGTCATAAAATTAAATGTTAATTATCTTTATTGTCAAAAACGCTCAGACATGGGTCTGCTTATTTATGCTCTAGATTCACCAGAAAAAGTTTCATTAAAATCAACGACCCATGTGACCTCTCCTTGTGAGTATTTTAAATGGATGTTATTTTCAGAGATCATGGAAGCCCACAAAAAGGGCAGAATAGCATCCCTAATCGGAGTGGAGGGTGGACATAGCCTAGGAAGTAGTTTAGCTGTTTTAAGAACATTGTATCAATTGGGTGTACGGTATCTCACACTCACTCACACTTGTGACACACCGTGGGCGAAAAGTTCGTCGGTAGAAGGCAACGACGGAGAAGGTAAATATAATTAAACGAAAAGCTAATCGTACTTCTTCCAAATTCAAAAAATCGCCACTACAATTTCATGTAAAAAAAGAAATAAAAACATTACAATAAACATGAAAAATCTTGGTAATATCTTATACGCCAAACATATGATAGCGAGATTAGAAATTGATGAATGAAAGAAACATTATGAATATAACGATATGATAAAGTATGCGATTTATGAATTGTTTGTTGTCCAATTTCGCACATGACACTTTCGGTGCCCAACGTAAAATATGAAAAATGTATTTCGTTAATATAAACAAATATTGTTTCTCATTAACATAAAGTATGGACGAAAGACAATTCTTTTATTCATAATATGCTGTGCATCCAACAATACGTCATATAAAACAGTCTAACCATAATTCAAGAAAATCCGAATTTATGTCACAGCCGTGATTTCCAATAGAAATAAAGAGAAACAAAAATACAACGGCTGCGGTACGCATATTATACTTGACAATAAATAAAGCTGGTGTTTCAATATCGTCGATGGAACTGATGAAATAAATTTCACAATTAAAATGACGAATAAAAGCGAACCTTTGCCAAAACTGATTTCTCGATATTAACACGTGCTTCAGCTATTCGAACGCAATCCGTATAACTTTGGAATTGGTTCCAGCATGTATCGATCATTCTATGTATACACAGAACGTGTAAATGAAATAAATTGTTGGGAACGTGGCGGCGTGACAGTTCGAACATGTTAAGAGTCATGATCCCCATTGTGCTGGAACAATAAACGTGAACGATTGTAAACAGGGACGAGAAAAAAGTGAGGTTCTCTTTTGTTTCAGGAGGAGGTCTGACCGCGTTCGGGAAAGCAGTAGTCAAGGAAATGAATAGGCTCGGAATGCTGATAGACCTTAGTCATACAGCGAGGGCTACCATGAGGGACGCTTTAAGGACCAGCAGAGCACCCCTCATTTTTTCTCACTCTTCGGCCTTTGCCATTTGCAATTCCTCGAGAAACGTACCCGACGACATTCTAGAGCAGCTGGTACGACACCTACGTCTCATACTAAACTCTACAAAGCGTCCGAAATATCGCAAATCCGTGTACCGAATTTCGCGGGGTCGTAAATCCCGTTTCGCTTACTTGCTACGACACTCGGGGCTTTGGCGAGGTTACAGAGTAACAGAGTTGTGATGAATTACAATTACATTACTTCAAGAATTATAATTACACAATAATTCAATTACATTGTATTCGATCATTTCGTAATTCGAAATTCAGTTATTCAATTAAATTATGATGTAATTCGTAATTCTGGCCTCTTATCCAATTAAATTACAATGTAATTCGTTCTTACAATTGAAATGCAATTACAAAGCACAGTGTAATTATGGATTATAAATAAGAAGAATAAGTGGTGGAAAAAGAAAAAGATTAGTATGAGTGATGAACAGGGTTTTATTCATAAATTCATATTGTGTGATCAAGAATAAACTTGTTATTATGTACGTTCGTTTCAGAAAAGAAATATAAATTGTAGAAAGACATTTAGTCACTATTTAATAGGAAAGATCTAAAACAAGAACGTTCTTCATGTGACACTCTAATCACTTATGCGGTCATATTCATTGATGGTACACACATGTCAGCAAGTTTTTAATTAGATTACTAAGATTGTTGCATTTTGGAAGGTTGGTCAACGTAGAAGAAAACGTCCTCATAAACATAAACATAAAATTGAATTGTCTTTGAATGGGAAACGGTAGAAACACTGCGAGAGTAATATGCACATTGTGTAATTTAAATTATATTGTATTTCAATTACATTTTATTTAAATTACATTGTAATTTTTTTTACTTTGGTAATTAGCAATTAAATTAAGTGAAAAGTTCGAATTATGTAAGGCAATTACAATACAATGTATTTAAATTAGCACAACTCTGCAGAGTAACAACGCCTAGTTGAAATGAGTTTGATTTGTGTGGAAGACAACACTTTAAATATATTTTAAACACTTAACAATATATGCAGCGTTTGAGGTTGTGTTAAACTAGTTGTGACATCGGTAGGTACATATATCAACCATAGGTAATCAACCATATTTAAGAGCACGTATGGAAGAGATGTTTTTCGTGTCTACTATATACGTTGCTCAGTTGATGAAAGGCGCGAGACAAATTGAAGGGAAAATGAGGGCCCACACACTTTCCCTCTAAGCGTGGCGTTTTCCCTTCTCCCTCGAGGATAGATAATTATCCCGACTCGGTTGAGGAGATTTCAATGGCTCGAAGCATTTACCACCAACGATTCCTTTCTATTTTCGGGATGTTGTCCTCCGTTACAGGGTCTCTCGTCGCACAGTCCTCGTTAAGGGCAATTAGTAAGACGTAAAATTGAAAGATCTAACAGGTGTTCTCTATGAAAGTCTTTTAAAAACTTCTTTACCATTGATCTAAATATCACATTTTTTGAAAAACATAGCAGCTATTCTCACAGTAACTAAAAAACATGTTCTATGTACAGGGTGGCTGAAAAGCTCCCGGAATTTTTTAAAACATCTCACCAGCATAAAAATACCGCACAAACGAATGAATCCACACACTTGACCGAATAATAAGTTTTGCAGGATCCGACATACTAGTAGGAACAGGTTCTCTCTCTCGTATCGCAAGGAATAGGAATTGGGATTTCTCTCTGAACAAAGAATATATTTTCCAATTAGTTTCATACATCGAAAGTTTTCGTAAAATTTACAATAAACCTTTGAAGAAGGTTAGCAACGAAAGATTAAAATAATTTTACTAATAAAAGGTTTTCCCAAACAGGCGTCCGGTTTATTTCAACCGTACTCTCCTATTGGGAAAACGACGACGACTCGGATTCACCAGGTGTCCTCTATAAGCTCGGCGGCCGGCCTTCATGGCCGTCCTCTCCAAGACGTACAGAGTAACCTGGTGAACCTACTTTCAGGCGGCCAGGAAGCTGCCCTGTTCTTTCCTCTCGGCGGGCGGCCGGCCTTCATGGCCGTCCTCTCCCATTTATCCAGAGAGGCGTCCAGGTGCAACCCCTGTCCTCTCCTGAGCTGCCGGGCGTCCGATAGCATTGCTTCGTACTCTCTCTAACCTATGGGCGGCCGTGGTCTTACCTCGTCCTCTCCCACAGGCGCAGCAAAAGTGATTTCTCCGCGATCGTCTACCGGTATTTATACTAGTCGTTGCTAACCCTTGTTTGGGCGTTGTTAGGGATTTTAGAAGTTTCTCGAACATGCGGCCTTCTAGAACATTCGGTCGTGGCGCGATTCTTTTCTTAATCTCAGGGTAGTGCCGAGGCGGATTGGCGCCCCTGGGGTTGTCTCGTTTCCTCGTCGCGTTACAGTTTTATTAATTCATTAACAATGAAATGAACCAAAAACATTTACAACAAATGTTCGAAATTGCCTCCTTTTGATTCGATACATTTACGGACCCGTTTTCTAAAATTGCCGACGATGGTCGCGCACTCTTCCACCGTAATCTCGTCCCAGACACGCGTAAACGCCGTTTTCAGCTGTTCCACCGTGGCGTATCGTCATCCTGAAAATTTTTGCTACATGATGGAGCATACTGAGTAATCCATCGGGTTAAGATCCGGCGAGTTCGGCGGCCAAACATCCTTTCCCCAAAAGCCAGGAAACAGCTCTTTGCAGACGACGATGGTGGATTTGGCGGAATGCGCCGGCGTCCAGTCCTGCTGAAGCGTGAATTCGCCCTGGCCGAAGTGTCGCGTTGCCCACGGCTTTAATTTCCTCCTTGATTTTTACGTTTCTCGGGATGAACACCAGTGGCGTCTTCCCGGTGGTGCAGATACCGGCCCAAGCCATGACCGAGGCTGGAAAATGGTTGCGGCCGACGGTTTTCGCGGCCGATGTCTTCTGCTGGCACTTCTTGAGCAGCTGGCGGTGATTTTGGCGGTTGTGTAGGGGTTCGACCGTAAAAATCTAGGTGCACGGTAGTGCACCAGCCAAGTTCCTCGCACTACCTCCTTTTACACGAAACAACTTAGCCGTTTTTTAGAGGCTTATAACTCGCCACTGGAGGCAGATGGAGAGATGTAATTTCGTACACTTGTTAAACGCTATCATGTCTCAATATTGACAAAACATTAATCTTCCAACATTAGTAGGTTCCGAGATATAGGACCTCAAAAATCGCTAAATTTGTCACTGACTGACTGACTGACAGATCATCAAAACCTTTTGGGTACTTCCCATTGACCTACAAGCTTGAAATTTGGTACATATGTTCACCATAACAAACACTCAAAGGAATAATTATCAAAGTTTGAAATTTTACACCCTAAAGGGGTTGTATTAAAAAAAAACCATTACGAAATAGGTTATGTATGGAGAAAATGAAATATGCCGCTTTCCCCATAAGGAACCGTGTAAATTCCGGAAAGAATGATCTGCTCTCTTCAAACGTCCGTACCGCGCCATTCGAGGTAGTGGCAAAAAGCTCAAACTGTTAGATTACGATAAGGTAGAAAATGACACTAAAATTATAACAAAAAAAATCTAGGTAAAGTTGGCTTCTAATTCGCCGGCAGAGTGTTAATCTTTGATATCTACTTGATAATTGATGAAATTTCAACAAAAATTGATGAAATCCCAACAAAAACATCCTGTAAACAGGAGCCAAGTTCCTATGGCCGTAAAAAGTTGTGAGATCAAACATAATACGGCCAAGTTCGTTGGTTTAGAAATACCTCTTGCAGCACTGAAAAAAGCGTTTGCAAAAAATTAGTTAAAAAGAACGCTATTTAATTTTTAATGAGTTACATGGTGGGCTAAATTATTCAAACTTGGCCGTTACTTTTTAAACCAATGGCCATAAAAGGTGTTAGGTAGCGGCCAAGTTTGAATAATTTAGCCCACCATGTAACTCATTAAAAATTAAATAGCGTTCTTTTAAACTAATTTTTTGCAAACGCTTTTTTCAGTACTGCAAGAGCTATTTCTAAACCAACGAACTTGGCCGTATTATGTTTGATCTCACAATTTTTTACGGCCATAGGAACTTGGCTCCTGTTTACAGGATGTTTTTGTTGGGATTTTCTTATCCGCGAAAAGAACCTTCTTCAGACGATCACCAGCGACCATCGTCGGGAATTTTAGAAAGCGGCTCCGTAAATGTATCGAATCAAAAGGAAGCAATTTCGAACATTTGTTGTAAATGTTTTTGGTTCATTTCATTGTTAATGAATTAATAAAACTTATTATTCGGTCAAGTGTGTGGATTCATTCGTTTGTGCGGTATTTTTAGGCTGCTGAAATGCTTTAAAAAATTCCGGGAACTTTTCAGCCACCCTGTATACTGTTCTTCATAAATTTAGAGTGCTCTCCAGTCTTAAAAAAAAACTTGAATTTTGTAGAATTTCGATAATATGATTACAACTTTCATCTTAAGTCTTTGGACATTCTCATGCTTGCAAAAATTGTTAAGAAAACAGACACGTGCGCACACATGGTACACATGCATAATCTTCAAACTGCTCTAAGTTACTGAGTGGTAGTACATACAACCGTGAAGTCATGTTTATTAAAACTAGAAGACTTTAGTAGGACCAAAAAATTCAATATAGAAGATGTTCCACGACCTCACCCAGTGCTGTCCGACATAAGCTCCAGAATTTAGGGCACTTTCACCACTCTGCTTCTACAAGTTCTCCAACTCCACTTCCATTACCTCCTCCATTGTTTCCACAGTGTTTCTTCATCGTTTAAGTACTACACATAGAGAAGTCGTAATTCTTCACTTTCCTCACTCTTCCAATTTCGACAGTTTTTCTGCAGTAAAAGTTGAAAGCATTTGATCATTATGGTCTGTTTTTCAAAAGGAGCTCGACGTACAGGGTGTCGCAAAATCAGATATCGCGGCCCGGTCCCATGGAAATCACCGACACAATTTTCACCGACTCCAGATTTGACCGGCAATCATTTTGATCGACAACGCAACGTCTTTAACCGACAACGATTTTAGTCGACTAACCTTTAACATATTTAATTTCTACCAATGAACCATTAGTATTTTGCTGACCTGTTGTACACCAAAAGTTTGCACATTGACTTGGGTATACAGATTTAATTTTGAAAATCGCTTTGATTGAACCTAGTTGTAGTTTTAATCAAATTTAGGGTACTTTGGGATTATCCCGTCGACTTTTCGCGCCATCATAATGAAAAGCAAGTTCCAAAATAAATAATATAATAATAATTTAATAATAATATAATATAATATAATATAATAATCATTATATTACATTATTATAATAATATAATAATAATTTCGTGTTTGGCGAAAATGCTCGACGGGATAATCCCAAAGTACCAGATTTGTGAGAGCAATAAGTCAACAAACCCCGGTTGTGGGGTTAGTTGACATATCTAATGGCGTAGTTGACCGAACAGTTACTTTTAAGTGGTTAAGAAAAAATAATAGTATTAACAATACTTTTTTTACATGACAGAATATTGTGTGCTCATCACTAGACATGGGTCTGCTAGTTTTTGCTCTAGATTCGTCAGAAAAAGTTTCATAAAATCGACGACCCCACTACTGTGACCTCTCCTCACGAGTGACTTTTCTAATATTCGAACAGTCATGTACAGTAGTTTGTTAATAAAATTACGATCGATGAAACACAGGGACTGCAGATATCGGCAAGCTTATCCAAAAGTGAGACACGCAGTCTAGCCAGACGCAGTTACGCGGGAACATTGCAGTAGATTCGGTCGAAGTACGTGCCGCAGTAGCTGCGGTCAGAAACTGCGGCGTGCAGGAGCTGCGGTTAACGTCTGAGGCATCGAACGGACGAAAACTGATTCGCTTTTTCATCAATCATCGTTGAACGATATTACTATCGACGTTCTGTCTGCCACCGAAATTCGCGAACGTGAAATATTAACATCTATCGGCCTGGTCATTCTGATAGCAAAACTACGAGGGTCGGTCAATGAGTGAGTTACGCCCTCGCACCTCTTCAAACTTCCATTCCAAAACGAAATACTTCGTTGCTATAGTAGTAGGTTAACCCAAAAGTTTCTTTCGCAAACGTTAACACAATATCTACTGGCGATTGTTCCATAATTGTTCGAAGTTTCTGGCCGATGGTTGAAGACTTTTTAATAGCAATTCAATGATAAACTAGCAACTCACCCTCAATAACGTAATCTAATAATTTCCAACGTGAACCAGCTTTGCTGTCCGAATAATATCAGAACTGCAAAGTGCCTATGTTATTGATTAGCATTCACAAAGTGTTATAGTAGCAGTTGCACTACTGACAACCGCATCAATAAATAAATAGCAAGGTTAGAAAGAAAGAAAACAAAAACTAACTAGAAAGAAACAAAGAAAAAGGGACTTTAAACTTAAAATTGAAAGTGAAAAAAGGAAAAGTAGAACGGGTATCTTTGTGCTGAGAAAGACGTTCAAATGAAACATAACAAATTTTTTACATTGTCAAAATTATATAAGATATTCTGGTGGTCACATTTAAGTGAGATACGCTGTGTCTCTATGTTTTCGGAAAAAGACAACTTGCTTATTGACCGATCCAAGCGCATAAACATGTTTAAATAAACTAGCATATTGAACCCCGGCTTCGTATCTTTGTAACTAACTGATCGTATATTTCTTTGTAGGCTGCTAACCGTGGACTGGTGATGGTAACGTTTTATAATTATTTCGTAAAGTGTGGCACGGAGGCAACCGTTTCCGATGTCGCCGAGCATATTTACTACATTAAGAACTTGATTGGCGTGGACCACATCGGTGTCGGTGGTGACTTCGACGGTATCAACAAGTACGTATTTCATATGTACAGGGTGTCCCGCATACAATGGACAACCGATTAGGAAATAATTATATACGAAAAAGTGAAACGAAACCGAAGAATACAATTTTTTCGTTTGACGTTCCGTTTTAGAGTAAATCTAATTAAAAAATTCAGCGAATACATGTGCTATTACAGTAAAGTCGCGATATTTTTCTGCGACCTTCTACCCAGAATTTATCCAGAGTTTATCCCACTCCACTGCCGGCTCGGGTATATCGGTGTGAACACCACGACATTGACTCGAATGAATCGAATTTTCAAACTTCTTAATTTTTATTATTTTTTTATGGCACTTTCACCAACTTATTTGTGGCGTTTTTCTGATTAAAATGACACCAAACACGATATAATTTCGACCGTAATTAGTGGTTTAATTGCCGATGAACTTCCTTTGTACTTTCGGTGCGGTCGGCGCGGTAGACTCAGTCATAAAAAATAGTGTCCCTACACGATATTTCTCCGTGCAGAACACAGCCGTTTGCAAAATAACGCGACTTTACTGTATTTTGATTGTTGGTAGATTGTTTTTTAAGTATATGTATACAATTCTTACTATCAAATAATGTAAAATATTGAAATTACTCTTTCGTCTGTATGTCCTCCTCTTTTTTTAAACAAATACATTTTTTAATCAAAATATATTGAATAAAAATATATTAGTTAAAAAAAGAGGAGGATATAGGGACAAAAGAGTAACTTCAACACCTTTACATTAGTTTGTGGTAAGAATTGTTTACATATCTGTATATTATAAGAACAGAGTATTTAAGAAATAACAAGAAATTTAAAGAAATTTAGTTATAATTGTGCGATACACACTGCATAGCATGCGGTGTGCTTCCACTATGATAACTACATGTTCAATAAATATTATTTTTATGTATTAATTTCTATGGGTTTATTAACACATTACCGACCGGTGATTATTGCATAATTTTGAGAAATCTATGGTACATGGCTAAATACTTTTTAATGGAACCTTTCAATAGCAACAGCAACTTTCATTGTGGACTAACAAGTCACCCTCAATAATGTAATCTAATAGTTTCATTTAAGATTGCAATGTGGAAGAAAATTTCTATGCTTTATTTTTATGGCACAATTACTGAAAATCCTATTAATAAGCTTCCGGTAGGTAAAGTGTTAAGTATCCGCATACTTATGGACAGAAGTTGTATTTTCCATCGACTTAACAGTTTCCCTCGAAGGAGGTAAACCTCAATTTGAATTTGAAACATTACGAGTCGTGATCAAATTTGAGTTGTAAGTTTAATTAAGGGAATTCTGCACGGCTCTAATTAACCTTTTCGCTGCGGCAGTGTTACCTCGAAAAGATTTATCGCCCTATGGGTGCACCGGGACCAGCGTACACCTTCCTGTGGACAGAATTTACTGGTCGCATCGTGAAATTTATCGTATCTGTACAAGTTATTGTAAACCGGCGAACGGGGAATTAATGGCCCTCGAAATCTAATTATACGATCATAAATTCTTTTTCTTGTTTGTTGAAAAACATGGCGGCCATTTATCTGTTTGAGGTACTAGCTTTTGATAGGAAGTCTATTGTTATCGAGCGGAAGAGTTAATCCGATTTGATTAATATATCGTGCGATCCAATGGAGATCGCGTTGGCCAATTAGAATAGCTATTCTCTCTGTTTACAAAGAGAGTTCAATAAATCTTACTTGGAACGCGCGAATCTCAAAAGGGAATACTCGCCCTCATAAAAATGCAGTGAAATAAACGTATAAATAGAAAATTTATTATTGTATTTATACATGGCGATTCAACAAAGTGTGCCACCTAAATTACAAGTAAACTATTTTGTATCTGAAAAGAATGATTGGAACGAAAATTGCGTGGTTTCAAGAGTAGAATATAATATGTAATAATTAGTTTGATAGTTTGATTCTATTTCGCTTTGTTATCGAGATATGAAGGTCACCTTGAGATTTTTTATTTTAAAGGATAAACTTTAATTTCGTGGTTGAAGAGAGACTTGTACCCTGAATAAACTGCCGAGATATTCTTTATAAATGATTTTCAATGCAATTGATGCTCAATATGTTCTTCATTAAAAGAACCCCGCACTATCCCGGTAAAATCAGTTGGAATTTTCATATGTTGTAGCTTATGATCTACCGGACAAAAGATGTAATGGGCACCAAGCTCAATAATGGACAGTTATCGAGTTATAATCAGTCAAATATGACAAATTCGAGCTGCCGATTAAAACTATGAAAAAAGTTATCGTCTTTTTAGAGCGTCCGAATATTAATTCACTGTATTTTTATACTGTAACCTGTAACATACAATTCCGCGAGAGAGAAACTGGATAAAAAGAAAGATGGGAATAGTTACTTCTACAAGAATTGTTATCAAACTGGTTCGATGTACTTGACGCAGAAGTATAATCGATTTTGTTGACAGAACACCACGAGGTCTCGAGGATGTCTCCAAATATCCAGAATTGTTCGCTGAACTCCTTCGAAGTGGGAACTGGAACGTGCGCGACTTGAAAAAAGTTGCTGGTCTCAATTTGCTGAGAGTCCTCCAACAGGTTCGAATGCTGCCATTCTTTTAGAAAATATTGCAACGGTCCTTCGTAAACAAAAAGCGAAACCAAAGAACAAACTATTTCCCGACTTCCTTTCAATCGTGTGAATCGAACTTCGTAAAGAATTGTTTTGAACTTCGAAAATTAATGTGGAACTCGTCGAATCGACCAGTCTATTGGAAAAGTGTTTCGGTGAATCCGAAACGCACCATCTCGCAACGCTGTGGTGAATTTAATCATAAAATTTGAGGATAGTGGTTCAATTCTGACCGCGAAAAGCAGTGTGAGTATTGACGAAAGTCCTTCCACCTCGATTCGCCATCGTGTTCAGCAATTGACCATTTCAAGATGCTCTGAGCAGCGAATTTTGACGAAAGATCTGCATTTGCATGCGTACAAGATCCAATTAACACAAGAACTGCAGCCAGCAGACTATGCGCAGCGCCGCACTATGGGCTAAACCGACGAAATCCGTGTCAAAATCAAAGAACTTTCGATAGAAATGAGATAGAGCGATGAAATTTTTTTAAATGAAAGCTGAAACTTTGCAGAATATGGGATAATTATGGAGATTGTGGTACGAACGTTTTTTAATCTTGAAAGAATTCGTTAAACTTGCACAATTTCAAGAAAATTGTGGTTTTTCCAATACCACGCGCGGAAAAAATTTTTTTTTAACATGCGACACATCATTTCCCGTAGATTTTTTCACGCTGATTTTAAGTAAATGTTCAAATACTTCATTATGATTATTTCTAATGTGTTTTATATATGAGAATACAATATTCCTTCAAATTAGTGGGTTACCAAATCATTTCAACGAAAAAATGATTTCATAAGTTGTGTTCACAAAAATCGATTTCTTGCAAAATCCTGAGGTCGTAGACAAATTTTGAAACCAGATTTGAAATCAGCGTGAAAAAATCTACGGGAAATGATGTATCGCATGTTAAAAAAAAATTTTTCCGCGCGTGGTATTGGAAAAACCACAATTTTCTTGAAACTGTGCAAGTTTAACGAATTCTTTCAAGGTTAAAAAACGTTCGTACCACAATCTCCATAATTATTGTTATGTTTTATAATTATGTTTATTATATATAATAGTATAAAATAGTATAAACTAATATGTAGTGTGTTCGTATACATGTTACTTTGGTCTGTCGTAGCTGTGTACTGCCATGCCGTCTGTGCATCCCCACTGTAGGATGGCGACACACTACAGTCTCACATATTCATAACAATTATCCCATATTCTGCAAAGTTTCAGCTTTCATTCAAAAAAATTTCATCGCTCTATCTCATTTCTATCGAAAGTTCTTTGATTTTGACACAGATTTCGTCGGTTTGGCCCATAGTGCCCCATACATTCGCCAATTGGATATTGAAGCATCAACAAATTGATGGTGATTTTTCGAAGAAAATCATCTTCAACTTAGTGGCTACGTAAATAAACAAAACTGTCGAATTTTGTGATTAAATGCACCACAGTGTCGCGAGATGGTGCATTATGATGACCAAAAGACTTTTCGAACTGTCTCTGCAAAATTTTCACCATTTTTGTAGTGAATTTGCACAATTTCTATGCGCTGCTCGATCGTGTAGTTCTCCATGACTAAACCTCAATACTTCCTGATGCCAACAGTCAAAGATTAGTACTCTATGTTCGCCACAAAAAATTTTAAATGTCCGGTCATTTTGAGACACCCTATACTATTTAGTAGGGGTGGGCGGATACCCCAAGTCGAAGTCTGGTCGGGTCGGGAACCCGAAAATCTATGACGTTCGAACCCGAATTTCCGGGTACCCGCCCACCCCTATCAATTACACATAGGGTAAACTGTACAATGATTGGCACCTTAAGGGAGTAGACTCGTTTCCAGGATTGCAAGGGTGCGGGATGCGCCTTCTCATTCCTCGATAATACAAACACGGGGTTTTTTACTAGTCAAAACCGCGAGATAAAAGATCGATCTAGGGCGCTATCTCCCTCAAAAGTCCTATTTTTTTGTTTACGAGGCGTAATTTGCATTATTCGGCTATTTTCATAGCTACATGCGCAGTTGCACGCTTCCGAATAATGCAAATTACGCCTTGCAAACGGAAAAATAGTACTATTCAGGGAGATAGGTTCTTTTAGTGGGTATGGGCCCGGTACATTCGAGAGTACCGTGTCGACCTCCACACCTTCCCCCCCGACCGTCATCTTAAGGGGGAATATTAGTGCGTTAATGCATTTTTTTCTAACAGTTCTTAAACTTAAAAAAAAGACGTTTAGCATCTCTAATAAAATACGGTAATCTACTGAAAAAATAATCGTCTTAAGCTTTTGTCCGCTACTGTGCTCCGGCTAGTATTTCAATGCAATAAAACGAA
Source organism: Lasioglossum baleicum (assembly GCF_051020765.1). NCBI lineage: Eukaryota > Metazoa > Arthropoda > Insecta > Hymenoptera > Halictidae > Lasioglossum > Lasioglossum baleicum. The sequence goes on from NC_134937.1 coordinate 3,890,889, forward strand.
AAGTGAAAAAATAGAGTTTTTCTTGTGCATGACACTGCATGAGCGATACATGGAGGCATTACTGTACCGCGTTATAAAATCCGTGTCCGTGTCTTTACTTACAGAAATGTGTTTCAGGTGGAGGATGTGAGGGACGAGATGAGAACCTCAGGAATAATGCCATCCGAAGAATACCTTCAGGATTCACCTGACACAACCGGCAGCTGTGCGCTCGATATCAACTCCGTGCCACGAGTGATGGAAGTTTGATCGTTCTATCGATTCGCCCTGTTTCGCGATTGCGTGCGAATCGCTTCTTCCTGATCATCTCGCTGTCCCGTTCTCTCGACAATCGAATGGGACATACTCGCGATTAGGATCGGGAACATTCGTGGGCGATCATCGGTGGAACGGCCGACCGTTGCTGGACACTCGCGACACCCGCCCACCTGCACAGTCTGTCCCTTTTAGATGCTCAATCAGAATAACATTAAAGAAAGGAACCTACCTCGAACGAAGTCTCGCGGAGACGACACATGGCTTCGAACACCTAATTTGCTCGACCATAGATTTCGTTGTTTAGATCACAGAATCGCGCGGAATTATTTTTTAATTTATCGCGCCGCAAACGGCTGCCTTGTAACTGTTCGAACGACTACACATCTGTGCGAATAATCGGTCTTCAAACGATCCGCTCTTCTTACTAATTTCCTTTTTAATCCTCTGACGGCGGAGCCTGGGTCTATTTTCACTCCGAGTATCGAAATCGACATTTTAATCACTCAGTTTTCGGCGATTCAATTAAATGAACTTGTTTACGTTGTACATTAGGCACAACAGAAAGGATAAAGTGTCTACAGGGTGGTCCAATACATATTAGCACATCGCTATCTGTTTTTTAAAATATGTAGAAACTTTAATGACCGAAGTTGTTCAGTGTAAAGAGGACTGCAATGTGGTAATAACAGTTTTTTTGTAGGTGAAAGAGTTTCGGAGCTTTCAATGTCTCATCTTCAGTTTTTTAAATAAAAACATATATTTTTCTATGCACTATAAGGAATGCATTAATAAAATGTATGTTGAAAAATTATTAACTTCTGAGATATTTCAACATTAATTTTATTGAATTCTGTAGACCTTGCTTGTATGTATACATATACATATACACTACCGGCCAAAAATTTGGAATCACCTGCTGATTTTTGATAATATCGGATACATCGATAAATTTTGAAATGATCTATCGTTATACAGTAAAGTCGCGTATACTGTCCAACAGCCTGTGTTCTGCACGGATAGTGATCGCATATCGATATTATTTTTTTAAGACTGCGTCTACCGCGCCAACTTCGCCGGGAGTTCAAAAGAAAGCTGAACGTAGAGAAGGACAGCATGACAGTGGAGTAAGTAGGCACTGGACAGTGATCGCGTTCGCCGACAGTAAACGCGACTTTACTGTAATATCAAATATTTACTAGTTGAATAATATTTCTAAACAGATCTCAGCAGTTTTTCATGTCCATAATGTGCTCTTGTATAGTTTATACATCCAGTGTAAGACAATATTCGGATTGCACTTTTCTAAAGGGATATCTTTGGCAACTTCTACAAGGAGCATGGAAAAATATCAAATTAGAAACATTCGAAAAACTAATTGCCAGGATGCCCTGAATATGTCAGGCTGTTATTAATAATAAAGGCGGTTTTTTAATGAAAGAGCAATTTGAAGAAAAAAATACGCATTCTTGGATAAAAAGAAAAATAATACAAAATGTAAAATATACTGCTCGTAAGTTTTGTGACAAGTTAATCTTCCTTGGTTGTTCTAAAGGCATTCAGTTCTTCTTATAAACGCACCTCCTGTTTCTCTGAATTTACGCTGTGATTCCAAACTTTTGGCCGGTAGTGTATACATTATACACTATATTTTCCTGTTTATCAATCATCGCGAATAAATATTTACGATCATCTAATATTTGTTTCTTCTTTTATTTATTTGTCTTATTTTTTAGCTATTTTTACAACAAAGTCTGAGTTTGTTTAAAATAAGTAGTAGTCAAGAAACTGTCCTTTCAAGTAAATTTCAAACAAGATACTTGATATATTATAGTAGGGAGTTGTTGGCATAAAAATTGAAAATGCAAAAGTTGAAATATCTGTTAAATTATTAATTTTTCGACGTTCATAAGTTAATCCATTGACGAGCTGTACCGAATAGCGTGTAGAAAAATATATTCCTTTTTTTAAATGTAAGTAACCTTGAAATCTCCGAAACTCTCTTTCGAAACTCTCCTATAGAAAAAACAAAACTGTTATGCCATATTGTGCTCCTCTTTATACTGAAATATTGTGGTTAATAAAGTGTTTTCGTATTTTCAAAAACAGCAGAGATAATGATGTCCTAATACGATTTAAAAAATTGATAAATAAAGCTGTGTTCTCAACGGCATCAATTATACAAGGTGTGTTTTACATCTAAAAATAAGTTGAAGCAATGGAATAATATTTTTCGTTTGACGCCTCGTTTTCGAGAAAATTAAGTTTAAAGATCCATCGGATTCGCGTGCTTTTGTATATGCAGGAAGTAGAATTGGTCGGGCATGATCAGATGCGTCAGAAGATTGCTATTTAATAGATCGCGTATGCGTTACATTTTCAAATTCGATTTTCTTAAAAACGTGGCATCAAACGCAAAAACTTTTTTGTTTTCGACTTATTATTACATTTGTGCGGTTGTACCATCCTTCCGGTCACACCCCATGCAAGAATGATCCGCCATTTGAGGGTTAAACATAAGGTAATTGTAATTAAAAGTCCCGTTTTTATTTAGAGCTTCACGCAGGCGCAAATTCGGTCTATCATACTGATAAAATTGTAAATAGATTCTTATTTTGGAAAATCAGATTCGTAATATATGATTTGGTAATTAAAGTTCAATCATTTTTATACGTCTGTGTAGATACGTAAGGTTAGATTTTTTATACAAGAAGATAGAAACAGTGAAGAAAATGCACATGGACTCGTGTTTCTCTCTGTTTCCTAATTATCAATCCTGCGAAATTGGAACAGTAATTTTGCATTGTAAAAGACACGATTAATTTTCATTGTTTCCGTGATTGCAAAAAGTAGCTTTTGGATTCATTAGAATATCAAAAATTAGACCGGATTATAATATCGTTCATGACGGACTTTTGTGATCATCGGAACGATATAACAAATTATACAAATTAAACAAATCCGCTTTCTATTTCTCTCGGAGAAAAGAATTTCTACGTAAAAAAGTTGTGGACACAAAATATGATTCTAGAACTAACACTTTGTAGTTCACTATCGTTCGAACAATTACAACTGAAAGACTATTCTCTATATGTATACAAAAATTGTAGGGAGACACTGAAATTCCAATTATTTTGTATCACTACACTGCGAATCCATCCTGTGCCATAAGCAAACAAGAAAGAATTAAGAAAACCAAAATTGAATAAAGATCAATAGAATTATTATTTTACCTTCAGCTTGAGAACCTGTTCATTAAACGATTGGTTGTCCTTATTCAGCTTTTATACAAAATAAGAATCGTATAAAAATCGCATAAAACGCTACGGTATACTTGTCAGATATAAAGATACTATTCAGGTGCATTTGGAAGTGCTATGTATAGAACTGTTGAACAAAATCACAATACAGTAAGGCCTTGATCTAAGAAAAACCCTCGGGTTCGTGCTGTTTCTTAGACCCTGTGGTTCTACTATTTCTTTGCGACGCACTACATACCGTCTATTAAACCACTAAATACAGTTGAAATCATATCGTGTTTATTATATATTATAATATATATTGTTTATATATTGGTTGGGGAAAAAGTTACTTCGTATTTTAATGCAGGAATGAATCAAGCTTTTTCCATATTTTAAATGAAGCTTATTAAATCAAGTATGTGCCGTTTTGACCGACCACCTTTGGCCATTTTTGAGGTAAAACCATAATCCCGTCATTGTAGAACTTCTGTGATTTCTGGGCGAAAAACTGTCACTCAGGGACGGTGCGCTCGGGACGGTATACTTTGCTTTCTGGTTCGAAAAAATCGTCGACGTTCCCAACTTGAAAGGGTGGTTTCTCAAGATAAAAGTCTGCTCTATCGCGTGGTATAGTTCGATTCTCCGCTGGACCCTTATTTTTTGAGATAAATTGAAAAATATCCTCAAAAATTGGTGCAAAAGTGGTGTCTCTCCATCTTTAATCATTGTTTAAACATGTTTAAACATTCATAATGTCTTAATATTGGATATCACTGTCTTCGAGAAGTCCACAGAATCTTTTGCTGCAAAGAGCAATTCAATATTATTTATAATAACATCACAATATTTGTTTAAAGTTGAAAAATATGTTTTTTTTCAAAGCCATGTTCCTCAAAAACTGTGCGTATAGGAGAAAAATTATGGACAGATTCGGAATCAGCGCAAAAAACTCTATAAGAAGGACCCAACAGTAATTAGGGAACAAATTTGGTGTTGTGCAGTGAAATTAGTGGATGTCCCGTTCTAAAGAATAAAATAAATGGTCACGTTCGTTTCTCGTAGATCCTACAGTCTCCATTTTCTTAGATCAAGGCTTTGCTGTTCCACAAAAAATCTCTAAATCCATGGTGTAATTGAATTCAATCCTGTTTGTTTGTTTTTTCAAGAAACAAGTAAATATTCACATCGGCCAATAATAACAATCAATCATGTATACCTTGAGAGACCAGATAAAGCAAAAAGGACGATCGAGACAATATAGAGGTCTTTTCTAAACTGTGGCACTCCTGTATTATAAGGAAAGAATAATTGTGTGTAAACCCGGCTGTGTAACTTCATACGTCTTCCCCTATCTCCCTTTCATTGCACCAAAAAAAAAAGAACACATGCACTTTTAGCATCGACATTGGACAAATCAGAGTGAGCACCAGTTAAAAAAGAATCTTGAGCTCATCCGGAAAATCATCGCAATCGTTTCAGGAAAGCAGAATAAGTGTCGGGAGGAAACATATCGGATACGATGAGGAATATACTCGGAGGCTCGGATTAGTGCAATGAAGCCATCTTTAATTCGTTTTAATATTCAATGGGTTATAAGAGTTATGATCTGATTTGAGACTGGGCCAAGTCCAGCGTGTAATCATGAATACCGCTCAAGTTAGTATTTATAAAACGAATATATTATTACTATTACATATTTGGTTCTTGTTATGTATTATCTACCCAGGTCCAAAGTGATCCATAGTTAATTACACAGAAAATAGAAAGACGATATAGTTACTTTAAATCCTATTCAGGATACACACGTTATTAATATTAAAAAGGAAATAATGACTAGACAGCGAATTTTATGTATATTTATGAAAAAAATAAGTAGCTGTAATTTAAAACAGTAAAATCATTAGAAGAATTTATAAACACTACTATATTATTTTCAATCTATTGAATATATTAAAAGAGAAACTAATTTTCTGTTTCAATCCAGTTTGTCGCAATGCAGGTAGACAATTTTTATTTTACATAAAGATCTGCTGTCTAATAATGACAAAACACTAAGGAAGTTATTTAGGATATTTATAAGGTTTTTTTAAATAAGTTGCAACAGTTTATGACCTATTCTGTTTCGCGATGGTGAGAATTTTTAAATAAATATGAATATTCAATTATTTTATTTTGAAATTTTTATTTGCACAATTAATTGATCTTTCGTTTGAGCATACTTGAACGAAGGCACCGTATAAATTAACGTCAAAAAAGCTATAATCTCAACGATTTACTTAGATCAAATATTAATTTAATTACCATGTCAAGATATGCTCCAAACTTAGATTCGTACTTTAAAAATACCATGCTATAGGCTTCACTATGGTCTCATTTATACGATGATTAGTAGACAGCGGATTTGATGCATTCATGACAAAAATCAGTAGGCGAAACTTAAAACAGCAACAGCATTTAGAAAATAGAAAAGACGAAGACGGTATCTTCATCAATTAAAATTATCTACACAAGAAATAAGTCTTATTCAGCTTCATTTCCATGCAAACATTTTATTTTGTATAAAGATCCGCTGTTTAATGATTAATAACACTGAATAAGTATAACAAGATTCAAATTCTACAGCTTAATATTCGGAATAAGTAAAAATCAGTTTATTATTACAAACGAAATATTGTTGTAGTTGAAGAGGGTACATCATCGAAAATCATATCACGTTCCTCTTATTGAAAATTCAAAGTCTTTCAGAACCAACAACAATAATAATATTTTATAGCATATTCGAAGTATGTATTGATTGAAACACTTTAACGATGACATTCAATAACAATTGAACTTAATCATTGTATTGAAACGAAACAGAAATTCGATACTCATATGTAGTAATTGGTTCGAAAGTGATGGTAATATGTTGAGAAGTCAAGGATATTCATTGCATTGATTCGTTCCTTACTGTATACGCATAGTGAAGGACACCTATTGATCATCTGTTATCATTTCCATATGGAAAAAGGCCTCGAACGTGTAAAAGACGAAACTTTGTTCACAGTGTAGATAACCCTTCGATAAGAACTAAGTCAAGTTGCTCACAGGAAACGAACGTCACTAATGTAATCGAACATACGTGCGTGTTTCTCGAATCGTAATATCGGGTGTAATCTATCACTTGTACGCACCCACCATTCTCCTCAACAAAGTATCATCTAAAAATTTTCGACGGGTCATCAGAAACTGCTGGGAGTCGACACCCGTGATCCGTTCAATGTTTCTTGTATTCTCCGACGCCATATTCGACCCCCACGGTTTCTGCGTGTCGCCGTTCACCTATCTGTGTCTCGTGTGCACTTATTACAATGATCCATGCGAATTAAACCTTCAAAACAAATGAAAAGATTCGATTTACTACCGCGAAATTCGTATGGATTGTACCTAACTTCTATGTAAGGAGTTAGTAAGGAACTTTAGAATATCAAAAATTCCGTTGTACCTTCGCAGCGGGTTCTATGAATAAATGTTTCTATTGTATACTTGTCATATTCTTTATTACCCTTCACCCTGTCCTGTTCTCCATTAACGTCTGCAGAAAACCTGTTAATACTCTTTCATGTCTGAGTTAACAGATAAAAATGTTCTCTTAACCCTTTGCCATACGATTTATTTTACGGTTTCAGTGATTAGAACCTTTTTGCAATACAACCCCTGGCAGAATGTTTCCGATCGGAGGCATTGATACGGATTTTAAAGAAAACATTCACAATTTAGAAGTATAAAATATTATTAAAACTGAGATGGGAAATGAAAAGGAGCTTATTTAAGAATGAAAAATAACATAAGCTTCCATTTATCATAACAAAGAAACGAGAAAATAAACAAAATATTACACGGAAAAAAGTTCCCGATTAATAGAACATCTGGAAGAAAGTTTCCAATTCAATTTACACTGTCCAACACCGAAATTGTTCAACAATTACTGTTGGATGATTCTTATAGAGTTTTTTGCGCTGATTCCGAATCTGCCCTTAATTTTTCCCCTAGACGCACAGTTTTTGAGGAACATGGCTTTGAAAAAAAACATATTTTTCAACTTTAAGCAAATATTGTGATGTTATTATAAAAGATATTGGATTGTTCCTTGCAGCAAAAGATTCTGTATACTTTCCCGAATACAGTGATATCCGATATTAATACATTATGAATGTTTAAACAATCGTTGAAGACGGAGAGACAACACTTTTGCACCAGTTGTTGAGGATATTTTTTAGTTCATCTTAAAAAATAAGGGTCCAGCGTAAAATCGAACTATATCACGCGATAAAGCAGACTTTTGTTTTGAGAAACCACCCTTTAAAGTTTGCAACGTCGACGTTTTTTCGAACCAAAAAGCAAAATATCTTCGCCCGACATGAGTTGCCCGCAGTGAGGGGATACGGTGCGGCGAACGGCCGTACTAATGGCGAGCGCCACTGGCGGCAACTCATGTCGGTCGAAGATATTTTGCTTTTTAAGTCTTTTTATTACAATTAGGCCGTCCACACACGGGTCGATTGTAATCGCGTCGTGAAGTTCGTACGTCTTGCTCGTCATGTACGATTCATGCGGCGGACGCGATTTTGTCCACACACGGGTCGATCGTCGATTTGGTCGACGCAATTCCAGTCGCATGCGATTCCCCTCCACGTGACTTCCAATGCAAATGAATGCAGAGCCACACACGGGTCGATTCGTGGTCGACTGAAATCGGTTCGACTGAAATCGCGTCCGTGGCATGAACCATCCACACACGGGTCGATCGTCGATTCGGTCGACGTTATTCCAGTTGCATGCGATTCCCCCTCCACGTGATTTCCAATGAAAATAAATGAAGAGCAGCACATTGAAATCGCCGCGATTCTAATCGCGTGCGATCGGCAGCGAAGTTGGAAAATCGCGTGGATCGTACGATTCGCGCGACTCATGGAGGTAAGTTTGTTCAGTTCATGTAATTTAAATGATTTGGCCATTATTTTTTGTAGTTTGAGTGCATTGCACTCTTCGATGTGGTCTATGTATTTAGGTTACATAGGTTATTATTTATTTATTATCTTTTTTTATAACTAATAAAATACTAATAACATTAAGGTAAGCTTTTTATTTACATAGTTGTATATAATCATGTAGGTTTATGAAAAACAAAAACAAAAGGCAAAGTAAAAAAAAATTGAAGTCACAGGGATTGATAAACTGTTGTACAATTTTCTGTGGAGTGGGAGTGTTCTTAGGGAGTTGTCTTCTCAGGTCGATTTAATCCGGAAGTATTACCACTTGGTATATTGAGCGAAGATTGAGGGAAATCTGTTGAACTTCCACCAACCTCATCTATGAGGAGCAAAGCTCTCCTTTTGTAACTCCTCAGATGAGCATTGCTCCTCATAGATGAGGTTGGTGGAAGTTCAACAGATTTCCCTCAATCTTCGCTCAATATACCAAGTGGTAATACTTCCGGATTAAATCGACCTGAGAAGACTTTGCCTTTTGTTTTTGTTTTTCATAAACCTACATGATTATATTCAACTATGTAAATAAAAAGCTTACCTGAATGTTATTACTATGCGTAATAACATAAAAAAAGATAATAAATAAATAATAACCTATGTAACCTAAATACATAGACCACATCGAAGAGTGCAATGCACTCAAACTACAAAAAATAATGGCCAAATCATTTAAATTACATGAACTGAACAAACTTACCTCCATGAGTCGCGCGAATCATACGATCCACGCGATTTTCCAACTTCGCTGCCGATCGCACGCGATTAGAATCGCGGCGATTTCAATGTGCTGCTCTTCATTTATTTTCATTGGAAATCACGTGGAGGGGGAATCGCATGCAACTGGAATAACGTCGACCGAATCGACGATCGACCCGTGTGTGGATGGTTCATGCGACGGACGCGATTTCAGTCGAGCCGGTTTCAGTCGACTACGAATCGACCGGTGTGTGGCTCTCCATTCATTTGCATTGGAAGTCACGTGGAGGGGGGAATCGCATGCGACTGGAATCGCGTCGACCGAATCGACGATCGACCCGTGTGTGGACGGCCTTAGTCTTAAGAAATTCTCAATTACCCGAACAGAAGCCGGTGAATGCAGGTAGGTTCGAAAACTGCGTTTTATCCTCTCTCTAGATCTTTAAAATAAAACTACATCTTAAAACGTCCACCTTAGAACGTAACTGTATTTTTTAATTATTGAAATTATAAAGATGTGCTTCTATTAGAAATTATTCAACGAATTTCTTTATTCGAGCACGTGTTATTATAAAAATTGTGAAAAATCTGAATAAATTCAGTCTTGTCATTTTTAGAAAACAATACAGGCCACAAAAGACTCACCCTGTATACAATAATTTTGGACAATTCGTTATGAAGTTCTCAACTGTTGATCATTGATTGGAGATTTCAAAACATCTATTAGATATGAAATTGTCGATAAATAAAAATGTTATAAATTTATTTCGTGGATCGAAATACTTGTGTGTGTATGTGGAACTTTTTGAAGGTTCGTTTTGTTCGAAAAGTCGTCGCGTTTTGCACTTCAAATTCGCCCTTTCGAAAATCAATTTTATCTTTTTGTAAATTACTTTCACCTTTTTGTAAATTAATTTCACCTTTTTGCAGATCAAATTGAACCTTTTGTAAAACAAAATTTCACCCATTAGGAATATTTAAAATTAATTATTTATTTCGATTAAATTACATATCTATAAGACTCAATACTCAATACGCTTCAATAAATACATATATGTAACTAGTTTCATTTTTAATTTTCATTTTAAATTAATCAATTGGTAATTACTTTTAAATAAGTATTTCATGTGGATCTTTGCAATGAATAAAATGTAGAATTGTCTTAACAATTAATTTACATTTGATTTGATTCTTTTTACAAAGATTTACTTTAAAATACTTTATTTATAAATGGTTGAATTTCATTTGCAAAAGAGTGACATTGATTTGCAAAAGGATGAAATACAATGTCTAATAGAAACGTCTGAATGTGTCTCATAATTGCATCGATACGTTCTATTTAAATCGATACTAACAAGAGATGTGAAAACGAGAGCTAATAGTTACACAAATAATTCCTGGTGAACGTTAACCCGTCGAAAAGTGATGTACAGGCTACCAATGAGTGACGTAACATAGATCAACGTGTAACAACGCGTGTGATGCTGAAAGTTTCGATTTACGCGGGTATTTGGGTGCTCACAATTCTTCTGTCGGTCGTTTCCGCTAGCATAACCACAAAGAACAACATTGTAAGCAGTATTAACAATTCCTGGCATTACCATCACGATTATCGTTGCCGCCGAAATACTGGACAGCTGGGAAATGCTACCTACCATACTCTAAGTTTCAAATACATTCTACAAGACTTCAAACACTCTCCGAACGAAACGGGCACTCTCGATTCATCGTCAATAACTGCATCACTCAAAAATCGCAACGCAGATTATTCGACAAATGGATTAATTGAAAGTCCTCATAATACCACAAAGTTATTTGTTGCATCGAATGACACACTGCCAGAATTTCGAAAAGCGCATCGTCACCCTGACTATTTATGGAAACGACGAACTCTGTGTTCGCTTTCGGACCAAGGACAGTCTCCTCACCGGAGAACCTTATCAGACTACAACGATCCAGTTCTCATAAACGACTTCGAAGATCCAGATTCGTTGAAGACACTCGTGCGAGTGAAGAGAGCAGAAACGAACCTGGATTCTCCTTCCGCGTACCAACAAAATTATTTCAAAGACCTGGCCGACTCGTTCCCTCAGAGTTCCTACGACTATGTCGGTGAAAACGACGACGGTGACGTGTCGATCGACGCGAAACGAGAAACCAATTTGCTGGAATATTTTGCCGACGACCGCCCCGTAGAATTGAATAGTCGGGAAGCTGAGAAGAATTTGAACGCTGAACTTTCATCGCGTGGCAACGACGAATCCGACAGAGACCAACTTTCCGGTGAGAAAAAGCCGTTTTCGGCCGAGAAGGTTGCCGACGATAAAGAAACTAACGCAGGATTCGCAGTCCCGACGGAAGATCGTGCGTCATCCAAAGAATCCATCGAAACAGTGAATCAACAGAATTCGGGTGCCGTTCTCAAAGATCCCACAGAATTGGTTCGCAGAAAGCGAAACAATCGTGAGAGAGCTGAAAGAAAGAGGAGGTTGGAAACACAAGATTCGGCGAAGACAAACGAGGAGAATTTCTCGGGCGACGAAGCCGAGAAACCGTTGACAGAAAAGAAACAGCCAGCCAGTTCGGACAAGTTGGAGGAATCGGACGCGCAGTGTCGGAAACTTTCGAGCTTGGCTATCGCCGATTTGAAGGCGAACCTGTTGCGCATCAAGAGGAAGGCGAAGAACGAGCGCCGCGAGAAGAGCTTCAAATCGAAGAAGAAAAAGAAACACGCGTCTAAGAAGCACAACGATCCGAAGGGTAATCCCCGACGATCGCGAAAGAACGTTCGATCGAAGAACACGCAACGACCGAGATCGGTCCGCAAGGGAAAGAACAGCGAAGCGAGAGTCGACGGTAAATCACACGTAGGGTTTGCTAAGCTAGTGTCTAAGACAAATAATCAGAACAATTTTCGCCGTAGATCCGTAAGCCCGATAAAACCGTTCGATATCGTATCCGAGAATGATCGTATGTCGTTGCGCGACGATACATTGAAAAACGACGTTGTCGAAAATAATATCAACGCTGATAATTCGGCGCTCTCTTTGGCCGAGCACGGAGGCAGCGTCCAAACGAGGCAAGGATCCGAAAGCTTGAATGCCTTGATGCAACGTGTCGAGCAAGATATTCAAGATGGAGACCCGATCACGAGCGAAACGAAAGTACGCTCGAAGAGAGACAAAAGCGCCGAGTCGAGACACGGTTTTCTAAGCGACGAAGACGAGCTACAATACTACGAAAACATCCGAGAATTTGAACCTGATACAGACTGTGCTGTCCAAGATGATAGTCCAGGGAACAACGAAGAGGAAGTTGGTCGAGCGGCGAGGTCGATCGAGGAAGTGAAAGATCTTGCGAAGAAGCTAGTTACTAAAGTAGGTAATACTGACACTCAGTAATACTAGTACTCTTGGCGGAAAGTAATCAGTACAATAAGATCTTTACGCAAAATAAGAAAATTCCGTTCGAATACTCGACATATTCGAGTAAGGTGGAGTGGGGTAAGTCCGCCCTACTTTTTGCAAAGTTGGACTTTAAACTGATGTATTTTCAGTCTGGTATGTTCAGTCTGCTTAATTATACTACTTAAATTGTTTTATATTCTTCACATATAGCGTCGAAGAATATATTGTTTCTTATTTGCTAAAATCGAAGACTATTCATCATTTTATTAATATTTCATTGTTAACTCTTTTATCGTATTTATTGAACATGTACGCAATACTATTTTTGGTTTATTATTAGGTTGTCCCAAAAGTTTGTTTCGTTTCCGTTTAGAGCATTCTTTAATAAGTCATTTTTTAATAAGACAAATGGCATGGCTAAATAAGAGGAAGCTTGTGAAGAAATGAAACCTTAAAAATGATCATGTTTTTTGTATATGTTACCTAATGATATTAAACGAGCTCATTGCGCGAAAGAACCTATTCAGAGTTAGCATTCTAAAAACATTGGTATAAGTACTGTTCTATCTTTTTTATTGATTTATCCAAGTTTATATTCGGCATTGTAAAGCACGATCTGAAGCCCTGTCAGACCTAAAATCTTAGAACTTCTCTAAATACAAGAATATTAAAGACTTATTTTCATAAATATTCTATCTTACATCGTAGCTACTATAAGGCACTGTACCTAAGGCACTGTCATTAATAGACTATGGATCTTTATGCAAAATAAAAAATGTTTGCATTGATTGCAAGACACAGAAGCCAACTAAAAATTTCTTTCTTCTTTTAATTATCTTATTAAGAGACTGCGGATCTTTATGCATTTATGAAGAAATTGGTTGGGCGAAATATGAGACAGTAAAAGATTGAAACCACTCAAGAATGTTGTAATGTTGCTTTTAATGTAGCAAAGTCGTTAAGGGATGAAATCAATTTTTATGTTATTCCTGTTTCCCAATCTTTTACGTATGTCCACTGTCTTAAATTGTACGTACCCCTTTTTGTTATAAATGCATAAAATCCGCAGTCTAGTAATTAACAACAGAGTTTGCACTTTATTCTAAGTATGTGAGATTTTAAATTCCAAAAATGCTCAAATTTCACGAAAATACACTTTGAATACTCTTATAAGTATAATACTTTAGTCGGAAGTACATAGTCGTCACTGCATATCTACAATGTAAGTTTAAATTCGTTCCACTAAAATCCAATTTCTTTCAAGGTAGACGAGCTTGAGAATTACTTAAACATTGGCGAGGCTAAGACGGACGATAAAGAGGAGGAGAAGAGGATCGAGATTCGTGCAATCGACGACTTGTGTTCAAACGTTACTGCTACTTGTGCGGAATTCAAAGAACCGTCCGAGATAGTTCAAAGGTGTGTACCAACGTCTACAGAAAAAATTGTGATCGACAGGAAAATAAGGCCGAAAGACGCGGATGATCGAGTCAAGGAGAAAAATAAAAATTCTGCGGTAAAGAAGCGATCGTCGCACGAGAATAATGCTAAGATGTTGCCGAGTACGAAAAATAATCGTAGGGACACTGATAAATCTCAACGGAAGTGGGGTAGGTGGACAGACTGGAGCAGTTGCAGCGTCACGTGTGGGAAAGGACGACAAATCAGGTGGCGATACTGTTTGCACGACTGCAACAACGCAGAGACAGAGATGGAAGAGAAAGCTTGCCAATTACCGGCCTGTCCGCCTGGAAAATTCCTTGGTATATTCTAGGATTTCCCGAAATCTAGGCGGGACGTTTAAATAGTCCTTATATTGCGAGACAAAGCTTCGATGTATTAAGTGTACAAATTAATTCGTAGCCTTTGCTTCTCGAGTTTGTCGCTTATTTATAAACAATCAAAATACATTCTCCAGTCAAAAATGGTCTCTATTTCTTTCTGTGCATTCGCTCCATTTTATAAATAATTATTGAGTCTTCAATTTAATATTATATAAAAGATTTGGATCCGAAATAAAGTCACTACCGATTGATTGTGGGAGTCGTGAATTAATTTGTACACCTAATAGTACCGTTTAGCAACTATGTTCGTTTCTTACTATTTTAGTATATGCCTACATTGTAATTTTGTACGTCGATATATAGATTTATATTAAGTGCTTTATGTATAAGAATCTGTGCAAAAGAATTGTTAAATAAAAGGATTATTAGTACGGTTCTTGAAAAGTTTGAGACATTTTTAGGAAATGTGGAAGAGAAAAACAAATTTCAAGATATTAGCTGTTAAAATAATTTCAAACTTCCATAGGAATATATATTTTATATTTTTATTGAACGGTTACTAAATATTTTTCTTGTAATTATAAAATTGACCAGCCAAGAGAGCTTAATGTTAAAAGCGAGGTGTTTCAAATATAAGTTGAACGAAATTAAATCAAATCGCGTGTATTTTTTCATTGTTTCATTGTCAAATACACAATATATTGTACAGAATATTATAAACAACACTTCTTTCCTGCCCTCTTCGTATGTATTCAAAAGTAACTAATTTCTTCGTTGCTTACAAGAGGTTCACAGTAGCTTATTTTCACAAACAGTCAACTCTCAACACGACGATCTAGGTTCTCGCTCGACGATTGTCACAAAATATTTGCGATCACGAAGACGTATCACACAACTCGCAAATATTCTGTGATATCAACACGCGCTATCAGTCGCTTTTACAAAATGTACAAATTTTGTTCACTTTAGCGGATCGCTTCTTTTCTGTTGGTTTACGAACCGCATATTGTGTCCCTATGCTTGCAGAAATCTCATTATTATACATGCATAATTTAGTTAACAGCAGCGCTGTGTTCCGTTGCTTATGAACCAGGGTTTTCTTTAAATGTATAAACGTTGATCCAAACATGACCAATTTTAATAACATTCGACGTGTCGCCGAGATTTTTCGAAATGCTCGCGAATACCAGTTCGCTGAACATTCAGAACTCGGCGTGTTCAATTACTTAAACGTTTACATATCTACATGAAAAACTGTGCACATTCGTCCATGTGATCGCTCGCAGATAAAATCACAGTGATATAACACGATTATCATCGATACTCGATACCGTGCAACACACGCGTGTCTTCCTTCTTCTGTCCTTTTTCGTTTGTATCAGGCCTCGTACAGACTAGAACATTTTGACGAACGGCGATCGGAACGGATTTGTACTATTTCCAGATTTTCTTGCGAACAACTATGGGAGCTGCAGCGGCGTATACTACACAAAGAAATACAGAAAATGTTGGCAGTTTATTGAGTGAATTAAAGTTTCAAAGTGAAATGTTCAGGTCTGTACGAAGCATTAAAGACATCAGATTCGAGATTAAATGACTTGAATTTTTGGAGATGTTGCAACATGATGATTTTTCGTCTTTATATGATTCTACGATACATATTCTGAATAAAAACGGAAGGGTTAAGTTCCGTGAGCGCGTTCCGTAAACAACAAGGTTGGTCACACATCGAGCCCTTTTCGGTTTGGCTGGGCGTTCGAAAAGTTATTAGGATGCACTATCTATCCTGCAAACAGATTTGTAAGCGCCACCCGTTCGCGTTCGTGCGCGCCGAAATGCGCGCGACGGCGTTCTTCGAAATGTTCGTCAAAATGTTCGTCGAAATGTCCTCCGGAATGTTCTCCGGAATGTTCGTCGAAATGTCATAACATCTCCAAAAATTCAAGTCATTTAATCTCGAATCTGATGTCCTTAAAATGCTTCGTACAGACCTGAACACTTCAACTCAATAAACTGCCCACATTTTCTGTATTTCTTTGTGTAGTATACGTCGCTGCAGCTCCCATAGTTGTGCGCAAGAAAATCTGGAAATAGCACAAATCCGTTCCGATCGCCATTCATCGAAATGTTCCAGTCTGTACGAGGCCTTACATATTTCTATTCAGTGCCTGTTATATCTTCTTATGCTGCGGCGGTTCTATGCTTAAAAAGATTAAATCGATTAACTACCGAATTTTGGTTTTGATATCAGACCAACATTACGACCTACGGTTAGCTATAGCGAATCGCAATTCTTATACCATTGAGGATCCTAGGGACCGAGACTATAATCGCTCAGGTTGTGAACATACAAGGTACTTCACCAGACATTACCATCTCGATTTTCATCGTTATTGTCCGTAGCGAAGAATGTTTATACAAGGTTGAATAGTTCCGAGAGATGCATACTTTGGTGTTGGGAGTTTTTTTTGTAGGTGGACGCGTAGAAAGTGTCGCCAGACTTTCCCTCTTCTCCTTTTCCCCTTCCACTATCACATTCCAGCACCATGAGCATACTCTAACATCCCCCACTAAGCCGCAGACTGGCCCAGTGAAGCCAGAATGAGCGCCAAACGGAGCTCCCGTACTCTCCTCCTTACCCCTTCCACTGTTCCATTCCAGCACCGTGCGCACGTGCAACGTGTCACCCATTCGCCCCACTCATTCCCCGTCATCAGAGAGGGGGTACATCATTTCACCGTGACTCCCCGCATCTGGCATCAGTAGAATCATAATCTAGTTGTACTGTGATTTCGGAAAAACCCTGTATGCGCTGTATCGATTTTCGCTCGTAATGTTGGAATCTACAGTTGAGTAGTATAGTATCAAAACTAGCTGTACATTTTGTAAATCTTGGGTTATTTACTATAATCTGTTTTAATTACTATTAGTAGTATTATTATCGATAATTATTACTGTTACGCTTTGCTGGGAATACGTTCAAATTTTCACTTTAACACTAACCGTACCAGGTATAAAATGTGTCGGATATTGTTATATAAAAATTACAACTATAATATGTGCTCGAATAAAGAAATTTATTGAATAATGTCTAATGCAAGCATCTTTATAATTTCAATCATTAAAGAATAAACAATGTGAAAACGGTCATTAGAAAAACTAAAATTCATAAATATCTCGAAATTGGGATGATGGATGTAGCCATTTTCGATACTATACTACATAGTTGCTTCAACGGGACTACACCTTAGCAAACAGGAAATCTGACATATGTCGCAAGCTTAGTAGGGACCGAGCTCACGCTTCGGTTCACTTTCAACTGTGACAATATTTCCAGAGTCAGTTCGACGCGTGATAAACGCAGTGGGCGTACTTACGCACGAAGGAAATGTATATCTGCCAGCCACCATGCGTGACGAATCGGATGTTAGGGAACGACTCGTTCCAAGAGTAGAGAATATTTTAATTTCAAAGAGGAACACTTGTAGCTTTGGCGTGGTAAAAATACTTCTGCAAGTATACCCTGATGAAATCATTCGAACAGATTCGGATTATAATGATTAGACAGCGGATTTTATGTATTTATGAGAAAAATAGTAGTTGTAATTTAAAATAGTAAACATATCAGAAGAATTTAAGAATACTGTTATATTGTTTTCAACCTACTAATCATATTAACACATTATGCGGTGATTATTGCATAATTTTGAGAAATATATGGTACATAGCTAAAAGCTTTTTAATGGAACCTTCAATAGCAACAGCAATTTTCGTTGTGAACTAACAAGTCACCCTCGATAACGTCATCTAATAGTTTCATTTAAGATTGTAAATGTAAAAGAAAATTTCTGTGCTTTCTTTTGGCACGACACGATTATTGAAAATCCTATAAATAAATAGGCTTTCGGTAGGTAAAGTGTTAAGGAAGAAAATAAATCTCTATTTCACTCGAGTTTGTTGCAATGCAGGTAGAAAATTTTTATTTTGCATAAAGATCCGCTGTCTGATAAGAATCATCTAGGCCAGGTCTGGGCTACGCTGGCTCGCGGAACAGATGTGGCTGTTGCTCTCTTTTTCTTGCAGAGAAGGTGAGAAGTGGCTGCTTCTCCCCCTCCTGAACAGGAGTAGCAGCAACATCTGTTCCGCGAGCCTGCGTCGCCCAGGCATGATCTAGGCAACGATATAACGAAGATCGAACATTTTCCGAAGAAAGGACATGATTTCATGTTAATATGTAATGAACAAGATAATTTAAGGATTCCACCGAAAACGAAGAAGCAGCCATTATTACACAGTATTATAAAAAATGTTTACCAAACGGGAATGTGAAGAGCTTCTGGTCAATAGCCAAACTACCCAAAGCTACATAGTACTCTTGAAGGACAGGTCAATGTTCTAAGCTAAGAGAAACACCTTACTTGCCAAATGTCACGTATTCATTTCATGCAAAGAGAGACGAGGTGAAAAGCCTTAATATAATAATAATAATAATAAATCGTTTAACGATGACACGATACAAGTAAAAAATGCAAAACAAGTAAAAACGAGTTCTGTTTAGGGCTGTTACTTTTCCGAAGCTTCGACTCTTCGAAGATTCGAAGGAACGAAGGGGTTTCCAAGTTTCGAAGTTTCAAAGTTTCGAAAGCTGCGCCCCTCCTCCACCGACCCGGCCGCGTGTCACTCTTCCCGTGGCGGTCCTAGCGATGCAAAATTGCGAACAGCTACATCCAAACATTCATTACATTCTAACGCATTTTAGAAAATGAGCGTCTCCATTCGCGCAGATTCAACCTTTTCGCCTCTTATCCGTTAACTGAAAACGAATCGAACAAATCGAAGCTTTGAAGTTTCGAAGCTTCGGAATCTTTGACCTTCGAAGGAAAGTAACAGCCCTAGTTCTGTTCCGTACGGATGGCGGTTAAAGAGGGCCTATTTCAGAGAAGGGCTAGTTTTTGATACACCAAGGTTGAATTATAACCTTGTCCTTGAAATATGGTGTCAAGCTGTTCGTCTCGAGTTAACCTGACAAAATGGAACCTTTAATGCTACATAACAGTTGCCGCTAATATTTTTAAGCTCGGAGACATTCAAGACGATGATCTTGACAACATATATCATAGTTAAAGTCAAAGTTCGATGTTGACATATCAAATATGCCCCAAGAGAGAGGAGCACCACGATCTGCCCGAAGCAGATTTTGAACAAGCCAGTAGCTTGATCTGTGATCTTATCGCATGACGGACAATTTAAATAACAAGGTCGCAGAAAAAGTCACTGACCTGTTCAAAAGTTCTCTTTCTCTTACTATTTAACAGGGAGTTACTGTCGTTGCCAATCGCGCACGATTCTCTGAACACCTTGTATATCATGGCGTCGAAGGGTACGCGCGATGACCATTTACCAAAGAACAAGAGATCGTCGTCGATGGCAGTATCCCTAATTAGTTATATCCGGCTTGTCCAAGGGACCACTTACATATACAAATTGATCACAATGGTAAACGCATACATACTCACGAATACTAAACACGCATACGTTAATTCGTTTTAAGACACGTGCACACACTCTTAAAATAATTGCATAAATGTCTTTTGACCGTGATACTTGCAATCCGCCTTAAAGTTTAAAGGTCATAGAAAAAGCGTCCGTCCCTTGGTCGTCGGCAACAATAAATCGCACTTGATCCTTTGTCTATCTGGACTGCACTAAATAGTAAATTTTTCCTTTTCTTTCCGGTATCGTTTCAATTTGTATAAAGTTGAGCTGATATTTACATAGTAGTTTTTGGTTCATCTCTATTCGTTAAAACAGTATGTTCCTAGATGGTTCCGCTTTACTATCCGACAATGCGTTTATCGTGAGATTCTCCTCGCCACCGACTACTATTCGAACATCTCTGTCCGAATCTGTTCGCATCGCTCGCAGTCTTTCCTCGACTTCTTCTGCTTCGTAACAGTCGTCCAGCCAATCCGCTAAAAAATAAATTGTGCAATTTATTTCACATATGTTGTATGTACCGCCTATTGAAAACGTTAGTCTTTACGAAAATTGATATATGCTCTCGGCGCATTTTCAATTTTCATCAAATATTTACGATCGAGAAACAACAAAATAAGTTAGTCTTTACGTTTGTCTCGACAAAATTCTTGCACAGATACTTACGTGCGGGAATGTTTTTAAGCGATCTGGCCGCTGCCAATCTCACGTTCGGTACTTTATCCGCGGACAGCTTTAACAAAATCGGTAACAATTCTACGCAAAACTTGGTTCCACTGATTGCGTTGCTAGATATTAGGTGGCCGCATAGCATCGCGAATGTTTGACGCCTGACCCAAAAATCGGCATACAAATTCAACGACAATCTCAGCTCGTCGAATATTTCTTCGTTGTATAACGCTAGAAATGCCACGATCTTCGCAACCTGTGTACAAAATTTTACGTGATGTGAAAGTGTAATAACATGTAAGGAAGAATGTGATTTTTTAATACATGGTGAGCCGAAAGTTTCTAGACAATTTTAAAATAGAGTAACTCTTTTACTTTTTAAAAATTCACATTTATTCTTTTATGAACAAACTCGAAGTTTACATGGACATCGTAATAAAAAATGCAAAATCGTACCAAAGAGAATCCAACATGCCTCACAGCAGCGACTTTGTCGTTGATAAGCTCGAACGACAATGGTACAATGTAGGTTTGCACGTCGAACGGTGTAAATAAAGTGACAGCTTCGACCAACTGTGTGGCCAACTCTTCCCGGAATCTCCAGTTCCATATGTTGTCAGTCTTAAGGAATTCTTTTAAGATGAGTAAATATTGGTAACGATCTTCCGGCTTAAGTAGATTCAAGAAGGTCGTGAGGTTCTTCAGGATGCCTATTCTGACCTCGTCTAGGTCTTTGATGAAGCCGTAGTGAATAGGCAAGAGCTCTTCCGAGGTGAGCTCTTGGCCCAAAATGGCAGCGATTTCATGGATACCGGAAGCGACGGTGCGCCTCACTTTCCATTCTTTGGCGATGGCCAACAATTGGTAGGCTTCCTTTAAACGAGGCCACTTTTTCTTGCCTAACGCGAGGGCGACTGCTGGGAAGCTAAAAGCACAATGATGCGGGAAATCCCCGCCCGTGTCGAAACACTGATCTGGCCCGGCCATCGACAGAAACGAATCGATCAGATGCTGAGGAACGGCGTCCTGATCGTGGAAGTTCATCACGTCGAAGTCTCCAGCTCCGTACTTGTCCTCGTTAAACAGCTCGTTCAACGTGGACGCTTTATTCGAATTCCCGTTACCCGACTTCCGATTGCTATTGTTCTGCGCTGTCGATCTCTTCGCAGCTTCGACTAACTCGTCATCGGGAGGCAAATCCGGCGCTGTGTAATAGTACAAAAAGGAATTGTATTTGTCCGCGCTGTCCATCTGCATTTCGTGGTATTTCTGTATCTGCAAGAGAAAGAAACGACTTTTAAAATCGTAATAAGAATCGATATGTTTCTTCTATCGATCGTATTTGCTGTTAATAAATGTTAAATGCTTTCGGCGCAACGACGGGATACGGAGCGGCGAACGACCGTTCTGGTGGTGAGCGCCACTGGCGGCAACTCATGTCGGGCGAAGATATTTAGCTTTCTGGTTCGTAAAAAACGTCGATGTCGCAAACTTCAAAGGGGGGTTTCTCAAGGTAAAAGTCTGCCCTATCGCGTGGTATAGTTCGATTTTCCGCTGGACCCTTATTTTTTGAGATAAATTGAAAAATATCCTCAAAAATTGGTGCAAAAGTGGTGTCTCTCCGTCTTTAATCATTGTTTAAACATGTGTAAACAATCGTAATGAATTAATATTGGATATCACTGTATTCGGGAATGTCTACAGAATGTTTTGTTGCAAAGAACAATTCAATATCTTTTATAATAACACCACAATATTTGTTTAAATTGAAAAATATGTTTTTTCTCAAAGCCATGTTCCTCAAAAACTGTGCGTATAGGAGAAAAATTAAGGACAGATTCGGAATCAGCTCAAAAAACTCTATACGAAGGCCCCACAGTAATTATAGGGAACAAAGGTGTTGGACAGTGTAATTGTTACTAGTTACTTGATATAATGAAGTTTCCACATTACACTATAATTTAATTCATTTCAAAACGCATCAATTGATATTCAGTTCCACTTATTTTATGACAATCGTTCTCAAACAATTCAAGATCGTCGATCACCGGTGACCACCCTGGCAGTCAACGTGTTAATGAACTGCAGTGGTACATTTGGTCTAAATGTATCAATTTTATTGTTTGTCGCATTATTTAGTCGTGTGCATTACATATCTCAGTAAAGTTGCTTTTCGTTTGTGTTTCTAATTTTATAAGGACGATTTTCTTTAGTTTTGGAGATTACCTACGTGAAATAAATTGTTATAATTAGACTGCAGGTGCTTTCCAAGAAATGGAAATCAACTATTTCTATTTTTTAAATATTTTAATAAACAACATACAATACTTATTTTTAATTTTACTTATTCAATTTAGTCATAAATGCAAAAAATCCAAAGTCTGGTTAGAATATTTCTTCATGCCGATATGTTTTTTAGAAACAAAACATCTTCCGGTAATATTTTAGCCATTTTCAGTGTACAGTTTACTTGAACTGTATCTCAATTATAATTTTTATATTTTAATTACTTTGAATTACTAGACAGCCATAGAGGAATTGAAGCTTTAACAACTCCATTATTTGGAGAACATATGAGGCTCCATGTCACATAATTTATGGCTAACTGCGGATCTTTATGCATTTAATTTTACAGCAGAATTGAGTAGACGAAATTAAAAATTGTTGGCAAATTTTTAAGATTGAAGATGTCAATAAATGATATCTCCTCTATTAAAATCGTTAAGGGAAGGAATAATATTCAATTTAATTTCTATTCCTTGCAATCGTTACAAACAAAATTTATTTTGCATAAATATCCGCAGTCTATTAAAGACCATATGAATTACAATTGGAAGAATATATCAAACAAAATACGCTTAAATAAGAGAATTTATAGAGTATAAAATTGAATTTTACTTTCGATTTGCACGCTTTCATCGTGAAGGCGTCATCTTCCGACGAGTCGTCCTCCTCCTCCTCACAAATTGGTTTCTCTATTATCACAGATGAATTGGAGTTTTCCTTAGAACTAGGGTCGTTCGTACTAGGGTCCTTCGTGTCGACCGTATGACTCCGTACTCGACACGTCGTGGGGAAGATATCCTCGTAAGTGTACTTCATTCTGCAAATACCATTGATTATTATTTAGCAAAGAGAAATCGGAATTACAGAAAACTTTTAACGCTAGAACTACATTCGTTAAAATAACGGATTCCAAATTTTCTATTTGCAATTATTCAGATTGTAAAGATACAGTTATAGAGAATATATCCAATTTTATTTCTTTGGACACATTTAATAAAAATTTCTAATAACCAGAGTAAGTTCTTGTTCGTATACTGCGGATTTTATGCGTGTATGACCAAAGTGTGTGGAAGAAACACAAAACGGTAGAAACATTAAACATTTTTAAAATAGTATCATGCTACTTCCAACCTGTTAAATCTATGAAGAAAGGAGATCAATTTCTACTTTGCTCCACTTTGATGCAATTGAGACAGACAATTTTTATTTTCTATGACGATCCGCAGTCTGGTTATTACTAGACTGCGGATCTTGATGCATTTATAGCAAAATTAAGTAGATGAAATTCAAAATTGTTTGAAAATTTTTAAAATTGAAGATGTCAATACAGTAGGACCTTGATTAACCGAATACCGATTATAAACAAATATGCGTTTAAATACAGTAGTTCTTCAATCGGTGTCCAACAGCCGGACGGTGATGGTGAAGGGACACTATTTTATTATGACTGCGTCTACCGAGCCGACCGAGCCGACCACGCCAAGACTCCAATCGAGAGCCCGAACATACAGAAGGACAAAATGAAATACGGATCGCGTGGCCGAAGCTTGTCACCGTCACTGGCACAGTTCAAAGGCCCGCGAGGTCTCACGATGTAATGCCAATTAAAAATGCTTTATTTTTCATTATATTTTTATGGAACTTTCACTGCCTTATTTCTGGTATTTTTCTGATTAAAATGACTCCAAACACGATATAATTTCAACTGTATTTAGTGGTTTAATCGACGATGAAAGTTTCGAACGCAACTGCCGGCGACTGCGACTCTCCGCGTCTCTTTCTTTCCCACGCTGTCCTTCCTTGCGCCCGAAACGTTAATCGTCAATTAAACCACTAAATACAGTTGAAATTATATTGTGTTTGGTCTTTTTCTAATCAGAAAAATGCCACGAATATATTGATGTAAGTTTCATAAAAAAATAAGTAATAATAAAAAATATTAAATATTGGAGTTACTGCATATACTCGAGCCGAGATCAGATTACTCCAGTCGAGGGGAGATGTTTTTGCGTCTGCGTGTAGAGCCTTTTTGCGTCGATAGAGACATTACTGTATAATTATATTATAAAGGGAAATAAATTTTAAAAAATAAAAAATTTATTCTGGAATATAATGTACATTTTAATTATTTCCCTCGGGTCTTGATTATCCATCGTCGGGCTTTAATTTATCCGAGCTGTTTGTCGCCCGATCAAGCCGGTTAATCGAGGCTCTACTGCATATGTTTTCTCCTCTATTAAAATCATTAAGGGGAAAAATAACATTCAATGTAGTTCCTATACCTTGCAATCGAGACAGACAATTTTTATTTTGCATAAAGATCTGCAGTGTAGTTATTACTGTAGAATGGCAAAATAAAATGGTCACTTCTAGTGCTCCGTAGATTTAGTGTTAACACTGAACCTGCCGAAGGCTAGAAATTGCCTTAGAAAAATGACACGAATGAATTTATTTAGAGTTTCTGTGATTTTTATTTTAATGTGTGCCTGAATAAATAAATACGCGTAATCATTTTTAATTTAGGCACCTTTAACTTAATAATTGTGCGATAAAATATATAAAACCGGTCATTGGACCGCCGTTCGCAGGTTTAGTGTTAAATAAAAAGAAGCGATGAGATAGGAAAAGAGTATACGTTTTGTTCGTACTTGTAACCGCTATCTTGCTGCCTGGTGAACTCTAATTCGCCCTGGCCATTGTAGGAGATGTCGGTGAACTGTTCCGCGAATGTGGATATAAATGGTCCCAAAATTTGAAAGGCAGTCATTCGCACCCACTTCGATTCGTCGTTGAGGTGCGAGGCCAGAAGGTCCGCCAACAATAATCGACGGTACTGACGATTCACGCAACAAGAAACTGACATCATCACGTCCACGCACACTTTCCGGATACCCCATAATTTGTCACAGCTCAGGTCAACGTAGATAGGGAACTGCGGGGACAATAACACGAATTAAATACGGTGCTTTCACACGATATAATTTTATTCGAGAAAATGCTAATAAAACTGTTTAACGCTAAACCTACCGACCATCAAAAGTGACTGATGTGCATAGTATTATAAAAATAACAAGATTAAATTTATTTATATTCTGTGCGACTTTTACTATAATATACAGGGTCATCCGTTTTTAAACGGCCAAACGTTAACCAGCTGTAGAGGACCCCAAATGAAAAAACTTTTACTCCTATCACTTTTTTTTTCATCCGAAGGTCATACAAAAAAGTTTATTTAATAAAAAAGATGCCCCTACTTATTTTAAACTAAACAGAGGAAAAACCATCAAGATTCATGATTGGAGTCCTGAGATATTTAATTTTATGTAAACTCAAAAAATGATGGTTTTTTGCAATTATCTGGAAATCAAGGCCGAAACAAAAAAAGTGATAGGGGTAAAAGTTGTTCCATTTGGGGTCCTCTATAGCTGGTTAACGTTTGGCCGTTTAAAAACGGATGACCCTGTATAATGGCATCAAAAAATATATTCAATAAATTCCCACGTTTACAATTTCAATAATTGTCAAATTAAAAATCTAAAATGGGTCATTTAACACTCCTCGTGGTAGGTTTAGTGTTAATGCAAAAGTGGTGCAGGTCGATAATACTTGTCTGGTTTTACACCATGTCTTAAGAGTTTAATTGTAAATTAAAAAATTTTTATACATATAACATTTAATGTGGCTTGCATAAAATAAACATAATATTATTGTGTTTTATAGAACTTTTACTAAATTCCTCGCACTCGAATAAATTAACTGTTTGGACTTGCGCCAATTTTGCATTAGACGGTTCGTATGATGTCAAAGCAATTGATTCAATTAAACATCCATGTAATTTCAGTATTTTAAGGTGAAATAAAAGTCAATTTTCAATCAAATCAAATAGAATAATTTCCATTTTGTTGGATGATCTTTTGCCATCTGTCTGGTAGTTTCATAATTCCGTGCTTATAAAACTTCAACATTTTCCTAAAATTGGGTTTTATTTCACCTTAAAATACCGGAATTACTTTCTTGCCAACTACAGGAATTAGTTTCTCAGTTTAAAAATTTTATTCTAAGGTAAGAAAATTTTGCATGATTGTGAATTCATTTCTTTAATTGGTTTGTTTCATCCTGATATAAGTAAAAATAGAATTGTTGCTATTATTGAATAATAATCGATCATGCAAAATGTACTTAACACTCGAGTATCACATGATATCACAGTTAATCAGACTACAAAATATCATATTGGGTTCTCTCTGAAATTCCGTAAAACTTTACAAGCATACTTTCAGGCATGTAATTTAAGACTGAAGAGCCTAAATCTGCTAAAGAAGTTAAAGAAGCTTGATATTTACCATTATCGTGCGATACAACAACAGAAATTACTGTACAAAAATTTTAACGGGGATCATGAGATACCGCAGGATACCATTGCAGTGTTAAAACATTCCAATTTGAAGATTGAAAAGGGTATTATAAAATTGAAACGTTAACGAGAGGAACTGGAAACTTAACAAATACAGTGGATCCAAAAAGTATTTGAACGGTAAATGTTCATTTCTCGAGAAATTGTCAATATTTGAACATGATAATTTCGTTTGAAAGATAGTGGAATAATAAAATTAGACTCAATTTAAAGCTCAAAACCTCTACTTTCGTAGAATATAATTATTTTTCTCCTAGGATATGTGTGCATAATATAGGAGAAGAAGAACTGAGTACAAGTTTTCGACGAAAAAATTTTGTGAATGAATCTGTACTACAGATTTGGATCTTATATTATAGCAAAGATGACAGCACACCTTTCATACAAAGCTCTATAAATCGTTTACAAACAATTGAGCCGTTTATTTTGAAAGTAGCCTAAGTCCATTTTCGAGAAAAATCAAGCTAGCAATTTTAATATTTACATTTCTACGTTATCTTTTCATTCTGAAGCAAATTGTAACTAATATATTTAAAGTCACGAAGATTTTGTAAAGAGAAAATTAGCTGGTTAATAAAATGGTACAAATTTTTATCTTGAAAGTGGCCTAAGTCAGTTATTTGATAGACCATGAATTCTTAGTATCAGGACATTCGTTTTTACCGAATGACAGAGATTTTGGCGTCGTAGAAATGTCATTAAAAAAAATAATTTACTGTTTGTCCCCAAAGATTATTATAATAGTATCAAGAAGTGCCGGGAAGGTAATAACTTTATTTTAAACGATATTTAAACTTAAATGGACTTGGGCCACTTTCAAAATAAACGGCTCAATTGTAGATGAACTTTTAAGCATTCGTTGTAAAGAAGAAGCCTCAATCTTTAAATCGACGATGGCTTCGCTCACGAGAAAAATTGTTCAATGATTTTCCAAAACAGCGTCTTCTTTGAGGATCCACTGGAGATATCGGAAACTTAACAGAGGCAGCGAATAAAAATAAGAAAGAAATTAATTACATTATACGAATGTAATACTACACTCACCAGGTCTCTGTACAGCGCCTTCTTGCTGACAACGGCGCACATATCCGGGAACCGCAGGATAGTGATCCTCCTAATGCAAAACTCTTCGTCTTTGCAGAGGTCGATGTATCTGCCCAAAAAAAGCTTTTCCGCCGCCTGTTTGCCAATGAGCGGCGCAATCTCGATCATGAGCTGCGGATCGACACAATCAAAGAGTATAGATCGAGGCACAGCAAAATTCTCCGTTAACAAGGGTGAAGAAAATTAGTGGAAAACAGAGCGAACAACTCAATGAAAAATCAATAGCACGTGGTGCGATCGCGTCACGTGCACAAATGTAAACCCATTTCAATAAAATTGACCCGCGACTTTCTTCTTCGTGTGAATTGCGTTCTCGTTGCTCGGAACGTCGTCGAAGACATAAATCGCGCCGTTCCGCTCATCAAAGCTGGCTGTGATACGAGTCTAAGTCACCACATCACAACCACTCTGATGGGAGGAACAGTCGAATTCGCGTCGCTGAACACCTGGAAAAAATTAACAAGAGGACCAACAACCGAATCGAATCGCATCGAACGGGATGCTGGATGCTCGCATCTGATTGATCGATCGGATTTGCGGGGAACGCAGAGAGCCGGGTGTGTGAATCGATCGCCTCCACGATTTTTCGAGGACTTTCTTAACGCCCGCATGCGCGCCGTTCATCGAAATCAGTGGGTCATTGTTCAACGATGAAACTAATTGTTCACGGCCAGGGGGGCAGAAGTGAATCATCGTGCCACGAGAACGCGATACGCACGCTCTGCTCAAGTCGGCCGGGATGGAAACATTCGTTCATAATGTTCGTGTCATCCACCATCGCTTTCTATAGACAGAGTTTCCGATCGATTTCCGCCACACATTTCTAAAAACGTGTTGTAATATGCATTCATACAGCGCTGAAGTAATTAATCGATGGTGAACAATCTAATCCAGCGGTCGGCAGACTCATTAGTCAAAAGAGATTTCTTTTGGGAGCCAAATTTCTTTACGAGAACCCTGAATTTAGATATAGCACGCTGACTGATTGAAAATTGTATTAAAATACCACACACACACACATTATATTAAAATAAAATAAATTTATTTTAAACAGGTCATTTGTGGAAGAGCCGCACTCAAGGAGCCGCAGTTTGCCGACCACTGGTCTAATCAATCGTTACTAAATATAACTGTTTCTCTTAATTGCCTCTGAAAAATCTGTATAAACAAGCTTTTCTTAAGCTTAATGCAGGTTCATCGTTTATGGCACAGTAGGATGCACCAGGTCGTATTTATAAAATATTTTTAATTAAACTTTTCTTCCGGCGAGCATCACTTTATGTGTTATAAATAATGCATACATGAAAATAGTATTTGAACAAAGAACGCCTCTTGTAACGCACGAAAAGATATCAATAATTAGCACGGCACAAATAAGTTTAATTACAACCTTACGCTGCTGCGACATTCGAATCTGCTCTCACAGTCTATGAATTGACCTTTACAGTATTTCAGTTTAACAAAGAGCTAATTAGTGGGAAATATATTAATCTGGATCGAATCGGAAGGAATCGACAGTAATTCGAGCCGCGAAGCGTTCGGTTCGCTCATTACAGGATAGAATAAAATTTAGTAGACGTTCCCAGAAACTGAACGAGGGCTCGTGTTACGAAGAATCGCATGGGGGAGATCATGTATCGACGTTCTCGATGATGTCCTTTGTGGATCCGCAGGATCCGTAAGAGGGAGTCGGTCGACCCTGAGAAACTACAGAGCCGCAAACCTTTCCCGAAAGCGGAAACTGCGCGAGGACTCGCTCTGCTCGCCGTATCGGGTGCGTGATCGGAAGTGTTCTTCTTGGAAATCACTCGCCACGAAACGCACACGCGCTCTATTAAAGACGTGCGGTAGTGCTCGCTTAACACTAAACCTAGCACGAGGGGTCAAATGATCCATTTTAGATTTTTTATTTGACAATTATTGAAATTGTGAAGGTGTTTTCGTGGGAATTTATTGAATATATTTTTTGACTCCATGTATATTATAGTAAAAATCGCACAAAATGTAAATAAATTTAATCTTGCTACTTTTATAATACTATACACGTCAGTCACTTTTGATGGTCGGTAGGTTTAGTGTTAAATTTGCTGAAGCTCTTACACTTATAAAGAGAGGTCACAGTGGTGGGGTCGTCGATTTTAACCCCTTGTGGTATTTTAACGAGTCAGGCTCGTCGTGATGATTTTAACAAAGTCTAACAAATATGAATGTTATATGCATCTTTTTAGATGAAATAAAATTTGATTCGTTTGTTCAATATTTACGCATTAAAATAAATGTAGCCATACAAAATATATGTATTATAAACTTTCATTTCCCTTCTACGACATTCATTGTACACTTTGCTACTGTATTGTACGATTATTTATTGCAAATATCAAGTTACTTTGACTTTTTTTTTCACCACAAAAATTGCTATACCATTATTCAAAATATTGTTTACATTATTAAATAAGTTGGTATCTAATCAATTACTAAACATTTAAATATTGTATAAGATAAAAAGGAATCATATAGAATGGAATTGTTCTAGTTCGGAAGAAATGTTTAATTTTCGAGTTAAAATAGCTCGGAGTGCAAAGAGTTAAATGACAATTTAAATTTTACCTTAAAATATTTTCAGTATATTTAAATATAAAGGTATCGTAGAAAATTTATACAAAATTTTGGGATGGTCCTAGTATGATACTTTGTAATCTCAGTAAACACACTGTCAGTGTTAGGCAATAAATAAATCTATTTAAATAAATAATTATTTAAATTACTTGTATTTAAATAAAAAGTGTAGTTATTATTTGCAATTAAAATCACACGTTTATTTATTATTTAAAATAAAATGTGCCCAACACTGCACACTGTACCTCTTCAGGGTTGAACAATATTCTGTACGTTGACTGCCACATAAAATGCGTAATGTACAGTTTTTCGATCATGTTATACGATGATAGTCAATGAGCGTAATTGGCTTGGGTATTCGGTGTTGAAGATACAAAAGTGTTATTACGGCAATTAAGATTTAAGAAACTTTACCACCATCCTCTTTCATTAACCATGATGAACCCTCGGACGTTTAACAAATGGACAACAACGTTCTCCAAAAAAAAAATAAATTCACCGATAGAGAACCGTGGAGCGATGAAGATCGTCGAACGCATCGCAGCGCAACGCTCATCAAAGCTGGCTGTGATATGATCGCTCGTGTATCCGCATATCACAGCCACTTTGTGAGCGAAGCACAAGCGTTGCTTTCCTTCCCGTCGTTCCCAGCGGAAGTGATCCTTGAACGACATCCACCCACGATCGTTTCCTCGTCGGTTGCCGCGTGTCGTTGGTGCGTGGGAGTGACCGTCGCAAAAAACGGCGATCCAAATCGTCAAAAATGGCTGTGATATGAAATCTAGAAAAGCAACACGCCACAACCAATTTGACGATTGGATCGCGTTCCTCTCCTCTTCGTCCTAGATCCCCTCGTGGTCCTCGACCTTCTCCTCGATCCTGAGGATGATGACCGAAGTGAACGGGCGGGAACGGCGTGCAACGACGTCGTAAAAACGATACTCATCGTCGTTCCTATTTCGTGTATCTGCTCTGCCTCTCGTTTCCCGTGGCGGGCGCGGGCGATTATTAATTAAGCGGGCACTAAGTGCACTCGATGACGGCACACGGAACACACACGCTTCCCCGACGATCGATTCTGCGGGCCAAGCTCATCAAAATGGCTGTGATATGACTCGAAACATTCCACAACCAATTTGATGTATCGGACCGCAAAAGGTATTTTCATTTCGGCGCTGGATGCAACGTTTCCGTCGCCTGTGTCTCTCCCCCCCCCCTCTCTCTCTCTCTCTCTCTCTCTCTCTCTCTCTCTCTCTCTTCTTCGTCGCGTCCAGCTCGCGGATCCCGCCCCTCGTTTCCATGCTCCCTCAATTCCGAGGGATACGTTTGGCTTCCCGGACTCTCCGGTAATTATTTCCACGTCCCTCTCTCCCTCTCTCTTCTTTTTTGTTCGCAGAGTTCGTCCGGTGAGTCGCGCCGAGGACGGACACAATTTTGCTCATCAAAGCTGGCTGTGATAGTCGATCTCTATGACAAACCAACTTTGATGGTAAAAGCATGTCCCTTGTCGTGAATCTTCCTGATCCTTCGCCTGGCATCCTCTTCTCTTTATTTCTCTCTTTCTCTCTCGCTCTCGCTCCCATTCTGACGGCAGCCGCTTATTCAATATTCCCGCGCATTATCTACGCCGGCTAGTTTCACGGTACGATAGATATTACTAACGAATCTTTTTCCTCCCGAATTCGCCGGTAAGCGTCGATGCACAACGGACGCCGGATGAAAGACAAGATAGTGAGACGCGATAGCGTGAGAACATCTCACTACCTATGTCTTTCAGACGGAATCCGTCCGAGACGGGATAACGCACAATCGATACACATTTCTCGAAGTCGTACAGGCTCTGATTAACCACTTATATTATATTACACTGCGTATAGTTAAACAGTAAATGCTCCTTGTCCGGGATCGTGGGCACGGTCGTTGTTCAACGCCTACCCATTTCACTGTCGGCTCAGGTATATCGGTGTGAACATCACAACATTGATTCGAATGAATCGAATTTTCAAACTTCTTAATTTTCATTATTTTTTTATGGGACTTTCTCTAACTTATTTCTGGCATTTCTCTGATTAAAATGACACCAAACACGATATAATTTCAACTGTATTTAGTGGTTTAATCGACGGTAAAACCACTGAATATAGTTGAAATTATATCGTGTTTGGTGTCATTTTGATCAGAAAAATGGCAGAAATAAGGTAGTTAAAGTCCCATAAAAAAATAATGAAAAATAAACAATTTTATCATGGCCATTACATTGTGAGAACTCGCGGGCCTTTAAACTGTGTCGGCGACGGCGACACGCTTCGGTCACGCGATCCGTATTTCATTCTGTCCTTCTCTATGTTCGGCTCTTTACTGAAGTCTCGCTCGGCGCGATATCTAAACGCAGTCATAAATCAAAAGTGGTGTCCGGGCACGATCGTTGTCCGTGCAAACAATGGCTTTTGGACAACGAGTGAGCATTTACTGTACTGTGAATCAGCAGGCAAAATTAATGTTTTCTTATGTTAATGCAGCCGTTGCAGTTAACGCAACGGAAGTTATATATTGATTTTTCCTCTTAGCTAATCGTTCCATGTTGTCTCTTATTCTTGCTATAAAAACGCCAAATTCGCAGCTTAACTATGCCATTATACTGATTACACCATCGCTCGAAAAATGTTTGATCAGAAGTGCTTGATCGCTTGATTGAAGATAAGCAAATCTGATTAGTAAGCTGCGGATCTTTATGCATTTATGAAGAAGTTGGTTGGGTGGAATATAAAACAAAGATTTAAAAAATTCAAGACTCTTGCAATGTTGCTTTTAATGTAACAAAGTCGTTAAGCGATGAAATCGATTTTTATGTTACAGTCCTGCTTTCCACGATCAATACAAAACATTTTCATTTTGCATAAAAAACCGCAGTCTAGTGATTAGTGTGTCTTTCAGTTGTTCGTTTAATTTAACACTAAACTACCGATCACTGAAAGCAATTAAAATGTTTCAACTGACAAAAATGACAAGGCTCTATATATTTAGACTACGTGCAATTTTTATTGGAATATGTGCTCGGATAAAGAAATTTATCGAATCATTTTCCATGTAAGCAACGTCATAATTTCAATAATGACAAAATTAAAAATGTAAGACCGGTCATTTGACCGGCAATGGTAGGTTTAGTGTTAAGCGCCAGAAACTGAATAATTAAATGCCAATTTTGATACTCTGGGTTAGGTACCATCGTCGGAACGTGAACAATGTCAAACAAACATTAATGAAATATTAACGTAGGCTCTCCATTGTGCGACTGTTTCTGAGCAATGTACGAAGTTTAAACAATTTCTTGGTCGCGTTATACACGAGTCTGTAGTATGTATGCAATTTCAATTCAAATTCGAAGGATCAAGAGAAAGAGAAGAACAATTATAAGACATACAGTACCTATAAAATGTAAACTGTAAAAGATAAATCTCGATAAATTCGGAGCGCTGCGAGTGATCAAACATTTTTCGACGTACCCGCAACAGTACTCTACAGGTAAAGCGCACTGATTCACGCCTCGTACCAATTAAATCGATCGAATCAAGGATTCGAGACGCGAAAACGTTTCAGTGTTTTCTCTCTGGGGCTTTCCTATGTACGTGGCTTCCTACATACGTACTCGTTCATTAACCGACATATCCGTAGCCTCGACTAGCCACGCCAACTAATCGTGGTATCGACGGAATGTTGAATCGCGTCACGAAAAATAATATCGGAGGTGTTCCTCCTTGTCGTTCTGTTCGACTTGATTCCCCTGAAATCGGTTGCAACGCGATACACGTTGGGGGAGGGGAAGAGATTACGGTATCTCTTCGGGGTTGTTCAAGAGTTCTGTCGCTGCATGGAAGAAACGTGGCTAACACGTTCCCTGCCGGCCCGCTTTTAGGCCGCTTTCCGTTCATCACGAAAACTGTACGCGTGAAGCTCGACGAGTCCATTATAATTTTAATTCGTTGATCAAGAAGCTATTAAAAACGATATTCCAACCACGACGAAGGTATAGAGTTCATTTCAAATACATAAATGCGACAAATATTCACACTGTGGGTATACTCGAAAGTATTAATCATTAGACAGCAGATTTTATGCATTTATAACAAAAACGAGTAGGTGTAATTTAAAACAGTAAAAACATTAGAGAAGAATTTAAAAATACTGTTATATTATTTTCAAACTATTAAACATACTATGAAAGAAAATAAATTTCCATTTCACTCCAGTTTGTTGCAATTCAGGCAGAAAATTTCTATTTTGCATAAAGATCCGCTGTCTGTTAATTATCAGTGCGATGTAAATGAAGGTTTGAGTAATACGCGTGAATTCCAGATATTTTAGAATATCTTGAAATAAGAAATCAATAAAAAAAAACAAGAAACACAAAGAATTGGCTTGAAAGAAAAGAAGAAAACTGCACGCAATAGGTACACAATCTCCTCTGTTGTGATGTTACACAATATTTCATACTCTGTCTTATTTCTTATCTTTACATATAAGAAAATTGCAAGGAAATTGTTATCGATATTATCTAAAGTATGTCGTCAAGCACGCGATTTTAGCAACACTAAAAATCACTAAGAGTTTCAATGGTTCTTGAAACTGCAAGAGCTCCGAACCATACGAAAATTGATCACGAAATACGAGTTTATTGAATCCCGAAGGGTTCGTTTCGAAAAATCACGCTGGGACTTCGAGCGCGGCCTGCTAAAGCGGTCCACGTGGCAGGAAACGTGTCGAGAAGTACAGAGAAAAGTAGGAAAGAAGAAAGACAAATAGGCAAGCGAAGAAACTTACAGTGATGCCCCAGTTAAGGCATTCGGTGGACCTACAGAGGGCGTCTATAACGGGGCAGATTTTGCTCTCGATCGTGTCGGTATCCAGGAATCCCCTCTTTATTAGCACCACCACCGCTTCCTGGGCCGTGAGTCGGACCTGGGCACCGGGCAGAAAAAGGAATTGGTCAATGAGGCTTATAATTCTTGGCCGGCTTTTACGGTACTTCTCTGCCGGGGAACGATCCGCCGCACAGTGGGCCGAGACCCCGCTTTTTGTGGCAAAAAGTCAGTTTTTTCAAGGTGAATGTATTGAAACAATTTTCCATATAAACTGACACCTCTCTAAAACTCCCAAATCCAAAATATTATTCATTTTAGATGATTCTGTGACGAGAAATAGCATTCTAAAAACAAAATCATAAAATTCAAAGTGAACTTGAACGTGCCCCATACCAATTTCAATGGTGATTTTACATATATGTGTTAGGAGGTGTACTTCAAGTATATAATTCAGTTTTTAGCATTTTTTCACTTCAAATATATAATCCAGTTTTTAGCATATTTTCACTTCAAGTATATAATCCAGTTTTTAGCATTTTTTAATTCATGTACAAATAGTGCAAACTTTTAACAATTTAAACTTTTTGAAAAGTTTAAAAAAAATGCTTACATATTATTGACACGAGGATTTTTTTTATAGGAAACTTTAGTCATTAAAGGAAGGGAATATATAGGTTTTAGCTGCTAATATCTGAACGTCTCATTTTTATACAGATTTTAAGAACTAGACGAACGAGATATTTATTAAGAATATGCTCTTGTAGAATTAGTAAAAAATGTAACGATACTGTGAAAGGCTAAGTTCGGTGTCATTTGAGTTCAAAATTGATCATTGCTGTTGAGTTTAATTATGGAGTTCAAAATATGTAGATGTTGTAATAAGTATATTTTTATAAGTACGCGACAATATTTACCAACCAAAATAATATGGGGTATTTAGAAAATATTGTAATATTTAGTTATACTGAACTTTTTTGTTATCTTGAAAGAATAATAAAATTTGTATACATTCCTAAGGTTTTCTTATGTTCCCAGTGCGTCCCAAACAATTTTTTTCTTGCAAAATGTCGAGAATTTTTCTAACTCTAATGCTATGAAAGAAAGAGTTGCAACAACTTTTTTTGCACTTTTCGAGACATTCCATTTTTTTACGAGAATTAATATTTACATTAAAAAGTTTCGTGATCTACATATTTAGTATTGAAGTAACAAATTACATTATTTCAACGTAATTTATATGCAAAAATAATTTTTTCCAGCTTTTCGATGGAAGCACTCCATTATCACAATTTTTCAAGGGTTCCGATATAATCCGAGGAAAAAATGTTTCCAACAAAAGTGAAACAGTATTTAAACATCTACACATTTTTATAAATACAATTTCGGAAAAAATTTTTTTTCAGCAGAAAATAAAAACGATTTTCATTTTTTAAATATTAAAATCATTTTTGATTTCATTATATTATAGATGACGTTCAACGACCTACTGTATTATGACCTTGAGCCCATAAATAACGCTAAAATAGTTTTTTCCGACTTTTCCATCTGTGCGTTGAGAGCATTGTTATTACAATTTTTCAAAAAATTTTAATGATCTGACAAAAAGATGTTTTCAACAAAAGTTGATCGGTATTTACTTCTCTACAAATCTCAATATCAAAAATTTAAAGAAAAATTCTATTTTACGAAAGATCACATAATAAGGTCACATCAATTTTTTAAATGTTAACATA
This sequence comes from Lasioglossum baleicum, assembly GCF_051020765.1. Classification (NCBI taxonomy): domain Eukaryota; kingdom Metazoa; phylum Arthropoda; class Insecta; order Hymenoptera; family Halictidae; genus Lasioglossum; species Lasioglossum baleicum. The sequence continues at coordinate 3,928,480 of NC_134937.1, forward strand.
TATTTTTTATTTTATAATATTCTAACTGGTATGAATACGAATTCAACGACCAATAGTAAAATAACATTAAACCTTGAAATAACGTTACGATAGTATTGGCCACAAAAAGCGGGCTGCTGGTCCACAGTGCGCCGTGGTTCCCCAGGCCGGGAAGCCTGCCGAAAATGTTTCTGGATCGCCGGTTTCGGACACCGGTGAGATCGTAACTCGGCAGAGAGACGGGTCCGAGGCAGTGTAGGTAACGAACACGCAAATTATTCACCTGAATGCCCGAGTCCTGCAGGTACTTTATCACGAAGTCCAGCAGATGATCGTGAAAAACGTCGCCGAACAGATGGGGTGCCTCCTGGCAGATCGACACCATCTGTGGTACTTCTTTCACCAGGTTGGACCGTTCCCGGATATCTGAAAAGAAATCTGGATTTCGGTCACTGTGATCGCGATCGCAGGGTCCTGGGCTACACGGTTAATTTGATATGCAGATCCCTATCGATAGGAGCCGAATTCAAAGAGTCGGGAGTCGAGAATCACCCGATTTATGAGAATAATTAATTACAGTTTATTCGCGTCGGATTTCTTCTGGATGGCGTCTCGGCGCGCGTCCGTTACTCTATATGCAAAGTACTCCGGCTAATTATGCCTGCTAGGCGGTAATGCTGTGCTAATGCCTGCGAATAAGTGTGCTACACCTGGTATGGAAAAGAATTTTTTGGATTAGAATCGCTAACAACGGGTAAACACACGTGCGGAAAGATGCAAGATGGAGAAACGGTGCTTTCATTTCACGGTTAAAAGGTTGGATCTTGAACTCGACGACGATGCGAGGAGCTAACGCACTCGCGTACATTCTAAACGAATTTTAACCCTCTAATGACGCACTATTTTTATAATTATATAATTGACGATATATCCAATGTGGTTTATCAATTTTTGAAACATCGTTTTGAAGGTACTTCTCTAACGCAGCGTCTGTTCATTCAACTCTTTGCACTCGGAGCTATTTTAACTCAAAAATTAAGCTGGAATATTTCTATTCCCTATAATTTTTTTTAATTTTATGCATATGGAATTGTTATAATACCTCATATAATACCTTTAATGTTTAGTAATTAATTAGATAGTAATGTAAACAATATTTTGAATAATGGTACAGCAATTTTTAGTGGCGCAAATTGGGTAATTGAGTAATCGAACGACTTTGATACTCTGAGTTAGACCCTAACTTCGCTGTCCGAGGATTAACAAAATCATTTGGTGTAACCAAGTTTGTAAATATCTGTAAAATCCCAATTACAATATAAATTCGTGAGGCACATCCGTGGGACGAGTGAGGTACGAAGTGAAAACTGTCGGCGTTCTAACAAGAAATCCGATCGTTTCTTTGCGACTCACGATCGGAATCCCATTCGTGCGTCGAAAGTGAGGAAAACAGGAGGGAGCAAGCGGGGGGTCGCTCCTCGGCGTTTCCTCGACCTTGGCTCGTTTTTATTCTCGTCTGAAACGACGGGTAGCCGCCGGTTTCGTGGAAATACCTGAATGAAAAAGGGCGTCGCAAGCTGGCGTCCCCGCTGATTAGGAAAACTCGCACCTTTCAACTCTGCCCGAGCGTCGACACCGATAAAGAACCAACCAGAATTCCCGACAGGTCATTAGGGAAACTAACCATCGGTCGGCTACTTCACCGGACAGGTGCAACGTGGACGTCGTGAACAACGTTGTGAAAATTACGAGTTTCCGGTATAATTTACGAAATTCTTTCCAGTCCGCAGGAATCCGAAACAACTGTTCCGATGTGAAAAAAAAGAAAAGAAGTAGCTCACATACCAGACGATCGCCGGGATCTCGATCACCCCCATCCCTTCGAGACTCCAACAATTTTTGACGAGCGATCTGTGCCCAGAGACCACATGGCCATCCTCTTCAGCAACGTTTCCTTCACGAATCAAACGTCCACCTCCGACGGCACAAGGAAAACCACGTAACTTGAGGCTGCTCGGTTTATGTGCGACTCGATTCCGGGGAAAAAGCGCGGGAAAACTGGTGACGTCGCTTAGTATTCGGGAAAGTACGAAGTATGTACTATGTAAATCGAGAACGAAGAAACACCTCCGACGCACTTGGAAAATCCACTTAATTAGCAAACGCATAGGGAAACGCGACGACCTTCCTTCGAGAAGAAAGTCGAACGGGAACGCCGAAGAGAAGAGAAGAGAAGAGACACGTTGCCAGCGGAGAGCGTGGGTGCGACTGAGGATCGAGAAATTCTTGGTCACGGGAAATGCATCTTCCCAGTTTGCCGGACTTTTCCAGCTGCGAGGAGTGGGGATAAGCTGGGTAACCTCCCCACTCCCCATTCGGGCCCAGCAACGTCGAAAAGGGGAGAAGCTCAGTGGGAAGGATAGGGGACCGCCAACAAACCGGGACTCGTCCCTTTTTGGTCGTTTTCGCGCGCCCTCCGTGAGGCCCACTGCCAGAGCACGTGCTCGGTTTTCCCTCCGCTACTGCCACCCCCATCCCTATCTCTCCTCGCTACACCCCGACACACTCGTCGTTTCCCGTTTCGTTGAGACTTCGATGATCCGTTCTTCCTCTGCTTCCTTACGCGAAGGTATCCGCCCTCCTCGTGTCTCTTTTTCCCTTCCCGATGCTAGATGCTAGATGAAGAAGCTCCGGCTTCTTTTCTCTGTCCCTTTTCCCACTCTCCCCCTCCCTTTTTCCCCAAGCGCAGCCTCCTGCGTCCATTAATCACGCACCGAGTCTTATCTTCTCCGCCTACTCCGTCCTTACGCGCCTTCTGTCCCGGACAAGATCCCGCCAAAAATATCCCGCTGCGCTCCTTCAGGATTAACCGTCACCGATTACGCTCTCCGGCACAAATGTTAACGTCTTCCCCGACTTCTACTTCTGAATAGCCGTACACTGGATACGAAATTTAACGTTTTCTTCGTCTTTCAAATTTTTCATGTTGAACGTGCTGCTGTGTTTCGATAGTAACGATGCAGCTGTTCGTTATACAATTCGGTGAATTCTCCTGATCGTGATGATTTACGGTAGGGATATGTGAACGTGAACGTTATGGTGATTCGACTGCGGATCTTATGCGTTTATGGTCAAAATGAGTAAGTGCAATTTAAAGTAAGGGGACGGATTAGGAGGATTGATCAGTTCTAATGTGTAAGTGCCAGCTTATTCAAATTAGTAAAGGGACAATGAAACTTCTATCTGTTTATTGTAATCGATGCAAACAATTTGTATTTAATAAAATTTTATATTCATTTTTATTTTACATTTTAAAAAAAGTTTATGTTCATTGTAGGCTCATGTTTTCTCCAAAGGCTATATCGACTACAACAAAATAGAATTTTAGTCCGATTTCAAAGAAATGAATAAACTATATTCTTATTATACTCTGTTCAGAATCTCCAGCACCATATTGTAGGACAAGCAGTTAACTTTTATTTATACAAGTTCTTCTGAATTCTCCTAAAATAATGTTACAGCATAAATACGCGAAGAAACAAGAACTAAAGACGAATTTTTACGTTTTCACCAACATTCGAAAGTTCAACGCGTCTTGAGTCGGTGTTGTGGAGTTTCATTTTACAGCACGAATACGGAAATGAACGACAACTGAAGCGAACAGAGTACTCGTGATGCGGAAATTTCTCATCGGTTTCGAAAATTAAGAATGTTAGAGAATCTGCCGACATACGAAAGCCATGAATAGAAGTTACGAATCACGGTTCGTCTTCAATGTAGAAACTAGTTTGCGAAAACGCGTTATGAAGACAGTGGTGCTTAACGCTGGAACCATGGCTACTCAAAAGTTTTCATTTTATGGAGTACATTCATTGAACATCAACAAAATTGCCGTAGTTTGAACATCTCTTGCGATTTAATCATTTTTAACTGTTTAGCCCTTAGTTGATGTGATGACTAGACTGATGTTTATACAATTTTCAATTTTTGTAGACGAATTTTAAGAACTAAATTCTGTCATATTTTATATCCTAGCATTTTTTTAACATTTTCAAAAGCCATAATTGCATAAAGATCCGCAGTCTAGTGATGACGTTTTAACCAGTACAATCCAAACGCGATAGCAATTTAATTAATGCTCAGAATTTGAAATAGAATTAATATTTAAATGTAGCACGAAGAAACTACATCTTACTTATTTATTAACAATCAGAAAATTAACAATCTAACCTGCCACCGGTCGTCAGAGACTCAACTGAGGGTTAAGGGTTAAGTGTATTTCAATATTGAAAATGTAATATTAAACTGAACTTACTCGCCCAAAAAGTTCATAGATTGGTTTTCCAATAAGAAACAAAGGGATAACTATTATTAGACTCCGGATGTTTATGCAAAATAAAAAGTTTGTGCATCAATTGCAAGACGCAGGAGCTAAGTATAAATTTATATTCTACATTAATAATTTTTATGTGGTGAAAATAATATATTAATACTATTAAAGTCTCAATATTAAATTATTAATACTCTTAAAGTTTAATATTTTCACTGTTTTAAATTGCACTCGCTCATTTTTGTTAAAAATGCATAAAATCCGGAGTCTAACCATCATCATTAAAAGACAGAACATGTTTAAAGTCGAAGAGTCGCTATTTCTCAAAACTAAACGCAGCATAGAAAATTTTTGTATTTTCGACATATATATGTCGTCGCAAGAGCGTACTCGAAGCAGAAATACACGTGATCCAAGAGATAATTGAATTTGAGTAGGTTCGGAAGCATAAAAGATGTAACATCGCTGGCTCATGAAAGAAATTAGTCTCGTTAAGCAGCAGACCATTCTCCGAATCTAGCAATTACGGTAGAAACATAATGTTGTCCGCTAATTAAAAGAAATAATAGGCAATGGAACATCTTAAGCAGGTTTAGTTGTAAACTTATGCAACAACAACAAGCTTGCACATTTTATAGAATCGCAAAAAGATAAATATATTAATAATAAATTGCATATTATTACTTGAGATACAGTACGCATTACTTCAACCAAAAACGGCAAAAGTTATTTCCATTTATTCAAGACAATCGGGAAAAAAATTGAAACAAGTCTAAATAAGCGATATTGACGATATTGATCTATCGATATCACACATCTGAATCGACATCTGCTCTACGCGATAGTATCGAAGTGTGAACAAAAGTTATAAATATGATTATGTTAACACGTTCCACTGTACCGTGCAACATGCTTGGTATGTACACTAAAGTTACAATCAGCATCAAATATAATAAATTAATGAAGAATTTAACTCAACGATCATGCATTTGTGGCAAGTGCAACTAATACCATTTTCATTTTGTTTTTACAATGAGGAGTCTAAAGAAATTCTTGGGTGACGAAAGAAATTTTTTCCTAATTCCGATTTTGATTAATTTGAATTTGTATAAAGATCTGCTTATAATTGTCTGCGCATAATAAACATGGATTGGTGCAATTTAAAAAAAGGAGAAAAATTAAATTAATTGGAGAATAACGATACATTACAAGAAAGAATTAAACGTGGCTCCCATCTCTTGCAATTGTTGAGGAAAATGTTCCTTTTGCATAAAGATTTGCAGTCTACTTATAACAAGCATATGCATTGGTGCAATTTAAGAAAGGGGAAATATTAAATTAATTGGCGAATAAAGTTGAACCATTTTCAACGTGTTAAAGCTATTAACGAAAGAATTGAACGTGTATCTAGCTCCCTAGAAATTGATGAAGAATATGTTGCATAAAGATTCGCAGTCTGCTAATCGCCGTATGAAAACGAAAACGACGCGTATTCGACAAGAGGATTCCAGTCTTCCAAGTTCGGGACTACCGAAATGTCTTTTCCATTCAAACAAGGAAACGCAAGCTGCGTTTCTTCATCGTCGACGACAAAAAGGGCGACGCACGCGCGTCGAATCGTTCGTCAGCCCCGAGTTTCCGAATCTCCTTGTGCATGTGGCGAGGAAAAGTCGTGGTAGGGGTGGGGCGAGGGGGAGGGGGTGTAATCGCGCCGGAGGAAGCGATGCAACTGGCGTCCTCGACGTCGAAGGAAAAAGGGCGCGTGTCCCTCGATTACCGTAGGAACCGACGCGGCGTGTCCAAAAATACGTGAACAAGCGGTGAAAAGCGCGGCTGTGTCGCGTGCCCCCGAGTTTTGAATTCTCGTGCCCTTCCCGCCCTCTCCGCCGCGCATCCCTGTCCCTCTTTTCGATCTGTCCACGGAAAAACACCGATGGTGGCACGTGTTCCACGGGGCAAGATGTTTCCCGTGGATATTGGCCCCCAAAAATAGCCGGGCCGGTGTGCGACATTCGTCGGGATCATAGACGATCGGGGTGCAGCACCACCTTTCACCCGACAGTTGCATCCCTCAGGAGACGATACCTTACACAGGAAAAGAGCTCTCCCTCTCTCGTCTACAAACACCGAAGACATACGACATCGAGGCAAACGTCGGTTGTCACGTGCCACCCCCGATAAAGTCGACTGCAGTCCGACTGTTGGCTCACGTTACAAACCCTCCGATTTTTTTCCGTTTTGGTTTCCGCGTTGTCGATATTTCCATGAAATTTCCCGGTGATTCTCTAGTATGCATTAACTTTTATCTGACTACTGAAGAAAATGATTTCTAATCTGGTGAATACTAGCAAAATTTTCAAGCTCTACGCTGAACCATGATCTAAAAGAGGTTGAAACATTTTACCTCACACGGACGACAAGACTACATTTATTTAGATTTTGTGCTGTCTCCATGAATATTTACTTAAATAAATAAATTTATTGAACCATTCCCCATGGAAGCATCTTTATAATTTCATTCATTTTAGAATAAAAAGTATGAGACCAGTCATTGGACCAGCGGTGGTAGGTTTAGTGTCAGCTCGTTCGCTTTAGCGTTTATGTTAGTAAAATATGAACAGAGGTTTTCACAGAGAGGTTTATCAATTTTACAGACCTCTATATAGAATATATTCGATTATATATACTGTATAGAGAGTATATGTATATATCGAATATATACAAAATTAATTTCATTTTCTTCACGCGAGAAAATCATGATCGTCACACATGTACGCGAATATTAGCAGCGGATGTGATAAGAATTTCTTGTAAAAGCTATGTAAATGTTTTCCTGACAATTCTACAGGTTCTAAGAAACTTGTCAAGATTGTAAACATTGGTATACGTTTAAACAGTGTTTGTTAACTGTATCGTTTAATTGAAACGTTTAATCTTGCACTTCGTACATCCTGCAAAAAGTTCTTGTTTGTAGCGTCTATTACCATACAAATTAATCTAGTCAAACAATAATAAAATCTAGCTAAAAATTTGTTTTATCCAAATATGACTCGAGGCAGATATTTTTCAATCTTCTGAAAAGTAATAATCAAAACTCATACGTAGAGTGCACAAGTTATGCATTTACGGCCAAAAATGCGTAAGTAAGATACAGAGCAGTGAAGACAAAAGAAGAATTTGTTAATTTATTGAAAGAAACATTATCATTGTTAAAGATTCAATCATTTATTCATGCTTTTTCACCATCAAAACTAGACTGCGAATCTTTAAGCAGAATAAAGATTCTCTCTGCATTAATTATATGGTATAGAAAGTCAATGAAAATATATTTCTAATAAACTAAACTAATACTTGTAAGATTCGCAGTCTAGTCATCGAATGCTTTCTCAAATACCAAATAGCAACACAGCTTGGTTTTGATTCTTTAACAATTTTGAATCTTTAACATTGATGATAATTAATAATTGTAACCTAGACTCTTTCTACAACAATTTCCTAGTGGTATCCAAAGAAATTATGCCATGAACAATATCTTGTACGATCACTTTTCATCTTCCAGGTTATTTATGGATTCTTGTTTTACTGTTATACTCTTCAATAGCTGCAAAATGTTTAGAATATGTGGTAATCGAGCGGTTAATGGTCTATAGAGAATATAGTGTTCTGTGATATGCTCTTCTGATTCTAACTTTTCATCTTTTACAGTTGTCTTTGCAGTATCTAGCGGTATCGTAGTGGAACGGAATTCCTTCGCAATTCTCGGATGATAGATTTTCCACTTATTCACCGTATCTATTGCACAACAACATTCAATAAACCTTAAATTTCAGTATTTTAACAAGACGATAATAACATACCAGTACTCATTATTTTTTATTGAACAAATGCATAAAATCTGCAGTCTAATAATCACTTATAATGGTTACAATCTTCTGCCTTTTTCTGCAAATGTTTATTTGCTATCGATTTGTCTAAACGCCATTATCAATTGGCAACATACCTCGTTTGTCGTGTATAAATAAAAGACTAGAACTTCTGCATACACCTAATAATTTTCTATCTCGCCCCAGTTCCTCGTAAATGATCGTCAGAGACTCAATTAATTAAGGGTTAAGTATATTTCAATATTGAAAATGTAATATTCAACTGAACTATCTCACCCAAAAAGTTAGTAGATTGGTTTTCCAGTAAGGAACAAAGGCGTAATTATCACTATTAAAACACAGAACACGGTCAAAGTTGAAATGTTGCAATTTCTCAAAACTAAACGCATGATAATAATCATTTCTAAAAACTAAACACATCAAATCTGCAGTCTAATAATCACTTATAATGGTTACAATCTTCTGCCTTTTTCTGCAAATGTTTATTTGCTATCGATGTGTCCAAACGTATAACGCCATAATCAATTGGCAACATACCTCGTTTGTCGTGTATAAATAAAAGACTAGAACTTCTGCAGTTCCTCGTAAATAGTACAGACAATTTTCTATTTATACATATAAAGACCCACAGTCTACTTATGACACTTTAGCCCAAAAGAATTTTTCCTACACAGCCATTCTTTAGAAATTCCGAAATTTGGTGTTGTCTAGCCATTTTAACTGGAAGCGTTAATATTTGCTAGCAGAATGGCACTGTTCCTCGTAAATGGTACAGAAAATTCTCATTTAGCATAAAGATCCGCCGCTACTTAGAATATCTCAGCCCGAAGAAAATAATTTTTCCTACACATCTTCAAAAGTTCCGAAATTCGGAATTGTTATCCAGCGATTAGAAGTGAAAACGTTAATATTTGCTCGAAGAACTGGCTAATGTTTCCCAGTAAATCGACCGGGCCGTTCGGCGGCTCGTTAACGACGTTTGAACGATCGATGGCGTTTATTTGCAATTCGTGGGATTTCCTTTTGTGGCCGTGAATCGCGTATTAAGAGTGGGAAATAAAGGGAACGGTGTCGTTAGTTGTTGTCCCGCTGGACTGTGGAGGAGCCTATAGACGACGTCGACTACGACGGCGGCGACGCGCAAGGTCTTAAAGTATTTTCGAAGGCTCCTGAAAAGAAAGGAGCCATTAGTGGGATGAAAACGCAGTGGCGCGTCGTTCGCCACGTTTCCCCGAAGCGGGCCAGGTAAAAAGAAAACGTTTTTCGCGGAAGGATCGCTCTTCTACCCCGGCCCTCCCCTAAACCCGCACCACCGCCGTCGACGCTGCTTTTTCAAAGGTTCGGCGACCACGGGCGACGTTTCACGTAGATACTCATCGACAGAACTTTGTTGGATGACCTTTGAACACGATTTTCCAGTTCTGCGAAACAACCGGCTACGAACGCCGACGCTTTTTTCCGACTTCCGCGAACGGGCAGGCTCGATTTTTCAAACGGCTCACGCGTCGTGTTCTACGTTCTCACCCTACGCCGACTGCCTACACTGGGTCAAAAAAGTGCGAGCACCCTCGTTCAACCGATAACTTTGTGCCAGGGTTCGAATGAAACTGTTGAACCCTTGCACTACTATTTATTTTGTGGTTATAGTGATTAGTAGACTGCGGATTTTATGCATTTATGGTGAAAATGAGTACATAAGTGCAATTTGAAGTAGGAGACGGATTAGAAGAATTGATCAGTTCTAATGTGTAAGTCCCAGCTTATTCAAATTAATAAAGGATCAATGACATTTCTATTTGGCTGTTGTTCATTGTAATCGATGCAACAATTTGTATTTTGCATAGAGATCTAGTGATTAGAAATTCTTCAAGATTTCATAGAACATTAAAGAAAGTCCATGTTCATTGTGTGCTTATGTTTATTCCGATTTCAAACAAATTAATAACCTATATTTTTATTATACTCTGTTCGGAATCTTCAGCACGAGTCTGACTCTATATGTATTGTAAGGCAAGGGATTAACTTTTATCTATACCAGTTATTTATTGAACTTCTAATTTTTAAAGAAACTTTTTCTTGTTGTGAGGTAGCATAAGGTCACTTCACAGTCGATTGAGGAAAGTTCTGGAGTGTTATTATTATTGAAAATCTAAGACACTGTAAGATGGCAGAACGTTTTTGAATAAAATATACAACATCTATACTGTATTAACATCCTATTTTTCTATTTATATTCTCCAGGAATTTTCTGAGCATTGAGTGTATAATCCAGATCTGAATTACTTGCCAAAAAGACTGTATTTTTAAGTGCATCGTAAATTTTATTTTAGGCATTGTCGTGCGCGTAACCGGATAACGTACTTCCCTCTTGGTAGATTACCTATTGTTAACGATTGGGCCTTTTCTAGTCATTCTCTCATATAAAGTAGCAGAGCATAATACTATTTTCGTAGTTTGAATATTAAGAGTTCATTTGTTTAAATGAGGATGCAAATGAAATTCTAACAGTCACAGATGAATTTTTTTTTTCGTACAACCATAAAAAGGTTACCGTTTTCCATATATAAATTTTTAATGATAAATTATGAATGTCTCTAATCTAGCATATTATTTTCACACATCATAAAACACTGAACTATTCAGATTATATTAATATGCTACGTTTGTATATGAAATTATAATTAATAAAATGCCCGTATTTTGTGTATATCTACTGTGTGCACTCATTGTGCAGCCATTCGGATGAATTCTTAATATTTCTTAATGAAAACTACACTGGCTTCCTGGGAAACGATGAATTATGGTCGTAAACAGGCCTACAGCGTGTTTTGTAATTAAGCACGAATTGTATCATTAGAATTACATACTATGATAATACTTTCTCATAGTTAGAGGAAGCTACGTAATTTATGAGTTCATAAACACCGGTATTTAATAATGATCAAATACTGTCAATACCGAAGATTGAAGATTGTAGTTTTCTACAACCATAAGTATCCTAATGTACTAATATAGTATACTGCAAGATATTTAAAAATAACTATAACTGTAGCTATTCGAAACTAAAAATTTCTTGGTTGGAAAATAGATCTTGTTCAGAATATTGTCAGTCGACTTCGCCTACAATCATCCGACGGATAATAATCTGCCAAAATTAAATATTTTTTCAGGTCTGCGTAACTCAAAAAGACATTTAACATAAACATTTTAACATTTATAATCACTATACCGCGGATTTTATGCATTTCTGACAAAAATGGGAACATACGATTTAAATCCGTGGACATGTTAGAAATATTTAAGCGCATCAATGTATTCGTTTCAGCTTAATAGCATAGATAAAAGAAGAATACAGTTTTTAATTGGCTCCTGTGTCCTGCAATCAATGCAAACGTTTTTTAGTTTGCATGAAGATCCGCAGTCTGATAATCACTGTCGTATTGCACACAAAAACGCCGCTTTTCTTACTTGTAGTAAACAATACTATTTTATAAATCGTACTGATTCCAAGAACTCTATGTTCTTCACGCATTGAGCCATAAACAATCCTTCTTTGCTAAGGGTTTTTCAGTTAAACGAGATTCGTACGTCGAAAATACGGATTCTATGGAGATTCCGGAAGCGTTCGAGCCACTTCGCACGGGGGAAAATGGTTACGTATCGTGGCTGTTTCGTTAGGTCCTTAAGAGTCTATTTTATTTTGAATTCCTCCGAGTGGCGCAGACGAAAAAGTAAACGGTGTTACGCGAGCTCGTATAAATACTTCGGAGCATACACGGAAGCCACGAGTAGACTTCCGGCGAGGCACGTGCTGCACCGGAAGCGGGGACAATCTTGTCGTCACCTCGTGGAGCAACAGCCTCGTCTACGACCCAACCGGCTTCATCATTTACCCCCCATAACACGGAACGTTCTGTCTTCACTCAAGAACCACGTTCTATCCTGTCTCCCTATTTTTAAACATCTTCCGCCTACGTGTTTCTCGTTCAGGGAAATAGAAGGAACGAGCGGAAAAACAAATGGCGAACCGCCTAAAACGGAATTTTTCCCGGAAACTGCTACCCCGACGGGTTTTTAAGTGGTTCACTTAGCTACAGTAAATATTTCACGGCAGTGACGACTACCAAATTGCACGAATCGCGGGAAATCTACCCTCTGCACTCGGAGCTATTTTAACTGGAAAATTTAACATTTCTTCCGACCTGGAATATTTTTTCATTTTACAAAACATTGTGCAAAACTGATCACACACACTTTAAACCAGAATAATTTTTTTATGAATGGACCAAACGCGCGACTTCAATTTCTCTGTAAGGCTAGAAGAATTAGTTTAGTAAATGACGTCCAAAAAATATGTTGAAAAAATGCGTTTGTGGTCAACTCGTATAAATTATATATCCTCGGAAAATTTCATTGAAATTGGTTAATTAGTTTACGAGTTATAAATGATCAAAAGTGGTAAAAAATGGCAATTTTTTAATATTCTCGGACTTTTTACCACTTTTGATCGTTTATAACTCGTAAACCAATTAACCAATTTCAATGAAATTTTCGGAGCGTATAGAGTTTACACAAGTTGACCAGCTAAAAAAGTTGTCGAAATCAATTTTTACTATTGTTTTCCACAATTCCGACCAAATGCATTTTTTCAACATATTTTTTAGACGTCATTTACTCAACTAATTCTTCTAACAGAGAAATTAAAGTCGTTTGATCCATATATAAAAAAGTTATTCTGATTTTAAGTGTGTGTGATCAGTTTTGCTCCTAACTGTATAATACTTATATCAATTTCAGATATAATATTTTGAATAATGACTCTGAGTCGCCACTCAAGTAAATCGAAAAATCCAAAGATCCACAAATTATTTGAACACCAAATTCCTGATTCTTGAAAATTCTCCATTTCTAAACTGTGACAATTTCGTAAAGAAAAACAGTACACGATAAACGTAGGCACATTTCAAAGCATTAAACCTCTACATTCGCATCGCTTAGTTCACTTTTTGAAAGATGTTTCCATTTGAATAATACAAATTGAAAGTTCTGCGAAAACGTTAGAAAATCTTTTCGTGGCGGATTCTACCGTAGATTTGAAGTTTGAAGCTCGGCAACGATTCCTCAGAATTTAATCTAAGAATTTTTTGGTCGTTTAATGTAATAGAAATGAAGATCGATCATCTGAACATGGTGAAGCTAACATTATATCAAAGTTGACGGTACATCCCTCATTGAAAGTTCGATAAAACGAAAAAAGATCGCACAGCAATTTTTGAAACGTCGCTAAAAAGGAGAAGCTTTGATCTTCAAACCTGCGGTAGATTCATTCACGAAACAAATTTTTTAACGTTTTTGCAGTCCTTTGAATTTTTTCGAGTAGAATCTCAGAATTGAAATAGAAAAATCTCAGCAGAAAATGAACGATGCAATATGAAAATAGAGTCCTCAACCTTTCAAATAAGTCTAGACTTATTGTTGTGTTAATTTGTTAAGAACCGGAAATTCAGTGTTCGAATATTCCTCGATGTGAAGAGTGTCTAAAGACGTCTAAAGAGTTCCTCTTTCGGTTTTAATTGGCTAGAGCACGGTTGTATGAAGTGGAAATTGTATAAAGAAGAGCAACCAGCAATATTATGTTTGTTGGAACAATGCAAGTACTGTGCGATTAAAAATGGTGCGACGGTGAAAGTGTCGTGCCAACGTGCAATTTATCAGTTTTCTCGTTGGCAGCAGAACAAAGCTGTAGTTTTGTGCGAGCAAGACGCCCGCGAAATACCGTGTAAGGAGAAAGAGCAATTTTTGAAAAACTGTTTTTGTTTCATTGATCGAAGTTCACCATTTCACATGTCTTCAACTTCTAGAAAGATGTACAGATTCTTAACACGTTAAGTGCCACGCCAGCACGTGCCAAAGTTCCAAGAAATCTAATCAATTTTTTAATTGAACTCGCAACTGATAAGTCAAGATTTATTATAGCCACTGCTATTTTAACTCTCTTATACTTCACAGGTTCTAACGAAACGTTGAAGAATTAATGTTGAAATCTAGTAAAAAAGGAAACATCGTGTCAGTTATTCATGACTGGCGTGGCGGATAACGCGTTAATCTGTCAGTGCTCAAAACTATGTACAAGATGTCGCCAATATTTAAGTGCATTTTGCGGAAATCGAACGTGGACGAGCCACGAAAGCGTAATAAGCGTGAATAGAAGCCGCGAACTGTGCAAAAATGCATGCGTGCGTGAAGTACAAAGGATTTGGCTCAGAATTATTTCCAATCCTTTCAAATCAAGCGTAAAATGTCCAACAAAATGTGCAATACTGTTACAACTTGTACAAGGTGTGTACACTACGAGATTGTGCAGATATTAAAGCAAAGATTGATAAATTACGTACGACGAAAGTAAAATGCAAAAAGAAAATGTTGTGAAACATTTCCTGCAAAATAGCGTACATTGATAAATATCAAATGGAAAATACAGAACATTTAGAAACAAAATATCTAAAGAACTATATGTAAAATGTACGCAGAAAGATTGGTCAAGCGTGTGAACTTCGTTTTTTAAGGATTTATTTTTCAAGTAATTTATTGGATGATGGGAATAAATATTAAAAAGCATGGTCGTACTACTCACCGTTGTCTTCGACGATCCCTCGTATCGACTGCATGATCCCGTCGACGTCGAACTTCGACTCACTATCGACGGCAGTGCGAAATACGGTTAACAATATTTGCCCGATTTTCTCACTGTAACAAGCAAAAATAAAGAACAAATTAGACGATGCTTCGCTTGAAAATGTATTTTTAATTTAAATCTATTCTTCTATAAAATCCACAATCTTCCCGCCGCTCAAATATTTCGCGAATTTGCTCATACTAAGCGAATACCTTTGTAGAAAACTTTTGGACAAAGTGAGCCGCACAAAGTTTGACATGATAAGCTTCGTTCTCGCACTTGGAAGCATTAAATAGTTACCTAAAGACATCTTGGAAAAACCTCGTTTCGATCGAGATCCATCGGATCGGAGGCCGGGCACTGTGGGCGATCGATTCGCCGACAAAAGGGATCATCCCCGAGGAAGGGGATGGTCGAGAATTTATGAAGGACTTTCTTTCCCGCGGATCTCGCGGCGAATAAATCCACGGCTGAGCCCGCGCGATATTACTTGAAAGACGCGTCCTAAAAGAGTGTAAAACGAGGAACGGAGCCCGCTGAAAGAGCCGGGGGTGGGGGCGCGAGAGGTTTACCCAAGGAAAATTACATTTTCTCGGCGGAATCGCCGCGAATGCAAATACCAGCGCGGGACGATAATTAACGGCGACCGGGTGAGAGAGAGAGCAGAGGAAGAAGTAGTCGGGGATGGAACTTTTAACAAGGAGCGAGGAGAGAAGCCGCGCGACCGATCCAGTCTTGCGCGCCCTCCAAATTCCCGAGATCGGCGAACTTCCATCGAGGGCCGGTTCCTCGGGCTAATTCTGTCGAACTTCTTCCCGAAGAAGAAGAAGGAGATGAAGAAGAAGAGCTTCTCACCGACGGACTAACTTTTAACGATCGGAAAAGAGAGCGAGAGAGAACGTGTGGGACCAATCACAGGATTAGACAGGGGATGGTTGAAAGGGAGTCAGTGGTTGTCAGTCGGCCATCGAGTCGGCATTGCGAGCGGCGGAGGTAGAGCGTCCTCTCTCGAGGAGCCGACGATCAGAAAATAAGAAAGAAAAGGGCGAAAAAGCGCTGCGCACATTATTGTAGCGACCGATAATACAGTTCGGCGGGGAAGCGAAAAAATATGGGCGCGGAGGGGAGGATGGGAGGGAATAAAATGAAAGCGATGGGTGGACCAGGAGAGAGATAGAGAGAGAACAGAGGAGAAAAAGAGGAACGGCGGGAGGGGGAGAAACGCGAAGACGAAGGAAGGAAGTAAGGAGGAATAAAGGCGAGAAAAGACAGATACGCGAAGAGTTCGATCCTCCCGTTTGGCTTCGCAGAGACTTCCCCCCTCCCCGGCAGCGTTGGTGTGGAGGTGGTAAGGTTACCCTCTCCAGAGTATGGTGCGTGAACGGATGGATACGCTGCGAGTCTAGGCGGTTGAGTGGGGGGGCGCGGGAAGGAGGGGGTAGACAGAGAGAGAAAGAGAGAGAGAGAGAAAGAGAGAGAGAGAGCAGCACCAAGTCTCGTATTAGGGACACCGTGAGCGGGAGAGAGTACGAGCGAGACGCGGGACGCGGTATTGGGAGGTGCAGGGAAAGAGGGGAGGAGAGGCTGGGGTGGGGGGTAGAACTGGCACCAACGAAAGATCGCTCGCGGTACCCCACCAGAAGTTTAGCAGACGATCGCCGGTGGGGGGAGGCTGTTCTCCAAAGTCGTTGGAGAACGGGCAGAGGGATGGTACCGCCCGTGAACGCCTACTGTGCCGGCGCAAACATGGCCGCCTCCGGCGTCGTCGACGACCGCGGCCGACCACGAGGGGCAACGACGTCGGCCACGCCGTCGTCGTAGTACCGTCGCGGCGGTTTTCTTACTCCGAATTCGGAACCGAATCGAACGGCGATCAAGGGATCACACGATAACGCCCAATGATCTGCAAACGGGATTCGGCTGTCGGGTTCCCGAGGGAAACAGCACCGGCCGGAATGATACTTCGCATCCCCTCCGGCCCCAAAATTGAAGTAGAGCCCGGGTAACTTCGCGGCGCTGCGCATGTTCGAGCTTCAGGACGGCTTGTAAGATCGATAGGGAAGACGACGGTTTCGTGACCGGCGGGCTTCCGCGGGCGGTGGTTTCGATTTTAGGGGAATAGTCGATTTGCTGTGGGATTGCTCGGAATAATGGAACCTCGGGGGCTGACGCTCGGCCGGGCTGCTCGCGGGCCACTTCTGCCTTTTCTTTCTCTTCGATTTCGTATCGTGCGTCTGTACGATCCAGGGGAACGTATCGATGGACGTCGATACACAGAATTGTTTCTTTCTAGCGAACATTTTACGAACAGAATTTCCTAATGTCTCCCTGTCGTGTTCCCTCTTTTTCAAAAATGTTATGGTCTATGCTTTACACTCTGGAGTAACAATTTTTCAAACTTTCTCGTAGAATTACGAAAATTCTATTAGACTCTCAGGATACGATTATAGACGATCATTCATCCAACATATCCGCCTTGAACACGACGAACGTTAGGAGAATAAGCTCGTGATCTGATCTTGTTTTATAAAATACATTCCTGCGTTCACACCACTATGATACACGTCATCTCGCGAACATATTCGGACGTTGTCGCTGCTACTTCTCGAACGAACATAGTTGAAATCATAACAGTTTTCCACCTCACTCCTAGTCCTTCGAACAGGCAGCATACCTACGAGTAGAATGGACAGCTATTACGACTTCAGGTATCGCCTATCGGAAAACAAACGGTAGTTTATCTAACTCGATTAACAAGTTCGCTAATGATTTCGATTACATCGGTGACTCGATCGTTTCTTTCTAATGACGCACGTGCTCTGCGCAATAGTTTGCGACAGGTGAACGTATAACTACAGTATGGAAGGAAGAAGATAATAACAATAAATAGATAAAAGTACAGAGATAAAAATCGGCAATGTGATAATTTCCCAGGTAAAAATTAATCGATAACGCGGCGTCTCTTGGAACGGTTCCAGCGCGTTTCCAATTCGAAACAGTCCACTAATTAATCGGATAGATCTAGCCGCGTAAAAATCGTCGATATCGGCGGCCGAGGTTGGCCCCGTTCTCATTATCGATATTGAAGCCGGAGCTCCATTAACAGAGTCGCCAGTTATTAGGACAATAACACCATGGTATACGCGTGGCTGCGTGGCCTGCTGCTCGCACAGTCTGAGTTTCAAACCGGCTCCGAAATTTCATTAGCCGGTGGATGAGTCGTAGGCGGAAGCGGAAGTAGACGAACTCTTTACGAGTGAGACGTTCGGGAAATCCACGGGAAAGATATATCTTCGACGTCGCGTGCAGACTCTTCTGATACATTGTATTCGAGTCGCGTGTGCGCGCCTCGTATCCCGTTCAACGAGGAAAAGTGGATTTGCCGGTCGTTCCCGGGGTCCTAATGCCGCGCCGGGGAGACAGAAAGGGATAAAAGTGGATATCGTTGACGGAATATCCTTTACTCGTCGCCGCGAAGCTGTTCGCGACGCAAAGTGGCTTATCGTTCGAACGGCCGTGATCATTAATTGGCGCGACTCGCGTTTTAGGCTGCCAGGAAACATCTCCCTATCTCGTAGGCAGCTAAAAGGGCCTTCGAACGGGTCGACGCCTGTATTTAAATCGAATCAAGCGGTTAAGCAAACGATACTCGATGTAATATCACATTTGATGGCCGGCCATTTTCATTATAGCTTCGTCGCGGCGATTATTTAGCGGGACTTCGTACCCGTATTTCCATAAGAATAGGACAAAACCACTCAAGAAACCTTTCCAGAAAATAAAACGCAAATTAAATGAATGGAAGTTTTATCTCGCAGAAATGACATTGTGCTTTGTATATCTTAACTCCTTTTTTATGAAACACATACTTTATATTTAATCAAACGCGATGGAAACGGACAAATCGATTCTGTCAAATTTATAAAATTCCGTGCCACCGAACAGCTGTGAACTCTGTTTTGAATTGACCAACCAGATAAAGATGAATGATTCGTTCGAACAAATAAAGTTGAAACGATACCATGAATGAACGTAACATACTGATAAATACGTGTCCGCGTTGTGACCCTTAACCCGTGACGCGGGAACATCGATTACCGTTCCGCGAGAGCTTCCAAATATTAATGTCGAAAAATCGGAAACTCCGCCGTTCTTTAGAAACTCCGTAACGGCGTCACCTCCGCGAAACGAATTTGCACAGCACAATGAAACGTTACACGTAGAACTTTAAATTACTTCAAGAACTAGAGGAATTCATTTGTTTCTGGCAATCCCTTAGCAGATATTGCAACAACAAAGGACGCGATGATTGCATAATTGATGTCTTGAAAGATTAATCAGACGAACTCCCCCGTTTCGCGATTCATATTTTATAATATCTCCATGGAGGTTAATCAGTATTTTCGAAGCTGTTCCTCGCGTGTTCTCGCTTTATGGTTACGCCGAAGAATGTTTTATTCATTCGAGGGTGACATCGATGCCGCGAAGATAGTACATATTCAGGTTGTAATTCCCATCGATCATCGATTGAACAAAGTCAATATCGGTCGGTTTGTAGAATAAACGCAGTCGCGATCGACCGTAGTACATCATTCGACAAAGTTTACCACGGCGGGGACAAGTTGACTGCGCTTTCCAGCTACCGGAAGCCAGCTGTTATCTCAAGAAGCAAGCCGGCACCGAACGACAAAGGCTCGTCTCGACCTCGTCTTTGACACGAACGACCCACATTCAACGTGCGCGACGATGGCAGGATCGGTGGCGCGCATTGAACACGCGGCATCATGTTTTCGAAAATCACGAAGAATAATCTGGAAAACGCAAGTCACCTGGAACGCCGCGCCGGTTACAGTCAACGCGGAAGTCGCCGGGACCGATATGCCACGTTTCGAGAAACATTCCGAGACTCGTTTCTTCCTCGAACCAACCCTCTGCCACCCTGAATATTTTCATGTCGCGACCAAAAAATGATTGACATTTCAAACTGATATGAAACCAGGAATGGTGCAAGCCAAAACAGTTAATCGTTGAATAATAACGTGGGATGTAATTAAAATTGTGTGAAGCTGCAAGTAAGGACACGGCACGCGGATCAAGAACACAAAAGACGTAACACTGATTGACAAAAACGTAATCGCCCTCGCACTAGACTAATTAAATCGCTCTGATCGCACTTGCTCCTTCGGTCGGGCACACTGTCGGTTTGAAACGGTTCGCTCGCGTTCTCGATACTCTCTCACTCACACATCTAAACGTACGTACACACACATCTAAACACACACTTCACACTAGGTCGTTGGCACCGCTTTTTGTCTCGACCGCTAGGTGACAACTCGCGATCGGCGATCTCGCGGCCAAAACATGTAACGGACGTCGATCACCTTCCGCGGATCGTACACATCAAACATACATGGCTTCGAAATTCAAATCCGCAATAAGAAATTAATTAGAAGTGCTGTGAAACACAGTAATTATCGAAGGACGTTACGTTTGTCTTATGCAAGCGCCACGTTAAAATTATATTATAATTATTTGATTCAATGACCGTACCGACTAAACGCACCGAGCTATAAAAGTAACAGGCACGTGTTGCCTTATAGAAATGAGAAAAATAAATTTGTTCAGAGTTCGCGCGGTACTAAAAAACAAAGACATTTATTAAATCATTTCTAATGAAAGCATCCTTATAATTCCATTAATTGTAAAATAAAGCAGAGAAATACCGTCTGGGTTGAGTAATTTTCGCGATTTGAAATTTCCAAGAGAAGAAAGCGAGAATAAATATTTGTGGGTGTTAGTGTTTCTTAAATTTGACGAATATTATGCAAACACGGCACAGCGTAGAAAATCCCTGGGATCCCTTTAAAGCCGGGAACAATGAGATTCCTGCAACGGGTCAAACTGTCCGGGCATTCACGCGGCGAAGGTTAATACACACCGGAAACCGAATAAATTGCCGTTTCCACCCCCTTTGCTGCCTGTCATCGTCGCGCGACCGATCGTTTGTCTGGCAATTTTTCTCAAGGAGGCGAGCCCAGCGCGCCGGGACAAGATATATTCCCATGGGTCCCAAAAGGCCGTCCCTTCAATATCCCTCGTCGGGGTCCGTTCTATTGGCAGCAGGACGAGGGTAGTTGACAGGGCTATGGGGTACGCGCACCGGTACTCGAAGCTCGCGGCCGAGATACCGGCTTCCCCGCACGGGACTTTCCACGGTGTTCTCCTTCACACGGTTCTTCTGCCCCCTTGGATTTGTTTGGACACCCTATTTGTGCCTCTTTTACCCCCCCCTCCTCCCCCCCTCTTTCCTCTCGCGTTTTCTGGACGCATCCGATTGTCCCGTGCAACCGTAGTTTCCTTCTCGACCCGGCCATTGTTTCATCGGAAGACAAACGCCGGCAAACGAATTGCCTGGAAACGAGGGACAAGAAGACGAGGAGAAAGAAAGAGGCGAGAAGAGAATGCGGCGCTCACGACCGAAACGCTTCACGGGAAAATTCCCCATAGTCATGGTAATGAAAGCTGATACAGGTTTAAGCGCGCGCGCGGCTTCGATACTCCTTTCGAGAAAACTTCGGAAGCCGCAAAAGGAAATCGGCAACAGGCCGAAGCCTACCAAGCACTCTCGATTCTTGGAACCGTTTATCGAGGGTGAACGATCAGTTCTTTCTTCTTTCCGCGGGGTTTAATCGAGTAGGGAAATTAGCACTAAACTGACCATCGGTTCGCCGATCCTTAACGCAATTAGCGATTCTCGGGGAATACCCGTCAAGGGGAATTCGCCACAATATCACGATCCCTTGTGACAACGATCGCTACGGTAAGCAATTATCTTTTATTTCACTAGATTCCGTAGCTTTAAGATCTCTCGGAACAGTAAGTAATTCTTTAGGATTTTATTGTTGTTTTCAACAACTTTATATGCTATTAATCATCTTCTCCCATCCGTTTGTTAACGTTTCACGTCAGCGTAATTACTAGACTGCGGATCTTTATGCGAAATAAACATTTCTTATCGGAATTGCGACAAACTGGAGTGAAATAGAAATTTATTTTCTTTCCTATTATGTTTACTAGGCTAATGTTTTCGCTATTTTAAATTACACCTACTCATTTTTGTCATAAATGCATAACATGCGCTGTCTAGTAATTACTATTTAACGACTCGACACATTTTAATCATGCACGGACATTAATTTTCAATAAAGTATACTAAGGTCGCATACTGAAATTTCTTGCGCACAAAAATTACATAAGAGCGTATTTGTTTCTGTTTAACATACAGACGAACACTGTGCGTAAACAACAGTGTTCTCTTCGGATAGTAGCAACAATTAGTGAACCTTGTAAAACGCGATTTCGATAGAACCGTTTTAAAGTAGCAACATTTAAATGAATTTCAAACCTTGTGGCACGTTGGGCTCAATTTTTAAATTTACCGATCATGTTTTGGTGCTATAAATTAAATACTTGTAAGTATTTAAGTATTTTAAATACTTTGACATACAAATAGTGCTACACAGTTAAATATTAATTCTAAGAGCGTTAATTAAATCGCTGTCACGTTTTAGTAATGCAGTCAAAAAAACTTCGATAACTCTCGAAATCTCTATAACTCGAAGATTTCAGTTCTTCCCTTGTGATTCGAGTTATCGAGGTTCGACTGTAGTTAAAATTTTCCCTGAAACGAGCGAAGATAATCTTCGGCTCACCGTCGGGGGCAAAAGCAGGAAAACTCGTCGGGGACGAGGGACGCGGAAAATCTGGGCCCGGAGCCCTGTAATTTAGGGGAGCCAGCGCCAGGGCTGGCCAGGTGCGCGTGTTTCGTCAGATGCGGATAACGGGAGGACAGACGGAGAAAAATGACGGTAAAAGAAACAAAAAAGGGACAAAATTTGTCCGCAGTCTGTATATGCATCTGTCGTGCGGGCGCGTTCCATTCCGTTCCGTTCCATCCGTCTTAATACGGCGGGGCATTGTGCCAATGAAAGGGCCGCGCATCAACCGGAAAACCCGTAATTTGTCGAGCAAACTTGGCCTAGCATTCCCAAATGTCGCGCGGCTATCGCGTTAACCGTGTCCGAGGTTTTCACGCGACGCCATTTTCCCCGTCGCGGTGCCGCGCCGAATGACTCCAGCGATGATCTTGCGGGGCCTCGACGACGATTTTCCTTTTACGATGCCGAGAATCGGGAGATTAGTTCGAGCAGATCGTGAACAATTTCCAGGAGTCGTAAACAGAAACGATAAAGCCGATCCGCGACGACCGACTTCCACTCGATGAACTCCAGAATTGGTCGACGCGTAAATCATCCGTGGCTGACACTCGAAGAGGCGGAAGGAAGAGAGGAAGAGAGAGAGAGAGAGAGAGAGAGAGAGAGAGAGCGAGCGTAAGCAGACCTTCCGCATTTTGCGAGAAAGCCTTGCAATCGGATTACGGGCCAAGAAATCGAACAATCGCGATCGCATCAACGCAGAAACACTGCCGGAGCCCTCGGGACCAGGGACTAAAAAGAAAGAGAAAGAGAAAGAGCAGAGGAACGAAGGGAAAGGTGATTTAAGCTCCGAGAGGATTAACGCGTATTCGTCCAATTGGTTTATGGTTTCACGCTCTTCCGACGACAATAAAGAAGCGTCGAACCGTTTGTTGGGGCCAACGAAGGCGCTCCCGAAGACCCGAAACGGGAAAAGGACGAAGGACGAAGGATAAAAGGAGGATCACGTGAACGTTAATGACCGTCAACGGCAAACGGAAAAAGGAAGAAACTCGGTGTGGCGCACCTTTCTCGTCACGTTTATTACGGAAGGACAAATATTACGGTGTGGACGCCTTCTGGATTCCTTCTCGGGTTTTCCCCGGGACCCGGGTTCGTCCTCGGGACACCTGTCCCTGGCACGCACCAAAGGCCGCAAGTCCGATCCTTCAGGCTCGATAAGATAATAGCAGTAATACGCTTTTGTTGCGTGCTCAGTCGTTAGCGAACGCAAAAAACCAACAATATTTATAATTAAAGGCTTCCGTGTAAGTCAGCTTAAGTGAGGGCCACCTCGGAATTATGCGTTTACAATGTATTTACTTTCGAATTGTACACTGAAGCTTATGTTTCTGGGATCACAGAGTTTTATGCATTTTGTTTCGAAGCACAAACGTGTTCACAGGTAGACAATAAATAATGATCCTTCTGCACGTGGTTTTAGTACGTTGGAAACAGTTGAGTAATTGTAATGTTCATTTATGTAAACCATTTTTTTCAGTGGTTAAAGCAGTTTCGAAATGCACAATAGAAATCGTCTAGGTTGATTGTGAGAAACAGAAATTGAAAATTGTATAAGTGATATCCTTGAAACCTCTGCATGTCTTTACAGTTTTGTGTTTCATGTATTCATTTTTGTCATAAATGCATAAAAAAATTTGAAGAAAGTCAAGTTGAACGATATTTCGCTTTCCTAATGCAATATTCGGAACGAAATTCTACTAACCCCTTAACTGGGATTGACGAGTTAACTCGTCATTCGAGTTTGCTGTCACCTTTCATTACGCCTTCGTAACGATTGAAAAGTGGCCCGGTTAAAAGGTTAAGCTCCGTCGAACCTCGTATTCCACAATGTGTGAAAACTTTTATAAAATGCTAGTGAAGAAGATACAGCGACGCAAGTGATGCAATGACACTGATTAAAACGTCTTTATCCCCAAAAATGTCGTAGAAGGGAAGAGAAAATTTATATGTTTTGTATGGCTGATCAAATTCTATTTCATCTAAAAAGAAACGCGTAACATTTAAATTTGTTAGACTTCGTTGATATCTTCATGACGAGTCTGACTCGTTAAAATGCGGCAAGAGGTTAATCAGAAAATCGGAGCGCGCATCTCCTAAGACGAACATAATCACCGATCGTGGCGTGCAGGACGACCAGTTTTATAAATGATCGTGCAAGCGCCACATTGTAGAGCAAAACAATAACGCACTAGAGAGATTAAATCGGCATAATAGCCCGGAGCCGCGTTTGAAGATTAACGCCGTATCCGCGCGCGAAGTGAAATGGGAAAAACCGTGCAGGAAGGCGGAGAGAAGCTCTGGACATGTAAACACGGAGATTGTTTCGATTAATTGCCGTCCGTGTACGCCGGACTGGTCTCTACGCGCGAAAAGGAGAGAAACGACACTTGGCGAAACGCATCCCCCATCCGTCTTCCACCGCGATATCGATAAAGCCATTTCCGAAAGGGAAAAGAGAAAAATGGCACGGTAACCGGACACGCGGCGGAGCACATTCCTGCGTGTACAGACTTTTTCTGTTTCGGCTTCGCAACCGTGTTAACGCAACGATACAAGTCTCGTCCTGTAATTAAACTGTCAAGTGGCCACGCAACGTTCGATTACTCGAACGGCAAGGATTAATGATACGGTTCGCGCGGTGCCCGGTGCCAAAGAATCGTTTTACAATCAGCGCCCGGGGAGCGAGCACCGAGTCGATGACGGTTCGAGGGCAATTTTCACGGGACAACGGGATCGTAATCAACCGGTCGAAGACGCGTCGACAATGGGAAACCGCTCCGATTGTGCCAGGTCCCTA
The DNA here is from genome assembly GCF_051020765.1 of Lasioglossum baleicum. Taxonomy (NCBI): domain Eukaryota; kingdom Metazoa; phylum Arthropoda; class Insecta; order Hymenoptera; family Halictidae; genus Lasioglossum; species Lasioglossum baleicum. The sequence goes on from NC_134937.1 coordinate 3,953,924, forward strand.
GGCAAACCTGCCGAACTTTTCTCGCCGAGAAGTAGGTAATGCGAGCTTACCCAGAGCGCTACCGATTAGACTAATCTGAAGTAAGTATTCTACGTCACTCGGCAAGAAAGTACTGAAATCTCCGAGTGAAGATCGCTTGTATTCACTTCGAAGGGTCTCCAAGTTTCGCATCATCCCCTAATCCAATGGTCCGCAAACTCATTAGTCGAAAGAGCCAAATTATCAGCACTACAACGATTTAGAGACTTCTTTTATGAGCCAAATTTCTTTACAAGAACCGGTTTTAGAAGTCGGTTCAAACTAGATATCATACTTTATTATATTTATTAATAAAAATAGAGTAGAAATTGCTCTTTATTTGAATTTAGATGTAACACACTGACTGATTGGAAAATACTATTCAATTAAAATAATATAAATTAATTTTAAACACGTCATTCCAAAGAGCCGCAGTTTGTAAACTGGTTTCGCTTGGTAAACAAACATTATAATATAATAATATAATATAATAATAAGTAGAGTAACTTTGTAAACACCGCACGGAGAGCTCGAACGCACACTGAGCTTCTTCGGTGCGAAGCGGGTCAGTGGAGCAGGGATGAGTCAGAGTGGGAACGCGTAGTGGAGTAGGGAGCGCTGTCGCGCGGAGTGGGGATCGCTGAACGCGATCACGTACTACCGAGCCTCGTAAATTTAATAGTTTATACCTCCTAAACGCATAGGCTTTTTTAAAAGATATTTTTCAATATTGCATTGTCGTCCAGTTCTGAGCTATGTGTAAAATTTCAAGTCTCTAGCTCATCGGGAAGTTAGTTTAAAATCAATTGCAAAATTTGTACCGAACAGACAGACAAACAGACATACAAGTAAGCGAGCTAATAAAAACGTGGTAAAAATTGACCAAAACTATGTATAAGAGGGTGCCGAGTTGAAAAGTTCATCCACACCACACTTGCAACATAGCACCACTACGTGCTTAGATTCTCGTCAAATTCGATGGTAAAAATTTCTAACGCCTGGAAAAAATATCAAGATATCATGCTAAAAAAAGACAAGTCAAGTTCAGGAGGAATAAAATTCTGAAACCACTTGGGGGGTGGAAAGAAAGAAGTAACAAAGCAAAGTGGTCGACGCATTGTTCAACGAAGTCTTTTATATCCAACTGAAGAACGGTGCTATCTATTTTTTATAAAAATTGTGAACTTTCGACTAACCCAGTATAATGACCGGCAATAAGTGGGCTAACAAAGTGGAGAGGGCAGTAGCGCCGGCCGATTTCCATGGTGAATGGGAAATTTCACGGGAAAGTACGCTGGCGCAGGTATGGTTTTCCGGAAGAGGACACCGTTGAACAAACGGTTCGAGCAGGGCCGAGCCGGGCCGAGGGTTCACGCGTCGGTCAAGGACCATTCAGCCCTGACACCTGGCTCCCCGTCTAATTATTATATTGGCCCCTGGAACACGGGACGGAACGAAATTTATGCCCGCCCCGGGAATTGTTGTGTGTCGTCAGTGTCGTCGACGCCGCGACGACGTTTACGGTAGTTTTCCCCGGAATCTCGCCGATTCCGCCGGGCCGAGGAGCAGCTTTATGGCTCATTAGCCCGTCGTAAACCTCTTATAATGCATCATCGGCAAATTTAAAATCGCCACGATAAACACGGCACCCTGGGGCCGTCCACAAACACGACCGAACAACGTCGGGAAACGAACGCGCCGATATTCAGCTGCTCTTCGCGTTAATAACCCAATTAGCGGTCCGCGTTCGACGGCGGCGTAGATCGAGGTAACGGTGGGCTCGCGCGAAAACAAACATCCCACGAGCTCGTCGTCTGCTCCATTCATGGATCAATCGAGTGGTCGCGGATACCACACATGGTGGGCGGAATCGAGAAATTTCGTGACATTTGGGAAGAAAATCAATGTTCTCATATTCCTAGCCACCGAATGAACTTTGCTTCTTAACCCCTCGCCGCATTTTAACGACTCAGACTCGTCACGAAGATTTTAACAAAGTCTGACAAACATAAGTGTTATGCCTTTCTTTTTAGATGACATAAAATTTGATTCGTTTGTAAGACGAAAATCTTCATGCAAAACAAAAATTGTCTGCATCGATTCGGCAAGAAATAGAAGCTAAATTGAATGTTAATTTTCGCTTACTGATTTTAATAGAGCAGAAATCATATATTGACATCTTTAATTTGTATAATTTCTCAACAATTTTGAATTTGACCTTATCAATTTTGCTATAAATGCATAAATATACGCAGTCTAGTAATCAATATTTAAGCATTCAAATAAATGTGGCCCTACAAAGAATATAAATTTTCCTTACTCCTCTACGACATTTTTCGGGATTGAGACGTTTAAATAATACCCTATAATAATTCTACTTAACATTTCCAATGTGGTTTAATTATGATTTATTGTTCATAATTTAATAAAACAGTAATGCTTAACGAGTATATTATTATCTATAAGTTATTAATCCCCTTGCAAAGTCGAAAATAATATAACAGTGTCCGTAAATCCTTCTCAGATCAATTTTGTCATAAATGCATAAAATCTGCATTCTATTAATGAGTTAATAAACGTTACTTTTGACATGGTGTCAATGAATCCTGTGTTGAAACAAATTGTAAACTTTTCAGGATAGTTTTCGCTACCAAATGACGTAAGTAATTCTTTCTTCACTCATCTAATACTTCAAATTACTAATTATCCACCTTGTCCCCTCTAATTCCCAAAAAGTAGAACCTCGGCGCTGAGCTTAGAGCGGAACAATTGAAACTTGATACGTGCCGAGTATCGGTATCTCACTCGCGCACATCCCTTGTCCTTCCTTCACTTGAATTCGCAGAAGCCCCACTTAAGCGTCCGCATTTGGTCCCGATTGCGGACGCTTAATTGTGCACTACAGTAATAACGAGTCGAACACGTGATGAAGACTTCACGCAGGATATCCATTCAAATTTAATTTTCTTGAGAACAAAGCCACCCACGCAATTTCGTTACTCTTGATTTTCGTCTTACTTCCATCCATAGAATTAACCTGACCTAATTTGTACCATGAATTATGAAACACCCGGTATAAAATCGAATTTTCTGTGTGAATTCAGTAAATCCTTTAAGTGAAGATTTAACTCTGGTAGCTACTAAGAATTGTTATACCCTCTGAATACATAAAATTCTACGCTTATAGAATTGCAGAAATAATTATCAACAATGACGAGTGTAATGTGACATGTATGCATTTACACAAAACACGTAATAAATTATGTAGCCACGATGTAAAGCTGGACAAATTCTAGAAATCGCAGCTTAGCTCACCGATGACTGACCCAGCTCTCGGACCGCGTCAACCCTTAGATTTATGGGTTCATTTAGCAATTTTTTCTCATAGACCCATTAGCTTTCCTGTTGTTGCCAATATAACAGTTATTCATTTGATTTAATGGCAGAAGTTGAGTAATCGTATAACGAATTTGATACTATGAGCCAAAATCGACCCAGCTACCATCGTTGGTGGATTACTCACGTTTCAACTGAAAAGATTGTAATCTTCGTGATGCAACCCAACTGAAAGAAAGATAAAATATAACCGAGAGCAGCAGTCATCGTCCGAGATAATTTTGTGTAACACTACTAGAGTACCCATTACTACCAGAACAGCCAGGCCCGCCCAACGAGAGGGCACCGCATCCTTTATTCAACAATTAATAGGACCATGAAGATGCTGTTGTAATATGCACACGGGCCAGAATAATTATGCAAATAGCGCCCGTATGTTCCTATAAGCAAATATGTATACATATAATATCAACAAAGCCAGCATAAAACGCATCAAATCGATTAATTATCGCTATTCCTGAAAACCAACAGATGTCCTATAACGTCCAAGGGTCGAGAGGGCGTTCCTAAACGTTGGTTCCCATAATTCGAGCGACAAGTCGTCAACCGGTGACGAGTGTTGAGAAGCACGGTACGTGTGTTCGTCGAATAAACGTTCCGTGGCCGTTTCGTCGTAAAACTGACGGTGAGGTGGAGAGGTAAGCTCGCACCCCCTCCCCCTTACCGCCCCTGTGTTCGTTCCTAAACGCAAAGGGCGTACCGCGGCCATTAATGTTTCACGAGAACGATTCTTCAGAGCGCACACGTGACACAAATTATGTACCTCTGTTCGAGCGAATCTACATATACCGGCGCGGCGTGTTACCTAGAATCACGGGAGTAAAAATCGATCGGTATCGACGCGTACCGGAACGCAGCCCCGAAAAACGCTCGAGCCGTGCGCTCCGCTCCTTGAGACGCGAGGAGCCTCGTACAGAGCCGCGCGGCGAGACGGGGCGAGGCGAAACGAGGCGAGGCGAGGCAGGGCGGTCGATAAATCGAAGCGAAGCGGCACACGGCGCGTGTATACCGTTCCGATACCAACATACCAACCGAAAACTTTTGCTTCGGCGAGCTCGCGCGTCTGGTGGCCATGAGGTCGATCGCACATGCGATTCGCGGGCGACCAGTTTCGCCCAGGGAGGCAGGCGTGTATACAGAGAGAGGGGCGGGGGAGAATAAGTGAGACAGAGAGAGAGAGAGAGAGAGAGAGAGAGAGAGAAAGAGAGAAAGAGACTCTGTCTGTCTCAGCCCCGTCTCCTTTGCTCCGGTGGAGCGGTGCCGCTGGCCCGAAAGAACGGAGAAGACGGAGAAGAGTCTGGTAGCAGGGTCTCCGTGGCATGAAGGGACTCTAGAGAGAAGGAATGTTGTGTTGTTGTGCCGGGAGGCGGTTGCACCAGGGCGGCGGTGGGGTGCGACGCCGCGACCGGCGGCGCGGATCAAGCAACGAAACGAGAAAGAGAGACGGAGTGAAACGCGAGGAGAAGATTAACAGAGAACGAGAGAAAGGGGAGAAAGAGAGACAGAACCAGAGGTGGGGTGGTTCGGCGGTCGAGGCGCAGGAGGGGAGGCAAAGTCAATGCACCGCAAGGGAATGCAACGCCGCGCCAAGCAATACAGAGCCTACGTCAGAGTGCATTCTACCGCACTTTACGACTACGCCGCTGTCCCGTATACGTGCACCGTCTCCTCGCTTCTTCCTTTCATTTTTACCGTCGTCTTGTTCTATCGTAGACACGGCTGCCACTGACGCTGTTGCTGCTGCTGCTTCATCTACTGGCGCGTGTCCGGAGGATCCTACCTGCTAACTCTCCTTAGTCTACGATCTTTTTGCCCTTTCCGCACGAACCGAGCTACTTCGACGTTAATTCATCGGTGGAAAAAGAAGAGAACCGCAGTAAGTGTACGCACGCCGGAGATATTAATTGTAATTACCCCTGCGTGGGAGGCGGGGCACGGTCGCGTCGAGCACGCGGACATAGAAATCTCCGTGAGAAGACGGGCTTGTTATTGTTACACGGTCGATCGCTCGCTGATCGATCAGCGACTTCCGAATAAATTTTAAGAAGTGCGAATGTTGTTCAGTTTTCAGTGCTGTCCGGTAGAATTTGTGCGCACCGTTTTCTCCGAAGCGTTGAATTTTAACAACCCTCATGTCATCGCATTTTATCCCTACCCATCTCGCGCCGCCACCAATCACGAGGTAGCTACGAGTCGACTGCCAATGAGGGCGAAACAAAGTAGCCTCTTGCTGGAACGGGGGAAACTGCATGTAACTAATTTACGCTACTTACTAAAACAATTTATTCGGTAAATTTAATATCGACTGTATAACGCTGCAGTATCGGATCCGGCAAATCCGAAACTTTGTCCGCAAGTACAAGAACATTGCTGTGTACACGCCCTTAGTGTGGATTTATAGTGGAGCTGCGAGCATCAATGATAGCGGCGCGGTGAAAACAAACCAACATTCGTGACAACATTTCGACACATACTAATGAAAAAGTACATATGTATTTTCTTTGTTTTTCTATTTTCTTTCACCACACAGCTCACCTCGCTGCTCCACTATAAATCCACCCTTACGCAACAGCACGTAGCTTTAAAAAGTGGAAGATTGGTATCCACTGTATGGATGATCACCATTAAAAATTGCTGTACCATTATTTACAATATTGTTTACATCATTAAATATATCGGTATCTAATCAATTACTACACATTTATGTATTGTATGAGGTATTGCATCAATTTCATATCCATAAAGTGAACAAAAATCATATACAATATAATTGTTCTAGCTAGGAAGAAATGTTCAACCCTTTGCACTCGTTTGTCGAGTATGACACGACATCAGAGAAGGAAAAGTGTAAATGAAACGGGTTTCTATATGTACATCTGGTTTTTCCTGTATGTATTTAATCGCCTTACTTTTTACTTAAAAACATCACAACAAAGTTCGAGCCCTATATTCGATATAATTAGTAAACAGCATTGTTTAAAAATAAGTAGCAGCTTATTGTTGGCAACAAAAGCGAAAAATAATTCGGAGTGCAAACGGTTAATTTTCGAGTTAAAATAGCTCTGACTGCAAAGGGTTAATAAAAAGGAACAGTGCTTGCGATTATCTCGTGCAACTACCGATTCAGTTAACGCCCTCGAGCTCTTTCCGAAAATAACCACATAATACGAAACTGAGTTACAGTAATCCCGCTGTAATCTCCGTCGCAGGCCCACCCACTCGTTGCAGCCGGAGAGACTTCGGAAACCCAAAAACACGTAGCTACAAGTAATATACTGCGCAGTTCTAGATGAGTCTTGTCTGCATCCCTGGAAGCGTTTGTCACCGGGCAGAGAAGTTCGCTGGGAACAGGAAACACAGCGTCGAACTTCCACCGCGGTGAACTATGAGTCATGAGTCTAGCGTGCTTCAATTTAGACTGGGCGAGAGCGCGAGTTGTCCGCATCATCCGTTAGAACCGTTTCTCACACGAGGGTACACGAATCGCGATTCACGTAGCGCATACGCGAGCTACGTATGAAATACACGGTTGAGGACGAGACTGTTGAGTGTGTGCGCAGCTAGCGAAAAGGCTCTCGCGATTCCGTCTCGCGCGAGTTTCGCGGCTAGAGCTTCGAAAGCGATGGTGGCCAGCGACGCGGAGAGTCGGAGCCGGTGCTATCGCTTCTCGGAAGCAATGCATCACGAGGCGATGCCGAGGCGACGCGTGTTACGAGTCGACTCGACTCGAATCGAGTTTTCTCGCTAAAGAGGCCAGCAGAAAAAGCCGGAGGTGGAGGAGGAAGAGAAGGTCGCGGCGGAGGTGGAGGAACGGGCCGAGAAAGAGGAGCGATGCTTAACGCGGGACCGCGCCATAAAGAAACCCTGGAAGACTCGACCTTCGTTTGTCGGCCGAGTCCGATGCCTGTAAACAACCGGCAATAGATCCACCCCCCCCCCCCCTGACCGGTACGCCGAAACAATTAAACACGGAGTCGGAGTCAATTAAACGTCGAGGACAGATACATGGACTACGGATATTGCGATGGGGGATATCAGTTTTTAGGGGCCAATTTCTTTACCGTTGGGTCCTTTCGTATTCGAACGCCGAGAGGTGTTACTCCTGTTGATTGTAATAACGGCAAGTCTGTCGATAAAGTAGGTGGAAACAATTATCATCTGAACAGATAGTTGTAGTGACACCTGTTGTGTACTACTGCGTGTTGTGTATACTCTGAACAATGTATCTAATACAGTCTCTGTACGACCGCACAACCAGAAGGTCTTATATACAAGTATCAGATTAAAGTGTTATATTAAAACCAGTCTATACATATATTCCTACTCTGCTCATACCCAGTAAAAGTAATACTGTTATCACAACAGATAAAATTCAACAACTCCCTCTAGGAGCTCCCTCGTCGACGTCATATTTAAGTATGTCCAGGAGTTTTAGAAACATGTGCGAGCTAGGTGCGAACTTGTCACTGACAATGAGTACTGGTCGTCACACGACGTGAATGGCTTAACGTGATAATTGATTAGAAGATAGGTGAACATTTATTTTAAAGAAATGTTTACGAGACGAATTTAGTATTGAGAAATGCACGAGTCTACCTGCAACTAGAAAGCCTAGAAAGATCAAAGATCAAGCTCCCTGGTAGACACGGCAACGTATCGATTCAGAAGGTTCCACAAAGATGTAATCAGCGAAGCGAATTATAAATAGTTGGGGCCTTGGGCAAAGTAGAATTTCGTGAAGAACGTAGAATTTGGATCTTGGTTTGCGTTTGGGGCCCGCTTTTGCTTAGGGCCCCGGGCATTTGCCCAAGTTGTCCATAGGGTAACGCGCCACTGCTACTAATCATTGATCCCTTATCAAGGATCTGCGTAAAAAATCAGCCCGGTTCCGCCAAACAGAGACATTTGCTCTCGAATTCGAAGAAGCGATACGATCGAGTTACATACCCGGTTACGTCCTTCAGGGCAAGCAATTAGCGGAGCTGGGATACTTTCGTTTTGCGCGACGCGTCCCACATACGCCCACCCGCGGCCCGGCAAAATGACACGCTCGGAGGAAAAAGTTCGCGAGCGCAGAGGCAGGAAAGCAGCCAGTGTCGTGTTGTAATTCCTTTCGTAATAGGTGCCCGCCTATCGAGGCCTCCTTTGTGTTCGGTTAGCTGATCGTCGGAAAGAAGGAAAAGATAGTGGTGCGCGCTGGCTGAAACGAGCTGGCGCGGGCTCCGGGGCATCTTGAAAACGCGCGCGACTCGCCTCGGCTCGGCTCGGCTGCGCTCGGCTCGGTGCGGACCGCTGCCGGCGTGTGGTCGTCGTTTCTGCAGTTCAGTCACTCTCGAGCGTTCGCACACCGGCCTGACCCCTCCGCCCGTGGGCCTCACATACGCGCGTCCCGCCCCACTGGCCCCTCGCGCGTTCCATCTTACTCTTTCACGAACGTTCGGCTCGCGATCGGTGTGCGTGATCGCACACGTTGCTGTCCCGTACAACACAACGCTCGTCCGTGCAGCTCGTTCTTAGATGCGAGCGGGAGAGAAGGAGGGAGGGAGAGGAAGAGAGACCGAGACCGAGAGAGCGAGAAAAAGAGAGAAAGAGGAGTGCGACCACGTTCGAGTACAAAGTCCATGAACGCCGCGGCGAGATAGTGTGCGCGCGCGTCACGCGTACGTGTGAGGGAACGCTAGAGTAGGAAGGGAAGCGCAGCGTGAGTAGCGTGTGTACGCGCGGCGGGATGCGCATGCGCGACGCCGAGACCGAGAGGCGCACTGAATGAAGCCCCCCACCAACGCCACCCGCCGTACACGCACACAGAGTGTACGGCCGAGCACGTCGCGCGCGGCCCTGTTACACGATGCGACCACACCGACGGACTTTTGGGTTAGGGGCACCAGGGCGGCGTGCCTTGTCGAATTTCGACGACCAGCCGGCCGGTTGAAAGGAAAATGGAGCGTGATCTCGAACCGCCCTGTGTAAAACACGCCGGGAACCCGCTTTCGCCATGCTGGAATTATTGCCGATGGAATCTGCAGCCATAGAGATGGTCTTATTACATCCAGTTAGGAACCGTGCTTCTCCTAGCCGGGAGCTTCCCAAAAATTTACCAAAAAATAGTTACGAAAATTATTTGTATTTACAGAATATGTTTGTTAGTTCATAATGGGCGACATTTAGAGGTCAACAAAAGCAAGAACATGCCTAAAATAGCAGAATAATGGAACCATATAAGAGAGCCTTTGTTATGAAAAATATTGTTCACTTTTGATTAAAATATATTTCTGAAAGCGTTCAAACTTTTGTTTCATACTTCCCGGATCGCATATCTCATTGAAAGTCCGTTCCAGGGTGGCAATCCGAGGCAGATTGGTATAATAAGTGAAGCTAAAATATATGATTCGTTAACAAATTCAACCGACATTGAAAATTTGCAAAATCAACGATGTTGCCCAATGGAATAAATTCTGCACGGTGTTGTATTAATTTGCGCAACCGTGCCCCGGTAACATTGAAAAAGAGGTGAGATCATGGACAAAGATTCGTTGACCCGCATCTCGTGCCGCGGTCTCGCTAGCCAGAGTCGTTCCCGACGTCTGTCTACATTACCAGCGACGGCTTCCTCCGTTGCCGCGGCGCGGCGTCGAGACGAGGCGCTACGAGAGGAAATTAGAAATTTGCTCGGCGGAGATGGTCGTAGGATTGTTATTGGATTCGTCACTGCGGGCTGTTGAGTAATTGCGCGGCGAGTCCCCGTGGTAGGAACAATAGCTCGAGTCCCGGTCATCGAAAAAAGAACGGTATTGACCGCGCCAGATATATCTTCCCTCCGGCGACATCGTACTCTTTCACAACTAATAAGAACGACCGTGCCGCGCGACCGATTCGGGAACTAAACACGACGATTGGCTGGGGTTGCAAAACTTTCGACGAGGGGGATGGAGTTGCGGAGGAAGAAATCGACGGAAAACGATCGAGATAGTAAAAAAAATGAAAGAGACGCTCGTAATTTTTTGAAAAGTGACGATGCAACGATCTGATGTGTCTAGCGAAGAGATCCACGAAGATGTGGCGCGAACGAGCGGCCACGGCCGACATATGCCGGCTGCCGTGCGTGCGTGCAGCTGCTATATCGTCCTTTGGGTTTGGGTCGGTGGGTGACACGTTTCGCTCGTTGTGCACGGCTGGTACACACGCGGCAGCCAATGGGTATTGATTTGTGGAGTGAACGCACCGCGCCGCACCCCCTCTGCCCGTCCGGCTCACCCCTAGCAGTCGCGGCGTGTCGGCTCGCCGCTAAACAGAGGCTGGCCCGCGCGCGTACATAGATACATGCACGAATTCCGCGCTGGCGCACACACGCAGCCAGACGGTCGCATACAATTACGGCTTAGGTACACCCCCTTTCGGTGAGTGCCTCCTGGTGGTCGCGCGCACGCCGCGTCCCACCCTTCTTATACACGCGCGCATACACACACACACACACATAGACACACATGCACCCGGAGAGAGACCAGTCGGTTCAGAGACCGCTCCCCACCGGCACACCCCATCTACTGCACAAGGGGGGTGACTGCATCCTTTGGGTGGGTCAGGGCCAGGGAGACAGAGAATCGCGTCGGGATTCGGCTAGGTCGAGGGGAGGACGAGAGAGCATTCGAGTTCGTCAAACCTCCGAGGTCCCTGCACCCTACCGGTTGTTACATCACGCACCCTCCGCGGATCCAGGAAATTCCTTCGTTCTGCGGAATGCCGCCGGTCCCGTGGAATCCGTTGATACCCGTCCACGCGGAACACGATCGTTCGTTTATCTCCCCGCGGGGATATCACCGCGTATCGGCCGTCCCTTTCTTTTTCTTCGTTCCGCCCCCGAGTATTTCTCCTCGAAGTTGGACCGATGTGATCGATTCGTCCGAGCCTCGGATCGGTGCATCGGATAATTTACATTCTACCACGCGACAACGGGTAACCGGCCCGGGCATTCCGAGGAAGGAGGGCACGCGACGAGAAAAAGGAAAGAACACGAGAGTGACGAGGTGGGAACGGGGAAAGGGGAACGAAAAAAAGGGAACGAGAGAAACCAGCCAAGGGAAAAATCTATCGCGGCTAACAAGAAGACGGATAACGAACGTAGAATTCTGGTCACCTTGCCGGGGCAAGGTAGCGCGCATACCAGGCAGCCCTTTCCTTATAGAGCAAAACGCGTACACGCGCATACCGTATCGCAAGGCCACGGGCCAAATGCACACGGAGCTGAAGGGGTGAACGTTCGCGCCGGGGGTGGAGCGGCGAAAGAAGCGCGGGGGAACGGGGATGGCGGTGGGGAAGAGATAGAGAAAGAGAGTAGGTACGATGGCGACGATGGGAACGGGCAACGGCGCTGGCCGTCAGGATAAAGGATACAGGAGTAGTAAACTCGTCTCTGTCGGAGAACGAGAAAGCGGTAGAGGAAGAGAAGAAGCGGCAGCGTGCATCGAAGGAAGGGTGGAAGAGGAACGGCGGGACGGGGAAGCGGCGCGCGGCCGAAGTAAACAAGTGGAAGCAGTGGAACGGGACGGGCACCGGTCAGTGCGGTGCATTTGGTGCATTCCTGCAGTCTGCGCTGCTGCGGCACGAGGGAGTGGAACGAGGAGAGCCAGCAAGCTGGATCAGGTTGAAACGAGACCGAGAGACACGGAGAGGAAGGCGAAGAAGATAGAGCGAAACGCGGAGGACCGCGATAGAGCGAAGGAGAAAGAGCGAAGCACTGCAACGCGGCACGCCACTTTGGTCCGTCGGACACAAACCGCATTCCCGGCCGTGACCTTCGCTAGGACATCGCCACTGCCCCCACCCCCACCCGACATGACTCTCTACCCCTTCCACCCCTCCACCCCACCCCGGTCAACGTTTCTGATCCTCCGCCGCCTCTCCCGCGAACGGCAATCCTCTTTCTTTCTTTCCTTCCTGCTCCCTGCCCCTCCGGCCGACATTTCCTCCCTCTCTCACTCTGTTGCCTCCCTTTCGTGCTCGCGCCGTCTCGTTTCCTCTCGACCGGTCCCGATCGAAGAACACGCCGCGGGGGGAACGCGAGTATCCGCCACGCAGCATCCACGGACAAACGTCTCTTTCTTTGTCGCTTCTTTCCCACCCTGCAGAGGCGCGCGTCTTCGCCGGCGATACTCGTCGTCGCAGCCGCGCGCCAACTCTCCATTTGGTCACGAGTTTCCCTTCGCCGTGCTGGCCTAGCTGGCCTTCCGTGGCCAACAGCCACGAGGTGCGAGACTCCCCCTCCCCACCCCTTCCCTCCCCTCCATCGCCGTTCTTAACCGTGAGACCGCCAACCCCCTATTCTCCATTCGTCCCCGAAGGTATTCGCCTCGCCTCGCCTCGGAGGAACTAAATCCGTTGGTGACGAATCGCGCGAATCATGTGATTCACGAACTAAATATAGGTCGTGGAAGGACGGGAGTCCGTGCCACGGGTTCGGGAGCCCTCTATCCGCCTGGGGAAGCCCGGACTCGTAAATTTCAGCATTTTCACGTCAAACGAGCGACCGCCACGCGGCTTGGATTCCAGAACGAGACTAAAGTTCTCATGACTCGAGATGGTGGAGTCTCGCAACGATCATGAAGTACTAAACGCCAAGGATCGTCGAGCGTAACCGCGTATCCTTTACCCGAGAAGAGATTATACGCAATTTCTTGCGAGGCTTCGCGCACGATATACTGACTACTATGGAGAATAAAAGGGGGGAGAAGGTTGCGCGCCGAAATATTGCGACGCAGAGGAGAGCTACGAGGTCCGTCGTCTGTGATTTCGCACGACGATGAAGAGAGGAGAGAAAGGCAGAACACGTCGGCATCCGCAAATCGGCGTGTCGCGGATTTTCGGGGAAGCCACGCGAAGGAATGAAGCCGCTTTAGCCGGAGCCGTTTTAATTTCCTGCCGCGGCGAGGAGGGCAAAGACTCCGGAGGCTCTGGGACACCAAAGGCTCTAACCGTGTAGTACGGGGGGGGGGCGCGAGAGGAAGAGGAACGCGGGGCAGAAGGCGGGGGACCAACCAGGGCACGGCCCTGAAGAATTTCAGAGACCTCTCCGCGCGCGGTCTTTCTCTAATTTACGAGCGGTCGCCCTGAATTCGAGCAAATATTTGTCCAGCGCGCGTCCAACTAACGGGTGTATATGAGAGAAAAAAGGGTGTGGGCGGAGGGGAGACAGGGGTGGAGGGACGGAGCCGAGAGAGAAAACGAGCCAGCGGGACTGAGAACGCTCGAGGATGATCATTCATAGTTTCTCGAAAAGCGTTCCGCGCCTCCTGTTCCCTTCACTCTGCCCGTCACCGAATATTTTCCTCGACGAGTTATATACCTGTCATCCTCGTTCCTCTCTCTCTCCCTCTCACGCACACACACCCCTCTCTTCTCGCGCGTTCCATCTATCGGCCTTGCATTCGAGCTCCAAAAGAGACTCTCTTTGAAGCAGACCGCCCCGTAGTCTAGCCGGAAGCACCTACTGGAAAGTATTCATCCGAGAGAGAAGAAGAAGGCGAGAGAAGACGAGTACCTGGAAGTCGTGTTAACACGCGCTGCTGGACGCTACAAGCCGCTCCAATTAGCATCTTCTTTTTCTCCTTCGACTTCGTTCGCCTTCGCCTTCGTCTCGCGCCTCTCCGGCTTCCTTTTCAGCCAACTCACACACCGCGGACACAAGCACCTGTTGAACGGACACTCTCGGAAGACGCTGCGCGGATAGCTGCCAGGTGTTCCAATACGGATTCTAATCGGTCCCCCTTCGTTACCGGCCGAGCAACGCTAAACGACCGTTTTGGTCGAGGCTAGGCACTTCTTCTTCCTCTTCCTAGTCCGCGCGGCCCGGTAGACACGTTTCGGTTCTTCATCGAAGTACACTCTAACGTAATCCCGCGCGAACTGATACCTCTTGCAAAACGCTATTTCCCGGTATCGATTAGCGTACTGACTCACTTCGTTATTGCGTTTCCTTCGACAAAGGACTGTTCGTAATTGAAATTCTGATTTCTTCAGCTTGCGAGGGCATCTTTATTCAATGTTTCCTGCCGAGATCGTGAAAATAAAGTGCGCGGTGGAAGTTTCCAACAATATTAATCGTACAAACCTGTTCAATGCGATGATAGGACGCGCGTTTTCCAGAACGGCATTGCGGCGCGCTCGCACACGGGCAAGTTCACCGGAGTCGAACGCACGCTTCAGTGGTTCATAACGAAAGAACGCGCGCTGCGCGGCGCATTTGCGTATTTTCCCGTTTTGCACCTTTCGCAACTTGACGGAACAGCCTCGAGGGAGCTCGACCAACGACATGCACTCAGGAAAAACTTCCAGCCAGCGAGAACCTCCGGGGAGGCTCTAAAATTCCATTACCGGGACTACCATAAAATTCTGGCCCATTACAGTGCTGTTTCGAGCGGTTAATTTCGGCAATAAGGAGCTCCGGAACGAGAGTAATCAGGAACGACGCGTCGAAACGTTCTCTAGCCGCGGCGACAGTGAAATGTGGGAACGGTTCGAGAGCCCGCTCTCGCTTGTTCATCGCGCGATGGAATTGGACCGTCGCGCCGGTGTAACATGGCTCGGCGGTCTCTACGTTTTAATAAGCCAATAAAAACGAAAAATCGCACCCTCCCGAGCTATTTTAGCAATTAACGGGCTTTGTGCGGGGGCACGGCGCAACCCCTCTATTACTAGCCTCGAAAGTTCCTACTCGGACCAAGTAGGAAAAAAAAAAAGAAACGCTCGGGATCGTGAGCAACGCGAGGCAGCCGGGGCAACCCTCTCCGGCCGATCCGCTCCCGCTGTGCGAAATACGTCGGCATCCAAATAATTCAGGATGCGCTCGTGTGAGATATGAATGAGAGGAGTGGGCACGGCGTGGCGTTGTTTACTGTCTGGCAGGAACGGAGTGGAAGAAGCATCCGCGTGCACCGACGAAAAACGAGAGACGATAATGCGCGCGAGAAGGAGAGCCAGAGAAGCGCCGTAGCCGCTCTGCTGCGGAAGAGCGACGGACAGAAGAGGGACCACAGCGGCGAGGAGAAGGATTTAACGGAGAGCAAAGCGCGAGAGAGACAGACAGAGAGAGAGAGAGAGAGAGAGAAAGAGTGAGAAAAGGGGCGAACGGGAGGGGAACCTGGATACGAGCACGGGGACCGGGCCCAGGATTCGAAGAAAGAAGAAACGGGGAGTCAACGACCCAACGAGAGAAGAGCCGTCTCCGCGCGTTAAGGCGCGCTCGAAACCTCCGCCCCGCCGTCTCGGACCCGCACAAAGTCCGCTATTACCGATTGATACGCGATCAAGGCCGCCTCCGAGCGGAATTCCTCGCGCCTCGCAGGTGGTAAAGAAGTCCGATCGACGCGACGGATATACCGAAGAAAATCACCTACCCCGGCGTAATTCGTTTCGCCGTCCGACAGCAGTGAAAACTACTGTTCGACACACGCCGGACATGTGTTACCGACGTAACAACTCTTCCATCACGGAGCCATCGGTTCCTCTCCGCCTTTCTCTTCGTAGCACTCTTCGCAGCGTTCGTTAATCGAGTGGAAATCAACGCGGTCGAACTACGATAAATCACCGTAGATCCGCTCCGCGGTGGTCACCTAGCAAGGCTGCAACCATTGCGTCATTGTTGCTGCGAGAAAGGAAAACGGTCGGACGAGTTTCTCGTAACCGCGTGTTAGCGTTTAACCCTCTCGCTCCGAAGGCGACCCAGTAGCGTTCCGCGATCGCCGTGCCCTACAGCTGATTTCACATTTTCCATGCTTCGAACTTTTGCATCAACACTCTGGCCAAGATTATTAATTCATGATGTCTATTTGCGGCTTTTTCTAAACATAATTTTGGAGGTACTTCTTGCAGACACGTTAGTCTTCCCGCGATTCCTAATGTAGCAGCATTTCATTTGATTAATCGTCAGAAATTATGTTGATACTCTCGGTTAAAATAGATCCAGGCACCGCCATTAGAGGATTGAAAGCTCATTCATCATAATCGAGAAAAATAGTGGCATTTCTTATATTAGCTATTTCACCGGACGACACCGCTAAACAGACGGAGTAGCTTGCTTGAAGAGCTGAGTGTCGTTATTAGTTTTCTTAAAATCGTAAAGGAAAACATGAAAGAGACCCATCTTTTTGAATCGTTATGTTAATTCTGACAATATCTAACAAACTTCTATCAATGATTCACCACAGGTAACATCTTCCATCTGGTTATAGGTTGCTATCCGTTAAACCTCGATAATATACAATCTCTGTTGAAAAGAACAAAGCCTGAGAAAGAGGTTACATACAGCGTTTTAGACAGAGTATACGATTTGAAGAAACTGCGAATCGCCATAAACAAGTTCCCGAGTCGGTAAGGTACGGTAGCGAGACCCTGCGCGAACTTCAAGTCTTAAAAATGCAAGTAACGAACGTGTGGTTTTACAGTTGGATGGCGTCATAAACGGTTTAGTGTGTAGGTCACATATCCCCGGTTGTACGTGAATTTCGTGGAACTAAAATCTGGCGGAGGATTGGTGCGCGTAGAAGTTTTCATCGGACGCGAAACATGCGCGCCTCTTCCCTGGACTCGCATGAATGATTGTCGTCGTCGTGGCGTGGTCGTCAATCTCCTGACGTCACGGGGGCGGCGGCGCGGCGGTCGTGTTACGACCGTGCGACCGTTATATGACCGATTGGCACACGACTGCCGCGCCGCTCGCCGACAGTCAGCACCTGTGTGCGCGACTCTTCTGCTTTCCCATGCCGCCGGCCGGATTATTCGTTAGACGACTCGTCCACTGTCCGCGCGTCGCGTCGTTCCCTCGCCTCTCGCCGCGCTATAGACATCGGGACACCTCACGAAATTGACGCCGGAAGCGGCACACGGGACAATTATGTCTCGGCTGTTTGCGCTCGTGTACCAGTTACGAGCCGTTGCTCTTAGATCGTAATCGTAAACGCTGGTAACCAGCGCGAGAGAGGAGACGCGATGATGACGTAAGATGCGCGTCAGGACCCGCGAAAAAAATTCCAAATCGGCGCGCTTAAAGGCACGCAAGTTTCGGCGACTGGGATTGATATGGAGATTAAAGGGAGATGTGGGGTGGGAGGTCCTGAAGCGAGAGAAGATCGAGCCAAGCCGAGCGGGGCCGAGCCGAACGGTGCGGCGCAGAGCGAGCGAGGCGGAATCAAGCGAGGGACCAAGACATCGTCCGAGGGATAGAAAGAGAATGAACGTGGGGCGAGAGAGGGATAAGGGGGGCAAGAGAGTCAGTAGCTCTGCGTTCTCATGCATTCCGCTCTGTCATGGCGGCCAGCGACTCAGACACGCTTCGGCTGTCCTCGTTCTGCATGTGCTCCAGGGGCAACGTGCACTTCGCTTCGTCCTCGTTGCACCCGGGGCTAGAGGAAAGGAGTAAGATACGCGCGGGCACGGAGGGAGCAAGGGGTGACGAGGGGTGCACAGGGCCTGGAGAGGTGGCAAAAGACGACAGGAATGGGGGTGGGGTGCGGAAAGACGGAGGGGAGCGCCCACTGCGCTAAATGCTCCTCGGCGAAGAGGCGCGCGAGAGCACTCTCTCTTTCTCTCCTTCGGGCCCCCTTTTCCTTCGGGGCCCTTCTACGTCGCGACGTAAACAAGGCACGGGGCCACGCTATCCGGCAGGTCCGCGGGATCACCTAACACGGCCCCGAATGTTCACGAAGTTCGCCTGCTGCCTTCTGCGACGGTGATTCATTCTATTCTCCCCGGCAATTTCGGTGCCCGGTCGTCATCCTCTACTTTCGAATAATTGCTTCGCGAGTCTGAGATTATTAAGCACGCTCTCGGCCCATGCTTGAATGGAATGTCGAGTACGTTGCTGCGTGCGTGTTGTCCGTTCGGTACGGTTGGGAAGCGTGCACCGAGGATGGGCGGTGGTTGACCGTTTCAATCTCCTGCGCCATTTGTACAATTATTTCTTGCCAGAATGAGGAAGAGGTAAATCGCGGCCCTGTAGAGCTCATTAGGAAAAGTTGGACACAAAAACTACCAAACTCCATCAAATCCGTTTTAATAGAGGATGCGATAGAGGAGTTTAGTTGAGCGAAAGTATTTCTCAGTGAACCATGTACTCCGAAACTGTATATTCTCGCGTTCGGTATCTACTGGAAAGTATTCATGAAAATATTGAAACGTATTAGAATACGTTTGCTACACGTGTCATTTCGAACACGTGCCACACAAATTTCCTAGCTATATCTACCCCACTGTTAAATCGTAGCCGCGATCAATGCGTTGATGCAACAATATAAAACGAAATTACCGTTTCCACTAAGCTATATTCCCCACGTTCGCGTAAATATCGGGCACTCGATCCGGAGTGCAACGAGCGAGAACCTACCGTAGACGCAATAGAGCGTCTGGTCTGGTACGCGGGGGCACGTTCCTCCTTCATCTCGAAATTCGCATCACAACGGCAGGAACGTCGGAGATGGTAGCTCGGGTGGGAAGCGCGAAATAATTTAGCGATCAAACGCAGCCGCGGGAGTACGAGGAGCGATCCGAACGATTCCCGGACGGGCAGCAGCCGTAAACACGACGCGGCGCGACGCTTTTATTGCCGGCACGCTAACCACGATCGCGTATTTAATCAGCTCGGCCGAAAATACCCGAGACGCGGCCGTTTTTGAGCCGGCCACTCGTTCTCGGAATGAGCGAGAGGAGGAAATCGGTTGGCCGTAAATCGCGAGCGTCGTTCCCGCCGCTACAGCTGTTAGCGGCGTGACTTTCTATCGGCGCGGAAAATCCTAGAAAACGAGACGACGGGCACGCACGGTTTCGAGCGGAGCCGAGCGGAGAAAGAGAGAGAAAGAGAGGAAACGGTTGCGACCGCGAGAAGAAATCGAAGCGAATGGAGCGGGCAGGGAAGCCGAGTGGATGTTCTCGTCGGGTAACGTGGGTACTATCGTATATCTTCCCACAGGAGGGCGGGAACGTCGTCGTCTCGTAAGGGGAGGCGGCAGAAGGTCGAGAAGGGTCCCACTAACGCGCGACCGCCGACAATAATGCGGAGAAAGGGCACATGAATGCCTCGTGTTATTCGCCGCGTGTTTGCACATGCGCGGGAGCGATGAACTTGAGAAGAAGGCTCTCAGAGCCTTGTCTTTGCCTCTGTGCCTCACTCGGCCCCCTCGCAGGACACTCTCGATCATCCTCGTTTTTTACAACTTCCTAACAACATAATCAGTCCCTCGAAAACTCTGAACGCGTCTCCACGAATGCTCAACCTTACCCTCCCTTACCGATCAAGTCAGTTCGATATATTTTATCGATCGTTCATTCCGGTCCTTGCTCTGAAGAAACGAACACGAACTTGAGAAATATTATACAATTTGTCTATGCTGTAGACAACAGCGGTTTCCCCTAATAACAGCACGGTTAACGAAGGAATCCTCTCTGGACGTCTTATTCAAAATTCCCGCCACGAATTCTTTAGCCCCGCTGTGATCGCGCCGCTCGAGAAGGCACGGTACGATCGGCCCCGAAGACGACATTCCACTGGTACCTGTCCTCGATCGAGCCACCTACAGTCCTGCATTTGCCGCGATCGAGCTCAACTATTAGGCCTACCGGAAAATTCTGTCGGTTTTCTAACGTACAGGAATTTGCAGTCGCGACACGTTCGGAATGGGACTCGCAGCTCGACTAGGCCTCGAGATAAGCGAGAAACCATAAATAAAACGGTAAGAATCGGCGTCGATTGATGTCCGAGTCTTGACGTCTCTAGCTCCTGAACCCTGCGCTCGACGCACCACGCTTTTTGTATATTCACGCTCCACTGATTTTACGACGGTCTTGGATTTCGGAGTGCACCGGGGCACGATGCCATCATCTGAATGGGTTCAAACCTATTTAGAAGATGATCGATCGTTCGAATGAAATAGTACTTCAAATTAGAAACAATATTGTATTTTGAATAAAACATTTCAGGTATTTTACGTTCTGAGAATTCAGCAAAGATGAAGAAAAGTATTTAAAGAATATTTACACAGCTTCAGAATAAAATACACACTCCATACTTGCTATTTAAAATGGTATTTGAAACGCCCCTATGTCGGACACCTGATACGAAAATGATACCGCAACATTTAATTCCATAAACGAACAATTTTATAAAGTGGACAATAGGAGAACGTGAAGAATAGCAGACACCAAGAAAATTATGTACGATAATGAACTAGTCAGCATCTTGTACAGCAGAGCTGGTGTTGTCTTATAAAACGCGACACGATCGGTCAACAAAGGGCACGCTTACAATTGTAAAATGAAAAAATTGAAATTCACGATTCGAACGATTTACCATTGATCTCCAGGAACAAAGGGAGCGGATATTCATCGGCAGTTCTCGGTATGATTGGCGATCGCAGAGATTGGTGACGCGCATGTAAAAATGGAAAGGAGTATCGGCATTCAGGAATGCGATGAACACGATGCGGTTGCACGGGGGACTCGCCATTGAAAGTAACCGTCCGAGTCTCGCGATTATTCATATGTTACGCAAGAAGTTATATTTGCCGTGGCATGAAACGACGGTTTCCCGTTTCGTTCGATCGCGATCGCGTGTCCTGGTTCTCTCGGTGTCGGCCGCTCCCGGATGAGAGCCACTGGCGGTGCTGGCTGCGCGGGCGTACGTTGGCACAGGAAATATGAATGTAACGCCGAAAATTCATTCATAATAAAGAGCTCCGGCGCGCGAACGGAGGCGTGCGATTTGAATTTCGGAACGGTGGCTCGTTAACGGCGTAGAGGGGAAAGGTTAACGAGATCTGTCGATAAATAACACGCTCGTTTTCCTAAATCGTGGGAATAATAGACTAGCCGAGAGCAGCGAGCGAGCTCGAGCTCGTGTGTGCGCGCGCGCGCGCGAGCGAGCGACCAATCGAGTAGGCTGTTAGAGCGTGTGGGCTCTTGTCGGAGAATTTCTCTGGGTTCGATCCTTTTCGCGAGGACAAGAAAGATACGAGCGAACAAACTGTCCGTGATCCATTGTTTACGACGTCGTTTACATCGATTCGCGAAATTCGTATAAAAATTCATGTATGCGGTGTGTGTGTACGTACTTTGCGGTGTTCTCTCGACGATCGCAGACGAGGATGTAGCAGCTTAATAGCCGAGGTTCGTTCGTTCGATCGTTGACGTTTCCAACACAATTCCTCTGTTCACGTTTCCCCGAACGAACGGTAATATATCCTGCGCGCGCGGGCGCGAGCGCGAGAGCGCGCGTACGCGTGCGTCCGTGTGTCGTCTACGTGTGCACTGACGCACGTGTATGCGTGGCGTGCCTTGGGTTGCGTCGCTCGCTTGCTTCCCGTATGGGCCATCGAACTTGTAGCGCACTGTAGAGGAGGAGCCGGGGCCCGTATTATGGGAACACACACGCCTGAACACGTGTGTCTCACTTCCTGCGACGGGCCGGAAGTCTCTATAGTACTATGGCGCACCGTAGTGTAGCGTGACCACGCTACAAGGGCCATTACTACCTCAATGGCAAAAAGAATGGTCCAATTACCGGTTAAAGCTACGCTGCTCGTCGTTACTCCTTTAATGCGTTTTTAGGGGGCGTGTACACGCCTCTCGTTCTTCTTCATCGCTTCTTTCTCACTCACTCTGTCTTCCCCTCTCTCTCTCTCTCTCTCTCTCTCTCTCTCTCTCTCTCGGCCTATCTCTCCTCTTTCTCTCTCTCTCTCTCTGTCGTTCCTGGCTCCAATTTCTGCGCTTCTTTCCCGTACAGTTGCACCGGGCCGCTCCGAAGAGCAGCCTTCTGTCGGTCACCTCCAGGGTTCTCGATTCGCGTAATCGCTTCGCACCGTATCCGGTGGCTGGTTTCCCTCGGTTCTTACGTGTCGCCCAGAAAATCGTAACCGTCGAGGAGCGCGCGCTTGTGCGGGTCGAGAGAGTAGCACAAGACGCGCGAGCAGCAAGACCGGCGCGGCAGTTTCCGGCCGAGGGTTCCGCGCCATCGCGGGTGCGCGTGTTTCCAACGCTGCGAACCCGCCGTTCCTTCGTTGCGCTCCTGGTCTCTGCTTCGGCTTCGGCGGCAGTGTCGCACTGGTTGCTCCGAAAATTGTTGCTTCGGCCACGTGCTTGCTCGGTCGCACCGCGCCGCGACCATATCTCTCTCCGTTCGCGCGTGTTCGTCGTGTGTATCCGCCGTGTCGTCGCACACTCCTCTCCGTACTCCATTTTTTTTTTTTTTGTGTCGCTGGTTTGCGAGCCGAACAACCTCGAATACAAACAACACCAACTCGCTGGATATACGTCGTGTGTCCCGCCCTTGACACGAACCGCGCAGCAACAAGCACGCGGACGTTTGTTATTCGATTTCGTGGCGGACTCACTCGCGCACACGCGTTCCTCGCTACGCTCGTGGCAAATGATCAGACACTGGGGGGAACAGCGGTAAGAGGGGTTCTTCCCGCTCTCTTTCTATCTCTCTCTCTCTCTCTCGGTCGGTCGGTCGGTCGGCAGTCCACACGCTTCCCAAAGCAGAGACGGATAATGACGACAACCGCACCACGGTACGTCTCGCACCACACTGAGAGTGAACGGTGGCGCGTCACGCTCACAGCGATGCGCAGACGCGCGCTGCGCACCAAGCAGCGGCGGCAACCAGCACGGTGTGCGCGCTCTCGCTGGCTGAACGCTACACGCACTCACGCAGGCGCAATGCACGCACCCACACGATCAGCCTCTCCGCACGCACACAAACGTTCCCGCTCTTTCTTCGTATGCTTGTCGCTGCGCTGTGTGTATACGCGCGCGTTGCGACGCGTTGCCGCGGGTGGTAGAGAGAGAGTTGGACGAAGGGTGGGATGAAGGAACGAACAAGAAAGAAAGACGGAAAGAGAAAGAGAGACGGAGATCGAAAGAGGGGACGAAACAGACCCGTTAGTTCTCAGAAGTGGACCGCCACCGCTCACCGCCAAACAGACCTGTAACCACGTACCGACCGTGGTGGTTCTCTCTCGCCTGCCACCGTCGGCGCGCTGCGTCGAGGCCTGCTGTGCTCCGACGTGTCCCGCGACACGCGAGAAACTGAATTTCTGGCCGAGAGAATTTTTCGAATAACCGCTACTACCGTTCCTCTTTGTTGCTTCCCACAAATCAGGAGAACTTTCGTGCGATGAATGACCCTAGGCGGCGAAAGAGTAAGAGACCGAGCGAGAGGGAAAGAGGGAGAAGGCAAGCGGTAGTTCTGTCGCAAGCTGACCAACCGACCGACCATTGATTAGATACAAGTGTTTACTCGAGTGACGAACGCATACCGATGTCATGTGTTTTTCACAGAAACCCGAAGGGGGGAACGGAGACGGGGCTCGTAAATATTGTCGATGAAATTGAGAGAAAAACCGGTTATCGGTTTTCTGGCCGGAGGGAAAAAGGTTAGGGGCCGTGTGGGAAAGCTTCGTCGCCGAAGGGCCGAACTCTCTCGCGCTTATGCTCTTTTCTCTCTTTCTCTCTCTCTCTCTCCCTCTCTTTCTCGCTCTCAGGACTTTGCCGAAACGCGATCTCCTCACAGCTTTCGTCTAGTTTTTCTTACCGAGTAAAAGAGTCGCGGCGATCTCGTAGATGTTACACCGCACTGGCGAGGATCAACGTTTCCTTTCCTTCATGGAACAGGGGCACGACGTCGTGGGTGGTACCGTAGCCTGTGCACACGGGCGAAATGAGAAAGCTGACTCGTGGAATCTACAATTATGATGCCCTGCCACGCTACGCACCGTCTTGCATCCTGATACTCCGAAACAACCACTCGGGACATGTATCTATACCGATCGATAGCGAGAAGAACGATCATCTTTCTGGAGCTATAGCGGAAACGCCGACCGGAAGCGTTCTTATCAGCTCAGGAGTGCTTCGAGGGGTCTCATTGTATCGTATCAAAGTCCGTAGAGTGAACAAAATCTCGGTAGGGTTTCTCACAGAACGTGAAAATGTCGAAAAATGTGACAAAAATTGAAGACTGGAATTGGAAAAGGCTGCAAGTGCCATTTTTTAGAAAATTGTCGATTTTGCAAAGAAGGTTCCGACGCCAATACGATGAAATAAGGCTGAAAGTTCCCTGTCAATTGGTTAGACAAGCTTCGAGGTGGTTACAGGATTGATTACAAGACAATCTTACAAGTTTCAGGCTCTACATCCAATTTTTAATTCTGGTCTTCAATTGTATTACTGATGAAAACTCTCAAACATGTTCAAAACACATTCAAAATAATTGAGTCAAGTAACCTACAACTGAGAAATTAAAATCGATCAAAGTAATTACTTCAAATCCTAACAAAGTCTAGCGTGCTCGAACAATTCAGGAGACAAATTAGTTTCTGAAGCCGATCAAAAACGAGAGATTGGCGTCAGCGAAAGAGATTAGCGTCAGCGGAGGAACTCAACAACTCTGCGCTTCGTGGAACTCAAGAAATTTTCCGATGTGCCAAATTCAGCTGAACAGCGTGTTTCCTCGAAGACAGAAGTGACTGTACATTTTTCGGCGGCCCTTCCACGGGCGCGTATTCAAATGAACGACGTGAAATCTTGAAATTTCAGGTCGGAGGACCGCCGGAGTCGCGATTTGTATTCGCGGCGAGTGAAGCGGGTCTGCGCGTGCACGCTCGCGCTCGTTTCTCCCAATTTCGTCGGTGAAGGATCGCAGGAAGGTTCGGGGCTTCTCTCGTCCTGTTCCGTTCGTTCTCGCCGCTCCGCTCCGCGCCGCGCCGGGACGAGACGCGCACGGGCGGTCTAAGAACTGCAACATTCATTAACGGTTCCTCGGCACGGAGGCGCACGCGTGTGTGTACACACGCCGCGGCGTGCATTCCATCGGTCGCGCTCGTGTGAACGACCGTAAGGTGTACATACTTGTACAGCGGAGAGACACGAGGAGGAAAGATCCGGAGAGATAGATGCCGCGTGTAAAAGGGAAAGAGAGAAAGGGGCGCATGCGGGGAGGCGCGTGTGCGTGCCTCTGTGTGTATGTGTGTACGCGTCCGATAAACAGAGACAGCCCGCGGAGAGAAGTATGTACGTGGATATTTGATGCGCACTGGCTGCTAGACGGCAGACCTTGTCTATCGTCATAACCGAGGTACGCGAGGAACGTAGCGGAGTTATTAAGGTCACTGGCGTAGCGACGGTCGCGACGTGTTCCGTGTTAAAGAACCGATTTCATGCAGACCTCACGGGACGCCGTATTTCATTCCTAGGGATGGGATTAAATAACCGAGTTTCACTTGATGGTATTCTATCACCACTCGTGGAACCCTCTGTTTCATTCCTTGCACTTGGAATGCGCCCGGTACCCGGCCAGCTAATTTGAATCCTCAGTCACCGGCGCATGCAGAATTTCGAAATACATAATGCGGAATTCATGGCCGCTTTGCGACAAATCGAGAGATCCCTCGCAAGCCCTTGAGCCGCCTGTAACGGGTCAAAGCAGCCTAATTTCTATATTCTGATTCGATACCTTCGAAATATGCGTGTTCGCTGCAAATTCTATCAAATTAATCGGAACGACGCCGGAAACACATTAGAATAGTATAGCATAATCTATTTGAAATTGATGTATACTACATGAACGATGTTATGTAAATCTAATTATAATAGTCACGTAAAAGTTGTTTCAACAATCAATACTTCTTCTCAAGAAAGCTGTTTTATTACTTCATGCAACGAAGCTCTCTGAGCAATTGGTCGTATAGTATCTTTAAAAGCGTCATGTCACAAGACACAATTTTCATCGAGGTAAATAGAAGTTCGTGGAGTCCCTCGTAAGGAGATCGTGTATACAAAAATATATAAAAAACAACTTTTTAAAAACCACGCTTATATTAAAAAGTTCTTCTTAAATATTTTTTTATTTTCTACTTTTTAGTCTTTTTTAAGTAAGATATAGAAACGCAAGATATTGAAATACATTAGATAGAATGAGGGGATCACAACCACACGGAGCACCTTCGGTGCGAAGTGGGTCAGTGGAGTGGGGATGAGTCGGATTGAGAACACGTAGTGGAGTAGGAAGCGCTGGCGCGCGGAGTGGGGATCGCTGAACGCGATGATGTACTACTGAGCGTCGTGCGGCGAGTTGTGACGGTTAATATTAAAATTTTTTTTCTCCTAGACGCGTAGTTCTTTTAAAAATTTGTTTTTTAATATTGCATTGTCATCCAGTTCTGAGCTATGTTTAAAATTGCAAGTTTCCGGCTCATCGGGAAGTGGTTTAAAATTCGATTACAAGATTTGACGCATACAACAACAACAACGACAACTCGTCAAGCTAATATAAGCGTGGTAATAACCGGATGAGAATCGTAAATGTCTCGGCTAGATAAGCCTTCGAATTTATTCGATCGCGGCCCCGCTGCTCCGTTTCCCGGGGCCCTGCGATTGTCTGCTCCGGCGTTGGGCCCCATCCCTGCTCGTCACCTGAAGAAACATTATACCGGTTTCGCGTAATTGCATTCCTGCGAGTTCGAAATCTATCAATGAAATGATAGTCGAACGGCGGCCAGCCGATCCGGAGGAACGATAACGTTTATAAATAACGACGTCGGCGATTGTTTCTCACAGGAACGGGCTCTCTCGTGGATGCAAATGAAACACGCCGAGGGAGCTCGTTTCGATTATTAATCGCGTCGATTATTCGGTGCTCGTCGACGGCGACGACTCCGAAGCGGAAAGCGCGAGCACGCACCCTCGGCCAGTTTATCTTCCGTCGACTCAGCTGCCGGTTTATTTTTTCCCCAAGGCGTATAGGTGGCCGTTCACCAAGGCGGAAGCAGAAACTCGGTCGCGATGCTCGAATCTGGCACGCGATACGCCCGGGATAAAGATTGGCCCCGGAGATGAAATTGAAAGTCGCAACTTTGTCGTCACGGGTGACCGGGCCGCGCGCGTTCAGCCCACGCCCGACCCGAACCGGAGGTTCCTACATAATTTACGATTGCAGCGAATGATCTCGAAACGATAATACCACCGATCCCAGCTCCAACCGTACGATTTGCATACTGATAAACAATGTTGCACCGTAAAGTATAACTTCGCGTGTTCCGCTTTCGTTTCTTGATTCCTGGTCCGCTTCGAATACGATTTTATTACCCAGCACCGCTAAATTTCCTTGGGAACTACTATCTTTATTCTGCATTTTCATTGGCCCTAAAATTCACCAACACCCTGAACTGTATGCTTGATGACTCTATTGGATAATAACGCCCGGCTAGGTTGAAAGCGGAGTCTTTCGAATTTATTAAACCAATGATAGTTTCGTTGCATTGCTAAAAAGAGATTACAACGGAATCCACAAAGAAGAACCAATTACGTAAATATTCTCGAGAATTTCAACACGAGAACTACCAAACGGTTCAAGTCATTGAATTTCATTTTATTATACAAATGACAAAAATGTATTTATGTATTTGGATTTCAATTGACTTTCATTAGAGGATGCGTATAAATAAATCAATCTTCTAAATCAATTGCATTAATACGTTTCTTTTCCTTCTTCCTCATCGTTGTTTGTCGCCACATCGACCTCGAGATCATCATTAGTAACGGTATCGGTCTTACTCAATTCTTTGAAGTACTCTTTTGTCTTTCTCATGTGATTCTGTGAAGTATCTGGCGTTACATAATATTTCGGTCTTTGTTGTTCTATTTTACTGTATTCGTGGGTTATTTTTGAGTGACCAGTGCTCAGCTGATGTTGCTACTTGGTGTTTGTTGAAAGAAGTATTTTATGATAATATATTGAGAATTTTTCATCGCCCCTTGACAATACCTCATAAATAAACAGCGGATCTTTATCCATTTATGACACAATGGGTAGGTGTAATTTAAAACAGTGAAAACATTAGAACAATTTTAAAACATTATTATATTATTGTCAACTTACTAAACATATTAAGAAAGAAAATAAATATCTATTTCATTTATTTTGCATAAAGATCCGCTGTCTACTCGTAAACCACACGCAAAATTGCTAGAAATGTGGAATCAAAATACTTTCATATTTTTTATAATCTGAAGTTTTGACCCTCCTGGCAGTCCTAGTGTAAAAATCGTTCGAAAGCCATAGAACTAATTTCTATGGTCCTGAAACGTATTCCGAAAAATATATTAGCCCCGAGTTCCTCGGAAAGAAACGTCGGGTGCGTGACGCCATAGCGCGAGCGGAGGCGCACCTAACCCACAAACAGAGACACGGAAACGTGTCGGAATGCGCGCGTGAACTGAACGCCTCCCTCGCCTCTTCGCCCTGGCATCCTCGAACACCTCTGGAGACCGTTCCACCACGTATTGTTAATTACCGATCGACCGATCCGCTGGATAAGGAAATCGGGTTCTCGTTTGCTCGGGGCCAGCAATCTCGAGATCCCGATGACGGGAGAGGACGGTGCCGCGGCGCGGCGTCCTCTCCCTTTCCCGGAAAGGAACGTCTCGTCAAAGAAGCCGGAGAAAATGCTCGTATCCGCGGACGATGCGGGGCCAGAAGGAAAGATTTATCCGCGGGACGTGTGACGACGAATGGAGAGAGATTCGCCCGATGAATCACTGCGCGCGAGAGCCGTCTCTCTCGTCCTCCCTCTTTTCTTCTCTCGTTGGCTCTCTCCTCCCCTTTACCGTTCCAGAGTCCTTCCACCTGACGCACCGGGGCACTTAAGGCAACAACGACACCCATCCGCGGCCAAAAGGGAAGACGAATGCCCGCTATCTCGGATTTCGTGGCGGACTGCCGCGCGATATTTCTCGGCCGGCGATGTCTGTCTGTCCGTCCGTCTGTCTGACTGTCTGTCTGTCGGCTAGCTGGCACTCGCGTGTCGCGCGGGTGAACAGCGGCAGCTATTCCCGGTAAATGGGACATTGGTCGTTTCTCCCCATAACTACAGCGCTGGATACGACTGCTTATTTGTTGTCCCCGTGATATGCTTTCCACCGTTTGACTCCTTATCACGAGACCAACCGATTTCTTCCGTTGCCTTGTTAGCCGCCAAAACGAATCACAAACTATAGAAGCTTTCCGAAAATCGCTACAGGGAGACTAGAATTCAAGAACGAGTAGGTGTAGTTTAAAATGGTAAGAATATTAGAAAAATTTAAGCATACTATTCTATTATTTCCCACCTAGTAAACATAATAAGAAAGAAAACAAATATCTATTTCACTCCAGTCTGTTGCAAGTCAGGTAAGAAGTTATTTTCCATAAAGATCCGCAGTCTAGTCATCGCGATTTTCGAGTTCAAGTTACAAATGGACCTAGTCGTCTGGATTCTGCACCGTCCAATCTCCATAAAGTTGCAACCGCAGTAGTTTAACCCTTCGAGGGCGACGGTCTCAGATTTAGGGATGCCGTGGGGCAGCCTTGGGGATGCTACCGTAATCTGTTGGCGATTCAGACTTCTTGATGTTTTCCATAACTACGTTCAAATTGTAAAAAGTAAATGATAAGATATGAAGGCGTGTCGTGTCTAATAATTTGACCACATGTAATCAAAATATTATAGTCTCCGAAGGTTTAAAGAGGTCTGTGTTCGTTTCAACCTGGATTCTAACAATAGTCCGCTTCTCGAACGAATAGTCCCCCTCAATTAAGACAATGATCATCACTTTAGGCTAATAATACGCCAAGTCGAAGGAGTGATTTATCGAATAAGAAAAACTATAACAATCACAAAGTAAATGCGACTTTTCTGAACGTATGAAAATGATCCTTCTAATTCCTCATTCGCTGTTCAAGTGATTATTCAAACGTTTGTTTTGTCTTATATACTGTAAAACTCTTATTATCTTCTATCTTTGCGATTATTCGATGTATTTGTTTGGAATACGAGATTACCATTAGAAACCGAAGAATACAAGTCAAACGTTCACGTGTTTGTGACAGCTTGAACATACGCAGCCCGCTATCTACTTCACAAGAAATAAGAACGGAATCAAGCATGCTTTCGGTAAGATAGTAATTGCCCACTCGAATCGTGCCTAGCGCGTAACAAACAGGTTAGAAAAGTGAACATCGATCGCGATCGTATCTCGGGTCTCATCTTTCGAAAAGCAGAGTCGCGGAGCGTTTGTTTGCCAGTGAGAACAGGGACGAAGCAGCGCCGAAATCTATAAATGGCCACCGAGAGGAGCACCACTGTCTCCGGATCCAGGATGGTGGATGGAGTCGCCGGGGTCAGATAAAGAGGAAGCGGGAACCAATGCCGAAGACGGAGTTGTCCGCGGATTACGAAACGATGGCGGATGCTTCGAAACTGGAGCCACGTTATCAGAGAGACGCTGCTGGTTTTTCGGGGGCAGCCCCAGAAACAGAGACGGAAAAAGAGAGAGAGGAGGTGGGAGGGGAGGGGGAGGGAGAGAGATAGGTTGCACACGAGGGGCCAATCACGACGACTCGTGGCGCCTTAATTGGTACTCGCACGCGTGGCTCGGGCTTAAGAGGCAGCAGCAGATGCATCCCAAGACGTTCACAACAGGAAATTCCTCCTCCCGCGCCGCTCCTCTTCTGACATTCCAGCCTCTACACATATTTATGCGAGGCGTCCTTTCCTCCATGCGACTTCTGGGATCCTTTCCCTCTTCTTGCTGCATCCCACCAGCGCGCAGCTCACGCTGCGTCCTCGCGGTAACGTCGGCATGCACAAATAGATATCTTCGCGGTAACGCGCTGTTTTGCGCTCTCTTGCTCGGCGAGTCGTTTTCGCGCTCGCTCCCGCCTCGCGAATCCTGTGAATGGACCGGCGTGAAGCCGGGGGTAGGATTGGAAAAGAAGGGCGTCAATGAGTCGAGTTGCGTGAGCGCAATTATCGTTCGTAGCACGAGCGGCCGCGTTCGCGACCGAGAGACTCGTGCACGAGCTGGAAAAAGACCGAGGAGATTCTGGCCCCGAGGGGGTGTTTCCCTCTGATTGCATACGCCAGTGCGCCATGCCTTCTTTCGGCTCTGTCGGCGCGAGGAACAATGCCGCCCGATGATGGATGATCGATCCCTGATTACCCTTTTTAATCCCTCGGTTCGCCAAATTGCTTCCCGTCACCTCGAAACCGAGTCGGCACGCTTGATTGCGTACGCGACGAGCACCGACGCTCCGCAATCTAATTACATTATTTACGTTCTAATTTGAGCACTTGACGCGATTCACGCCGCCGCGATAATTTGCTAACGCGCGTCCCGAAATCTTTCTCGTTTATTCAGATATCGGAGTTCTCTACTTCCTTCTGCGACGAGCGGCGTTTATGATGCACAAGAGTTCAGGCAAACTCGACGAGGACTTTGTCTATTCGGTAAAGGTCTCTATTCAGACACTGATGGAATCCTTGATAGAGTAAACACGTTCTGATTTTATTTTCTAGATCACCCCTGCACAACGTTCATGAGCATTTGTCATCTTCCTGTCTAAACAGTTGTAAACTTTGGTAGCATATCATTCAAGACAGATCCACCTGACAGACTTGGTTAGCGATAATCACCTAAAGATTCTTTTCAGCAACTGACAGCAACGTGACAACTATTGAGTAGATGTAGATCATCGCCAAAAATGAGTGGGTTTAATTTAAAACATTAGACGAATTTAAAAATACTGTTATATTATTTTCAAACCATTGAACACACATATTACGAGAGAAAATATATTTCTACTTCACTCCGGTTTGTTGCAATTCAGGTGGAAAATTATTATCTTGCATAAAAATCCGCTGTCTACACCGAGAAAAAAAAAGTAGTTACTTCAATAACACGCGTGTTATTGTAATTTTTTTACTTCCATGAATATCAATGTATTCTTTTCAATAGTATGAAATTTAGAAGCAAATCGTGATGTATTTGAATTGTCTATCATGAAATGATTGAAAATATTATTCGATGCAATACCGTACATTATTATTCGTAATATTTCTCTTTTTCCTTCAATCAGATATGTTGTTACAAAAATATTTGAGAAATGTATTGATTTATACTGGAATTGGTTTGAGGCCATATCTTATTTTTTTGAAAACATTGATATCAAGCTATTCGCTATATGATTGGCGGAAATGAGTTTTGCTATTGAAATTCAATAGCATTAAATATTAAAATAAGTCCATATGATATTGGCACTATTCAATAGTACATCTTATTGAATCAACATATATTTTTTTTGTTTCGACGGGATTTTTTTCTCAGTGTAGTCATCAAAGTAAAAAGTCCGAGATACGCGAAATGTCTACCACGACGAGGTTTGTCAGGGTTTCCGTGGCCAATTGTGTAGCGCGCCTTGGCAGTGACTTCGGGATCAGCAGCGCGCGTCTCGCAGGGATTGAGGAGATAGAGGCAACGTCGCCGCGTCCGCTCGCCATTGCATCGGGCCAGCTTCGGTGAATGAACCGAAGAAAAATGTCAATGAGTGCAATTATTGTTGCACGACGTATAGCCGGTAAAGCGCCTCGTCCGTTGCACCGGGCACGTGTGAAACCGGGAAACAGAGCGACGTAGCGGCGAGTGGGAGGGCCGGTGCATTACAGGCTGCGAATTAATGCAAGTCGTAGCTGTAAACGCGTGCAGTTATTGTTACGTCAATACTCGCGGGCGTGGACGCGCTCACCGGATTTGCATTCCAAGTATTGTACAAGCGACAAACAAACAACGCCCGATACGCGTCCTACAATCTCTATTGTTACTATATATTTTACGCGTTTTATTATTGTTGTAAACCCATAGAATCTGCACCGAATATCCAATATTTCGTGACTTGTTTTTACAATTGATGTGGCCATAGAAAAATAAAGAGGGTAGTTGCTATCGGAATAACGATGCGCTCTATGGACCGTATATTTTTGCTGGCACTAAGCATGGAACACGAATAATAAAAAAAAAGCAACATACACCCTAATCGAAGTGGGTAATCTCGAAGTAGGTTAAAAAATGAGTTGATGCACATATTGGAGCTCCTGTTTGGAAGTTTTACGTAATGACTCCAAGACCTACAACCTGACAGTTATTCTCCGTTAAACTTTCCAGGAGTTACTACTGACGGATCATAATTTAATAAACGAAGTATGAGTCGATTCAAGGTATGGTTGTAGTTCCTTTGACGTAGTCGAGGTTCGCCGAAGGCATCAATTGAGATCGTTCCAACAGGCTCGGAAAACAGCAGACAGGCATGTTCCGCGCAACTCGAATAGCAGACATAATTTTGGCCAGCTAAATCGAGCAAGTAACCCGCCGTGCGTCGTTTTAACGATTCGCGCAGCGGATCGACGGTCCAACAATAAGTGACTCCGTCCGTAGTAGGTAGACAGTGGCCCGGCGAGTGTGAGTGGTTACTACGCACTACGCGACGGCGGTGGCGGTGGTGGTGGTGGTGCTGGCTACGTTCACGGTCCGTATGAATGTACCGTCGCGACGTACGTCGACGGGCACGTTTGCGGCGTGCATTCATAAAGTGGCGGACACGTAGCGAGCGCGTGCGCAGCTCGTCGCCTTCTTCGTTGCCACTCCTTCCTCTTTTCTTCCTCGTCGCCACCCTTCCTGCGACTAATACGGCCGGGTCTCGCCACCCCGCTCGCGTCCACCCGTATCCTGTAGTTTTTAGCATCCGCTAACTAGCGCCGTCGCGGCCGTCACCAGCGATACCGTTCGCCATTGAGACTACCGCCTTCGCCACGCAGCCCTTTCGACGCTATCTTCGCCAATCTTCAGAACGTCGCAACTAGCATCACAACCAGGAAAACGTGTTTTTCCGAACCGTCCATTGCTCAAACTTTCGATTGGTTGCTGTGCGAAACAAAGGACGAGAAGGATCGCCGTTCTGGAAAGACGATCGCGACGAACGTCTTCGGCGCGAGGCGAATCGCCGCGCGGTTGTAACGACGAACTTGCACGGGGTCAACGGAACCACCGGAAGTCGTCGGTGCCCAGGGTCGTCGCCGATTCTCAAATTGGTGGCCGCTTGCTTGCTCTGCCCCTCGCGCCCCTACCGTCTCTCCTTCGACTCTTTCTCCTTCCATTCCGTTCGGTCGCGCTCGCGCGTTCTTCTCGAGCCCCTCTTTTCAGCGTGACGCGAGCCGAGCGTTGCCACTCGCCTGGCCGCCGCTTCTCGCCGGTCTCTCTGTAAACAGGCCACGTAATCCCCTACACCCACTTTTTCCTCCCGTCTAAATCTGTCTCATCGAAATGCGTCCGACGACGAACGGAAACCCCCGGCCGTTAATTTGTCTCCTTCTTGAGGCAGCGGGTGAATTCGCTCTCCCCGGGATTTTCAGGGATCGTGGGGGTTTATAGAGAGTCTGC
The DNA here is from genome assembly GCF_051020765.1 of Lasioglossum baleicum. Taxonomy (NCBI): domain Eukaryota; kingdom Metazoa; phylum Arthropoda; class Insecta; order Hymenoptera; family Halictidae; genus Lasioglossum; species Lasioglossum baleicum. Next base: position 3,988,622 of record NC_134937.1, read on the forward strand.
GAGAGAGCGAGAGAATCAGAGGAGGTCGGGTGAACGGACCGGGTTCGAGAAAAGGGGATCGACGGACGGACGTAAAGTTTGAGAAGCCGTCGGGGCGTTGTTGTCGGAGACGCGAAGCGGCTGGTGAATGGCTCGGCTCGCCTCGGCTCGGCTTTGCTAGTGTGTCTCGTTGTGAGCGCACGGACGCGCGAAACTTGCGTGCGTAGGGTGCCCCGTCAGTGACGTCAGTGGGACTCACACAAACGGACGCGGGCAGCTCGTACGTGCATGCGTCGGGACGGCACCGGCGTAAGTCGCGTGTGACGTTCGCTTGTATCTTTTGTGCGTGGCCACGACACGGAGGGGGAAGCAGAAGGGTGTCGGCGGTGATGACGGTGGCGGCGCGGTGGTGTGTACGCGTACGTTCTAGCCGTACGCGCACGCTAATGTCGCGCGAACGCCGGAGAGAGGAGACGAGAGTCCCGGACGGAGAGACAGAGAGCCGGAGAACGCATCGCGCGGCCATGTGTAGGACCGGAAGTATGAGTATCCGGCCAGACTCGTGTGGGCTTCTCTACGCGCCACGGTACTCTCCTTGCCTCCCTAGCTTGCCCTGACCGTCCCTCCTTTCTTTCACTCGCTTAGTCCCGCTTTGTACCTACGCTTGTCTCTCGCAAACGCGCGCGAGCGCACAAGTCTATCCCCTCTTTCCTTCGTACTACACTCGTTCCACCCGTGCGACTTACTGTGAGAGCGCCGGGGTGTCGAAATAGCTTCTCTAACAACGCTGGCTACAAATCGTACTATCAGCGTTGCAACTCCCTAAGATGTATCCCGAAACGCAGCGTCGGTTTTGAGGAATTTCAGTTTAATGTTCTCACATGACCCCGGTAACTTGGCTTTATAACGATAGAAAAGGTAATTACTAGAGTACTCGATATAATCTTCTACCAGTAGCGCGTTATAGCTAGCTGGGGCCTTGGGCAAAGTAGAATTGGATCTTGGTTTGTGTTTGGGTCTTCTACTCTAATGATTCTCGTACGATTTGAAATCTACTCAGATTCAGCTATTCGGATCAGCTATTTTGATTTTCTCAGAGACCGAGACCTCTCTCAGGAACATTTCGAGGCTTCTGCAGCGCTAATTTGTGCCCAGCGTCGCTCCGAAAACGATTTCCACACCCGGGCGCTCTTCCAGCCGGCCCCTTCTCGACGATGGCTCTTTTATCCATGTAGCGACGGTGACGAGAACCTGGAACGTGTGCTGGTGTTTATAAATAATACGACGATAAAGATGTGATCAGCCGGCGCCACGGTAAACAAACACGCGGATCCGGCGCGGTGTCGCGACCGAGTTTTGAAATCGTACCCGGATCCCACTCGAGATACCATCTGCCGAGGCTACTTGGGCTGTAATCTAACGAGCCGTACATTCACACCGCGTTATCGAATTGATTTCTAATCGGGCCGCGGAATCCTAGACCGGATTACGCTGGATCGATTCCGGCCGGCGATGGCGCCTCGGCGCGAATGAATGGATCTCGTGCCGGCCGGACGTTAAGGCGGGCGCTTGTTTGCGTGCGAGCGCGGTTCGCACACGTCCCTACGCGGGGCCGTCAATGACGACGGTCGAAGCGGGATCAGAGCAGTTGGCGTAGCATGGCGTGGCGGTGGCGTGGTGCGCCACGGGAGGAAACGAGACACACCGCCACTGCCGCGGCCCGTATACGCGAACCGACTCCGTTCAGGGTGAATCGATCGGCTGGGAGAGCATAGGCTCGTGTCTACGTAGGCGGTGGCCACTTTCTTCCAGGAAACCGAGCGAGCCTCGTTCGAAATAACACGAGGAGTTCACCGGGCCGTGACGAGCCTAAGCTGGCGACAGGATCGATCGCGCGGACCGATTAATCCCCCGCATGTGAGACGTGGGAAAAAATCGTCCGGAAGTGGTTCCTGGAACAACTCGAACCGTCGCGTCAGAGGAGGAAGGAGTCGCGACGGCGACGCCGCCATCCGGGGGAAAAATGTATTCCAATATTCGATCGCATAGATAAATAAATACATACTTGAGTCTTCGACTGTGGACGGAACCCACCGCAACCCCGTCCCGCAACCCCCTCGGGTCTATCGGCGCACGAGCGAGCGGCCGAGCGTCCGGTCATGGCACCGATCTAGAATCCCCATTCAAGAATCTAATTTATATTGAAGAATTCCGACGAGAGGCCACGACGAGGCGTCGATCTTTGAGGCGCCGCCGTTTAAGATGCATTATGCTGGCAGGCGGTCGACAATGGCTCTGGGAAACAGTGAACCGAGCCGAGAGGGAGAGAGGATAAATACACTGTCCGGGCGACGATGAAAAGAGACACGGAACCGAAGAAAAGAGAGGCGCGAGAGGGCAAGGGGGAACAGCTAGGGATGTTCCTGACGCGCGCGATAGAGAACGCGAGAGAAAATTGAGGAGACCTAGAGGCGAACGGGACGACGCGACGCGACGCGACGGGAGGGGTCTGAGGGCAGACGGAACTAGTCCCAGACCCAATATGATAATTGAGTATGGAGAACGATGTGAACGCGTAGCACCTTGTAGAACTACGGTGTGGCTATTGTGGCCTCCCACTGTCGGGACCACCTCGAGAACGCATCGACTTTGTACGTGAAAACATCAAAGGCCTGCCTTTTACCCTTCTACCTTCTCCCTGCCTCCCTGCTGCCTTCCTTCCTTCCTTTGGCCCCCGTTTGCTCTTGTTTCATTATGTCCCGTCGACACACGCGTCCGTTGCACCATGCAAGCAAGCCTTGGCCTCTCGCCGCGCACCAGTCTTCTTCATCCGCCTACATGTTTTCCGACCTCGCGGCTTTCCGTTTGTTTTTCCGCAGTTTCCGCTACTCGCTCGCTCTCCTCCGACTCTATCCACGCCGCCCTACAATGTTCCAGAGAAACTGGCCGGGGAACTCGCGGGACCCGAACTCTTCAGCTTTCCAGCAGGACCTAGGCTCAGAATCTTGGGTAATTTAATCCTCGATCGTCCAAGGTCCTCCTAACTCACCTGAAACTGATAGGTACCCGTAGGATGCTGCCAATGCAGAGAACTTATTGCCAGACAGCGAATCTTTAGGCTAAATAAAATTTGTCTACCTGAATCGCAACAAACCCGAGTGACATAGAAATTTATTTTCTCTCTTGACATGTTCAATATGTTGAAAATAATATACAAGTATTTTTAAATTCGTTCAATGTTTTTAATGTTTCAAATTACACCTGCTCATTTTTGTCACAAACGCATGAAATCCGCTGTCCACTTATTGCACACGCGGATCCGGAGGTCTAGAATGCTCGGGGTGCTATATCTGCGTTGAAAGCAGCAGTATCACAATTTACCTAAAGAAAGCTTTCAGTAAGAACAATCAAGTCGTGAACAATCTCTATAGAAAAGCGATAAACTTAGCCATAGGAAGTTGTTAATGCAGCGATACTTATCGGAAGCGAGGGACTAAGGATCTAAAATGCTCGGGGTGTAATACCTGCATCAAAGAAGACAATATCTAGAAGGCTTTCAGGATGAACAATCATTATTGTGAAAACTACTAACATAACCATACGAACCTGCCAGTGCATCGAATTAATTGGAAACGGAGGTCTAAAGATCGAGTATGATCATGCTGTTATACCTGCTGCAAAGAAGACAGTGTCACAATTTACTTATAGAAAGCTTGCATTATGAACGATCTCTATGTATAGTACAAACTACGAACTTAGCTATAGGAAGTTAACAATGCATCAAATTGATTGGAAACTAGAGTCTAAAGATCTAGACTGTTCAGGGTGCTATACCTGCATGGAAGAAAGCAGTATCGCGAAAAGGCTTTCAGTGCAAAAACCTTTTTAAAATGTTAAAGCGCATGTGTCCACCTTTTAAAGGAACGCAAGACAGTTTTACTGTGGTTTCCAGTAGGGGTTGGTAGTTAGATAATTAGATACCCTACGAAGTCCTCGATTTTGCGCGACCTGATCCGTTACAGGTCAATTGGACGGTAGTTAGAGACCGATTGGGAACTAGAGTCTAAAGATCTAAATTGATCAGGGTGCTATACCTGCATGGAAGAAAGCAGTATCGCGAAAAGGCTTTCAGTGCAAAAACCTTTTTTAAATGTTAAAGCGCATATATCCACCTTTTAAAGGAACGCGAGACAGTTTCACTGTGGTTTCCAGTAGGGGTTGGTAGTCTGATAATTAGATACCCTACGAAGTCCTGGACTTTGCGCGATCTTATCCGTTGCAGGTCAATTGGACAGTAGTTAGAGACCGATTGGAAACTAGAGTCTAAAGATCTAAACTGATCAGGGTGCTATACAGTAGCGCGTTTTAACTAGTTGGGGCCTTGGGCGAAGTAGAATTTCGGGGCCCCTAATCCCAACTAAATAACTTTATGAGAAAAACGTAGAATTTGGATTTTGGATCTTGGGTTGTGTTCGGGGCCCCCTTTTGCTTGGGGCCCCGAGCATTTGCCCAAGTTGCCCATAGGGTAACGCGCCACTGGTGCTATACCTGCATGGAAGAAAGCAGTATCGCGAAAAGGCTTTCAGTGCAAAACCTTTTTTAAATGTTAGAGCGCATGTGTCCACCTTTTAAAGGAACGCAAGACAGTTTTACTGTGGTTTCCAGTAGGGGTTGGTAGTCAGATAATTAGATACCCTACGAAGTCCTGGCCTTTGCGCGATCTGATTCGTTGCAGGTCAATTGGAAGGTAGTTAGAGACCGATTGGAAACTAGAGTCAAAAGATCCAAACTGATCAGGATACTATACCCGTAGGGAAGAAAGCAGTATGTATCACGAAAAGATTTTCAGTGCAAAAACCTTTTTTAAATGTTAGAGCGCATGTGTCCACCTTTTAAAGGAACGCAAGACAGTTTTACTGTGGTTTCCAGTAGGGGTTGGTAGTCAGATAATTAGATACCCTACGAAGTCCTGGCCTTTGCGCGATCTGATCCGTTGCAGTTCAATTGGACGGTGGTTAGAGACCGGCTATTAAGGTCTTCGAGGATCGAACGGCTGGACGAGCATCTTCTCGAGGAGGCTACGAGAGACAATTTATATCTGCCAGTGCTGCGTCCTTGCGTTTTCACCGGGAGATCGTGTCCGCGTAGATACACTCGCCGGGTTGTTGTGCAAACCCCAACGACGACGAGCATGTCGACTATAGCCACTCTTACCGCCGACAATTGCTCAATCGGGCCGTTGAGTAATCGCGCCGTTTTACTCGTCATTGCCACCACGCGGCAATAATCGCGCTGGCATTTCTATTTCTACCTGTTACGTCCCTCCTTTGTCTATTCCCGATCGAACCCGTTGCTCGTCAAATCATTCGGCTTGTTGCCATTCTTCGATGGAAACACAGTGACCCACATTCGAACGTTACTCGCAGTTCGAGTAACAAATGCGTCCTATAAAACGATGGTACTTATTAGCGGACTCCGTCGTAAAATGTCTTTAGTGTAACTCGCGCAGACTGGAAATGAACGGAAGCTTGTCTCGCGTCTGTCAATACATCAGTATCTTTTGTGGTGCTGGAATATAGTGGAGCGGTGCGGTGATTTTTATTTCTTTATGCACCGCTGTTCTCTCGTCGCTGCTCCATTATTAACAGTCGCATTTAATTACTAGACTGCGGATGTTACGCATTTATGACGAAAATGGGCACGTACAATTTAAAACAATAAAGACATTAATACGATTAAGAACATCCATATGTTATTTTTAATTTATTACATTTGCTAAAGACAGGAAGACATTTTTATATGGTTTCTGCATCTTGTGCGTGATGAAGAACACATTTTCATTTTACATAAACATCCGCATTCTATTAATTACATTGGTCGGATTTTGCCGCGATGTTCACCTGGCCGATCCTCGATCATCACCGCTCCAGTATGTATATCTATACCTTAATTAGACAGGCAAATTCATTAGACTACCTTGAAGAGCTAACTCGAAGGGATTCCTGAAGAAACAAATGTTTGTTTCGTCTCTTCGTTCGTAAATCTCTTGAAATCATTTTTCTGAGATCATCGTGCTCCGATAGATAGAAGGTACTCCCGAGACTGTACACTACTTTCGAATGTCAAGCGTCGGACTAAGTTCTGATTAGCTCAGAATGTAGTAGCCAGGCGAGAGGATAAATTAATTAAATACGCAGCCGTTAATGAATATGCATAAGAATGCCACTGGGTAAGCTTCCATCGGAGCGAGATTGCGCGCCTCGTTGTCGCGAGTCAGCGCATGTAGTTAATTGTGACACATCGGTAGAGCCGGCGAAGGATTTAAATCGAATCCGTTGCGTTACCGAAGAAACACACTCGCATCGTTCGGAGCTTAATCGCGACCGGTTCCGTCCGTTGTATCAACGACTGATGTATCGCCAGAGGATTTCGAATCCGCGGTGCACCGGCGTGTGCCGAATGCGATTTGACATGGTGCCTCCCTTCAAAGGTTAATATAGTTACCACTGTCAATTCAGCGCGTCACGGGTACGGCGCGAGGCGCTCGAGCGATTTACGGCCCGAGCTGGCAGTCTTTACGAGACGGACTGCTTACATTGTTTTCGGCCCTCGGACGCTATCAAACTACGACGAAATTGCGCAGGCTTATCGGTAACGGAGGTGATTCTACGTTAAAAAAATATATATATAAAAATCTTTTTAAAAACCACGTTTATATTAACACATTACAGACCGGTGATTATCGCATAATTTTGAAAAAACTGTGGTACATGGCTAAACACGGTTTAATGGAACCTTCAATAGCAACAGTAATCTTCATTGTGAATTAAAAAATCATCCTCACACTTTCACATTTAAGATCGCAATGTAAAAGAAAATTTCTGTGTTTTCTTTTGGTACAGCACACTTATTGAAAAATCCTATTAATACGCTTCCGGTAGGTAAAGTGTTAAAATACACTGAAAAGGAGAAAATAATTGTTTTAGCCATTGGTGACTATAAATGAAAGCGTGGAGCGGTAAACTATATTGACGTAATTTTCGTGGGCGCTCCACGCTTTTATTTATAGTCACCAATGTCTACGAAAATTATTTTCTCTCCTTTTCAGTGCATTTTAATATAAATGTTTTAATAAAACGGCTCGGCTCGGCACGGAACGTGTTAAGAATAGCGCTAGGAGTCAACGAATCTAAAACAATTTGTAGGGCCCCATTAAAAAAACACAACTGCAATAACACTTTACTACCGATGTTCTGCAAAAACGCACTATTTGAGGATAGAGATTGGTTAAAAAATGCGAAAGTTTCCTCGACAATTATTTACTACCTGTAAAGGGAACTAAGTTATGATCCAGTTACTTCAATTTTCTGTTTCATGATATCTACTCATGATTCTACTCCAAGAACAAGTAGATAAAAAAAATTTTTTGCCTGAACAACTTGATACTGATTGCATAAATTAAGTGCTATGTATAATTCAAATGAAGGTCTGAGAAGTCGACTCTCGTTGGCTAAAAACTCCAATCGGGAGTAGCACCGAGAAAATCACTGAAATTTGATGGAATTAATTTGCGGGCTACTGTCTGTTCTGGAATGAATGTTCCAGCCCCTAGTATATTGTTACGATTTCCCGTAACGTGTCGAAATGGTTTTTGGGCGAGTATCGACCCAGTTAGCGGGCCGGTATGGCGTCGGGCGTTCAGCCGGTGTAGTCGTCGATTAGATTTAGTGTCAGCGGTGTCTGGATCGCGCCGTTTTTATCGGGGCGAGGCGGGCCGTGTCGCAAGAAGCCGAAACGATTTTCTGTTCGAGAACGATAATAATGCTCGGGACTGGCTACGATTGTCGGACCGCGAGGCGAGGGAGAGAAGGGCGCAGGTAGGGTCTCTGACGATGGTGTTGAGACGATATGATAAAGCGGTGGCGCTAACCTCTCGAGCAAACACACACACACACACATGCGCCCGCGCGCGCGCGCCTGCGTGAACATACACGAGGAGCATACACACACCGCTATCGGAGAGCCTGTCCTACGTATCGTTGCACGGGGGTTCATGTCGTCTGTCGTTACCTTCGCCGGCGAAACGGTCGGTCCGCTGTTATTGTTGCCGGCGCGGCCGATCGACCGATAAACGAATTACACGTTAACGAAGAAAGACATTTGCTTTCCCGCGTTCACGAAGATAGCCGACCACTTGTTAGCGCAACCCCCGATAAGAGCAATTATCCGGGAAAATGTACAGTATAGCTTCACTCGGCTGCCGGTGCGTCGCTCTAATGCCTTCCGTCCTTAACCCGTTCGACACCGTCGTCGTATTTTCACCGTTTACACATGTACGCTACACTGCTCGCGGTGTTAATAGTCATCGGTATTACGTTTGAAAAATTGGGTGCGTGCTCGAGCCGCGTTACTTCATGCCGCCGGCCCTTGTACGCCTCAAACACAGGCTCTGGATTCGTTTAGATCTACCGATACGGAACGGGGGACAAGCAATTGTACCCGAAGGATAATGAACAATGGAAATTTCTAATGGGCCCACCGTCGCGGATGCGAATGCAAATTCGCTAATTTTAGAGATTTATTTCCTGAGGCGGCCACCGGCAAGATTTATTTCGTGCTGCGGCTGATTACTTTGGAAATAGCTCGAATCCAAGCCTCGCTGCAGGCGTCCGTAGTCTATTTTTTTATTAACCCACGCGATGATCTATTACAAAATCATGTGAAATCGTTCGGATACCTTCTGGCGCCGTACAAGTGCTTTGTTGTGGAACTGCAAGTATGCCAGATACTGTTATACACGTTACACGGCGTCGACGACGACACGATAGATAATTCAACGATAATGATTAAGTGTGTCCACATTTTTCTGAAAAATTCCTTAAAGATATAAATTTCAGAGCGAAATCTATTGCGTCACCGAGAAGATTTGTGAACTTCATTACGAACAGCACAACTCTCAAGATGGCGGAGGATACTCTAACTGGCTTATAGCGGGGACTCTTGAACGACGCTCGAAAAAAAGATTGAAAACATTTCTGACAACGTATGTCTGGCGCGCATGGGGACCATTCAGATCCGAATTAAGACGACGATCATCCTTCTGATCAGACTTGATTTCACTTCGCGGAAACGCGAGTGACCACGGTCTCGCGATCCAGGGGAACGCGGTGCAGCTTCGAAGAAGAGCGAACGACTTTGGGGCACAACAAGAGTATAATCAAGTTTACGCATCCCGCGAGGTTAGGATGCAGAAGAAGAAGAAGAAGAAGAAGAAGGAAAGGAAGAAGAAGGAGAAGAAGAGAAGACGAAGGAAACGACGGAGGGGGAATGGAATGCACCTTCGAGAATCCGTCTACGGTCTCCACTCTACCTACTCTTACGTATGCACCGGTGCAGACCGGGGATCGGGGAACCGGAGCGAGAGAAGGAGAATGCACCGTGAACCTGTCTCCGTTTATCTCGGACCCGCTCCTCTTTCTCCAACTCGTTCCCGGAGCACAACAAACAGACGCCGCCTCGTAATTTGTTTTCATACGTTCGCGGCATTTGCCAGTCTACGCCTCTTTCTCCACCTTCGGGCCTCCGCTCTTTTTTCCTTTTCGGATTCCTTCACTTTCTCACCTTCGACAGTGGCGCAACGGCTACGGGCCCCCGATCCACGTTACATATTTTTCGCCGAGGCCCGCCGAAACGACGGAACCATCTCGTCGCGCCGAGAGAACGTCGATGAACGCCCCGATCGATCCAATGATCCTTGCCGCTTGCGCTCCATCGCTGACCAGAAGCAGCTACGATTACTCGCTCGGCTAACACAGTCAAATGTTAACCCGTCTTCTGTTTATTACTCGTGTGGATCTCACGATCAATATGTGTGTGTTATCGGAATCAGTACCGCCCTTACACTTGCCTCTGGCCCCGCTTTTAGTGGTTATTATTTCCACGATTGATTCGAAACAAATAAATGTTACTGTAATAGCTGAGGCATACAATTTTTTACAACTGGAATTAATTGAAATGCAGTGTGATTCTCTCCGTATTGAAACAAAAATATATGGATGTTGGGATTCCACATTTCTACAACTATTTACTTGTCTATAATACAATTAGACGTATTTCAGATATGTTCGGTAGCAGTGGTAGCACATATACAGGGTGGCTCACACAACTTGCACACCTATATAACTTCCAAAGTATGCGTTGCACGAAAAAGTTTTGTATACAGAAGTTGCATGGTCTGGAGGGGTACATTATGTAGTGTATTTATATTTTTTTACAGGTGGAAGCATTTCGGAGATTTGTAGGATGATTTTGTTTTTTTAATGCCAAAATTTTCATACCAAAATATGGAAGAATGTCGAATTCTGAGTAAAACAGTATTGACCTTCATTAACGGTAAACTTAATAATTGACGATTAATTTCGCTTTATTTCCTGAAAATTTTACTCGTTACTTATTAGGTTCAGGGCTAATGAAGGTAAATACTTTTTTACTCAGAATTCGACGTTCTTCCATATTTTGGCATAAAAAATATAGTATTCCATTAAAAAAAACAAAGTCGACCTTCAAATCTCCGAAACGCTTCCACCTGTAGAAAAAATAAATACACCACATAATGTACCCATTCAAATCATGCAACTTCTGTATACAAAACTTTTTCGTGCAACGCATATACTTTGGTGGAAGTTAAATAGGTGTGCAAAAAAAAGTTGCGTGAACCACCCTTTTGTTTGATTGTTTTTTGTTTGAAAGTTTTACGTCGCTACTTCAACTGCTATGGTTATTAAGCGACGTGAACCACCCTGTACATGTGCGAACTACTATTTTCAACGTTGAAAAATAATAAAACTGCGGAAAGGTCAAGATTACCAGAGCAGTTTAACAGACAAATTCATCAAAATTTTGAAAATTTGGTTACTGAAAATCGTGCCAAGTTTCTTCAGACCAAAAATAAAATAGTTTTATAAAACAACTTCTATACTTCTTATGCATTTTTGGAATGTTGTTTTGTTTTGTACATACGTATGTTATTTTGTATGTGTAACTGCAATATCAATAAAAAAATGTGTTTCTCCTTTATTTCGAGTGTACTGTTTTTATCGCGGCTCTCGAATTAATTTATAACACTGAATGAGGCCCTTGGAGGTAAAAGAGTTTGACATGCCTGTACTACATGTAGGTGTACATTGTCGTTTCGTTAGGGCCTTGCTCCGGGCCCCGGAATCTCCAAGTCCGGCTGTGACGAAAATTAATTATAGATCGTACGAGCTGATTTCAAACCAAATTAATTGCGTCACGAGAAATTTGTTTAAAAAATTATAGAACATTTCGTGTTCATCGACGGATTTCTTGCGTGCCAATGTAAATATATGAATCTTGCTAAACATTTTTTAAACAATACCATTACCATTTCACTATCAATGGCGAGATCAAACTTTGCATTTGTAAATAAACAAATTACAGAGGCTACATTAATTTGATCGGAAAGATCTTTTAATACCGAGCGGATAGGATCTGCGGAGTGATGGCGACCGATTCGTTATTACACACGCGCATTCTATCGAGCCGAGATCATCGGCGATCATTTAGCAAGTAACTAGCGTTCCCCGCGGTTTTCCGAAGGCAAGCACCTACACGTAGATGCTGCGAAACTCGCATCGCAACGCAAAAAGTGAGCGTACCAGCAGCGAACAGAACAGCGTACGAGCTGCGCGCCTCTGGGACCTTTCACGCCGGTTTCCATGAAGCGTCTACCTGTTAGTGGATGAAGAAGAGATCCTCGATTCTGTTAGCTGCGGGTAACATCCTGCGAGGTGCTCCGCAGGATCAGACGTTCCTGCCGTTTTTGTGGAAGCACGCGATATGAAGCTTGATCGGCTACGATAAGCAACTGGTTACCTGTTCACTCGAGATAACGAGCTAATTTGTCATCCGATTTTAGTCTTAATCTTTGTTCCTCTGCCTGTTTATTTGACAGTTGTCCGATACTCATAGATCTTCATGTTTCAGACAGTTTTCAAATCCTCACGTGCTGCTCGACCAAAAAATTTGCTTGCTCAAAACAAATCATTAACGTTCTCTCTGTGTTCTGCTCCGCACATTTTTCCAGCAGAATGTAAAGAAAAAATTTGTCTGCATAAGTATTTGTAAAATTTATTGATTTTTCAAATATAAGTATGCAATATTTAAAAATTTTGAAACATCACAGATAGCATTCCTAGAGAATCTTTGGAAATTTTGAGAGGAGGTTAAAAATATTGTGATGCAAATCTGTGTACAATTATACATTTTTGTACATCGATTTGCTGAATCTAGAAGTGTCACATAAAACTTCATCAAAGTTGGTCAAAACGTGCAGAGAACAAGTTTGATAATTGGCAAAAATTTGAATTAGAAATTTTTCAACGGAAATGCCACATTAACTGCTAAAGTTTCTCAAGTTTTTAGCTAAATTCGAGAAGGAGAGGGAAATCGGCAGAGTAAAACATGCAGAATACAAGTTTGATCATTTGCAAACGGTCTTTCCCTATGAGCAGCATGGTTCGAACAGTTTTTCCTGCTTAACAAATTAACGTTCCTGCGGTAAATTACAATCATGAATCAATACGGCGAACCAACGTACATAACGAAGCCAGTTTTTCAACACGATTTTATACATCACATTGGGAATGCATAATGATTTGAACGAATCTAGCTGCTATGAAATCATCAAAATCAAGCCTCTTGCGAGGATTAATTCTGACTATGAAAGATATTGCTAAAATATGAGGTCATTCCCTAAGTTTTATCGCTGTAAAAGAATAATACTTGTATCTACTTTTAACCATTCACGTATTGATTATCGTTTTCAATTGTGTCCTCCCATCTGTCGATGAACTTTCTTACTCAATTCTCAAAAACTTGTTGCGGCTTTTAATTAAACAACTTCTGCCTCAATTTAACTTTTTATCCTTCAATATGAAAGATTGTTGCTTGACTCGATCACCTTTTTATGTTTTAGTCTATAAGACGCTTCTTAAAAGGTCTAAACAAAATGCGCACGTTTGTGCGTGTATGCGTATGTATGTGTTACTTAACAATTATAGCAAACGCAAATGGTAGTTTGAGAAACGTCTTACAAATCTAATAAATTCTTATCTAATAAATTTGATAAAAATGCGATGCAACATTTTGACGTTGTTGATATAAAACATATAGGTTATGGCTTTGTGACTTGCGCGAAGAACAATTCTGCTCACCGCCAATCAGAAGCGATCACGAAAGTCACGAATGACTGTGAAATATCACCGTGATTGGGAACGAACGTGATCTAATCAGGGGTGATCCAAAAGTAGTAGTTCACACCATCCCTACTTATGAGATGCTGATCTTTACGAGATGACAGACTGCGGATCTTCGCAAAATCAAAATTGTCTGCATCAATTGCAAGGAATAGAAGCTAAATTGAATGTTTTTAGAGGAGAAATTGATATCTTCAATTTTAAAAATTTCCCAATAATTTTGAATTTCATCTACTCAATTCTGCTATAAATGCATAAAGATTCTTAGTCTAGATGTGACCCAATGAATACTGGTCGCGAATGTGTTAATTCTTCCTCGGGGTAAGATCAACGTGACTTCCATCAGGAAACCAAGCTGAAGGAGATCGTTGCGAATGCTTTGGAGATTCGCGTGTAACGAGAACCAAGGGAAGGAAAAATCGAATCGAGTTAAAGAGAGGAACGCGTGCCTGTGTCTCATCCGACCGCGTTTATCGAAGATGATTAGAAATTAATTCAATAGTCCCGGAGAGTCTCCGGCGGTACTTTCGTCCGTCATCCGCTTTCCCTTCATCGCGGCGACCATTTAAGGGCTGTCCTAAGTGACGCACGCTCACCCCCGGGTTAGGCGTGCACGCATGCGTTCGGAGCGTGCGTACGTACGTTCGAATGTCGCGGCTGGCAACCCCCTCGCCGACTCTTACGCCGACGACGAAGACGCCGCCCTTTGCCGTGCAATTTCGTTTGCTGCCCCCTCGCTAAGTAAATCGAATTAAGTGGCAGACTCGGGGTATTGGCGGCACCGAAATCAACATTTAGAAGAGGAGTCTCGAGGGCGGTATCTCCTGGCCACCCCCGAGCCTAGGTGAACGCTATAGCGCACCCTTTAAGGTGTCCAGAGCTCTCACTGTCGCCCACGGTTTGTCCCAGAAATCGGTGAAACTGCAAACCCGTTTCTTTTGTCTCGCCAGAGTAACATCCGCGATTCGGTGATCATCGAAGCTTAATCGGAGCAATTAACCCCGCACGAGGATTTATTTCAATTTTTCGATGTCAAAGTCTTAAGTTCTGCGAAAAATTATATGGATACCGATCTTTTATTACTACAATAATTAAGTTGTTTGCAATTTGAAGAATTAAACACATGGACCTGACGTTGGCAATATGACGACACGCGTCCTCAAAGGGTCAACCCTTCTCTTCCTCGTTTCTACAGCTTGATCTCTCTTTGATGTCGAGTTGACACAATAGTGCAAAATCGATACGCTCGACGCGTAAATTAACTCCGTAAATTTCTTCTTTAACCCACGGATAGCAGATTTAGATTCATTTTGTGTTATAAACTTTTAAAGAACACTATTTATATCAAGTCCGATAGGTAAGAAAATTAACATTCATCTCAAGGTGGGAGGTTCGAAAACATGTACAATAAATATAAGGATTTGATTGGAACCAACTGTGACTGTCATAAGTAGACTGCGAATCTTTATACGAAATAAAAATATTCTGCACTGATTGTGGGAAGCAGGAATAAAATAAAAATAGATTTCATCCCTTAATGACTTTGTTACGTTAAAAAGACCATTACAATATTCTTGAATTTTTGTAATCTATTACTGTTTTATATTTCACCCAAACTAATTTCTTCATAAATGCATAAAGATCCGCAGTCTAGTCATAAGCAATCATAAGCATGATAAGCAAGGGTTGGGAACGAAAACCTAAGGTAGAAGTTTGAAATTTGTGATTATTAGCAAAGGAAAAATTGCTTGTATCTGTTATGATGAAGAGGAACCAAACAGAAATACCTTGAAGCTCTTAAATTCTTTTACTCTGTCACATTTTAAATCGTACAGCTATATCCACAGTCTAGTGACCATTCTCGACGTTCATAGTTAATAAAACGGTGTGCAGAGCAAACCATTTATTCAGTATCCCTGGAAATTGTGCCATATTGACACGAGGTAACAGTCCCAGTTCAATTAAGCAATTTTACGAAGAAAATAAAAGAAATCAAAGTCCAATGGACTTACATACAATTAGTTACCTCCAGCCTAATAAAACATGTAATACGCAGAGTTCCCGATTATTAATAAATCTTCGACGTTACGGATTTACATAAATATCGGTGCTGCAGTAATTATTGTCCCGATGGTATAATTAATTGCGGTGAAGATTACAGGGGCGAAAGTTTTAATTCGTTAAAACCTCTTGAAATAATAATGCTGACTCGACCGCGTTTTTTTTTATGTTCATAGCAGTAATTATAGCCTCGACGGGAACAGGTAATGTATAACTGCTGTGAGGATTACGAGAGCAAAAGTTTCAATTTAGGAAAACATCTGCAAATGACAATGCTGACGCAATGGAACGGTTAAGGGATGAGCGAGGTTCAGCAGGTTCTAAGTGAGAGATAATTGTTTCCATCGTTGATTTCTATGTATTTCGTTCTGATCGTCGTGTCTTGCGCGAACGATGACTCTTTTATTCTGGGATGAAGAATGAATTTTTATGGTGGAATGCGAGAAGATAAAAAAGATTATGACATTCATGAATCTTGGCATTAGTTGTCTGTACTTTGTTTGAGAAAGGGCTTAACCGCGCGGATTTTATGGATGTTAGTCTAGCAGTAAATGTGTAACTTTCGAGAAATCGATAAGAAATTGTAGCGAAATATATGATGGAGCGTCAGGGACCACCACATTCGGCATAGTTCGCTGTTTGAATTGTGGGAAATCGTAAAATTATAGGAACTGTGATACACGCGGAGCACGAAATGATCAATTATAAAAGCTCGTCAAGCGACGAGCACAGCGTTGCGAGAAATATCGATAACGGTGTAATTGAAAGATGGATTTTCATTTAGATATTTCCTTTACTTCTCCATACTGTGTATAGCACACATTTAGATTCTTGTTGCAGTGCAAGAAAAGTAAAGAATCGAGGTAGCATTCGTCATCTTCGGAACGATGTAAAGAATCTATCGAGTGCTAGGAATGTCCTTAATGAGGCCCGATACATGACATAATTCTTGCCATGGACTGTCAATTACGGCAGCAGGCATGCAGGCAACGGATAGTACAATTTGTCATGAATCAATGAGCCGATGCCAGAACAATTCTTCCTGTAAAATCCAATAATCTCAAACTCCAGACTAATTATAGTATTCCAATGTACGAGGCTCCGGGACAGTATGCTTGTCACAGAATACATTCTGCACTCGCAAAACATTCAGTGTATGAAGAAGACAATCTAAATAATTAAAAATGTCTACGTACTGGTTTAACATTTCCAACAGCAAAAATTTAGAGACACCTCTGTACGGTCTCGTTACGGTCGAACAATTGTACGATCGAACTAATAACCCACAGGGGACAAACCCGAAGTGACATCTCCAGATCTTAATGAAACTTTATTAGCAACCATCGTTCATATTCAAGGAATGAAGACAGCCCGTAAAGATGAGAACCATATTTGATCTTGTAATCTATTAGAGCCAGAGGGATGATCCAAGTTGTGTGTTTCGTGATGAGAAATCAAGTTACGCAGCCCGATTTTGAATATCTCGATTAGTTTCAAAACATTCTTTAAGCAAGAAATATAATTATTCGGACTGACCCAAACAGGGGATGAAGGTTAAATTGATCGATCGGTCCCGAATGATTTCCCGAGCGTTAGTCATCGCGAACCCGCGATTTCCTGTTGGTTCGATCGGTTCGCGGCGGGCGAGGGATGACGGGTCGGTAAGGGAGGGATGGGCGATCGGATGCTCGCGAAATCGAGTCGGTTTGGGTGAATCGGCTCCTCGAAAGGACTCGTGGTAGGAGGGTAATGAGAAAGGAAGACGGTAAGTGCCGATGGGAGGCGATAAGGGAGAGAAGGAGACGAAGGGACGGACAGAAGATCCGCGGGAGAAGGGATGAGAGAGAGAAAGAGAATGATATTGGGAAGGGGAAGAAGGGGGAGGGGGACAGAAAGATCTTTGGTTAGAGAGAAGCACTACAGCGGCGCCCCGGGGCCATCCATCATCCCAATAATTGCTTCCCTTCCCATCATATAATTCCTATAGAACCCTCCTGCCCCCTCCCGCGTCCCCCTCTCGGTCTGCGTCCTATCGCTCTCTCTTCCTCTCTCTCTCTGTCTCTCCCTTTCGCCTCTTATCCCTTGTGCATCCCTTCGCTCTGTGGTAACACCCGCCCGCTGTAACGCCCGGGAGGGATATCACACCCGCCACTCTCTCACACCCATCGATCTTTCTCTCTCTCCATCACCCCGTCGCTCTCTCATTCTCTCTCTCTCTCTCGCTCTCGCTCTCTTCCCTCACGGCCCTGCTCTTTTTCTACTCCCCTCCAGGTCCTAGCGGCTCCCTGCCGACTTCCAGGAATTCAGACCTCCCGAATTTCCCGCCTAATTTTTCCAAAGCGGGAAAACGAGCGGACGCGGAAGACCCGCTGAAAGCGCAATCGGTATCCCGTAGCTGTTCACGACACAATCGCCCCGTTAATTATTACCGGGAAGGGTCCTCGGCGATCCTCTAAGCGGCTGAACGCCGCACCGCGACCGCTACGCTGCCTGTTTACGTTCAAGTCACACGAACTCGGTGAAAGAGCGTCACCTCGACCACCCGGATAGCTTGCTGGTCGAATAAATGCTGTAAATTGATCTATTAACACTTAACCCTCTTGCTCGCGCCCTTTCCTAATCTACTGTTGCGCAACTTCGATGCCAGCCTTTGAACTGGACCTAACGTTGTTACCTTTAAGTTTTAGTTTTTGGAGGAATATAAAACTAAATTGTGTCTCATACTTTATTAGCAATCGCCTGACCAAGTCGATAACCTCCTAGACACAGTTTGAATGAAGTTATTGAAGATCTAAATTCATAAAGATTCACAATGTTCAATATTATTTGAAATGTTCCAAGATACCACAGTGTCATATCCGGAGAAAAACGCAGCACTGACATTTTCCGGTTAAAAAGGTACGGTATAAAACCTATTTCCAGCAATACTTTCGTGAAAACTATCATCCGTGGTTCTCACAGCTAAATCTACAATATCCCGTTTGACTGTTGTCACTATCAATTAGATGTAGAGCAGACCACTATCACCTTCCCTTCCTGAGACTCTGAACCATGTTTTATGGAAATGTAATTTGTATAATGATGAAAGACTAAAATCAATTGAAAAGCTCCGTAAAATCAACTTTCAGCTACCTATGAATGTTTCACTGCTAATAGCCAAGCCTATTATCAAGGCTTGCCATTACATGTTGTCGTTTTTTCAAAGCTTGTCTTCAAAGTCTGAGTATATAAGTGTTCCCATATGGCTTCTCATATAATTATGAGCGGTTCGAAGTCTACACTGTGTCCAGTATACATGTTTTCCTATTAATGTTTATGTATTTGTATATTCTTATTCTGTAAAACTTTTCTCTTCTTTGTAATTCTTATATTGAATTCTGTATTACAGTAAAGTCGCGCGATCTAGCTCCTTGAAGATCTCCACGATTACTGTCCCATCGCTTACCCCTTCCACTGGGGGGCATCCCCGCGAGGGGCCAAGAAGCTCGAGCCGCTGTGTTTACATGCTGTTCTTTTTTACGTTCGGCATCCTTTGTACTTTCAACGCGGTCGACGCAGTTATAAAAAAAAATAGTTTCCCTACAGGATCTCTGTCCCTACTCGGAACAGGCGATGGGAGCTCTCGTGAGATTTTCTTTAATAATCACCACGCAATCTTTCAGATTCTTTGCGTCCCGCATTTCGGAAGTGTGGACCAAGATCGTACACAGGTTGCAAAGCCGTAACCACTCACGATCCTGTGATCTGTCGGCGGTCGATCACGCAGAACCCACGGAAATGTCATACGGTGAAAACAGAGTTCCCGGTCGCGCAACGACGCGTCGGACCTACGAGGAAATCATAGGTTTCGGGTGAACGACCGTGTCGCGTGGGTGGAACGGACGTAATTTCGCGACGTTTACGTGGCCCATAAACCGGACCCTCGTGGTATCGACGATCCTCTCCCACTCTTTCGAATTTCCGGGGGATTTTTCGATGCTGCGTCGCGGTATCCGTGAGTGGAACGCTCGTCGCGCACCGTCGCAGTTAATTATCGCGTTCCGCCGTCCACGCGGATCGATTTCGCGCGACGCGTTCCAATTTCACGGCTTCGAGGGTTGAAATTTATGTATCTACCACACACTGCCATTCGAGAGACGCTCTCACCTGTTCCATGGCGCCCACTGACCGCCCTCTCGAAAGGAGGAGGATCACCATTTGCGGACATTCATACTGAATGATCAACCTTTCAGAACACGAGCAGATAAAAATTGTTTGCATCGAATCAAACAGGGATTTGTTTCTTTTTTTAATAGTTTTCGTAAGTTGTAAGTAAGCAGATCTTTATACAAAGTAAAAGTCAAATGGAAACTATCCAGGCCAGGGCATTACCATTTTCAGACATTCATACTGGATGATCAACCTCTCGAAACATGAACAGAAAAGAATTGTTTGCATCAAACCAAACAGAAATTTGTTTCTTCTTTTAATAGTTTTCATACGTTGTAAGTACATTGCAGATCTTTATATGAAATACAAGTCAAATGGAAGCTATCCAGGCCAGAAGATCACCATTTCCAGACATTCATACTGGATGATCAACCTTCCAAAACAGACAAGAATTGTTTGCATCACGAAATCAAACCAAACAGGAATTTGTTTCTTCTTTTAATAGTGTTCATAAGTTGTAAGTACACTGCAGATTTTTGTACAAAATACACGTCATCTATCTATGTCAATTAAATCATTTTGACAGGTAAAAAATAACGTAAAAATATTCTTAACTTCGTCTAATGTATCTATAGTTTCGCTTTTCATTTATCCATTTTTGTCGTAAATGCACAAAATCCTAAAATTTTCTTAATCTTCTCACCGTCAACAAATACACCCCTAACCCAATCTTCTCAGAAATGCATCAAATCTCTAGCGATGAGCATTTATCAGCAGTTATGAAACGAAAGAAGTGGAAATAATAATGAGAAAATTTGAAAACGTTGAATAACTTTGTAACCACAGTAGAATTAATAAACGATGTCCATCGTTCACAAAAAAGATCTTGTTGTCCAATCTGTGGAGACAAGGAATCGACGAATGAATTACTCTGCTACGTCTTTGGATCGATCAAATGAGAAATAAATGAATCCCTCTGATGAACGCCTCTCAATGAAAAAATTAATCAATCGTTGAAATACATAAAAAGAATGCAAGTTTTACGTATGTTCCGTTCCCGCAATAAAATAACGGAAGAAGTACCGTTACGGAAAAACATTTAAAACAAATTCCGACTTCGTAACACGGGAAATGTTGCAAAAACCTGTCAACGTGCTGCCAGTTTACGGTACTCCGTCGTAACGTCCTCACATGAATTTTTCGTCCCGATCAAAAATGGCCATTTCCTACCGTGTTCCTTTCCCGGCGAAGCTGCGCGGCCTGTTCCATCGTTGGCAGCCCGAGTTCCTTTATCAATACGTAGGACGGCCTTTATCGCGCGTGCCGCGATGTTTCTTTCTCACGCTCGAAGCACCGTTACTCGTGTGTGGCAGTTTGTAGCAGAGAAGGGACAACGGGGCACCCATCGCCCCGCATCGGGATAGAAGTTTCTCGGATCCCGGTTGGCGAACGCACGACAAGGAGTCATCATTTTCCTGGACGCGTTTCCACGAACGATGATTAAACGTAAATAGGAAAATCCGAAGTGGATTGATATTCCAAGACGGTCCCGATCGCGAGGAGAATTCGCAAAGAAACGAGCGTGATCGATAACTCCCGGGCATTCCGAGCGCGACGTATCAGTGGGAAAAATTTGTCGTGACTCTCGAATCATGTCACCGGATAAGGAAGTGGTTCAGGGACGATAAGGCCGCCGATATCCTAATTGACAGATCGCCGTGTCTGTGGTTTCCCGAAGGACTCCGGTCAGGAAGGAAACGATTTCTTGTTTAATCGCGATTTCACGAGGAACTTCCTTGTACTAATTCGCTTGATAACACCGATACTATTCAAATACTTGAATGAATGAAATAATCAATAGAACAACGAATCGAATGAGCCGTTGTTTTTGAAAGTGGTATAAGTCCATTTATTTATTAATTAAAAAAAAAATTTTTATATCTGTATCTGACTAAAAATGCCATTAACTCATTTTCTCCAAAAGTGTTTAGTAAGAACATATCACCGCAAAATTCGATAACTTTAATAGATTTCGCACATTTTATATTTGCTTTAAGCGTGCCATTTTAAAAATGTTTAAAAAAGATCCAAGCGTATTTGAAATTATTTTGAAGACACCTGTATAATTGCTAGACGGTGGATCTTTATGCAAAATAAAAATTTTTTACCTGAATCGCAACAAACTGAAGCGAAACGGGAATTTATTTTCTATCTTAATACTATCTTAATTTAAAAAATATATATAAATAAATATAAATATATATATAAATGAATATAAATAAATATAAATATATAAAAAAATATTTTAAAATTCTTCTAATGTTTGTACTGTTTTGAATTACACCTACTAATTTTTGTCATAAATGCATAAAATCCGATGTCTGACCATAAACAAGGGAGGAATACTTCTTTCCTTCATAGAAAATCGAACATTTTTATTCCTGAAAATGATTACATATGTCGTATTTACAATCGGCATGACACATTTCCAAAGTGACTGTCGTTCCTGGCGGGGTATAGTCGGGCGACGGTAAAACAGTCCGGGATTTCGGCCGCGAAGAGTTAATAAACAAACAAATGACCGAGTGAAGGGAAAAAATGGAGTAAGAATAAAAAGAAGAAGAATAAGAAGAAGAAGAAGAAGCGAAGAAAGTTTCGCGTTGGAATTCCGACGTGACCGTTTTCTCGCGTCCGGCTCAGGAAGAAGAAGCATTTCCAATTTGCTCTAGCTTTCGAAATCGTTTTCCCCGGTGGTGGTCGCCGCGGTGGCCGGGCCATCTTAAACGGGACCACTTAAGAGTTTCTTGAATCAACTCGGCCGCGGTTGGAACTCCGAAAACGGATTCCCCCCGGGGCCCCGGTACTAAGTTTGCTCTTGGACAACACGCACACGTACACGCAGAACGAACGCACATGGCGGGCGGACGAGGACGAGGACGAAGACGAGGCGAAGCGGTGCTGCTATCGGGCCGACGACTCGTCTTGAATTTCGTCATGGGAGTAGGTTGGAATGCGTGAAGGTGCTCGTCGGCATACGTACGAGGAAGAGAAGACACGGCGCGCGAGTACTCGTCCGTGAAGGTACACGTTTGAGACGCGAGTATACACCCGCCACGTTAGCTTGGTGGCGCGCTCGCGCGCGCGAGCATGAACGCGTGTGTGTAGCTGGTTCACGCACGCACGCACACGGTTCGCGGCCACATCTGCGCTGGTGAAACGCGGCTCGAAAGAATCCCATTCATAGACGTAGGAACGAGAAGAACGAGAAAGAGAAAAGGATTACGCCGGGCAAGGTGAAAGAGAGGAGGGGTGCGGGTGGGGAGGGCGAGGAGGAGGGTGGGAGACGGGGAGCGAGAGGAGCAGCCAAAGGCATTTGGATTAGGCGCAGGCGCCAGGTATGAGAGAAAGGCTTAATGAAAAATTTTCCACGAGGGGCCTGCGGTAGGCCTGCTGTTTTCTAGGTCGTCGAAGCTGCTCGACGCCGCGCCGCGCCGCACCGCGCGACAAGACGCGACGCAGCTCCACTCCACTCGACTCGAGTCGACTCTACTCTACTCGCCGCGGCTCTGGAATTCGATCTTCTAACGATCGATCGAAAAGATGATCGAACCACAGAGAAAGAGGAAAGCTGCCCGGAACAAGGCAAGACGCTCGCCGGCACGCTCGACCGAGAAAGGGACTATCGATGCGATCCTAGGGTCTGATTGCCGACGAGACAGACCAGCGACCTATCGACCTCGCGCCAGACTTTGAAAGTGAACCGCAGACGACGTTGGCGACCGGTTTTCCGACGAGAGCGAAAATCTAAGATACCTAGCGGTAGCTTGTTCATAATGCTTCTTGCGTTTTTGTCACTCTCGGCTGCATCGGATAAATTCAATTGCGTTAAGTGGCTCGCAATAAATTTTTCAGATCTGTCTGCTATACTGGGTCGAGCCCTTTGTTTGCTCATCTTAAGCTTCCTAGAGAATTCATCTGTTGGGTTAACAGACTTCGATCTGGACACTATCGGCTGAAGGCCTCCCTTTTTAAGATTAAACTTGCACACGCTAAACTGACACAAGCTGCCTGTGTGGTTGTCTGGTACAGGATTCTAATCATGCGTTCTGGCAATGTCTGTGATCTACGATAATAGTAGAAATGTTCTAATTCACAAACTTTACAACAAAGGATACTTTTTCCACCCTATACAATAGATACCTTTTTGCAGGAACCCTCTCTTTGCCCTTTACTTTATATCCACAAATTCCTTAGTCTCACTGTTTGCACCTTCAGAGTTGGATTCAGAAATGTTTCACCTTTATTGTGGAACCTAGATTCGCAGTTATTTTTGTAATGTTAGCATGCACAGCAATATGCATGTTGCTAATAATCCCATAGTGGTTTTATAGCTTAATAAGAAGAAAAAGTAGCAAACAAACTGTAGGAGGCGTGTACGACTTCATAGGTAGATCTACTTGATCAATTTTCTTATATTTGATTCATAATAAAAGTATTTATGTACCTGCAGATTGGAGAAAGAGGGAAAGTCTCCAAAAGAAGTTTAAATATTCTACAACCGAATTTTCTGAACACTGTAATGTACTGTTCATAAATTGAAAAATATAAATGCTGCAGTGAAGTCGATTAGCAATAGTAGTAGATGTAACACAAACGATCCTCAAGTTACACTTCACATTTCAAAAGTTGGATCAAAATCGACCCAGATTTTAATTAGTTGAATCAGAATTGGCCCAGACGTTCAAATTAGGGGTTAATCCACGCTCTGTCTAAATAGTACTAGTATGTTGACTTCTAATTTGACACAATCGAATCTATTTAGATCTTGAACACACTTTACCACATGCTTGAATAGAGAAATATGTAGAATCATGTCTAACAGAAACATTCTTCTAGTTTCAATAACTAAATAATAGAAAATGGTTATGTTTAGTGTTAACTGGGATAAAACAAAAAGTTTGCTTATTCCGTAAGCAACAGATGATTAACGGTTGAGATGCAGCTTAGTCTGCAATGAACAAATTGTAGAAAAACAGGTCTATCATTCGCGAATGCATACTCGAGACTGTATGGTGTAATCATTACACAACAACAAGGAGTGCAATTAACCCACGCCGGGAATTCAATTACAGCGATCGTAGATGAATTACAACGAGGACGATAAATGCCGAGAATTCGTGCATGATTGTCGATCGGCCGTTTTGTCGAGGTATTTCACTCGGATAGGAGTCTGGAGAGTCTGGTAGCCATGGGGATCCGCCGCGGACTCTCCTTTCGTTAATTTATACGTCCGTGGTAAACAGCGTATAGTATCGAGGGAATAATACGAGCCACTTTGTAACACGAGCGGTAGGCGTGCGGCCGCGTTTGCTCTGCTGTCGATCGTGAAAAATGCTGGCGCCTCTTTATCGGCCCTAGAAAATTATCTGGCGCGATAACGACCATTGATCACTCCGTTGAATCGAGGAGACGACGCGTCAGTTCCACGAGAGAGGTAGAGAGAGAAAGAGGAGGAAGAAGGGGGAGAGAGGGAGAGAGAGAGACTCGTTTCCGTCGTGGCGTGCTCATGAATGAAAGCAGAGTATTTCGAAACATCGAGCCGAGGAAGCAGAATGCGCGTCACCTACCGTTCCCTCTCTCCTCTCCTCTTTCTCTCTCTCTCTCTCTCTCTCTGCTCTCCACCTCTCCGCGCTGCACACCACCATCGTTCCGTCTCTCCTACACCCACCCACCCTCTCGCGCGCTTCACGCTTATCGAATCGCCGGAGAAAAAGGAGCGTACAGATAGATAGACCGTGAGAGCGGGGAACCAGGGAAACCGGAGTGTGGAAAAGGGAGAGATGGGCCAACGACGACGACATGCAACCAGCCAACGAAACGGGGCCCTGGAACGCTTCTATGTACCGTGGAATCATCATTTATCGAAAAGTCTTGATGCGTCGATTACACACACGGAGAGGGCCGTGGAGCCGACAGAAAAATGTGGCAATGGAACGCGAGCGTTTCCTCCTCGACGCCACGCTGTCGACACACGTGTCACAGATTATTCACCCTGACGATACCGAAACCGTGTTTCTCGTTATGCGCCGCTTACGTCGCGTCGCGTCGTCACGACCGGGGAGGATCGATCGGGTTACATAATTCGGGCCCCACGCGATACGCGGATGATCGTTTCGTTTCTCGGTTCCGTTCCGTTCGTTCTACTCCGATACGATCCCCGATAGAACACAACGGATCTACCCTACGGCCAACACATTGTTGTCCCAGCGACTCGCGGTGTTGCTTTTACCCCGCGAGTTACCAACCGGCTGATTATCAGTCGGTGACCCAGTGTCGGATGGTCGATAGCCCTCGCCATTCATATCTACCGTTTCTTCGTCGACGCGGTCAACCTCGCGTTGCCAGTTTTGTTGGCGTGCTCGCGCCAACTTTATTATGCAGCATGGAGCACCGGAATCGAAATCCGAAAGTGTCGCCGGTGTTTGTCAACGAATTTCGAAAGCATCTTGCCAACTCGAAATTCGGGCAGAGTCGAATATGTAACTGCAATTGTGCAGCTTAAATGTATGGAAGGTTCTGGTTTCATAGACTGTCTCGCGAGAACCAGACCAAGGGACGCATTTACTTCAATAACTTAGAGATTATCGGTTGGTAATATTACCAGTAGAAATCACTGTGTTTCATTGTTAACTGCAGTGCTCATAAAAGTCGTACAAAATCAGAGCAAGTTGTAAGAAATTTGTGTTATTATATCAATTGCTTTTGTAATCATCTTATATGATATCCCGTAGGTCTTGAACAAAATTTGGCTGAACCGAATGGATTATATTGAGTTGGCAAATAATAAAGAGTTGTTTTTTCTAGTTTGACAGAGGGGCCGTATCGACATGACTGACGCGTTAGTGACAATGTTAATTTGTATTTAGAAGTTTCACAAATTTGTTTACATTTATAACAAAAATTCGAGTCATGAGGAACGTTAATTCTGCAAAAGCTACCGTTTTGCTTTCCTAGCAGCTGCCTTACACAAATGACTTCTATATCCAACAGTCAACTCTGTTATCCTATTTCGTTTAAAAAATGCAATCGATAGCTATTATGGTTTCCGAGAAAACAGCTTGTAACACTTCGTTCCCACTCTGTATAACAAGTACTTTGCTGGTAGACAAAATATCCAGCACTCTAAATTGAAGAGCACACCGAGTCATTGAATTATGACCACGTGCAGGATTCCACTTTTTTACCCAAGTTAAGGTACATGCGTCTCAAATATAAAATTTCAAATTGCTTAGAAATAAGAGTGTCCAGCTTTGTGTGTAAAAATTTAGAAAATAGTACATTAATAATAACGTTCACGATGGCTGATTACTGGGACAATTACCCTATTACTAAAACCATAGATGATCAATTATATGTATTATTCTGTGCTAAATTAGTGGGATCGTTTATCCAACGTGACCTAATGCAATTTAGAAACAGAAATTTATTTTCCGAAACAACGGACACGAGCGTTACGCGAAGAAGCACGGTGTTGCCGGAAGCGAAGTAAAGCGAGAAACGCGAATTCTCCGTAAAGTCCATTCAGTTTGACTGAAAACATGCAAAATGCTTGAAACCTCGAGCGGTCTTGATTGAATGACCAGGGGCGGGCTGTACAAAATATTTTCCGCGGGTCGAGGAACCAGTCTCCCACCTCGATCGGCCGGGCCGGTATCGCGCGCGTACCGTTCCCGGCCCGAGCAATTATCTCGATGACGACGAACCTTGACACGGAAAACGAAAAACACGATAACTCGGTCCGTGGAATTTCGACAACGTCGTCTCACGCGTCCGGGATCGGCTCTCGACTCGAGTCGACTCTGAACGTAGGAGAGCAAAAGGCCGAGAAACGAGTACGTTTCTCTGTTCGTCGCACACCGCATCGGGGCGGACAGGAGGAGGATTCCTCTCTGGACGGCGAGTTTCTCCAGGCTACCGCGGAAGAATCCGCTTGATTAAAGGAAACTCGTGTACTCGCGCCTTTTATTCAAATGCCCTCTGTATTCTTACCCCCCCCCCCCACCTGAGCTCCGCGCGTATCCCGCTCGCCGCCCTCTCACGCCGAGGAGGATCGTCCCGTAGGATAGGGTTGGGATATAGCCGTTAATTATCGCGGTAACGTGGAATGCGCCTCGGTTTCCCTTTACCCGTCTCTCTTGCTCTCACGCTCTCTCTATATCTCTCGCGGCCCCCTCTTGCTTCTGCGTTCTCTTCCGCCCCACCACTTGCCTCTTTCTCTCTCCCTCTGCCCTCACTCTTGTTCTGGATCCTCGATCTCGAGCGAGAGAGCGAGAGAGAAGAGGAGGATTCACTCGTATGCATCGGTCGGTCGGCAGTGGCTTGGACCACCTCATTCATCCTATCTGCATTCCTTTAATGCTACCTGGGGCCCGTGGAATGTCCGCCAACCCCCCAGCCTGCTCAGAGCCGGACCTACGGTACCGCTTATCCCTGCTCGTCCGTCCTCGGTGGCACAGATCGGTTCCACAAAAATGTTCGCTGTTTCGCGGAAAATCGTCTTCTCTTCTCTCTCTCCGCGCTCGGGACTCGTAATCGGCGCGCGGCGCAGCACGAATCCGCCCGGTCATTGCTAGCCGAATATGTTAATACAACGCGTCGAGGTTGTCCGCGGCAGACTAGGCGTCGCCTGTCCGGCCTCTTCGCTGCTTTTACTCTCCGGCCAGCTTTCTTCCTTTCCCCCTTCGACCCCCTCGAGCAGGATAAACACAAACGTACCGCTACGCGCCGGCTACGTCGCAGAACCGTCCGTGAATTATCACGGGCCGTGTATTAAGCGAGGGCAAAGAAACACGTTTGGCCCGCGAACGTGTGCGTGCGCGTCCGTGTGTCGAGATCTACGAATCTGCTGCGCAGTTTGGCCCGCCAGGCCGCGCCGGGGGAACGATCGTCTCTGGTTTTGAGAACGAGGACGCTGTATACCCGACGGAAAAAGTAAATCCCTGCGAAAATGACGAAGCCGAGAATGATGTCGTGACAGAACTGGACCCCCGTCGTATTTCAGGGATAAAGGGAACGGTGCCCTGAAGGGAATGAGAGGGGGTGGGGGGTGGACGAGAGAGAGCGCAAAACCGCCTCTCATCATCGGCATCTCACGGTCGTTAGAAGCGGATCATAACATGGTGTATAACTAGGGGTAGATTCGACGAACGAAGCCCCGTGTTTCACCTTCGAAGCCCTCGAGGCAATACAACACAATAAGGCCCCGAAGCTCGGCGATCCTGGCTAAGATACCAATGGTCCCAGGCCACCTCGTTCGATCTCTGTTCGTTCGGTGCCGTTCTCTAGTTCGCTTTCACTCCCTCCGCCGGTCTCTCCGCGTATCCTCTTCCACTCCTTTCTTCGTCCTCCTCTTCCTTCCTTTCGTATTCTCTCCTCTCTTCTCTTTTCTCTCTATCCCTCTCTTCCTTTCTCCTTTTTTGCCTTTATTTTTCCATGCACGGTGCGCCTCTCCTTTTTCTCTCTCCTCTCGTCGAAGAAGGGAGCAGAGAGCCTCTTACGGCTTCTACTCTTTGGTCGTGCCGCCGCCTCGTAGCCCTTTATCTTCACCTTCCAATCGGCCTCACCGTCCTCTCTACTCTCTTCTCTGTTGCTCCTCTCGTTCCGACCGACTCGCTATCCTTCCCCTGGGATCCTTCTCTTTTTTTTCTCTCTCTCTCTTTCTCTCTTCCGCTCCGCTGTTTCTTCTTCGTCCTAACCCTACCCCCTCGGCGAGAATACCTACTACGTTAACACTCCGCGGGGCAAACGCAGCGCTCTCGCGGTAAAATTTTTCTCTGGCATTCGACGGGTGTGGCCGCGTCGCGGATCACTAACGACGATGATTGCCGTGATGTCGCTGAGCGGACCCCGCGCCACCGACGACCGGCCGACTGCTGCTGCGAACGGACGCCATCCTTTTCATGTTGGTTGCGATTCCGTCAGAAATCCTGCTCGTCAATTCCAGCAAGGAATTTTTCATTCTTCAACCTCTTAAGCGGCTTGTTTCGTTATGCGAAGTGTCATGTCGTTGGCATAGCGTTACAAATAAAATATAAAATGATCCTCGTTGTTATTATTATTATTACAAGCAAGGGAATATATTCGACTTGGGCATAGCGTTTTACAGTATTTAATTCTACACGAATTATATTCACTTGTTGACGAATTATATTCGTCATAGTTATCTAAGAGATTAACCGTTTGCTGTGACCTGGAGCTGTTTTGATAATTTTTTTCGCATTTTATAGATAAGAAAATAAATATGATACCTCATACAATATTTAAATGGTTAGTAATTAGTTAGATCCCAACATATTTGATAATGTAAACAATTTAGTGCGTGACTTTGAGTCACCACTCGAGTTGCTCTGGCCCAAGATAGAGTGTCAAACAGAAATCGAGCTTAAAATTTGACTTTCACGACCTATGATCCATGTACCCTTCCTGATCTTACTTTCTAGAAGTACCTTGATCTAAATCACGAATAATCTGAATGGTCGATTGTCGTACGAAGGTGTCAAACACTGACACAGTGTTTTAAAATTTGTTTCAGAAGAGGGTAAAATAAGATTGTTGTCTAAAGTTGGCGGGCTCCGTTAAGACTTGCTCGCGGAGATTTCAGGAAATTAAGTGATTACGAAGGTGCAAAAACGAGTATCGCACATTCAAGTTTCTAACGAGTCGCCGCGAGCTTACATCGACTACGCGGTGAGCTCGAACGATTTATAGGTTTGAGGAGACTGGCATTTCAACGGTTGCCGTCAAAAGAGATGCTTTACGTTTGACCGTGTACCCTTTGTATTTTTGCTATCCTGACATACATATTCGTGTCTGGTCGGACGAGATTTCGAAGAGCGGGAGGAGTATCAGAAGACCGCGGGTTCTCCCCGAGGCAGAGAGGTCTCGCGGATCTCCAGGAATTCGTTTGGTCTGCGCGCAGTGAAAGCAAGAAAGTTCTTTCTCTGTTCGCGGCGCGGCCTCCTCCTGTCTCGCGTTCCTCCATCGACGCCGGGACGACTCGAGAGACGGCTCTCTTAATCGATACTGTCTTCTTCGAAGGAGATTGCGCGTTCGGCGAAGGTTAGACGCCGCGCCGCGCCGGCCGGCGTAGGAGCACCGCGGCGACGAGCCTTCCTTTTTCGCAGGAGCCCGGATAGGAGAGAAAAAGGCTTGAAGAAAGAGAGAAAAATGGGGGCGGGAGATCGAGCGAGACGGAAAAAGATCCTTGGCTCGTTGGTTCCCTCTGTATCTCCCTCTCGCGCCGTCGTTCCCGGCTCCTCCCTTGACGAAGGTCAAGACACACGAAATCTCCATTTGCCCGAGGTCGTAGCGCGGCACCTTCGAATTTCGTGGCGGACCTTCCGAGAATCGACGAGCGGTGAGCCCTCGATCGAAAACGAGCACGGCCACCGCTCCCTCTCGGGTTTCACACTTTTTTATGACCGACCTTCGCGTATATCGCTAACGAGGTGGTCCTCTGTGACAACTACAAGTAGGTGGTCGCGGTGACGGCAAGAATTAGGAGGACGCTCGCTCGCTCGCTCGCTCCAAGCAACGGTTCGGATCCGCTCCCGGCTGAATATTCGAGGCCTGCCGCGGGGAGGGGGCACCGGCCGCTTCGAGAAATCGAAAGGAAATTCCGCCGCGGATGCCATCGGTATCGATCCTGCCGACTAGATCGTATCGGGCTTCGCACGACACGCCGATAACGCGGCGAACGAGAGGTGATCCTCTCACTGCTAGCGAGAAATCGTCGCGGCCGACCGATAGATGAATAATTAATTGCCGGACCCGTGTTCCGGGTTGTTCCCACGTAGAGAAAAGTCCCCGGCGCGACACAACGCGCGAGTCGAAAACCGGCCGAAACGAGACGAGACGAATCGTCCGCATAC
This sequence comes from Lasioglossum baleicum, assembly GCF_051020765.1. Taxonomy (NCBI): domain Eukaryota; kingdom Metazoa; phylum Arthropoda; class Insecta; order Hymenoptera; family Halictidae; genus Lasioglossum; species Lasioglossum baleicum. Next base: position 4,020,018 of record NC_134937.1, read on the forward strand.
ATATGAGGAATCGTCAATGAGTTTCCGAGAAACGTGGACTTTAACATAAATTTCCGAGTGGCTCGTTCCATTTCGACGACTTTCTCCGCTCCCTTCTTATATTCTCCAGCCCCCTTCGTTCATTCATTCGTCGACGCTCCATCGGCCTCTCCTCGCATCCTCTTTTTCCCGGGCGTTCGCCGGCGCACCGTTCGCGCGCCGGAAAAATGTCCCACGACGCTCTCCGCTTTTTCCCAGGGCCGAGCGCATGCTTTATAGACGCATTTTTTCCCAAAAGGACCTACCCCAAGGTTCCTGGAACCGAAGGGCCCCTCAAGGATCTCGCCTCTCGCTCTTCTCCTCTGACCAAGCCGCGCTCGCTCTTTCCTCCTATCTCGCTCGGCTCTCCAGAAAAAGCCAGACATACTCCACCGAAATTGTCACCGACGATGTAAATCTCTTCGTGTGTGTCTTTGGGAAAAACGGTCGCGGCGACGGACAGGGGATGAAGATCGGAAAAAACAAGAAATACGGTCGATGGTTCTAGTTTCCGAGAAAACGCGGCACGATCGTGTTCCAACCGTCACGAGGAATTCAGAAACCCATAGATTCGAGTTTTTCAGGCACCCTCTTCCTGTTAACCGTATCGCCGATGGCTCGGGGACATTCTGTATCTCCAACGGGCTCGGGCGGACGTCTTCGTCGTCGATGGACGCATGCAAAGATTCTTTAGGATGTTCGAATGGCAATGGCGAATTTATACTTTTTCTCTTTTGATGTGCATCCAAGGTGATCATTTCAAAACAAAATAGAATCAGTTAATAGTTTTGATGAATGATTACATGATTCGTACCCATATAAAACCACAGTGAAATGTCCCGACACCTATTTTACTCGCCGACATTTTGAGAACTAGCGAATTGAATGCAATTATTGAACAAATACGAAGTACATACTCCAGTTTTCCGCGATGTACATCCAAAGTGGAGGAGTTTAAATTCGCCTTTGGTAGACCTTCATCTTTGGTGAACGAATTTCTGTGAACTTCTATGTATGTATATTGTTTGATGAGCCTCTGGGTGTAACTTTGTCTCGGAGAGTTTTCTCACACGACCATGAATGATGGAGATATTTTCACTTTCCATTTTAGAAGAGTCGGCCGGCACATCGTAATTTTACGGATCGGGGGTGTGGATCGTCGATTTCCATTGACACCACGTGTCACGGCGCGATCGGTGGGAGGATCCACTCTTAAGGGTGAGACTCGGTGGTTCGGAGCGCCGGCTAAATTCCCACGCGTCGTTCCGTTCTTGTTCTAGCATCCGCGACAGTAAGAGGGTACATAGTCATAATATTTAAGGTAATAATCCTAGGCAGGAAGGTAAAACCATCGCTGGGTTTCACGAACATCTCCCTCGTTTTCTCTCTCTCTCTCTCTCTCCACATCGCCCGGCTTTGCGCGTTCCACCTCGCCGGAACAGGAATTTATGGTCCGGGAATTAATGGCGTCGCGTACCTTGGTCCGAGAAAAATTTCTTCGCGATGCGCTTCATCGCGCCGGTTAAATTGTTCGCGATGCAAATTGCGGTGTAAATTTGAGCCATTGGCAGTAACTCACCCCGCGAAACGCGCCCCTCGTTCCTCTCGCATCGTACCCTGCCTACCCTGCCTATCGTCCCGTGTTGTCGATCGAACGCGTCTCGTTAGGTTTCCCCCGAACGGGATAAAAACGACCGAGAAGAAACCGAGGAAAGATCGCCGCGCGGCCGGGTCTCGTTTTTCTTTTTCGTTCCCCGAACATGTCTGTGTGTGCCCCGACTCCGGCGCCTGCATTTACATTTTTGAAAGGAGCATCCGCCTTTCCGAGAACCGGCACAGGTCACGCGGCCGACGCGGCGCGGCGGCGGTCCTATTCGACTCCATCGATGTATCTAGTTTCCGAAAAAAATCGTGCGACGCTCCCCGTCGCCGTCACATGGCGACGCTGCTCCGAGGTCCCTTCGTGCAGACCGGGGCTGGCATTTACGAAAAATACGACCGATGACTTCCAGGAAACTTACCGAACGTTTTTCCAGCGTAAGCTGAAACCAATGAGGAAAACGCTCGATTGTCCGAGAAAAGCGGCCGAAAAGGGGACCCCTTATCGCGGGGGCTAATAATAAGCACCGTGTAGAGATCCCGTTCACGGACGTCATCGACGAACCAGATAGGCACTCGAACGCATTTAGATTTGAGAGCCGATCCACGGAGAGAGAAACAGAGAGAGAGAGAGAGAGAGAGAGAAAAAAAGACGGGGGGTCTCGACTCTCGTCCTCGCGCCGCACCACGTCGGTGCTCGATCGAGAAAGCTCGGGCTCTTGTTCGTTGACCACGATCGCTGATTCGATCTACCGTAAGGGACGGACGCGCGCGAAACGACGAACGCTCCGTGCCCGAGAAAGAGAGAACGCGCGCGAAGAGAAGTCGGCCCTTTCGGGCTATCCTCGAGAGAAATTCCAAGCCCAGTTTGGGCCCGCAAAGGCTAAGAAACCGCGCCGCTCTCGCTCACTCGCTCACGCGCGCGCCAGCGCCCCCACGTTTTGGAGCGGCGCTGGCCTCTTTCGCTCCTTGTCTCGCCCCCTTCTCGCCCGCTTCTTCTTGTCGCGCCTCCGCGCGCCTAAGGCTTGCCTCTATCGGCCGGCCTCCGATTGGTCCGTGGGCCCAGTCATTCACAGAAAACACAGAATGCAGACGGTCACGTGACCCGTGGTCCAGGCGGCCCGGGAAGAGGCCCGGGGGTGGCACGCTCGCTATGGCGCCAAGCGGTTCACCGCCTCGTTCACCCTCCCTTTACTCCCTGCGCCCTCGTCCTCGTTCTAGGCTCCAAGGGATGCAACGTTTCGAACCTTCGACGCGTAGCGATGTCGACGAACCTTCTCCGTGCAAACTATCCTCGGCCCATCGTCGTTCTCGATATCGGAAGCGAATATACCATCACCTCTTGCCGTCCGTGAAATCTCAATTTTTATTTCAACCAATAAAGTAACGAAAAATGTTCTAGCACCTCTCACGATTGAAATTGCTGGCATTTTTACTAGAAAAAATATATGCTTCACCCGATTCTTTACATTTTCATTGTTACGATATGCGCGAGATAAATCTTTTTTTTATTAGTTTTTATTTATTAGTTAACCCCTTGCCGAATTTTAACGAGTCACTCTCGTCATAAAGATTTGAAACAAAGTCTAACAAATATGAATGTTACTTTTTAAATGAAATAAAATTTGATTCGTTTCTAATCAATATTTAAGCATTAAAATAAATGTAGCTATACATAAAATATAAATTTTTCTTTTCTCTTCTAAAACACTTTTGGGGGACGAAGACATTTTAATCAGTGGTTAATTCATAGGTCATTTTATAGAAAGATTTTCCCCTTTTTCTTCGACTTTACATGCAGGTTATTCGATGCTTTCATTGCAGACTGGTGTATTATCATAAATTACTTTATTATATCATCCATCGACATGGAATTAGCGTCTCTCCCTTCATATCAAATAAATACTTATTACAACATTATATATTGAACGCGTGCGCCACGAATAAAAACGAAAGACTTGATTAGAAAATTCGTACACTTCCCCGAACGACGGTAAATTATTTGTTGCCTGACACGCATGAATGAAAAGTTGACAATTTTGAAAATTATGGTATCACAGAAAATTACGGAAAGCAAGTTCTCTTTTCTAAGTTAGTAAAAAGTACGTTCCCCAATGTGCAATTAAAATTTAATTACAGATTACAACGGAGAATATACAAGCGAGTTAAGCCGATAATAGCTTACTAAACAAAAAGGGTTTCATGGCAAGTTTCGACCCTCTACTTTGATCGGCAAGATAATCATGAGTTTTAGAGTGTTTTCTTTAATTAATGAAATCTACAACCTAGAGAATTTTTCCACAATTTTTAATTAAAAGTTGTAGCGCTTTGCGAACGGGAATTATTTCCAGCATACTTTTCAATGGATCGTGAAACGGAATTCTGTGACGAGAGCAAAACGGTAAAAGAAATCAGCGAAGGAAAAGTGCTTTGTAAAAATGAGTTCTTTAAAAGATATAACGGTAAAATCAAGAAAATGGAAAATACAAAATTTTATTACACATTTGGCAAGATGCAAGAGCACATCACATTGGCGTCACGTGTCGCACGACTACTATAGTTAGCGTGCGTATCCACGGCTGAGTGGGTCTGACCTCTAAGGGTTAATTTCCGAAATATACGGAACGGGGGCAAGAAGGGATCGTACGAGAAGAACGCGATCTCCGGTAGAAATAAAGAAAAAGCAGAATGCAATTCGAACGCTTCGAGGTCTTCGGGAAGGTGAAAAAATAGAGGAAGGGGTAGAAAGAAGAGGGTGGAGAGGAGAAGGGAGAGCGAAGAGAAAAGGGCCCGAGAAACAAGCGAGGATCGTTCGTAGCCATCGCGTACCAGAGAACCGACCGGGGTGGTGGTGCTCACCCCCTTGTGTGTGTCGGGCACTGTGTCGGTGGCCCGATTCTCGGAAGGACCTCATTTGTTGCTCAGTGCTATATATCTCATTCGGAAGCCTCTGTCCGTATATCCTTCTCTCTTTTCCCCGTCCCTCGTCCCCCGACGTTGCTGCTGCGCCCGAAGAACCACGGGATGCTGGGAATAAGTGCATGCTTTTACGAAAACGGACTACGTTTGCCAGCGGCCCGCCAACGATGTATGCGTGGCGAGTCGTTCCACGGCTGATCGTTCTCTCCTCCGCTCCTCGTAACCGATACAGACCACGGTCAACGACGCGCGAGGGTCGAACCCAAGGCGCGCGTGGTCTTTTTCTTCCCTCGAAAAAATCTGAGCGTGAGAACGGAGATAAAAGTGTCGAAGGAGCTGCGATAAAGGGGGCCGCCTGGTGGTACAAAAGGTGCACGCGCTGATTACACGCGACCGATTCCTGGAAAACCGGCAGGAGCGGTGGGGCCCGTTCCTCCCTACACTTTTTCTTCTCTCTTATCTCTAGAAACTTTGTCGATAATCTGCCTACATCGCGTCGTGGCAGGAATTCTTTCTCCGACCAAGTCCGCGACGGATCATTTCGAGTCGCTAATATCGGAGTTCATCGATTCGAAATGTCCGCAAATTTTCGAATGCGTTTCGATGCCTTCGGCAGGAGCGTCGTGTCCCGAGGAATTTGAAAACTCGGCGCCGACCCGCACGATTGTCCGCTTTGGGAACCGCTGCTTTGAATAAACAGAGGCTCGCCGTGCACACAGAGGCCGCAGAAACGCAGGAGCAGCGTGTACGCGCTCCGAAAGCAGCTTCGGTAAGCCGACCGTACGGGAACCGTGGATTCTATTCGGATATTTTGTGTTTGGAGGCGGGTGTTTTGGGCGCCGATCGCCTCGCCGAGGGCGCGAACACATCGGAAACGTAGCGAATCGAGACGCGCGGTCGACGCCGGCCGGCGGAAAGTGTGCAACGCCTTGAGGAGGCACGCGTAGCGCGGAAAAGAAAACTATTAAAACGAGGCAAAGAAAACAGGTGGTGGCGGAGGTAGCGACGAAAACAGCCTCGCGGTTGAGTCGGCCCCGATCGAGAGGAACAGAGGCTAACTCTCAGAGGTTTCTCTCTTGCGGGTAGTCCTTAGTCCGTCCATAGAGGGCCGCAGGATACGAGGAAGAAGAAGAAGAAGAAGAAGACGAAGGAGGGCGAAGAAGAACGCGGAGCCGCTGCTGCCGGCGCAGAATTCAAAGAACTGGGAGCGAGGTAAACAAAATATTCCTGCTGGCTCGGTGTATACACAGGTCCGTGGCAGCTTCTCGTGCGCGCGTGCATGTGTGTCTCTCTCGCGGCGAATGCGAGAGAGGAGGAGGCCGGGCGATGGGGGGGGGGAGGAGGCGAAGGGGTAGAACAGGGTGGGGCGAAGGAGCGTAAGAAGAGGACGAAGAAGAATGAAGGTGTAGAGGAAGCCGTGGGCCCTCGCAAGGGCGAGAAGAGAACGAACTACGAAGGCATTCGGTGGCGCCGCGCGCACGATCGCGCGAAACAAAGAGAGAGCGAGCGAGCGAGCGAGCGGTTGTGTACGAAAGGCGAGAAGGTAGCGAAGAAGAGGGTTAGAGGAACCACGATGGGGGAGGGTAGGGGAGAGGCAGCAGGGGAGACAGGCCTAGAAGGTGGGACACTCTCGGGCCCCGGGAGAGGTAAAGGGCCCAGAAGATGGGCCCTGGCGGCGCGATAGTGACGACGACGATGGTGGTGCTAGTGATGCTGCTGCTTCTGCCGGTGGTAGTAGTGGTGATGGCACACAAGGGTAGAGGCCGCCGCGGAGGGGGGACAGGAGGGAGGGCAGAGAGGCAGAGGTGAGAGGGAAAGGGCGGGGGTCCTGGAATGCGGCCGTGGTCCCGGTATATACGCGCCAGTCGGCTATGCCAGGGTATTTGTGTATTTATGTGGAACACCGGAGAACCTCGAGCACGGGAACGAAAGAGACGGAGAAGGAGTTCTTGAAAGAGAAGAACAGAGACGGAAGGGAGCCAATGGCCAGCCAAGGTGTGCTGCCCTTTTGGTACGAGGGAGTGAGTAGATAGGTACTCGAGCACCCGGCTATGCAGTAAGAGCACCAGGAACCAAACGACAACCACCGTCCCACCACCTACCGCACTCCTCTCGCCATCCTTCTCCGGCTCTCTGTTTCTCTCTCTCCATCTCCCCCTCTCTCTCTCTCTCTACTCTTTTTCTCGTTCCGAGGTTCCTCGAAATTCCATCGCAGAGTTCCATGTCCCGCGTGGAACGTCCGGAAAGGCGTTCCCTTCGGGGAACTTTATGGCCGCGCCGCGATATTTCGATCGATGACGTGTGCTCATTGTGATCGCGTGATTTTTTCCCACCGAGACGCTTTGTCCCACGGACAGCAACCCCGAACAACGACCTACGGCTGTACACAACATGTGAAATCTCGAAGACGCGCGACACCGTGTTTTCGCCGTTCTCCGCCGGTAATGTTCTCCTGCGTTGAAGACGCGTTTCAAAAGAGGATCGCGCGTCGTGGAATTTTCCCGCCTTCTTCCCTGATCTTTCTCTCGTTACCAGGAACGACGGACGCGACACGAGTGGCCGGCACGTGAGAGAATGTCGTCAATGCGATGGCAGCGGTTTCAGGAGCGAGCGAGGAGGCCGGGGAGGGTCTCGCCGAGGAGGAGGAACGAATGAACAGGGAGGGAAATGCCTGGCTTGGAATCATCGTGGACACACCGTACGCGCTCGAGTACGAATCCCGAATACCGACCGCGAAGCTATCGCGGAGACTGCAGCCCCGGTATTCGAACCACGTGGCTGTCCACTAACTACGACCTGACTCGCACGCTCGCGACCGCGTTGACAGGACGAAGGGTCAACGACGTATCTGGAAGAAGTGGCGCTAGCCCGGCGCATAATTTGCCGTGAGAATGCCTACCGGCTGACCTGATGCGACTACGAACCATCGTTTGGCTGACTGTAAGTCGGACGAACAAGTATCGCTGATATTTTCAAATGATCCATTGGAAGAGCGATCAGCGAGCAGAAGAGTTGGACTTCTTTCTCTAAATCGCTAATTTTGCAAGGGTGCTTGCAGCACAAGATACCAGTCCTGAGGCGTAACAAATTGCATACGATACCAAAAGCTGCAGAGAAAAGCGCAATTTCAGAAGCCGATGACTTTATAAAAATATAGTACTCTTCCACATTCGTGTCTCTCGCTAACCTCTTAGCTACGGTACGCTATAGCGCTCTCCTTCTCACTTGTTTATCTCGTGTTTAACCCTTGTGTAGCCAACCGGGTAACCGAGTACCCATTTGTTGCATTTCTTCCAACATTTTGTTGATATTCCTCTAAAAATATTACAAAAGTTCTCCGAGCGGCCATTCTTTGCACCGCAAATTTATAAATACATTGAAATGTTACAACTGATTGTAAACTAGCACTGAATGCGAGTGTGAATGAAAATTAAAAATATCTTGACGATGAGGGCCTATTTTCTACTTTCCCGTGTGATGTAATTTAACGGAAGAATGACGAAAAGTATGAGACCCCGATTTCGTACTGACGTAATTTTTACGCGCTGCGCGTTTAGTCTCGCCGTAGCTAATTGTAAGAGAGATTAAATTTACTAGGGAACCAGACGATTCATGAAGTTTTAGATCACTGACGAAAATTGCCGAAGTTTTAGTAGGCAAATATATCGAGAAGCATGAATTTATACGGCCAATATTGGAGATTCGCGCGGGATTCGAATATGTAGTAGCACGTGCTGGCGGTCTAATAAAGGCCGCGTGAAACCACGATCCAATATGCAAACGACTGCGTGCGCATAAAACGTTCTACCGAATGACCGTATTATCGTATCCTCGAAACTCGGTTTTCATAAAACTCGGGAACAAATGCTGAACGGGCAGTTGTTACAATACACCCCGTCAGCCATTCGTATTAATCATAACGGCGGGAAGATGCGATTCGATCGAGACACGACCAACAAAAGTAGAACGCCGTTCGGCGAAATCCATCGTAGAAAGGAAAAGCAGCATTCCGATCTGCAGCTCTCAAAAATCCGAGAGTCGGCGTGGCTCTTTCAACGGGAAAAAGCTGCTCTCTCCGGCGGTTTTTACCGGAAAGTGATTCGGCGTGTACACGCACTCGCATCGTTGCGTTACACCCACTCTCGAGGCAGGCTCGAGGTCCGCGATCGAGCGAGCGAGCGAGCGAGCGGGCAAGGGAACACGGAGCACGCCCTCTTCGTCTGTTGATGGTACGGACGGCCGGAGATCGCGGTGTCGAGGCTCTCGCAGCATCTCAGGCGGTCCAGCGGTGGCGTCGCTGCCCCCTCCGCCTCCCCCACCCTGGGAGCCTGGTGTTTTCGGTGGTGGGACGATGTACGTGCACGAGGAGGGTTCGCGAGTGTCGTGTGTCGAGTGTTCGTGTGTTCGTGTATACGCCGGGTATTAGGTGTACGAGGCCGCTCGCGCGCCTGTATGCCCGATGGTGGGCAACCGAAGGGCGAGAGGGAAGGGGAGAGGAGGTAGGCGTCGCGCCGTGGGAACCGAGGAAAACGTTTCCCGCATACCACCCTTCCCCCGGGCTCTCCCGCCCCCTCCACGATCAACACACCGACGTGCGGTGCACGTACGTCCACGTGGACAGACCCACACAAACATTCGCGCGCTCAGAGACGCGCGCGCACACACACACACACACACATGCACACAGGGCCGTTCGCCGCCGGGGCCACACTAAGGAGGTACACGAGACGAACGTGGGACCACGTGATCGGCCCGTAACTTCACAGCGCACACTCCTCTCTCTCTCTCTCTCTCTCTTTCTCTCTTTTGCTCGTTCAATCCACATCGCCTTCTACCCTCTCTCTCTCTCTCTTTCTCTCTCTCTCTTTCTATCTAGCCGTCTATCTATCTCTCTGATCGCTGCTCTCCTTTCTTTCTCTTGCGCGGGAACGAGCCGGACGCGTCTCTCTTTCTTTCTCCCTTCCTACGATCCTTATTCGAACGACGCAGTTGCGCGTACCTACCGCGGGAGCAACTGCGTCGTAGGCTTCTCCGAGAAGGAGATCCGTGTATCGTGTCGCTTCCTTGTCCGGCGAATGTCGGCGACATCATCATCGAGCCGCAACGGGCCAGGCCAAGCAGAGCCGAACTTGGGCCGGACTGGGCTGGGCCAGCCAGCTCTGACCGACCCAAGAAGACTTCGCCGCCGCCGATCCACATACGCGACTGCCAAAGAATTTCTCGGCGCGAACGAGAGTACACATTGTGAAACGACCGGCCCCCGATCGCTCCGCCCGGGGACGGAGAGGGAAGAATGTGTTACGTTTTACGTCACGATCGCATACCGACCGCGCGGCGCGGCGGCGCACCGCAAGCAGCCGTTCTTTTTTCTCGAGCGGCTTGCAAATGAAGCGATCGGCCAGGGGACTTACCGGAAACGCCGGGACATGCAACGCTGGAAAACCATCTTTTTGCTGGGACTTACCTGAAATCAGAAAAATACGATTATTAGCGCGCGCGGGTTATTTCCGATTTCTAATCGTCTACTTGCTATAGGCGATTGGATGATATTGTGGACTGATCAAGGGGCTTTCCCTTCGTCATCTTTTGGTAGAATTTGTATTTGACTATCGGGTTCTGTTCATCTAATGACTGATGTGTAGACTGCGGATTTTATGCATTTGTGACAAAAATGGGTACGTACAATTTGAAACAGTAAAACATTAAAACGATTAATAGCGTCCATATGTTAGTTTCAATTTGCTAAAATTGTTAAAGATTGGAATACATTTCTATACGGTTCCTGTGCATTGTAATTGACGAAGAAAATTTCTATTTTGCATAAAGATTCGCAGTCTACCGATGTGTAATTCAGAAATCTAATTCAGATAGTATGATAATTTCGATGTTATATTCAACATAATATGTTGAATGCTGCTAGATCATCAGTGCGAACGAATTACGTATAAACGAGCACAGGGAATGCGTCGAATGTCGTACTTATTAATAATAATAATGCAGTTGAACCTCAACAACTCGAATCTCAAGGGAAGAACTAAAATCTTCAAGTTGTAAAGGTTTCGACTTATCGAAGTCTTCGAGTAAGAGAGGTTTGCTCTATGAAAATTCGACTTACAGAGGGTTTGTACAAGAGTTAATAATTTACTGATTGTAATAGTTTTAAAGAAAGAAGTGCTTAAGTTTTGGAGATGAGTTATTTATTATATACATATAATAAATGTAATCTACTAGGCTCTTACATGTTACTATTACATATTAAAGAAACCTGTGATTGTAGTCTGCGTTAATGAATTAGCAGATTGTTGATGAGTGGTATTTTCAACGGTAATCAAAGCAGAGAACACATTTTCTTCAATATCATCGCATCTTTCTACGAAACTTCGTAAAACATTTACTACTGTTTTGGCTTGTGCAGCTTCCACACTGGTGGAAAATAATTCGAGTTCAAGGAAGTTTTATTTCGATTTATAGAGGTTTTTAAAGTGCAGCGCGAGAAATGGAATGAACAAAATTTTCATTCTAGAGGTTTTCGAGTTATCGAGGTTTGACTGTACATTCGTAAATCGTTTTTAAACTTCGTCATGGTTTTAAATTCCACCTAGTCATTTTTGTCATAAATGCATACAATCCGTAGTCTAGTTAATAATGTTATCGCTGCTACGAATGCAGTGAATGGTACTTCGCCTGATACTTCCGTAGCTTTCGCGACGTTGCAGACATAACGAGTGCACAAAATGTATTTATAGGATTTTTCTGCAAGACAAAAAGGATTGACCCGAACAGTGTACAAGGGTTAAATTGCTCTAACGACACGCTACTGCAATTACTTGAGGTGCATAATTTTTGCATTACGAAGGAATTACGACATGCAAGTAATTAATTGTGATTTTTCATTCGACACGAGACGCAGACAAAACTGTACGTATCCGTAGAATCATTATAAACGTTTTCGAATGCGACAGGAATTGTTCCACAGTCGTGAAACAGGACAAATTATGTGAACAATGTTGATCTGATATCCGATGTGGCCCGCAGGCATACGTGTGAGCACGACGCTTGTCGCTGGCCATGCCTGGGAGGCACACTCGGCTCGCGAAACATTAATGGTTATTATAGCAAATTATAGCGTATAGAGTACATTGTAACTTCCTTTATCATTAACGGTGTATACAACTGTATCGAGCAAGGTGAGTACATGTAAGTCGGCGTTATTAATGGAACTTATCTACCTATCGTATCGGAATGGATTCATAAGAAAGTAATTACAGAGATACAGGTTGCCAAATTACATAAAAAAATGAAACAAATATCACAGGTCGGAAGTATATGGCTGTATTTAATCCAGCGTCAGTTCTACTGGCTGTATTATTTTACAAGACGCGATTCAGAGTCTGTGGTTGTCGGTCAATCGTTTTACTGATTTCCACGTGCTCCGTTGATAGTTAGAAGAATTTAACGCGAAGATACGAATTATGGTAGTAACTGTAATTACACAACAGCTGGGTAAATATATTTATATGAGTTGTGCACGGAATCGTTTAGCGTAGGCTCTTTATTCACGACAAGCCTTTAACTTCTCGGTGCAACAATCGCGAGGCAACTGTTTGTAATATCTGTAAAATCTGGTTTGTTTCTCCCTTCTAAACATTTGTTTAATACTAAAAAAAATCTGTTATACATACAGTATATATTAAAATCTATTATAAATGATAGCAGAAAGATTTCAGAAAAGCTTGTTGTTTTTCTATTCCACTTTCAACCAAATCAAGTTATAGAATGATTCTTGTTATGAATCATAATATGTGACTTACTCTTTTAAGATAATTAAGATACCATACGAATATTCATTTTATTGCAATTTCCTGGGTACCTATGATGTCACGCGGAGATAAACGCAACATCGAGCGATCGTTGTCGTTTAGGATCATTTTATTTATAATATATATGAGGATTATTTTTAATTGCCAAGATAGAATAGTTCCGTGAGATACGAGGCACCGTCAGTGATCCTCATATATACACACACACGCGTAGTTATTTTCCACAAAATGGTAATTAAAGAATACAAGCTTCCAGCTTGATTTGATTATTCTATTTTGATTAGATGTAACGATTGTATGATAATATTTGAATGCAATATTAGATTATACACATATGCTATTTGAATAAATGTTGGAAAGAAGAGATTGAGAAATTGTGGGATGATTATGGACACAGCTTTAGAAGCCAAATTGGGAAACAATTGCACCACTTAAATTTAAAAAAATAGAGAATATAAGAATCATAATTAAAATGTAGAAAATATAGGATATTTTTTAAATATGATATTTTACATGTTCTCCACATTAGGAAAAATTAGTAAGTACCATTTTCATTTCATAATATAGGTCCTTCGATAACAAAAAATCGTCTGCATCAAATAAGTGTCCGGTGACTTATGGACAGGAGTATGTATATATACCATGTACAGAATTTTAGAAAATACCAATGTATTACTTGACAATTATAGAAACGTCATACGAATCTAATAAATTATGCAAAACTACGATGTAACTCGCAATTTTGTTTCGATGTCGTTAAGATAAAACATACGGTTTATGTCTCTATAACTTGCGCGAAGAACAGTTATGCTCTCCGCCAATCAGAAGCGATCATAAAATCACGAATCACTGTGAAAAATGAACGTGACCAAATCTCATCGTGACCATCCCTACTCGTAAACCGTAAAGTGTCTACTTGAAGTTGTTCAAAGAACCGCAATTCTACCATGTACAGGAAAAATGGCCAGAAATGAAAAATAACATCTCTTAATGGAACACCCTTTGCAAGGAGGTACAGTGTTCCCGCGATTGATGTGACTTTCGGGTATGCGGATGATGTGACTTTTTTATCCACACTACTAGGGGGTTCCCCCTTGGGCGGTCGATCGCGCTACAAGGAAATGAAGGTATCAGGGTGTTTAAATTGGGGTTTTATGATACTCGATGTATCATTCTCAGGTATGGAATAGCATTAGTACAATTGTACAACAATTTCCCGCTTAGCACCGTTGTTTACCCAGGATCGTCGTTTACACTTGGAAAAGTTATCCAAGAAATCTATGTTCGGCACACACACGTAAAAAAACGTAGTACCATTTCGTTTCCTGAGACTCGATATCCCCGATGTTCTCACAACAATCGCGGGAACACTGTACAACCGAAAATACCGGTATTTTACATTATTTTTACGTTACGGTAGAAGTCCCCGAGTGAAATAGAGACGGAGAGGGTGCAAGTGGTGAATGAAGAGAAACGACGAGAGCTACGTTTGAGGAGTCCGTTAACGATTTCGCATCTTTCGAGTGCAGCCGTTGCAGGGACAGGTAAAGGCTCGCCGACAGATACGTAGCGCGGAGGGTATGGCCCGGGCGGGCACATGCGGACCTGGGCTCCAGGTACGCGTCGAACATGGAAATTTGAGACTGACACGAGCAAATGAAACGCGCTGCCGAGGCAGGAAAGCCATAGAGAACTCTCGCGGCGTAAAACTCGATTATTTGGTGCGAGGCGAAGGTGGGATTCGCGCTTCTGTACCGGTTTCGAGTCGGACGCTTCGCACGTCGCGCCGCCGCCGCCGAAGCCGCCGCCACCGGCACGGTTCGGCGTGTTAATTAATCTCGTTAAGGCTCGAACTGACAACCGCGTCCGAGAGACGGCACGTTCGAGTCACTGGCAGTCGATCGACTTTTACGCCGTGACTTCCATGCGACGCCGACCGACACGTTTTCGATCCCTATTTACGCTGATTTTTAATCCGGTCGCTCTCTCGTCGCCTGCCCGTTCAATAAGTATCGATTTTTACTTGGCTACTCTCGAGCGCAACTGTTGTCCCGGTACCGTTCATGGTTCCCGAAAGAACTGACCGATCCAGTCGGAAAATGAATCCTGAGACATTACGAGGCGATGCTACTCAGAGTCACCGCTAAAAATTGCTGAGAGTTCTCGCGGTAAGGTGTTCCGACCATTATTTTAAAAAAAGTATATAAAAAAACTTTTTAATACGATCACGTACTACCGAGCGTCGCGCAGTGAGGCGTGACAATTAATATAAACATTTTTTTTTCTCCTAGACGCACTGTTTTTTTTTTTTAATTTGTTTTTTAATATTGCATTGTCATCCAGTTCTGAGCTATGTTTAAAGTTTGAAGTCTCTAGCTCATCGGGAAGTGGTTTAAAATTCGTTTAAAAGATTTGACGCATACAAAACAACAACTCGGCAAGCTAATATAAGCGTCGTAATAAAAAGACGAAAAGTTTGTGTGTGTTTTCAGTTGTTGTTATGACACTGATTCTTTTATCCTTTGGGATCAAATGAGATTTAACCCTCGCAAGGTAAGGTCTAATAACACATAAATAGTAAGTTGGGGTCTCGTAGACCCCGACAAATCAATTTCATAAATGGTCTCGTTTTTAATCAATTTGGGATAAAGAATAACACAGGATAAAAAGTAAACAAACAGATTTAATTTTATTCATTTCAAAGTTCTTTTCGGAAATCTGCAGTTGAGGTCTCTAAGACCCCACATTACCTTGCGAAGGTTAAAAATATGTTGTAACAAGTTTTATGACATACTTCATACCTATAAGTAAAATATTGTTGTATATGCCAAAGTAATGTCATACCAAAGATAATGATCGAGTTATTATATTGGTTTGACGTTTTGTGTTAAACATAGCATATTTTTATTAACCTAAACCTAAATAAATCAATACTATTTACATAATAATGTTGTATTTCACTAGCAAATGAAAATATTTCATTATCAAGTTTTAATTATTAACAAATTTTATTCTTTAGTAACAACTTGCCTCACAACGGAGCAAAAAGTTCCGCTTCGCCCAACGACAGATAAATGAAAAAATATAAAAACCCCATTACAATATTTTAATTTTATAAGGTCAGAATTTTAAAATATAACTAATTTAACAATAGCTCGTTAAACATGAGAAAGTTTATAATGTTCCTTAAACAGATATTCAGCATCTGTGTTAATACTACATTAAGATATAACAAAATCAAAATTGATGTTTGAATTTGGACAAATAATTCCGTCACTCATACAGACGTCAGTGTATTAACCCCCCGACAGCAAAGTCCGGGTCAATTTTGACCCAGAGTATAAAAATCGTCATTCAATTACTCAATCTTCAAAGAATTAATGAAATAAACACCTGTTCTATTAGGAACAATAGAAAGATTAAGATGCCCACAAGAAATACAAAATATCAAAAATACGTTTTAAAAAATTGATAAATAAAGCAATGCTCCGAAACATTATCAATTATATAGCTATAAGAACGGTCCACTGTCCGAGAGTTAAAACGCGCACAGGTGTAACAAGTATTTTTGCTACTGTTCCAAATCAACGTCGACCCAATCATCGGTCGAAATAGTCGCAGCATTGTGGGGGATGAAAAACTCCAATTTTACTCACGTCTGATCAATAAATCCTCGTGGAACGG
The DNA here is from genome assembly GCF_051020765.1 of Lasioglossum baleicum. NCBI lineage: Eukaryota > Metazoa > Arthropoda > Insecta > Hymenoptera > Halictidae > Lasioglossum > Lasioglossum baleicum. Next base: position 4,036,058 of record NC_134937.1, read on the forward strand.
TCAACACCGGTGTATGTCGGTCGCACACAACGAACAAACAAAGCGATCAAGCCGATCGATCGCGCAGCACGGCGTGCGAGTCGGTCGGGCGCGAAAACGATAGCGACCAGAGGGAGTAGAGCGGGACCAATTGAATTCGTCTCGTTTGAGCCACCTTCGAACGAGCACTTTTTTTCTTGCCAGCCGAGAGAGGGAGACCGTTGGTAGGCCTGACAGAGGGAGCCGAGATTTCGGTAGTGAGAGAAGAAACATGACTCGAAGATACGAGCAAAAGATCCAGAGCACACAGTGGCGGCCTGCTACTTAAGCGGAGTCGGACTTTTTAGTGAAAAAATTCGAATTTTGGTTTGTCAGCCAATTTGTTTTTTTTTCCTACGTATTTTCAGGTTTAATTTAAGATCAAGAGGACAACAACAGGAGCCTGAAATGTCCCCATATGGTGCAGAAATGCATTGAGGATACATTTTTACTTATGCACTAAGACAAACATTTGCAGAACCTACATTTTCTTCCTTAACCCTTAGCACTCGAGTGGTGGCTCTGAGGCGCCGCTAAAAATTGTTGTTCCGTTATTTAAAATTTTATTTACATTATTAGATACGTTGCTATCTAATCAATTACGTATGTATGAGTTTAACAAATTTTTTAAATCATAGAGAGTGGAAATATTTTAGGTCGGAAGTGTTTCATTTTCGAGTTAACATAGCTTCGAGAGCAAAGGGCTAAACTTCGAATTTAGTTATCCGAAAATTGTGTTCTTTTTTTTTATATAAAATGTACTTTTTTTCACAAGAACTACTGAGGCTGTTTTGTTTGAATTTTCATTTTCTTCTGCATGTTTTAACCTTTATTTTTATTAAACACCATGCTTATTTTGTTTATAAAACATGAACTATTAGGTTAAAAAGAAACTTTGGAGATATTGCAATGTACACATATAGTAGAAAGGAATAATTTTTTAATCAATTTCAGTGCAAATTGCATCCCGATATCTGTTATAGTTCAACAGTCATTAAATTTCTCGATCCAATAATCATTCGTAACTTACAAAGTGGTCAGAGGGGGGAAATGATTCTTGTGGAATTATTTAAAGGAAGGTGTGCCAAAAATATTCCAATTTGTTATAAACTTAAACTCGCTTAATCTTGAAAGATATACTCTCTCAAATAGAAAGAACTTTTTCTTACTGCATTGAGCATTATTTTTTAAATAGAATATTTACGTTGATTGATAATCGAAAATATGATTTTTTATCACAAAAGTCTGTTCCTCAATTTAAAAACAAAAGCCAGAGAAAATATTAAATAGGATCGTCAGGGTATCGCATTGAAGAGAAGCAATTTTTGTTCTGAAAAGTACTCTTCTTAAAATGTCCAACTTTCAATGTCTATTACAACCATAATATTTATGAAATTGTACTAATTTGTTCATTTCCGAGGTCCATGGACATTTAGGAAGCAATGTTCATTAAGGATGTTCTGGAGGTATATGTATAAAAACGTAACAAAAATTTTGAAAATTTGACAAGATATAATTCTTTCTAAATTAATGCAATTACCAAAGTTTGGGTTCGATTCACTGCACCGTTTAAGAATTATAGGAACTTAAAGTTTGCACATTTTAACACGTTTTCTTATGGAGAATTCATAAAATTCCATTTGAAACCCTATTTAAACTAGAAACTCCAGTTTTTTTATATATAGTAAAAATTATGTAATTAATTATGTTCGAAATTTATTAGGATTCACTAAACAGTTACAGAGCAAAAAAATTATAAACTGTTACAAAACGTCAAATTTATCGTGTTGTCCTTCTCACTAGCATGGAAACGCAACTGTATAGCCCACTGAATATAGCTACAATCAGAGGGTACAATTATTCGCAAAAGTCCCTTACAATTTTTTATAATACGAGGACAATTTGATTAAAAAATAAATATAACATGAAATTCACTAATTAAACGACAGCTTTTTAATGCAAAATATACTCATGAATGGCTTTCATTGTCAATATATTGATGGATTTCGAATTTCTTGTACTTTTGTCTCCCATTGTACCTCCAGAACATCCTTAATTAGATATCGATACGAGAAAGTTCATTCAAGGCCAAATGTCACTGAACTTCTCGATCCTCGATAAAAACCTGCGAAGTTCGCTTCAGTTTTCCCTTGTTCGCGAGATTCCCGCACTTATGGCCTGTCAACGACGAAATTTCCGGCATCAGGTAAACGAAAAAATTGTCTTGACCGAGTCGTAATGCTTTCCGCCGCGCATGTGTGAATCCGCCCTAAAGCAGCTTCCCACGCGGCGTCATCTAAGACGAAAGCTCGACTTATCGCGGAAAAAATCTAAGAATCTACGAAAAACACAACGAGACCGAGCGGCATGGGTTGTGTGGGTTTGCACGGCTGCTGTATGCTTTGCCGCCCCGGTGCACGGGGATTATTCTAACGGGTCGTGGTACGCACGCGTGTACGTGTAACGAAGATTGCGTCCGAGTTTATAAGGCTTCCTGGAAGGGCGGCGAACCTCCCTTGGGCTTGTTTCATCTGGACCGCGTCCTTCTTGGTCCAAAGCCTCGACCTCTCCCTTTTTCCCGGTCTTTTTCAATGCACTGGTGGCCAGCTTCTTAACCGCTTCGAAATTACGAAAAAACTACAATAAATCTTGCCTACATCCCATTGGGTTGGCAAGAAAGTGATTTCGGTATTTTAAGGTGAAGTACAACCCAATGAAAATTTTCTGCCTGAATTGCAACAAACTGGAGCGAAATAGAAATTTATTTCCCTTGCTAATATGTTCGATAGGTTGAAAACAATACACGAGTAATTTTAAATTTTTCTAATGGTCTTGCTGTTTTAAACCTACTCATAAAATAGACTACAGGTTTTTCATTATCTTTACACGAAATTATACACGTTTGGAAGATGGGTATTCACGATTGATTCGCAAAATTAAGTCAGAATGGACCCGGCACCGTCGGCCGACTGTTAATCCATATTTAATGAAAGAATGGAACGAAATTTCATGTTATGAAAATGGACATGTCCATAAAGATCGTCGGTCCTGTTGAAAGTGAGATCATTAATCATATCAATCTTCGTGAAGGCACATTATTTTTAAGTCTTATTGCAAGTAGAACATTTTTTAGCATCTCCACATAGTCCGCACCTTGCTGCTAATGATTTTCACCTGTTCCTTCACCTGCGGACTTTAGAGTGGACAGAAATTGGAGCACGATCAAGAGAAAAGAAAGAAGTGGTGGGATAACAGTGCGCTTCGACGACAAAACCATATGAAAATGTGTTCGCATACGACGAAGGTCTGAATAATTTCGGAGATTCAGCAAAAACCAGGCTTCCTTAGGAGTTTTAAAGTTCCACTAGCTTTTTCCCGCGGCTTCGCTCGCACAGAAAACCGTTTAATGCCCTCGGAAATTAATATTGTTTCTCTATAAAACCTTTTAACCCCCCATTCACCCCTATAGAGTTTTAATTTTATGTCATGCCGCCATCTTAGATTTCAAAACCCCTTTTCACCCCCTTGGGGGTTGAATTTTTTAAAATGCCGAAATAGGTGTTTGATTAATTATATCAAAGAGCATTAAGACCAAGTACGAAGTAAATCCGACCACGAACAAAATATTCCTCATACAAACGTTCCAACCCCTTTTCACCCCCTTGGGGGTTGAATTTTTTAAAATGCCGAAATAGGTGCTTGATTAATTATATCAAAGAGCATTAAGACCAAGTACGAAGTAAATCCGACCACGAACAAAATATTCCTCATACAAACGTTGCAACCCCTTTTCACCCCCTTGGGGATTGAATTTCGAAATATCCTTTCTTATCCCTTGTATAGATCATAAGGGAAACCTCTGTGCAAAATTTCAGCTTTCTAAGTCCAAGGGTTTAGCCTGGGCGTTGATAGGTGAGTCAGGACTTCGCTTTTATATATGTATACATATATAGATTAGCATCTTCCTGTCTCATTCATTAATAACGTCAGGGAGCGGTTGATAGCCGTTCCAATCTCGCCGCAAGAAAAGAGATTACTACGGACGACAACGTCGAGAGCGATCGTTTCAATTGTTTATAGGTGAGTGCACCTAGGTCTGAGGAACGCGGGAGGAAAAACGTAGAGAGCTCGGGGAGCAACGTAACGTCTCTGTCGTCGCGGCTTTCAACCGGGTACCATATGATCGGATATCAAAGGAGTTCCGAGTAGCGGATGTGTTGCCGCGGATACATTTCTCAGGCACGGGCGCGTAATTAGAATCCGGCGGGGATCGGAAAGGGGGGAAAAAATGCGTTTCGCGAAAGAGAGTTTAAATTACAAGCGTGCCGATGACAGGTACTTCGGCCAGGAGAGTGCCTTGTCTCGCCGCGGCAACCTGCGATTATTGTATTACGAACGACGAAACGGCGGGACAGGGAATAGTTAGAAGAAAGGTGGTTGGAGAAGGCGAGCGAGAGCACTCGACGAATCGCGTTTTCGTAGAACGACTTTAAATTACGTGGCGAAGACGCCTAGCGTTGGCGCGGATGCGCGCGCGCTCGCTCGCTCGTCGCCCTGAACCAAAGGAGCAACGAGTGAAGTAATCACCGGCAAAATTGGTTGACGAGATAGTCAGATTGGCCGTTGGCCACTTGGTTGCTCGATTGTCCAGACACGCCCCCGGCGAAATGAAATTTGATTTTGTCGGGCAATTTCGCGCCCAAATCAACCACCCCTGGAGAGCCGGAGGAAAGAGATTCGCGCGCGAGTACCGACAAGTGCAAGTGCCATCCTCGAAATGGGAGAAGCATCGGTGCAAAGCAGGGTCTGGAGGATGGGAGAAACGGGTAAGGGAGGAGGAGGAGGAGGAGGAGAGGAAGACAGAGAGACAGAGAGTCCCATAATCTTGTTATAAGGGCCGCACCCTCGTGGTATTGGCCTCATTGAACGCTCAGAGGCATCTTTCCGAGTGTCGAGTGGTCTCTTAAAAGTTCAAAGGGTAGAAGGTGGGTAAGGGTTGCCTGCCGCGCCGTGTGCATTCGGGGAGGAACATTACGCGCGGGATCGTCTTCCGGCCCGTCTCCGAAAACCAGACTCTACCCTCCATATATATCGGGGGATGAATACCGACCGCGTGACCCCTACCTTCGAATTCGTCTCGACACGACGAACCCCGGGCATATGCCCCTTTCACTCGCTCTTTCACTGTCTTTTCTGCTGGTCCAGAGAAAGGTGAAGTAGCCGCGAAGGGTGCCCGCCGGGACCGAGAGGAAAGAAAGAATTCCCACAGGGAGTGTTGCCGCGGCGCGCAAACAATCTTGATTACACGAAAATGTTCGGTGATTCGATTACAGAAAGCGTGAGTGTACTTAAGCGAGCCGGCGAGAGCGTCGCCCGGAGAGCTATATAGTCCGCGTAATTCAATTTCTTTAAAGTAATTACTTGTTGCTTCTACCGTTCAAGTTAGTTTCCGGTTGAAAATCAATGCCGCATCCGCGCCGACAGCTTTCTCATTATGCGCTAAAAGCGTCTCCGTTGGACGCGATCGATTAAGGAGCACCGGCATGCCAGCAGCGTGGCTCTCTCCCTCCCCCCTTTTCTCTCTTTCTCTCTCTCTCTCTCTCTGTCTCTCTTTCTCTGTGTGTATGTGCGTGTGCTCTCCTGTGCAGCCTCGACTATTCCGAATCAAGGACCGTTCTGTTCTTTCGCGGACCATCGGTCTCGATGGAAACGCAAAACGCACCAGCGTTTCTTGCTGCGTTCCGTTGCGTTGCGTTCGTTGGGCGTGGGAGACCAGAATAGCCTCGAACAACGCCACGGAGCGGCCGCGAGCGGAACAAACGATCGCCGGGCCCGGAGCCGCCATTGATACGCAGAGACCGAGCCGCGTGTACAACCGGGACCAGCCTCGAAATCATGTTTACGGCTTTACCCGACCAGTTTCTTTTCGAGGCCTGACGTCATACCGTCGAGCATCGACGGAAGATGTAAATGGTTGCCAAATATCCGTCGATAATCGTGCCAAGGACGGCTAATCTCTGCCTCATTGTTTCTACGCGTCGGAATAAACGAAACGAGCCGCTCCTCCATCTTGCCCATCGGCAAGTCGGTCTACGACTTACTGTATTCCGTGCAACGAGTCCACTCAATAAGGGCAAACAAATCGACGAGATAACCACTCGAGTGCAATGAAATGCACCGTGCTTACCAGTTTTTACTAGAATCGTTTCACTATTGAGATGAAGATTCCATTCGCCTTCCCAGATTACTAACACCCTAGAAACGAAAGGTACCAATTTGCACTATTAATAACAGTTGCATGAAAGTCGGCAATTAGCGTCTTGTAAGTATCAACAAGGTTTGGAAGATTACGCCAATCGGTGTCTCCCGGTCAATTACTTTGCAGTTACAATGATTAAAACGTCTTCATCCCAAGTAATGTCGTAGAAGAGAAAAGAAAGTTTATATTTTTGGCTACAGTTACATTCTAATGCTTAAATATTGATTACAAGCGAGAATGAAATTTTATTTCATTTACAAAGAAACGGGTAACATTCGTATTTGTTAGATTTTGTACACGGCAAGGGGTTAACAAAAAAGTATGTTCGTGATCTTTTAATCTAGCCTGATTTGTTCCTTGGATGGGCTACAGAAACTATGTTCTATCTCGCAGATTCTCGCGGCTAATTGATAAGATCGGTAACAAATGACAGTAAGATTGTTGGGTACTAAAGACGCGGTACTAAAATTAAATCGCGCGAGAAAAAAAGTCAGGCGAATAGGACCACGAAAATTGGAGGCGGAACGGCGTCGGCGGAAAACAGAAGGCAAGCAGGAAGCGAGCCCTCACAATGTCGGCTGACTATTTTCGACCAGACTTCCTAGAACCCGTACAGTTTCTCAGCGAGTTTACGGCGCCATCATTCATTCCGTGGTTACTCGACCGATACTACCGGGTAGTCCATTGTGCCGCGATATTGTGTACACACGATACAGAGAGGGTATTTAATAAAGAAAACAGCTCGGACGATACGCGGAGAACAGCGGTAGAACTGCTCGACGACGACTGGACTGCGTGATTGTTCGTTATTATTGAGCTTATCGATAAGTTTCTCGGAGATTGTGCTACGTCGAACAGGAACTCGATATTTTTCTCTTTAACGATAACTAAAATACGGATTTTGTACATTTATGGGACAGATTATGTGGGAAAACCTTTAGAAAATTCAGACGAAAATGTTTTCTACTGTTAACATTTTTAAGAAAGGAAATAAAACTCCTGTATCTTGCTATAACCAGTTCCGTGCCGTTTCTGCTCGATAATCAAACTACTTTGTTCTATACTGCATTTTTTATAATGCCACACTGAGAAAAAAATCCTGTCGAAACAAAAAAAATATATGTTGATTCAATAAGATGTACTATTGAATAGTGCCAATATCATATGAACGTATTTTAATATTTAATACTATTGAATTTCAATAGCAAAACTCATTTCCGCCAATCATATAAGCGAATAGCTTGACATCAATGTTTTCAAAAAAATAAGATATGGCCTCAAACCAATTCCAGTATAAATCAATACATTTCTCGAATTTTTTTAACAACATATCTGATTGAAGGAAAAAGAGAAATATTACGAATAATAATTTACGGTATGAATCGAATAATATTTTCAATCATTTCATGATAGACAATTCAAATACATCACGATTTGCTTCTAAATTTCATACTATTGAAAAGAATACATTGATATTTATCGAAGTAAAAAAATTACAATAACACGGGTGTTATTGAAGTAACTGCTTTTTTTTCTCAGTGCACCTTCTTTTGGTGGAAATATATTCGACAGTCTTAAACTTGTTATAAAATATATGTTTTTAACACAATAAATAAATATGTCAGCGTGCACCATCGATGGTACACGTGGCACGGGTTCGTGCAGACAATTTTCATTTTGCATAAATATCGGCAAACTATTGATCACTTATATAAAAATTTTATTCTTTGGCTGGTTTAAGAATTTGTACAGATTTTGTCACGTTTGTCAGTAAAAGTGTACACAAAAGTTCAGCACTAAAAAGTTTTACAGTTTTACGATCAAAAAACCTGCGGTTAGTCGTAACCCCTTGCCACATAAAAACGAGTCAGACTCGTGACGAAGGATTCAAGTAGAATCTACTAAATATGGTTGTTATTCTTTCCCTCTAGGAGGAAATAAAATATTATTCTTCTGTAACTAATATTTAAGCGTCAAAGTAATCGTTGACGTACAATAAATATAAATTTCGTAACAAGAAACAATAAATTGGTAAAAAATATGCTGGATGCGTTTTTTGAGAAATGAACCATATAAAATTTTCTATAACATGGTAGATCAAGAAAATTCGAAAATATTATATTGACACCACTTTATAAAAATATTAGAGACAAAGTTCAACAGGGAAATACAAGGATATGATGGACTCTCTACGATATATACCACCGGAGCACCATGACAGGAGTAAATTGTTATGTATTTATATAGTTAGAAGATTTCCTGAATTGCATAAATGGTGTTTTCCAAGTTTTGCGATGAAATGTAAAATAAATTGAATATTGTTTTATCAATTCGAAGCATTTTAAATTATATCGAATGGACTTGGACTGTTTCAATTTTTATGAGAAACGTAGTTGTTAATTTTGAAAGTGACTCAAGTCCATTCTCGGTAAGAAGACGCAATTATTCACTTAATAATTGCTATTATTTGAATAGGAATTGTAAATTTAACTCTCTTAGATACACTTAAGTAGTGTGATACATTGGTATCATATACGTATATTTTTAATTTCATTGATACACAAACTCTTCAATATCTCAATTTAAACTTAAATGGACTTGGGCCACTTTCGAAATAAACGGCTCAATAAATTTTTTAATGTTTTCGGCGCAACGGTTCGATTGTTTATTACGAATTATAAAGCAACTTTGCTAATTGTCAAACAAAATCAACGTTTCGATCCTAGTTTGGATCTTTTTCAAGATTTATTTTCCAATAAACTTTACTTTTGTAAAGTTCTTGTAAACTGTTCTCTCACATACAATTGAATGTATGTATTTGATTCAAATAAAAGTGAAAATTATTAACGATTTACCAACAAGGTATATTCGTAACAGTGGATTTAAGAACATATTATGACTTTTTCAAATTTACCGCCTTATATCGATTGATATAACCTAGATCGGTTTCAAATACGTTCGTGCATCAGTATCTTGACAACAAACATGTACGACGCACGCAACACACGTGTCGCACATTTATCATAAATTTATTTTCCCCAAAGCAAGTGAGTGTGTCTTTATGAACAATTTTTCTTACAATCAATCGTTTAATATTTCTGTTTTTTTCCAAAATTACAACAACATATTTACTTTACAGACGCGATTCAAATAAATCGTGAAAAAGATCCAAACTGGGATCGAAACGTTGATTTTGTTTGACAATTAGCAAAGTTGCTTTATAATTCGTAATAAACGATCGAACCGTTGCGCCGAAAACATTTAAAAATTTATTATCAGCAAATACGATCGATAGAAGAAACATATTCATAAACGGCTCAATTATATTGGAGTACTATTGAATAAAACGTACTGGTAGGTGCCGCGTTAAAATAACGAATAGCAAGTGGTATAATAGACACCAGACACCTATGGGATTGTGTGCGGGATATCTTAGGTTTTCCCGGGAAAATGCGGCGCGTCGCATTGCCTATGAATCGGAGGATCAACGGAACATGAATACACAGTGGTGCGCGCGGCGACGCGACGCGCACAGCCGGCGAAGCGACGCGCTCGCCTACAGTCGTCACACTGCATACTGCACACTGGCAGCCGGATTTGCATCGGGTACCGGATGTTTACAATCTGCCACTTGACGGCGACCCGCCGCGCTGTCCGTTACGCGCGTCGCGGTACGTTTATCGTAGGACTTTTTCGAGCCGGCTGATTTCAATCGATGAACAAGTCCGGCGAAACTTATCTCGTCACGTACACGAACCGCAATTCTTCGGCCGATTTAACACATTATGCAGCTTTACGCGAGAACCGGCCATATATCGCAATAACCGACGTTACAGCAACAACTCTACGCCGCGTTGCACTTCGACGCTGCGCACGCCGCGCGGTCGATGCGACTCGGCTCGGGGTTTCGTACGGTGACCCGTCCGGTGAATGAACACCGCCAGTGAATGAATATGATTCATGGGGCGGCGAAACTTGAAATAGTACGATTAAACAAATTTTTAAACGTCAAGATATTATCTTCGTACACTTGTTAAAGAAAGCAAGACACTTATTTCATTCCAATCGCTTGTATTTGTGGCGGATAATTGTTATTTTGTATAAAGATATTTATGTTGATGATGTTGTCAGTTCATCTATTTAGCAGTTATTTGAAGGACACTCTACGTACTCGAAGTAAGTATGGTTGTTGCGAGAGCAGCAATTTGTATTTTGAAGTGGCTCAATGGCCCTATGATAAGATTTATTGTGTAATTATCGTTCACTCTGTTCATTCATTAAAAGTTTAGGTTCATTCCTTTAATCTCATGCCAGATTTTTAATACAGTTTACATTAATAATTGTTTACATGAATAAATATGTCGATATCTAATCACTTACTGAACATTTAGGTATTGTATGTGGTATTGTAGCAATTGCATATCCATAAAATTGAAAAAATCATAGGGAATGGAGATATTCTAGGTCGGAAGAAATGTTTAATTTTCGAGTTAGAAGAGCTCCGAATGCAAGGAGTCGTTCACCCATTCGAACCATTACTGAACCCTACAAGTTACGTTCTGTTTGTTGAAATTGGCCTTCGTTGTAATATTTACATGCAAATAAACGCATGTATTGCATAAACGTACGATGTGTTCACGATTTCAATTCAATTTTAGTTAAACCGTATTTTTCAGATAATATGCTAAGCGTCGTGTCAGTCACCAGTGACTGACGATGAATTTTTGGGTCGGGCCGCGTCAATTTCCAATGATCGACGACACAAAATTTAATAACATCTCTCTTCAGATTAAAAATGGAAAAGTTTCAAAATTATAAAAGAAAAAAGAAATATATCTGAATATTAGCATAAAGGTACTCAAAATAGGTTCCTGACACGTGTTAAATGAAGGATTAATATACGTTAATACCAAAAACGGAATTTAATTTTTCATAAATACCACATCCTCGGATTAAAAATGAAAAAGTTTCAAAATTATAAAAGAAAAGAGAAATATATCTGAATATTAGCATAAAGGTACTCAAAATAGGTTCTTAACACGTGTTAAATGAAGGATTAATATTCGTTAATACCAGAAATGCCATTTAATTTTTCATAAATTAGTGTCTACAACTGCCGTGTCCTAACATGCGCAGACTAATGATAACGATTGCCGCAAAGTTGAAGTAAAATGGCAGACACAATAGACAGTAGACTCGCGACAGTTCGCGAGGGAAACCTGTTTTTGTTCCTTATCAGATAGACCGATACGTACTAATCGATGAATTGAATTTCTACGCTGTTAATGTATAACGTACTTTTGAACTATTCGTGGCATACAAACAATTGCAAAACAGAGCTGCTCAACAATGTGTCACAGTGAGCAATGGCTTAACTCGATCCCCGATATGTGGGACACGAAATCAGGTCGAACACTGATAAACTCTGAAGTATTATAATTCCGAACTCACAACCGGACCTCTTTTTATCGCTTTCATTCATGAATGCGGCGATCGCGCGATATCTAGAACCAGATAAACAACAAAGCGTTATTTATTAGTTATACACGCAACTCGTTCGAGGATTTTTACGAAATAAAATGGACAGGCTACAGTTTTGTAGACGTACTGAATTCGTTGATAATCCGTGGAAAGGATTCAGTTTGAAATTACAGTTCTCACTTTTGAAGTTCGTGTAATGTGCGTCCGTTTGGATAGATTACGTTTGTGTTTTATTAATAATATGAGTAATTGTATACTTTCTTGTAAGAAACGCAGTTTACACTCTAAAGCTATAATAATTAGGAGACATTTTATAGTGACTATAAATCCGGCTTGATGGTCATTATTAGACTGCGAAATATAAAAAAGTAAAAGATTTAAACAATTTAAGAATGTTGTAATGGTGCTTTGAATGTAACAAAATCGTGAAGGGATAAAATCAATTTTTATGTTATTCCGGCTTCCTACAATCAGTGCAAAACATTTTTATTTTGCATAAAGATCCGCAATCTAGTCATTATAATAAAGAATTTGATCATTCGAACATCCCTGATTATTTTATTACCCCGGAGGCTTTCTAAAACTTTTTATTATTTTCACGTGGAGGTCTACGATGAGACTAAGGCTTTTATCAAACACACTACTCGAACGTACTAGTTCATTCATCCGATCATGGTTGAACTTTTGATCCCCCATATTCCTTATACTAAATTTGATAAAGCTCAGAGAGTCACCACTAAAAGTTGCTGTACCATTATTCAAAATATTGTTTATATTATTAAATATGTTGGGATTTAACCAATTACTAAACATTTAAGTATTGCATAAGGTTTTATATCAATTGCATATCCACAGAATGAAAGAAATCATATCGAACGAAATTATTCTAGGTCGGAAGAAATGTTTCATTTCCGTGTTAAAATAGCTCCGAGTGCAAAGGGTTAAATTTAGCAAATAAGTTTTGTTTTAAATGCTGCGAAACTAATCTAGACACGTTCCAAATGCTGTTATGGTGAGACCATTGGCGATGAGAAGGTACCCAATGGTACCCAATTTGACGAAGCGCAATCGACCCAGAACAATGCGACAGAGGTTCTAAATGAGTGTCGAGGGTTCACCAGGAAGTAATAACAATTACCTATAAATCTTGATTCTATTTTGCTTGAGCACTGCGTAGCTATTGAAATCGAAGAGTGTAATCTGTGGGGCAGCGGTTGCGATACTAAGTAGATGCTCGGAAATGTGTGATTCGGTAGAACATATTCATAATGATCAGGCGGAGCGTGGTTTTCGAGTAACGATCGAGCGAGAGGCGAGAGAGGCGAGAGCCAGGGGAACGGGTTCAACGAACCCTTGTTTCTGAATTGCGGCGCCATAGCGACCCCTAAATCACTGCTGGCCATGGCGAATCACCGCTATCGGTACTCTATCTTTCGTACAGCCGTGGAGGCGGGCTGCGTGCACGCAGCGCATTTTGCATCCACGCGTGTGTACAGTATACACATCGGGTACACGTAAGTGCGTGCATTTGCGTGCCTGGCACAGACTGCGGTAGCGGGCCACGCACCCTCGACAGTCACGCACCAAAACAAACCCCCGTGCACCCCTCCCGTCCACAGCGCGACGACCATGATCGCCATGATCGGGTCGAAGTTAGCCTTTCGATCAGCCGCTCTCGAACCAGCCCCGCGGCTCGTCCATCGAATTCTGCCGCCGGTCGAGCCGTTCGTAGAAATTAATAATTGAGACATCCTCTTCGGCTCACGGTGGTTGCCTCATACCTCTTAATTATCAGATTCGCTTAATAAGCCTAATTCCCTTGGTGGACCCCGGGCCCATCGTAAAAGCACGCGCGCCGACGGTAGGGAACCGTCCGAAGAGCGAATCGGTCATGGCGTAATCATTGAATGCGACGGCACGAAGATTAATTTCCCGTAATAACGAAACGGTGACCTTTCCCATCGGTGTGTGATCTCCACGGGGTCCACAAGCACGGAATATCGCTTTCCGAACGGGCGATACAAGGACTTCGTGCAAGGACGCCGCGCCGGTTCCGTCGGCCAATTTTTGCGGCGTCGCACGCGAAATTTACGACACGCCGGTGAATAGTACACAGAGAAGGTGAATATTTCACGGCGGTCTAAGTTCAAAGAAACCTCGTCACCGCGGTGCGACGTCGTTGGCGTAATCTTAAATCGGTCGTGAAAGGAGAGGGACCCGGCCCGACTATGTCTGCATTAAAATTTGCTCCCACCCCCCCCGGTTTACCTGCGTTTTACGACTTTTCGTGAATCGTCGACGGAGAAACGCGGAACGTCGTCGACGACGAAGACGACGACAAAGACGGCTGCCAACGCCAACTCTCGAGACCCGATAGACTACGTTAACCGAACAAGGGGGTTGAGAATCAATTAGACGCCGAGTCACCGGAAGTAAGACATGTATGCTTCCTGGCGCGCGCGTCACAGCCTATTGTTCCGAGACGAGAGACTTCATCTTCTTGACATACGAGCCACCTGCACCCTCGTTGGGTTTCCTTCGAACTTGGTGTCTCTTCGCTGACGTCGGAGACAAAGATGCTCGCCGGTAGAAGAGCCACGCTGATATTTGCCACTGTGCCGCATTCGAGAGCAACGGAAAAGAAGAGACCGACCAGGCGATACGAACTTAACCTTCTCTCTATGTACGAGGTGTGTGAAAAAAATAACGAGAATCTTATCATTTCGCGGGTTGTATTAGTCCGATTCACGCCATTTTTTGTTATTATGTTGGTAAACATGTCTGAAAAGTGAAGAATTTATGAAGAAAATGATTGGGTGAAATATAAAACAGTAATATAGACTAGAAAAGTTTAAGAACAGTGGAACGTTGGTCTCTTAATGTAACAAAACCATCAAGGGATGAAATCAATTTATCTTTTCTTCCTGCTTTCCACAATCAATGCAGAATATTTTTATTTTTGCGTAAAGAGATCCGCAGTCTAGTTATGACTTTATGGTACGGCCGATCATCTGTAAGTCTTTCAGCGGTCTCTTTCTATGTAGCATCAAGCTATGGTTATTTCTTTAGCAGATTAGTCTGCTGCTGACATGCACCACGTAGAAATAAGGGTAGTTAGAAGGTCTTATGATCCCAGGTCTAAGAAACCGTTTCGTAAAGATCCAAGGCCGAAAATTGCTCATTAACATTCACTCTGGGTACATTATATTGGGTGTAATCACACCCTTTTAAGTTTTCAGTGCAAAATGTAAAGAAAAAACTTTGACTGCATATGTATTTATGACATTTTCATGACGATAGTTTTGAAAACATTACAATTCATATAATAACATTCCTAAGAATCCCTACGAAGATTTTGGAAATTTTCCATCCGGTAACTTTTCATGTACGTTTTTATTAGTCTGGGGTGCGTTTACGCCCCTGTACGCAGAGTGAAGGTTAAGAATCGGTAACAGCGCGCACACAGCGAGACATTCGAGTAAAAGATACAACCCCCGATTTTCGAATTCCTCGGAAAATTCGGAACCGGAACATAGGAAAAATGAGGAAAAGGGTGGTCAGCGAAGGTGACAACAACCGACAAACGAAGAAGCAGAGTCGGAAACGGACAGCCAGTAGAGCTAGAGTAACACAGTGATTGTACATATAGTTAGAGTATGTAGTTATAGAAGCAACCCCCAGGTTATATTCCTCAAAATACACCAGTGTTCGACCCACAAGTGGTTGTGAGTCAGTTCAATTAGTTCCACATCAGTGGGTGGTCCTTCGAACCCTAGTCGGCACCAAGTGCAATAGTCAAAAGCTCTCGATTAACCAGAAGTCGAGCCCTTAACAATTTCAACAATATTGATGAATAAAGCAGCACGCGCTCGAATGTGAAGATAAATAAATATACAGTTGGGGGAGACAAATGAAACTTTAGAAGCAGAGTATTAATGCGTTCATTGTCGCCCGTCGTAATGGCCGACGAAACTTCTGCTAACGAGCGAAGATGTGGAGTGTTCAAATCTCCATCACTACTAAAATTTATAAGCGGTGATGTTTTGTCGCGGTGTATTTGAGAGATACACAGCACTCATTTACATCAAGGTAGTACTAATTGTTGTTTGAAAAAAAACTGTCTCTACATATGTATCAAACGTGCTTAATTTTACTAGCAGCTACGATATAAAATACTCTTTTGCGTTGAAGTAAAGTATTCATAAAAGAACGCTGCATGTTTATAACATAGATATAAGTGTTAAGTACTACAGATTTGTAAAAAAGAGTCTTGTGTGTCTATTTATCAATTATACCCTCAACCATAGTATTAAAGAAATCGTTTCTAATGTCACACAATCATTTCGCAATTCAATTTTTTAATTCGGCCCTTTGCACTCGAAGATTAAACATTTCTTCCGATAACAATAATTCCATTCTATATGATTCTTTTTATTTTATGGATATGAAATTGATACAATTCCTCGAACAATACTTAAATGTTTAGTAATCGATTAGATACCAACATATTTAATAACGTAAACAATATTTTGAATAATGGTACAGCAATTTTTAGTAATGCTTCAGAGTCACAGCTCGAACGAAACTCTAATGCTCTCATTGGTTAATAATTAGACAGCGGATTTGATGAATTTACGACATAAACGAGCAGGTGTAATTTAAAACAGTAATACTATTAGAAGAATTTATTATAAAAATACTGTTATGTTATTTTCAACATATTAAACATATTGAGAAAGGAAATCAATTCCGATTTCACTCCAGTTTGTTGCGATTCAGGTAGAAAATGTTTATTTTGGATAAAGATCCGCTGCTTAGTAATAATATGGACCAATTACGGCAGAAACGATGCGTGTGAAGATGTCAAATGAATTACATTTTGAAAAGGCTAAACGAGGTATCGGATTCCCCATTGCGTCGCCTCAGTTAATTTATTAACAACGCGAATGTTTCGAAACTTTGTGCGCGCGGATGATTGGTCGTTTCCCTCACCGTTCTTGACAAATTATAAATCGTAACAAGCCGATGAAAGATTTCTAGCGCCTACACACGGAAGGAGTGGGACGTGTGCTCCTTCATAAAGGAACGCAAAGGAGGCTCATTAAGATCGGAACACGTGAGCCACAAAGGCGTGCATACTATACCTACGACATGTGGTAGGCGGTTATTGCTCGATCCGAAACATAATTTTTGGTTGGATGAAGTTAATTATTCCGCCTTGTCCGTGGTTCCGTGTGAAATTGATCCAATACCGCAACAGTTGTCGCCAAATTTATGATCTTAAAGATCTTTGATTCCAGCATCGATTCATTCTATTTTCAAACATTCATGGAATCTGAATGAATGAGATCCTCAGGATAGATCAACCCCTAATCGCCTTGGTCACAAAGAAGCTGCCCACGCAACCTAGCAAAACAATGGAAGAACGTCGAAGCACAATTATGGCAGTAGCCAAATATGATTCGCCCACCTAACAGCATTCCACGGCTTGCTCACTTTTCGTTTGTTTGTCGCTTTCGATCGTAATTTATCGGCAGCGATAGGTCAACAATCAACGCTACACCTAACATCGATACTCTACGTAAGTGACCATTTTCGTTGGTTGGTCTAAGATAGTTCTGAATTTTTAAACATTTCTGGGAACTAATTTCAGAAATACAAACTACTGAGGCATTTATCCATTCTACTAAAAGCACTATGAGATTCTCTATTCATTGAACATAGCAAATTAAAGTAA
This sequence comes from Lasioglossum baleicum, assembly GCF_051020765.1. Classification (NCBI taxonomy): domain Eukaryota; kingdom Metazoa; phylum Arthropoda; class Insecta; order Hymenoptera; family Halictidae; genus Lasioglossum; species Lasioglossum baleicum. The sequence goes on from NC_134937.1 coordinate 4,053,553, forward strand.
AATATTACCTTTTCGCCTAACAAATCATTGTATCGCTAGGCTCGAAAGAATGAATTTATTAATAGAGAATTATGCGTCGATTATGCGAAGCACTAGTTGAATAAAAATTCATTTCGTCCCTTAACTACGTTAAAAACAACATGAAAATATTCTCAGATTTTTTATATTTCTCCCAGTTAGTTTCTTCATGAATGCACAAAAATTCGCGGTCTATTAATAACTGTCTAGTAGAATGGCAAACTGCATATTTGTCGTAGGCGTGTGTAGACTGTAGAAAGTCAAAATGTGAAGATGAAAATAATATTACTCTTCAGCTAACTTCAACCGGAGTGTATTCAACGAATTGGAAGTCTTCGCCACGATATTACAGAGTAAATTTAAGAATTGCGCCCTTCAGAAATAGCCTGCTGTTTACTGAATAGTTAAAAAACTTGATATTGCAAACAGCAGACGTAGGAAGGTCAACGAAGAAAAAATATATTACCGTACGATACACACGTATACGTATGTAGTCTGTCGAATAGTTCAACGAATCCGCATGCAAGCACGCGTACACGAGGCCCGAGACATTTTCCGACCTCCCGTCAATTAGTTAAACGTCTCTTCTTCATCTTTCCTGCTACTGGCGACAAGTGGCTCGACCGTTTCGTTCTAGCGATTCGAGTCGGCATATCATCGCCGGGCTGTATCACGAATCGGTCGAAGGAGCAGAGAATCGAATCGAACAACAATTCCACCGGGCGATTTCAATATTTTAAGCCCGATCTATCCGTATTAATTTACTTTCGGAGATCGACTTGTGCTCGTCGGCAAGCATCAATCTCCATTAGAGCTTTCGACAGGCATCGCTCTCGGACACACCCCTTCGGTATCGAGCCCTTGAGCGCGGTGATAATATCGTTACCGATTTTCGCATCGATCGTCGACGGTGTCGCGCGCGGTGCTCGCCTCTCTCTCTCCCTCTGTCGCAAGTCGTCGAACCCCTTAAACGCAAGCAACGAACGAAGAAAAGAAAAGAAAAGAGAAGAATGGAAAGAAGAAGACGAAAAAAAAGTAGTCCCTTATTCGTTGAAAAGCACGCACAGACAGGTCTCGGGCTCGACCGACCCACCGACCGGCGTACATGTGTTTAACTTTCCGTCGACGGGCTCTCTCCACGACGACGCCCCGAGGAAACAGCCCTCGCGCGCCGCATTGAAATGAAAATCAGCGCGAGCAGTTGCGCACCGGATGATCTCCTTCGACCGATAAAGCAGCTGTACCAGTCGCCTCGAAAGAGCCGACTGGTCGCGACCAGGTCGCCGCGTGAATACACGACAGGAGAGCCCCGCTCTCCCCGTAACGAACCTTCGCGTAATTTCGCTTCTGCGATCGAAGAAAAGAACCGATACGTCCCCATACATACACGCAGAAGGTAGAAGCCACGAAACCGGCTTCGGTTTTTCATATTCGCCGTTAACCGTCTCGACGGCGGATACACGAGTGTATGTACCTGCCGTATGCAAATCGGGATGTTTTCGCGAGGGAAACTGCGCCGGCCGTGCGGGACGCGTCCTTCCGGGCGCTCCGACGTCCCGTCTGCTCGACGCGTAAAAATCGCTCGTGTTCCAGCCAGGATTAGAGGCGTCTAATTACAGGAAAATGCAAATAATTCGAACGGAACCGCGAAGTAGTAAACCGGTAATTACGAGTGCCGGCCGGCCATTTCGCAGCCATTGCATATGGAACTATCGGGGAACGCGTTATTGCTTCGCTAACCAGCATTATTCTTTTCCTTCCTACGGGCCAGCTATTTGTCGGTGCGCTCGTAGCATAACTAAACGCTTTTTCGCCTCAACTATTACCCGCGAGACCACGTCGAAAAATATAGACACTTAGCCCCGACAAAATCATTCTGAAACTATCTTCCGATTTTTTCAGCGCATGTCCTGATAGAAGAGTTACTATTGTTAGTTCAATTAATGCATTTTCATCCCTAATTACCAGACTGCGAGTTTCACGTGTTCATTACAAAATGAGTTTAAACGAATTTAAGGACATTATTAGATTATAGTCGAGTTTCAAAAATGATCGAAAGAGAAAATACAATTTCTTTCAACCTTTAGAAAGCCCGCATTCTTCCATGAAAATCTTGACTTTTGTTTAGAAACATTTTTTTATCTTTATGTGTATACACACAATCAAATACGTTAGTTTCAGTTTGTTACAAATGACTCGTGTAATGTTTCTGTTGCATAGAGATTCATAGTCTACCAATGACAGTAAGACTGTTTCAGCATGGCCACGAATTCATTAATGTTTCTTTACGTTAAAGTCCGAAATGGAAATTCTAGCCAGTTAGTGTGACTACCCTACGTTAATTACAAAAATATAGTGGAGGTATAGATCTAAGAACTGTTGGAGTAAAAAGAGTGAATTTACGATTACCAAATAAGCTAATAAATATGTACTCCAAACGCATAAAATAGCCAATCACCGTCTAGTTAAAGTGGACCCACATGAAAAGTGGAAATCGGAGTACATAATCGCGAATAAAAATGTGTCGTCTGTCTTACCTCGTGCAACTCAGTCGTCGGAAATCCCGATAGATTCCTCCTTCATCTCGCAGGATGACGCGTGCACAACGCGACATTCGCACTGGCGAACGGCGACTCCACGGTCGCAGGAAACTCGAATTTGAACGGAATCGATACGGAACGGGTTCGAAAAAGCGGGTCGACGTCACGTTGGATCGAATGCGAACGGGAATTGTGCGCGGTTACACGTGCCACCGTGACCATTTTCCAGGGTCGTAATGCGCCAACGCGATTCTCACGTGTCTCTAACCCGAGCCGCCATCTTGCTCGTCCACCATGCGAAGTGCGGTCCCCACCACAGGGCGTGCGTCGGTCGCCCCTCTTCCGCCGTTCGCGGAGCGAACTTCTCGATATACGCCGATTGACGGCCGATGTAGCCGCGAAAAAGAAATTTTTCGACGGGGACACGAGGCGCATGGCCGCGCGAGAGAGCCTGGACCACACACGGCCCTTTGACGTGCAGCATCTCCAATTTAGATGGAAACGAATACCGGGACACGATGATCCGTCACAGAGCCGCGGAGCGAGCCGACCGTCAGCGACGCCGGTGAATTGCAAAACGTTGCACGATTTTAATATCGTGCGGGCTGATTCAGTTTCGCATAGTTGGCCGATGAGTCACGTTCCCGGCTCTTCGAGAACGTTATCAACGCTGCACGCCGCCCTGGAGTTTTGGCACGCTGAGCACCACGTGGCCATCTTGGTCCAATCTTGGTGACAATCTCCGTTCGATGCTCCTCCGTTCGAGTCCCGTGGAAATCCGGCTCGACTTTGGTTAGAATCCGCGAGGCATTGTTTTCTCCAGAGTATTCTCGTTGTTTGATAGGAGGTGACAACCGACGATGTCCCCGCATGGTGTCATTCTTGCAAATCCCGCGAATAGGTCTTCCGTTGGAGCAGCCTGGGACGGATAAGTGGTGGTCGGTCGGTGACATTTTTATCGATGCGGAAAAATGTTCGGGCGTGTCGGGACTGCGACGGTTGACTTGCGAGTTCTAAAATAGAGGCGCCGCTTAGGTGGCTCGGTGGAAGGCGCAATGCCGTTATCCGTCTTATCGGCGAGCATTACGTAAGCGAGCGCGTCGCCCACGTCTTTCGCAGAAGGGGCTTCGTGCTTGGCCGATAGTTGAACGCTGAAACACGAACGGAACTAGGGAGCAGAAGCAGCAGCAGCAGCGGCGCGGCAAGGCAGCCGGAGCGAGCGATCGTCGCGTTCCGGATAAACGAGTCCGGCGTATACCCGGCATGCTGTACGCCGCGCCGTGTATCCGTTAAACGGCGGATCGCGTTCGAAAGCTTTCCTCGTGACGAGCGGCCGTTCTCGGCGGCGCGTTCACGTGAACGCGATTTACTGCGCAGATTCCGAGTCACGCGGCCGGCTCTTCATTCGTACCTATGTCGTGCTCGGCTCGCGCGCGCGCTCGAGCGAGCGAGCGCGATAACTTCTCTTCCTCTCCGTGTCCCGCCGCTGCCCTCGGACATCGAACTTTCCTTGTTCCCACTTCGAGCGTCTTCAACCACTTTCCAATACGTGCGACTTATGTTTTCGATTCTCCTTCCCCTCCGCGTGTCCCGATGGCTGGCTCACAGCCGTGGGACTTTTAACTTCGCGAGACCACCTAGTGCCGCTATGCTTGCGCGGCACTCGTCGGCTCGTCATCCTTCAATTAGTTCGTTTACGACGATGCCGACCTCGACGCGTCCCATTCCCGAAGCTTTCACGCGCTTCTAATCGTTCCATCGCGTTCCAATTCTACTGGCACGGGTTATCATAGACTAACCCCGGCCGCTGTCAAGTCCTTTGTTACCGGCTCAACTAATTCTCCGTTCAGCTCCTTCTCTCTTGCGGCCACGCGTGTATATTCTCAAACAGCGTATTCGTCGATCGTTTAATCCCATAATCACCAGGACAGAGCCGATTCGACTATAGTTTCTGCGTATGCGAGAATCTAAATAATCCACTGGTTTACTTTCTTTCTGTGTACCTTCTCTGTACGTCGACGATTGCCCGGGATTGCCGCGCTCCGCGTCGTCGTCGTCAAGTTTGCAAACATGTACCGGTGGGGCGCGCGTTTGGTAGTGACGGTTAGCTTTGCGTGTCGGTTCTCCGGTTCTCGTGTGCCACTGTCGCGTACACGTAGCCGTCGATTCCCTGGAAGAATCGTGGCGAAACACTGCAGCCCGATGACAAACAGTCCTAATGTGGGCAACGTGAAAGTATGCGTAATACACGCTCCTCGTCGAGAGCATTCGCTGGTTCGCGGTCTCGCGCGCGCTCGTTCGTGAGAAAACATGACCGAGTCGCGTGCGCGCTTCGCTTCTGCGCACGCGAGAGACGTAGTTTAAGCCTAAGAAGAGAGAGCGCGACGTCTCTCGCGCTACACACTGGGTGGCCCGGGTTAGCGTACGGCGCAGTTAAAATGGCCGCGAGTGTGTTATTTCCTTTCTCCGTCTGTCGGTCGTCTACCCCCTCGCCTCTCTGTTTCTCTCTGACGGCGTGGTTGGTGGCGGCAACGTACACACACACACAAACGCGCGCGCGCGCGCGCGGTGGCGGCATCTCGCTGTATGTATCCCGGCATATCGCGTGCGTGCGCGCGTGCACACGCGGCGGCGGCGGCGGTGAACGCTGTGAGAAGATCGCGCGTCGCGGCGCGAAGAACCGAGTCGTCGATAAGCACCGATTCGTCGACGCTCGAAAACATTCGCGGCGTGTCTCGCGAAACCGGATAGGAAAAAAAAAAAGAGAGACCGAACACGATTATTCGCGATGACACTCGCGGCAGACGCGCGCGGAGATCCGCGTGGGACTGTGCGCGGTGGCGCGAGTCAGACGCCGTGAACGACGGGGAACACCGACGAGATGCGATGCGAGAGAGCAGGCCGCGCCACCGAGCGCCCGTCGCCGGAACTGCAAGGGTAAATAGCGCTTTGCCGCGGAGGGGAGGAAAGGAATCAGCCTGGTGGGGGTATTAGGGGAGAACGGAGGCTCTCTCGCGTACGGAGCAGCGTACGCTGCCAGGATGGGGACGAAAGGGGAGCAGGAAAGGGTGGGCGAGAGGGGGCCGAGGACGAGCGAAGGGAGGAACGGGTCGAGGGAGACAGAGACGGAATGATCGTCGAAAGGGGGAGGGGAGACATCTCAAGAGTGCGTCGGGCCAAGTGCGCGAGTGTCGTCACATCCGGTATTCGGGGTGGCGCTGTACCGTGGCTCGTTTCTCTGTGCGTGTGCGAGCGCGCGTGTACAAGTGTCTGCGTGCGCGATAAAAGCCACGGCACACACGCACACGCGCGAGCGAGAACGCGCAGGGTGGAGTAGTGTAACGTGACACAACACTGTTCTCCGGCGACGTGTGTACACGTAAAATTATGTGGCACAGGTCGTCGGGATTCTAGCGACTCGGCGACCCGTCACGTGAGCCAAGCATGTGCGACGTTCGTCGTTTCTACCGCTTGAGAAAATGCACGCTTTGATTCCGCGACGCTGCGCGTCCGTTATCGCGGACGATACTTCGCGCGCGTGTCGATGATCATCGCGGAAGAACCGCGGGTTTCGATTTCGTGGGAACGTGGGACACGGGTCGGTTCATATATCGCGAAACGGACGCGTGGGTGCAACGTATCCCGTGCTATGCGGAAAATCGTGTTTCCTATTGCGTCGAGTACTGTTAACGATGTTACGCATGGCCTTCGTTTCCGTTGCGAGCGCGCGCTCCCGCTTCGCAGTCGGCGCACGTCAAATCGCTGAAAATTTTGCCGCATGGTTGCCGATTCCTTTCGATATCTTCCGGTCTGTTGTACTCTAGCACGAATAATAGCAACATACATCCATCAACGTATCGCAAAATGTCACTCAAGGTGACTTGTTGAGACATTCAACGATCACCGTGGGTATTTAGCTCCGCGGCAAACGCTTTGTGGCGCGTGCTGCTTGCCAATCCCATCGGCAGCGAAACGAAATATGAAATCGTTGCCCGCCGTAGACAGGACGAACGAATTCCTGGGATGACTATGGTTGATGGGTTTACGGGGCGGCGACAAATGGGTCATCTTACCGAAATACGCGGCTCCGGCTCCACCGGGAGGAATGATGAATTGTCGCGGCTCAATTAGGGACAATAAGCGGCAAAGAATAGCACACGACCGTTCTAAAAGTAGCACGAACTTTATGTCCAACGACACGGTTACCGAGCCTCGGATAAAGCGTGCTAGATGTATCTCTATGGAAGGACGGAGGGAGGAGATTGTCGTCGGAGAAAACGCACGCCTTCGCGCTCTATACGTCCCTGATTGTTACGGAATAGAGACGCGGGCAGAAATAGCACCGTGTTCCGTCGACATTCCTTATAATCCGAGCGTCTCGACGCGACGCGACGCGACGCCGCGCGAGGACGCACACGGCGGAGATAGCGAACGATTGCGCGCGACGGATCGTTTTCCGTCTCGTCCCGTTCTGTTGCATTCCGCGTGTGCGTAAGTATGCGAGATAGCTCGCCGTTGTCGGTTTCCCCGTTCGCACAACACCGTTCCTCCGCCACTGCGCGACACGACGTTCCAACACACGCGTACCCTCTAGCGCTCTCTTGTGCTCCGTTTTCTAGAATGAGCCGTAACCAACACGCTCTCCTAGCCAATTAGATTTGTTCGTGACCTCTGTGCTGGCACCCGTGAGAACACGCGACTCCGCGCACAAGCTTCCTTCCACCGAGCGACGAAGACCGCGGGACGAATTCCAGAGATCGTGCGACGATACTGCCTCGACGTTATTCCTTTCAATACATACGTTCAGTATGTTACTCAATAATTACGTTGTGTTCGATTCCAATACCTGCACGCTAGAGAACGTGCAACGAAAGCTGTAACACTAGCCTCGTTACCGATTTGCGCTCGATATCGTCGCGCTTATGACAATGTCCACTACCGACAAGCAGTACCAGCACACTGGACAGTCAATAATTCTGTCACGTTTGATTTCAATGAAATCGTTTCAGGAGACATCGACGTTACACGAGGAGGATCGATAGCCGGAGTCGAGCAAGATGTCGGCACTCTGTTGTTGGTCGTTAATCCCCGATTATTTAAACGCGACCTACGCGGGCGCGCGGGGGCGAGCGGCGGGAAGTGTAACGAGACGAACGAACATTCGCCGGTGACTGACGTGAAAACGAAAAGTCGGCGAACGTTTTGTTATCGTTCTGCACCGTCGAGGAACGACCTCGGGCGGGTCGCACGGACACACACATGGCAGTCACGTGGCGCTTGACGTAGCGGCGATGCAGCATTTCATTCACGACGATCGATTTCATTAGCGGAACGTCGACGTTCCGTCTCGGCGAAACCTTTGAATCGACCGATCGAACGAGAGGCTGACGGTTCTCGTATCGTGGAATAAATTTCCACCGGTATATTGATTTATCTGGGGAAACGCGCGGCGACGGTGTACGCCCCGTCCCGCCGCTGATCGGGGCCAGCAACCACCGATGACGCGCGCCGATAACCGCTGACGTCCCGATTCGGCGAAAAGCCTGCGTATCGCGTTATTGCTTTCCCGCTGCGTTTCCACCGTCGTCGTTGTCCTTCTCCGTTGTCGTTGCTCGTCGACGACGGTGTGCGCTCACTCGTTCCCTCGCTCGCTCGCTTCGTTTCTACGTAGTTCGGTCACGTGACGCGTGACGTCCTCGTCGCAGCCTCCTCACGTGTTCGAAAACGTCACGCGTCCCTGTGCCGATTGTTTGGCTCCGTTGCACCTCCGTCGGAATTGTACTGACGACGAGCAGGAGGATCCAGGTGCGATCAATTTGAGGAGGGACGTGTCTCTGCCTCCCGCGCGCACGCTTCATTGACGACACTTCGTAGTAATTGATCGACGCGACTGTCAACCCCGCGATCCACGAACGCCAGAATGTTTGCAATTCGTAAACAGTCGATGAAACTTCCTCATTCCGCGATTCGAACGCAGACCGCGCTCGCGCGCAAATATTTGCCTCGCGCCGCTGTTATTGCCGTTCAAGTGAAGTATCGCGGTGCTTCTTTTCTTCACGCGAGGCGACAGCCCGCGCACGATGGTCCCGAATCGGAATTTCGCGGTTCAGCGACGATATGTACACTGAAGCATAGTAATATTCGGACGCTTTCAAAAAGACAATTACTTTTTTTTTCAATATTAAGGAGGTAGACTCGTTTTTCCTTTCGATAATGCAAAGATGGGGTTTTTCAGTAGCCAAAGCGCTAGATAAAAGATTAATCTACTTCGCAATCGCCCTCAAAAGTCCTATTTTCACGTTTACGTGGCGTAATTTGCATTATTCGCGGATTTATGAAAATAGCTACATGCACAGCTGTATGTTTCCGAATAATGCAAATTGCAGCTCGTAAACGTAAAAATAGAACTTTGCCCATCTTTGCATTATCGAGAAATGAGAAGGCGCATCCCGCGCCCCTGCAATCCTGAAAAAAACGAGTCTACCTCCTTAAACCATAGGATTTGGATTTTTTTGAGAAGTTCGAACAATTAGTTTACTACAAATCGTGAAAAATTTTTGGAAAAATTGCTATTTCTTGAAATTACAGAGAAAAATGTAATCTACAGGGCCTATATTGAAAATCTAAACAATATGTTTTGTAATCTCTGTCAATAATACATATTTCCTGAACACTTCATCAAAATCGGTCAACGTTGCAGTAAGCTACAAACGTTTAAGGATGGTGAAAATTGCAATTTTTTGTCGTTTTTCCCGGCATCAACAGATTTTGATGAGATTTTCAGAATATGCGTGGTAAACAAGACTAATTGTTGTAAAAAGAGATCCAAGTCGTATGGTTCAATATCTAAAAAGTTATCGTCCTTTTAACACGTTCGTTGCAAGCTGATCTGGGTGGATGAACGTCTGGTTTTTAAAATAAAAAAGAAAGGCTTTTTAATTTGAAAAAATAGCAAATCCAAAAACCACGCACACAAATTCCAATCAAAGGGCGCTACTGACAATCTCGATACGAAAACGTAAAGGACAAGTACCGACATGTGACATGTTCTTCCTGAAAACTTGGAGAGGTGTATTAGGTTTGTTGCATATGAAATGTCGGATTTTAAACAGTAATGTGAAACAAACTTGTCTCCTAAATAAATCTTGTTCTTCAATCAACTACCTTGATTTTCTAATATTAATTACATATAAGAGCTTTTATGGATCACCTTACAAACCGTAGGAAAATAAGAATTCAAAATGCCTGCACAGTTCTGCCGACGAAAAAGGCTTTGACAGTTTTACCGACAGAGAAATGTCTAGACGGTTCTTCATATGACTAGCATCTACTTTTTACAGAATTACGTTATGAGTTTTGTCCAGCTAATTAGCATTGATCGCAACACTGTGCGATGGTGATAGGTTTAATGTTAACAAACAACAGTTGATATGCCTAATTTGTACATAGGTTACAGATTTTTCTTTCGAGCGTATGTGGGCTCGACGAAAATTGAATTCCCAATTAATCCCTAATTAATTTTAATAGAGAGTAGCTCGCGTGACGAATAACAATTTTAAGTCCATTACACGATTGAACGTCGAATTGGCATCGAACGGAGAAAAGATAAATGTGAATACGCGCGACGCGTTCATCGGCGGGACGAACGGATCGCGATTAGCGTGGCTCCTTTTAACGATCCGTGCGCCGGGTATCCGGGATCGGAGGTACTTCCCGTTCATTGTAGCGTGTACGCGCACGGCGAACCTTCGAGATGTTAATTTTCCCGTGGAAAAATCAACGCTCAAAGAAAACGAGACGCGGGAAGGGAGAGGCGTTGCCGGCACTGACGAGGCTTGAGACGAGGCGAGGCAAGGCGAAGCGAGACGAGGCGATTGCGCGCAGGAACTTTCGCGTAAACATGCTTTGAGATTACTTCCCGGGCTAACACTATCGAGGGAATTATCAATTAGAATTAATTAGCAATTAAGCCAGCCGGCGGACCAACTTACCGCGAGTTACGCCGACGACGACGACGCGACGTAAAGAGGGACTTTGAAGGACTCGTCGGCACGGATCAACCCGACAGCCTTCTCATTCGACTGGATTTCGCCCCAAGATTCGCTTAGCGCCCGGTATAATAATCTCCGGAGATTGTCTCGCGATATTTCGCTCCCTTTAACGAGCCGTCAGGTCGAAACTGACGGTCGATAACGCGGCATTCGAAAATAGTCATCGAACCACGCCGCTCGGTGCGCCTCGTTGATATTCATTCCGTTGCACAACCTCGGGCTCCACGATACAAATACGTTCTATGCACTTTGGAACGGAGGAGTGACGCGAACGAGACATTTCCGTTTAGGATCAGATCAATTTCCAAAGATATTTCTATGTTTCATCAAAATTTACATGCGACGTTCCTCCAAAAATCAGTTTTCAGTTCATAGTAAATCAACGTACAAGTACGAGTAGGTACCTCCACTTCCTTCTCCTTTTTATTATTCAATTTCTGAACATTGCTTTAACTAATCAGTAGACAGCGGATTTTACGCATTTTTGTGAGAAAAATGTGTAATTTAAAACAGTAAAAACATTAGAAGAATTTAAAAATACTGTTACATTATTGTCAACCTATTAAATATATTAAGAAAGACAATAAATTTCTATTTCACTCAAGTTTATTGCAATCCAGGAACAAAATTTTCATTTTGCGTAAAGATCTAAAGGTCTACTAATCAGGCTACTGGCATCATGGTACTGTTAACACCTTGACGTACAAAGACGTCTCGGATACGTCAAATATTTCTTATACCGTGTATTGAAGTAAAATATTACGTAATATTAACAGCAAGTAATTGCAGCAATATGTTTTGTTCTTTTTAGTATGAAATTTTTGAATATAGCTTTAACTAATCTACTGTTGTACATTCTACAGCAACATGTTCAGTTCTATTAACATCTTGACCTACAAAGACGTCTCGGATACGTCACATGTTTCTTATACTGTATATTGAAGTAAAATATTGCTTAATATTAATAGCAAATAGTAATTATTTTTCACGGCGCACAGTTTCGATCAATTTCTACATTAAATAAACATAGCTGAGTGAGGCATGAAACGTTATGATTCGGGTTTGAACCAGATTACGTTTCCGATTCGGAAACACCAATTAGTATATTAAGAACTTTCCTCATGACATTTTGTGTCTAAGGCAGGGCCCGCTAGATAGCCTTACTGATGAGTCCTCTAGCGGGTCTAGGATGAAACACTCCACCTTTGTTTTCCTCCAATAAAATAGCACCTGGCATCTTTGCAGATTCAAATCCGAATCGGCAACGTTATCTGGTTCAAACCCGAATCATAACGTTTCATGCCTCACTCAGCTATGATATATTTATTTAATGTAGAAATTGATCGAAACTGTGCGCCGTGAAAAATAATTACTATTTTCAAAAAAGTACGATCGTGAAAAATACCTCCTTTATTATCATTAATAGCAAATATTTGCAGCAATATGGAAAAATACATTTTCATCGAATTTGTGTATCTGAAAATTATTAAAGCAAAGAAACTTTGCAAACTACTACAAAGAAAATCATACGACAACGAATTAAGTGGATTTTCAAAATAGATTTGTAACAATACATCATCCGGTCATGTAATTTCTGACTGAAGACATTACCATGAAGACATTAGAAGAATTTTGACTATTGTTATGCTATTTTCGACTGCATATAATAATTAAATGGAAAAATACATTTTCATCGAATTTGTGTTTCTGAAAGTTATGAAAGACGAAGGAGAATTTTGCAAACTACTACAAAGAAAACCATATGACAACGAATTAAGTGGATTTTTAAAATAGATTTGTAATAATATTACAACATCCGGTCATGTAATTTCTGACTGATTGCGTTAGGAGTAGAGAAACTGTAACGTTTCTTAGAATTTAAACAAGCTGAACATAAACATTTCAAGTTTGCTTCGTGACATCGAAGCACCATAAGAAGTAGAACCGGTAGGTCATGAACAGACGCGCCAAGCGATTCCTATTTAACAGCCCGCGTGTTCGCCGAATTTCGAGTCTCGATTTTATCGAAAACACAGCCTCATATAAAAAATTTTATTCTGCATTTTCGACTTATCTTTTTCACGTAGAATCACCCCCTGTCGATTGTGCTGTCAGTTACCAATCAGCCTGTATTAACACAACCGAAAAAGTTGAATTCAAAGTTGAATGAAACATAGAATATCTATGGAAATCTATTTTTAATAGATTCTCCAGCAAAACAACAGAATCTTGAATCATAAACCTACTCATAAATTCACCCTCAATATGTCTATTGTCATCTCAGCAACATATTTGTCTTGAATTTCCAATTTATTCTTAAGCTTACTCAAATGGTACGTTAATTAAAAAATAGATGATATCGTTGGTCACATTGAATTTCATTTAATTCGGACGTCAGATTTTTTGGGATCGTTAAAACCTCCAAAAGGATAGATAGATATTTGTCAGATTTTAATAAGGCAGAGTAGCGAGTAATTTTTAAATACACATCGAGTCATCTTGGCTGCCTAGACAGGGTAGTGTAACTATTTTTTTAATAAAACATACATGTTAGACAAATTCTCGGACTCATGAGTCAATTAATACATAACGAGGAAACTGATTCACTTCCTCCAACTTGTCATTAAGGATGTCTACCTGCTGACGAATCGCCGCTGACATACAAAAAAATCACCTTTAATTAATCAAATTCCGGTGTTGTCGAATCATATGAAGCTCTCGAGGAACTCGGCAATGATCGCGCGGAAATTTGAGTCATAATTTCTCGCGGAATAATCGATGTCGGGTTCGTCAGTTATATTTTAATGATTCAGAGATTTTCTCCAAACTCTCGTCGGCTTGACAGAAACTTCTCAACTAGTCCACGAACTGCGATTCGTGGTAGATCTCGACTCGGTCGGAGTAGAAGAGAGAAACACAATACCAGTGACGTGAGCGCAGCAGCATAGTTAGAGCGCCGCCAAGGCCGTCTACGACGGATGATTAGGCTGATTTCCGCGTAGTGGCAATGATTCACGAATTTTCAGATTAGTGAAGAACGAAACTCTGGCTAGGCCAGAGACGATAACAGGGTGTTCCAGAAAGGTCTTGCACAATGTTAACAGTCGATAGCACAGTCGATGTAATTCATGCGTCTAAACACTTCGAAACTATTGGAACAACGTCCTATAAGCACAGATATTTCTTTCAGTTATTAGAGCGTAAACATATAATATTTTACTCTAAATTTTTGTACAGTGTATACAGGGTGTCTCAGATGAAGGAGGCCACCTGAATATCTCCTTCATTTTTAATGACACAAAAAAAATATTTTTGGCATAATTTAAATGGTATCAAAGGAGGAATATCATAGAAGAACAATTTCTTTTTGTCCGGTTACTTTTTCATAGTTTTTTCAAGGTCATCATTATTTTTTTTATCGGGAAAACTTATTTTTTCGTTCCATCTTATAGCTGCTGAAAAAATACATTTGGATATGCTTAAGTCATTGACAACAGATAGAATAAAAAAAAGATAAGTTTTCCCGATAAAAAAATAACGATGACCTTGAAAAAACTATGAGAAAGTAACCGGACAAAAGAAATTGTTCTTCTATGATATTCCTCCTTCGATACCGTTCAAATTATGCCATAAATATTTTTGGTGCCATTAAAAATGAAGGAGATATTTAGGTAGCCTCCTTCAGCTGAAAGACATTGTATAAAGAAATTTCATGTCCCTAATATCATTGCGTAATTCTACAGCCTCGGTTTGGTGGAAATTGATGTAAGCTACCGCAAAATTAAGTTCAAGGTCGAAAGGTCACACATTCTTTTACTGCATCTTATTCTACTCGTTACAAGGAGGAAAAGTGCAAAGGTATAATCATGGGTCAAAACTCAACGGTTCCCTTGAACAATTATTTACACCTTTTTCATTAACAAACTGATTTTATTTATATTATGTTTTCCATATACGCACTGTATAAACTCCGTGTGATTGGGCAATGAAAATATGATATAAATAAAGTCAGTTTGATCATGAAAAAACTTTATCATAATTTTTCAAGAGAACAATTGAATTTTGGTTCTCCTTTTGCACTTTTTATCCTTCTGATGAAAAGAATACGATGCAATCGAAAAAAGGTCAAAGTTAATTTTGCGACACCTTGCATAATTTTGATACATCCTGTACGTATAATTTATAGCGGATTTTTACTGAGAAAATAGTGTATTTGCAACTATCTTAAAAATTCAATAAATCAAGATCGTGTCCTTCGAGTGGGATGTAATATTCTGGATTATTGACGATGTATACTTTGCTATTGCGTGCAAGAGGATTCAAATCATGTTTGTTTGTTTGGTACTTCCTTCGAACCTTTTACTCAACAAGACACCTGGACCTGACAAAGCATTATCGAACGTGACGTTTATACAAACGTCATTATCATTACCATTGTCTGACATAGTGTACAGAGCTGTCTGAAACACTGTGTATATCTGATAATAATCTATGAACAATTGTACCGTTTTAGAGCCTCAAAAAATGATACTGACGACTAGACTGCGGATTTTTATGCAATATTCAATTTCTGTAGATGAATTTTAAGAGAAAGTGGAATAAAATAGAATCTTATTTTCGGTGGTAATAACCTTTTTGTATCTGAAATAAATTAAAATCGTACTAAATTCTGTCGTATTTTATATCCTATCATTTTTTTCAAATATTCAAAAGTCATAATTGCATAAAGATTCACAGTCTACTGATGATCGTTGACACATCGCCCAAAGGAAGACTATACATTTCAATTGGCACTTATAATACCGGAGGTTCAGTCTCAACCCTAAAATTAATATTGGCACTGGAGTAAGACAAAAACACTGCGAATCTTAAACGGAAACGACACGACTCCCTTTTATTCCAGAATAAATACTTTTAATCTTTGTACTATTTTAAACTGCACCATCTCTCTTTGTCATAAATGTCAAGGTCTATTTATATTGTATCCATTTATAACATCGCAATTCTCCTCACGATATGTTAGTAAAATGGCAAATGGGCACACGCTTGAATTGCACCATCTTGATTCATATTCTGGAATAGAAGAGGCACATTAAAATTATCAAAGAAGTAGAATACTTAGGTCAACTTGGATCTATTGTAGGACCAAGTCTGATTGTTAGCCCCCCCCCCCACGAGAGTCTGAATAAATAAAAATTATTAACCTTTAGCACACTCGAGTGATGACTCTGAGAGTCGCCACTAAAAGTTGCTGTACCATTATTCAAAATTTTGTGTACATTATTAAATGTGTCGGTATCTAATCAATTAAGTACTGTATGATTTCATAGTATGAAACATTTAAGTATCGTATGAGGTATTATATCAATTTCGTATCTATAAAAAAAAAGATCATATGCAGGGTGTTTCGTTTATCTGATAACGGAAATATCTTGTGACGCACTGAAGTTACGAAAAAAATTTGTTTACAAAAATTGTTCGGTATGAAGGGTACAATCATATAATCAAATTTTTTTGAGGACTAGACTGGTGGGGTAGGGGATTTCAAAGTCAAATTAAGTTTTTTAAGTGGAATGTCCTATTTTTTATACCATAAATCGATAGAGTATCAAATTCTGAGTATAATAGTGTTGACCTTCATATGTCCTAAATCTAATAGTTAACGAGATATAAACGAAACAATTTTCTTTCTTCTTTGGATAATATTTCGTTAACTATAAGGTTTAGGACATATGAGGTTCAACACTGTTGTACTCAGAATTTGATATTCTATCGATCTATGGTATAGAAAATAGGACATTCCATTTGAAAAACTTAATTTAACTTTGAAATCCTCCTTTCCCACCATTCTAGTCCTCAAAAAATTAGTCCATATGATTGTACCATTCATACCGAACAATTTTTGTAAACCAATTTTTTCGTGACTTCAGTGCGTCACAAGATATTTCCGTTATCAGATAAACGAAACACCCTGTAGAATGGAATTATTCCAGGTCGGAAGAAATGTTTAATTTTTTATTAATTTTAATATAATTGATACTATTAATAAGATAGAAGGATTCTTTCTTTCTTTCTTTCTCCTCAAAGAAAGAAAGAATCTTCTATACAGTCGCTGTATCGTGCAATAGTTGCAGACAATTTTTATTTCCCATAAAAATCCTCAGTATAACTATAAATCAGCAAGTAGTCATAATGAAATATGGACTCAGCCTCGTCATTACATCGAGAAGAAAGAACCTACTGCATACTGGCAGAAAATAGTGTTTCTGAGCAGAGTAGTTAGAACCAGGAACACCGATGAATCAGTTCGTAGCCGGAATGCATAAACGAGAAGAGATGATAGCGTCGCTGACGTACGTCGCAATGATCTTGCTTATCTGCCAGATACCTCTTTATTGTCGTGACATAAACGGCGTGACGTTAGCGTTTATGTTCACGAGTCGTCGTTCGTCGATCGTTTGCGATTGGATGGGCGGTTTCCGATGAAAATGATCGACCGGAAAAGAAAGGAGGCGCCAGGGTAAATTTCCGGTGAGTAGAGCACACGCTCTTGCTCGCCGCGCTGGGGAAAAAGTTCTTGAACTTGAAGCGGACAGAGGGAGAAAGCTTTGTCGAGAGCGAGCGCGAGCATGTACGCGAAAGCATGAGCGCGCGGTTATTCGAGGCGGGGTGGGCTCTTGGCTCGACCACACGAAGAAAGAAACAAGGAGACGGAGAAAAGTCATGAACGGGCAGCGTGGATGACGACGGGGACAACCGGGAGGAAAGGGAGAGTATTTTTAGCGGTTACACATTGTTGTTGACTGCTACTGACGACACTGAAACCGCGGGCTCGCGAAACTGCCTGCCGAGTAGCGCAGCGGTGGCCTGCGCTCTCGACACATACAACAGACGCTTTCGTGGGGTCGTGAAAGTACTATGAAACGCGAAACTTTTCTTTGTCCCAACGAAAGTCAGGAGAATCTCCGCTACAGGACTTGCATTCGTTTTTCCTATCGATCAATCGACGTTTTCGGCCTTGCTTATTTTAACCCCTAATCTTACAGGGATCACGCGACGCCTGTGCGTCGTATCGGCTCCGAACTTATTACTAGACTGCGGAGAAATTTATGCACTTATCACAAAAATTAGTAGGTCAAATGCAAAACAGTAAAAACATTTTAAAGAATTAAGAAATGCTACTCCATTGTTTTCAACTGTATAAAGTCGTCGAGGAAAGAAATAAATGTGTACGTAGCTCCTGTACCTTGCAATTTATACAGATATTGAGCTCCTAATCCTACAGGACCACGCTTGTTTTCGCTCCAGATAGTATTGCAAAATTTCGTGGTCACTTCATGGTCAGTTATACCATACTTTCAGACGCACCCTGTATAGATAAACTATTAAATGATAAGATATTCCGTGTCATCTCAGCTCGCAGTTTTAAACTCCGGAAGCTAAACTAGAATTGAAGTTTTCTTCTACTAGTGAACAACATTTTAAGTAAATAAACAAATTAGTATTACTGTTGATACTGTGTGATCCTTCAAAGTTATGCACTCTGTTCTTAGACTATTATGTGTAAACAAGTAAACAAAACAGTAAAAACATTTGAAGAATTAAGAAATGCTACTCCATTGTTTTCAACTCTATAAAGTCGTCGAGGAAAGAAATAAATGTGTACGTAGCTCCCGTACCTTGCAATTTATACAGATATTGAGCTCCTAATCCTACAGGACCACGCTTGTTTTCGCTCCAGATAGTATTGCAAAATTTACTAGACTGCGGAGAAATTTATGCACTTATCACAAATATTGGGAAGTCAGATGCAAAACAGTAAAAACATTTAAAGAATGAAGAAATTCTGCTTCATTGTTTTCAACTGTATAAAGTCATCACGGACAGAAATAAATGTGTACGTAGCTCATGTACCTTGCAATTTATACAGATATTGAGCTCCTAATCCTACAGGACCACGCTTGTTTTCGCTCCAGATAGTATTGCAAAATTTACTAGACTGCGGAGAAATTTATGCACTTATCACAAATATTGGGAAGTCAGATGCAAAACAGTAAAAACATTTAAAGAATGAAGAAATTCTACTCCATTGTTTTCAACTGTATAAAGTCATCACGGAAAGAAATAAATGTGTACGTAGCTCCTGTACCTTGCAATTTATACAGATATTGAGCTCCTAATCCTACAGGACCACGCTTGTTTTCGCTCCAGATAGTATTGCAAAATTTACTAGACTGCGGAGAAATTTATGCACTTATCACAAAAATTGGGAAGTCAGATGCAAAACAGTAAAAACATTTAAAGAATGAAGAAATTCTGCTCCGTTGTTTTCAACTGTATAAAGTCATCACGGACAGAAATAAATGTGTACGTAGCTCCTGTACCTTGCAATTTATACAGATACTGAGCTCCTAATCCTACAGTCCTACAGGGACGACCCTTGTATTGGCTCCAGATAGTATTGCAAAATTTATTACTATGTAGATTGCGGAGAAATGTATGCCCTTATCACAAAAATTGGGAAGTCAGATGCAAAACAGTAAAAACATTTAAAGAATGAAGAAATTCTACTCCATTGTTTTCAACTGTATAAAGTCATCACGGAAAGAAATAAATGTGTACGTAGCTCCTGTACCTTGCAATTTATACAGATATTGAGCTCCTAATCCTGCAGGACCACGCTTGTTTTCGCTCCAGATAGTATTGCAAAATTTACTAGACTGCGGAGAAATTTATGCACTTATCACAAATATTGGGAAGTCAGATGCAAAACAGTAAAAACATTTAAAGAATGAAGAAATTCTGCTCCATTGTTTTCAACTGTATAAAGTCATCACAGAAAGAAATAAATGTGTACGTAGCTCCTGTACCTTGCAATTTATACAGATACTGAACTCCTAATCCTGCAGTCCTACAGGGACGACTCTTGTATTGGCTCCAGATAGTATTGCAAAATTTATTACTATGTAGATTGCGGAGAAATGTATGCCCTTATCACAAAAATTGGGACGTCAGATGCAAAACAGTAAAAACATTTAAAGAATGAAGAAATTCTACTCCATTGTTTTCAACTGTATAAAGTCATCACGGAAAGAAATAAATGTGTACGTAGCTCCTGTACCTTGCAATTTATACAGATACTGAGCTCCTAATCCTGCAGTCCTACAGGGACGACCCTTGTATTGGCTCCAGATAGTATTGCAAAATTTATTACTATGTAGATTGCGGAGAAATGTATGCCCTTATCACAAAAATTGGGAAGTCAGATGCAAAACAGTAAAAACATTTAAAGAATGAAGAAATTCTACTCCATTGTTTGCAACTGTATAAAGTCATCACGGAAAGAAATAAATGTGTACGTAGCTCCTGTACCTTGCAATTTATACAGATAATGAGCTCCTAATCCAGGCAGGTCAAACACGCGGCCCGTCGACGAAGTACTCTGTTGCCCGACCAAAAAATTTTAAAATTGTTGCTGACAACTTACAACTGGAACTAATCGAAATGCAGTGTAATTCCGTATTGAAACTGAAATATATGGATGTTGGGATTCCCGATTTCTACAATTATTTATCTGTCGATCAATTTCCCAATATGTTATGTGCAATTAGGCGCATTTCAGCTATGTGCGACCCACTATTTTAAACGCTGAAAAATAATAAAACTGAGGGAAGGTCCAGATTAACAGACCAGTTTGTGCAATGAATTTCAAAAATAATTACAGCTCAACAAACTCAACCGAATTTTGAAAATTTGGTTACTGAAAACCGTTGCCAAGTTTCTTCGAAATAAAAAAATTAAATAGTTTTATTCAAATAAAATAAACTTGAAGAAAAACAACTTTTATACTTCATATGCACTTGCGTATGTGTAACAGCAATGTTAATTAAAAAAATGTGTTTCTTCTTTAGTTCGAGTCTGCTTCTTTTATCGCAGCCCTCGAATTAATTTATAATGCTTAATGAGGCCCTTGACGACATTTACGACGAAAATGAATTGGTGAAATACGAAACCATGAAGACATTAGAGGTATTTTTGAGTATTGTTTATAAATAAATGGAAAAATACATTTTTATCGAATTTGTGTTCCTGAAAATTAGTAAAGGAAAGGAACTTTACAAACTACTACAAAGAAAATCATACGACAACGAAATAAGTGGATTTTCAAAATAGATTTGTAACAATACATCATCCGGTAATGTAATTTCTGACTGAATACATTACCATGAAGACATAAGAAGAATTTTGAGTATTGTTATGGTATTTTCGACTGAATATAATAATTAAATGGAAAAATACATTTTCATCGAATTTGTGTTTCTGAAAATTATGAAAGACAAAGGATTTTTGCAAACTGCTACAAAGAAAATCATGCGACAACGAATTAAGTGGATTTTCAAAATAGATTTGTAACAATACCAACATCCGGTCATATAATTTCGGACTGATTGCGTTAGGAGTAGAGAAACTGTAACGTTTCTTAGAATTTGAACAAGCTGAACATAAACATTTCAAGCTTGCTTCGTGACATCGAAGCACCATAAGAAGTAGAACCGGTAGGTCATGAACAGACGCGACAAGCGATTCCTATTTAACAGCCCGCGTATTCGCCGAATTTCGAATCTCGATTTTATCGAAAATACAGCCTCATATAAAAAATTTTATTCTGCATTTTCGATTTATCTTTTTCACGTAGAATCACCCCCCTGTCGATTGTGCTGTCAGTTACCAATCATCCTGTATTAACACAACCGAAAAAATCGAATTCAAAGTTGAATGAAACAGAATGTCTATGGAAATCTATTTTTTAAAGATTCTCCAGCAACAACAGAATCTTGAATCATAAACCTACTCATAAATTCACCCTCAATAACGTGATCTAATAATTTCGTTCGAGACTGTTGTGTAAAAGATGACTACAATTAAGTTTCCATTTGGCACAGTACAATTGAAGACGGGAATAAACAAAGGCTGCAAGTGCCAAAATGAAAATTCCAAAGAAAATCCATGTAAAACTTCAAAGATCGTCTTGTAAACAATCGTCTAAGAGTCTTACAGTCTTTTTTAATTCCAGTGTTCAATTATTGGAAAGTCTATTAGATAGGCTTCCGGTAGACAAAGTGTTAAAAAGACTACGAATTCTAAAAATCCTACCAAACTGAATGTTCTGAAATCCACTACGAAGAATTTGTGTAAATTTCCACGGTTTATTTTTGTCGTTTCTATAAACATTCGGAAAAGTCGCAAAATAGAGTAGAACGAAATATATAGATGTTAATTCGTACACAGACTACGATTCGAACGAAATTCCACGAAACAGAATCTCGAGAATTAGTATAAACATCCACGGCTTAGGAATGTCGCAGGAATTCGTGTGATATGACATATTGCCGTAAATATTGGCATTCGGTTCTAGCAAAGGTGAGCTCTGTTCATAACACGGCGGCGAAGGTGCCACAGTCGTCGAACTAGGACGAAAAACATACCGGGTTACGAATATTAATGGCGTACAAAATCGTTAACCATGATTTATCACAGTGATCGCAGAATTACGGACACGGTTGTGATCTTAACTTCATTCCCGCCGTGATTGCGATTTTTAATTCTAATTCGTCATCTCGATTGATTAGTTCCTTTTTTAAAGACATCAATTAGCTTGCATAAAAATATCTGCATATAACGTAAATTCAAAATTACTTTACGTAACATAATAACGTAAACTTGCTACATTTAATGATAAAAATAAAAAATATTCAATTTTCTTTTCCGTACCTTATTTCAGTATTTAAGAAAGAAAAAAGTTAATTTTTCCTATCGATTTCGAAATCGTAGTATTTATTTATATACAGTGGGTGTACAAAGTATTCGTACACTTTTTAAAAACTAATAACTTTTTTTATAATTGTACCAAACGACCTGATTTTTTATAATCAATTAGAAGCATTAGTTTACGAACTGATATGCAAAAAAGATTTTCCAAAAATTACAATTTACAAGATTGCATACGAAAATAAAAAAGGCATTTTTTGAAACTTTTTTATTTGGGCCCTTAATGAAAAATTAAAATATATGTTTTCTAGATCTATGTTCTTTATACGCATATTGAACATTTCATCGAAATCGATTGACGCAGGTGAAAACAACAGGCATCGAAAGATGTACGATTCTGTGGATTTCAAGCAGAAACTGATCAAAAGTTGTGTGAAACTACGATTTTCACAATTTTTAACCGCTTGTAGCTCGTGTGTATGTTAATCGATTTCAATGAAACTTCCAGCATGTGTATAACTAACATAGATCTACAAAACATATCTTTTAAATTTTCATTAAGGACCCAAATAAAAAAGTTTTGAAAACTACCTTTTTTATTTTTGCATTTAACCTTGTAAATTATAATTTTTGAAAAATCTTTTCTGTATATCATTTTGTAAACCAAAGCTTCTAATTGATTATGAAAAATCAGGTCGTTTGGTACAATTACAAAAAAGTTATTAGTTTTTAAAAAGTGTAAAAAAATTTTATACACCCACTGTAGTATAAAAATGCAGACAATTTCTTTCATGCACACCCCCGCTCATAAGTCTTAGGACACAATTTTTAGTAAAACTCTGGTATTTCGTATAGATTATGAACCTTTAACTGTATTACCTACATAATATAAATATAATGGTCCAAAACACACGTCAAGAATATGTAAAAAGTATTTGGATCAACCTTAATATAATAATTCATTAAAAATTATGAAATGGCCACCCCGATCACCAGATTTAAAACCCCATAGAAAAATTATGGGATGAACTGGATAGACAGGTACGAAATTTTTGCCCTACTTCTAAAACACATTTACGGAATATTTTGGAACGAGAATGGCATAATATAACAGAAAGTATGAAAAAAATGATCGCGCGGATGCCAAGAAGAGTGGAAACTGTAATAAAGAAACGTGGCGGATTCTTCGATGGAAAGAAAATATAAATATTTTTCTACTTCTTATGTACAGTAAGATTTTTGATATACGAGTGCAGCATTCTTTCCTTGACATGTAAACCTTTAAATAAGGAAAAATTTGTTCGCATCCTTGAGCGATTATTTCATTTTTACAGAGTTGCGAGATATGATCACTGTCCTAAGACTTATGAGCGGAAGTGTATACGGTATGTATAAAGCTTTATAAAGTCCCAATGTATTACTTAACGATTATAGGAAACGAAACAATTTTTTCCGCGCGTGGTATTGGAAAAACCACAATTTTCTTGAAATTGTGCAAGTTTAACGAATTTTCTCAAGATTAAAAAACGTTCGTACCATAATCTCCATAATTATCCCATATTCTGCAAAGTTTCAGCTTTCATTTAAAAAAGATTTCATCGCTCTACCTCATTTCTATCGAAAGTTCTTTGATTTTGAAAAAGATTTCGTCCAAATTGCCCACTGTGCGGCGTTGCGTTGGCCGGCAGTGGAATGGGTAGGCACTTGACAATGATCGCACAGGCGACCCCTGACAATAAAACGCGGTTTTACTGTAGTACTCGAATCTTGGAAATCAGAACTGCATAGTAGGTTTTAAGCACTTTCTTTATTATGCATTAGACGACAACATAATTGATGTTAAAGGTAAAAAAGTAATGATCGGAAAAATCAGAGAATTTCCGGTACGATATTTCGATTATTTCCGTTTACCAAAGTACATACTTGTAAAAGGTTCGAAATTGTCTGGCATAGATTCGAGTATACTTAGGAGTACTATTTCTGTTTTCGAAGTACTCATAGACAGTTCGAATCCAATCAATCAAAGTTCGAACCTGTTTGCGAGGTACTTGATCCGATCCCTAAGGGTGGATTTATAGTGGAGCTGCGAGCATCGATGATAGCGGCGCGGTGAAAAGAAACCAACATTCGTGACAACATTTCGACACATACTAATGAAAAAGTACATATGTATTTTCTTTGTTTTTCTTTTTTTTCACCGCACAGCTCACCTCGGTGCTCCACTATAAATCCACCCTTACAGTTGTGCTCTCCGCGAATCAGAATCGATCGCGAAACTCACGAATCACTGTGGAAAATCCGCGTGATTGGGAATGAACGTGATCGAATCACGAATGATAGAAAAGTAACAGTTCACGCCATTCCTAGTTACGAAACGTTTCCTGTTCGATCCGCGCGACGAATATCATTTACGAGTAGGACGGGTAAATGGGCAGGAGGCTTCTGATTCGGTTGCAGCTGCACTTGCACGGCCAACTCGGTTGTGGCACGCTCGGCCGCTACTCACTGGAAACACGATAGATATTATCGAGGCGAGGCGAGGCGCTATCGACGCGTCGTGTAATTTCGGTTGACTCGGTCCGCTCCTCCGCTCCGGTTGCGTACCGTACCGTTCGCTCGCTCGTGACCAGGCTGACCCTACACGATACGATTCACGCAGCATGGCGAGGCGGGTCGCGACCGTTTTCTCAGATAACGAATTCATTCACAAGCGGCGGCGTCGATTCAAGTCCGGTCATCCGGTTAACGAATCCGGAATAAGGTCTTAAATTCGACCGAACGTCTCACGGCGGGCTCGGCGAACAACTCGCTGTACGTGTTCCGCACATATACACGGTGATCCGAAACTAATCTCCGAAAATTTATTTATATATTCCGCTGTGGAGATCGATCAAATTGCCACGCTCCTGTGACGGACCTTTTGCACGACGTTCGGGAACATTTGAGCCGTTCACAGGCCAAATCCATCAACTCCACTGTTTGAAATATTTTAGATTTAAGTGTCAAAGCACTTGGTTCAGTCATAACTTTTTTTATTTATAATAAATTTCCCAAATAATACAGACTAACACCATTAAACGACAATATTTTTTTGGTGTCGCCTAATAATAAATAATTTATTTCAGAATCCATTCCGATTAACTCCGTACTCTAATGTAAATCGTTGCAATAATGAAATCGGCGTTCCCAAGCATAAAATTCAAATATTACTTTATTTTGCCTCGGTTGACACGTTATATTCTACAATCCTCATTTACTTTTGCGCCAGGAATCCGTTCATGGTCGCTTACACCATACTTCCAGCCGCACCCTGTATAGATAAACTATTAAATGATAAGATATTCCGCGTCATCAACTCGCAGTTTTAAACTCCGGAAGCTAAACTAGAATTGAAGTTTTCTTCTACTAGTGAACAGCATTTTAAGTAAATAAACAAATTAGTATTAGTGTTTTATGATCCTTCAAAGTTATGCACTCTGTTCTTAGACTATTATGCGTAAACAAATAAACAAAACCTAAAATCTATCAACCAACTAATTTTTCCAAGTGGATAAGCAAACCAGAGTTTGACAAAATTTAAGTGCAATGCGTCAGATGAAGAATGCACAGACAAAGAAAATATTGACCACCTGTGACGTCAAAGAACATAAATTTGAAATGTAAGCTTTCTATTCTAACGTTTAAGTATCTTTCGACTAACATTATTTATCAAATTAGCCTAAACATATAATGTTGTTTAAGTTCTGGATGTAATGGCTTTGTTTTCAAGCTGATTACGATTAAGGTTGGCCAATAGCGGTGCATGACGCAGCTCTTTGCCTCTGTTTTTGCATGGTATGTCTGACTTAGGCGTGCCACTATTGGTGAATCAGATAATATTTTTATTGGAAATTACACCAACCTGTTACTCTTGATATTTGTCTTAAATTGACTTGCTAAATTACGTTTTATCGTGTCAGCTACCACAAGTAAACTGAATTGTATTCAGACTTTTAAAATGCAAAAGGAATCCAGCAGCACACATCCACCGTGATAAATATGAACTGTCTAGGTGATTATGACTCGACAGCCGATATTATGCATTTATGACAAAAATGAGTAGGTACAATTTATAATAGTAAAACATTACAAGAATTTATAAATACGGTTATACATATTATTTTCAACGTATTGAACATATTGGAAAACAAAATAAATTTGTATTGCATCTCAGTTTGTTGCAATTCAGGTAGAAAATTTTTATTTTGCACAAACATTGGCTGTCTAATTATGACAGTGAAGTAAGTCATGTTTTATTTCCTCGAGGTATTTAGCCTCTGCGTCCACTTTGATAAAAAAATATATCTTACACCATGATAATATTTTATATTCGTCAGTAAAATCAATCGACATAATAAATGACAAGCACAAAGACCAATTTTCCAAATACCTTTTGCAAATCAAATTCAACCTTTTGCAAATCAATTTCACCCATTAAAAATATTAAAAATTAATTAATTATTTAGTTAGATTGAATTATATATTTATTTAGACACACGTGAACGGTGTCATTCCTACGAGGGAAACATCATATTCAATACTCAATACGCTTCAATAAATACATATATGTACTTACATTTCTTAAATTTATTAATTAGAAAATGGCTACAATGAATATATGTACATATATCTACACACAGCTTCCACACATTACAAATTTAAATTTTGAATTTCTCAACAATATTAATTTACATTTGATTTGAATTTTTTACAAAAATTTAATGAAAAATACTTTATTTGTTTAATAGGTTGAAATTGATTTGCAAAACGGTGCATTTGGAGTGCAAAACCTGTAATCACATTTGATGAATTCAAGTGTTTCGATTTCGCGGGAATATCCAGGTTGGTCTGGGTTAGGTCGTGATTTAACGTGTTAAAATATTTGACAGAGGCAATCGAGCATCTTGTATAACGTGTTGTGCCGCATCATTGGACAGCACCCTCAGATTTCAAGAGACGTAGTAGCATTTCATCGATCTGCGAGGCGTTTCAATTAGATCTGGGTCAGATCCTTCATAAACATTCGCGAACGGACAACAGCTGCGAACAAGTACGGGAGTTGTACCGTGCTCCAGCGACGTTTCCAAGAATAGGAGCGCGACCCAGTCTCGCTATAAGTACCGCGACGGTCCCGAGTGTATGAACGAGAGAACGCGGCCGATTCCCGAGGCGCCTCGTCGAAGCGATTCGCCTTTGATCTTTGGCTTCGAGTCACGACGATCGACGAGGACGCAACGCGTGAGTCAGGATCTCTAACGCGTTATTGGAATTTTTCCGAATCATCGCGCAGACGCGCGGTATTTTCTGCGCGAGTTCTTTCCTTGCAAATCGGCTCGAGGTTCGTCTCGCCGGGAAAATCTCGAAAGTTCTACCTTTGTTCGAATCCAGCTGCGAATTTACTGCCTCTTTCAATTATTTCCCCCAGATTCGGGAATACCATGCTTCTTCGCATAGCTTATGTAATAGCCGCGATAAACGTATCAATGTTTTTATATGCGGATGACGCAGCTAGCCCAAGACATTCATTCTATTCGTCTAGCCACTGGCGTCGGTCGGAACGCTTCCCGATGGATTTTGCGTTCTGGCATTCCCGGTGACCGCGTTTCACCCGCCACCGTCGCCGTCGCCGGCGACAACTCAAGTTTCTGGAGAAAGTCTCAAAGCCGAGTTCAGAACGCGTTTGTTAACCCCTTGGCGCTACGACTATCAGCGTTTATGGCGCTGCGGCTAAAGCTCCTTTGCTCCCACTGCCAAACAATGTTCATCTTCATTGAAAGCTCGTAACGTTTCCCGATTTTAACATGTCGATTACTCGGCATATTTCCAATGTACTGCACATTTTAGGACAATACAAAACAAATGAAGATAGATGTTTTTGTTTTCCACGAGCACACACAATGCTACGAAAGCCATTCAAAATCAAGTCCTCATTCTTTAGATTCTTGAATTTATTATTAAACGATCTATACGGATATACAGGGCGTCCCAAAAATGTAGTACTTCGTGGAATGGATGGATTCATGGCGTTGATTGAAGTAAATTTTTTGGCGGAAGGAAACAGTTACTTCAAATGACCTCATGAATCGCTTATTTCAAGGGAGCACAACATTTTTGGGACACGTTCAGATCGTTTACTCATACAGATCCGCAGTCTATCTATCATCTTTAGGAACTTTTCACCAACCATGACATGTCTTAAAAATCGATTACTTGTGTCAAACTTCTAATGAAAACACAATAAAGATACACTCGTCCATAGCATTGTAGGACGAAATATTGCTGACGAGATATCTCGTCCATAGCATCGTTTCTCCGACATCATCAGAACAATTTCTTATGAAAACATGATTATAAGCAGGGCTTCGGAGTCGGAGTCGGAGTCGTGGAGTCGGAGTTTGGGAGTAATTGCTGATGACTGGAGTCGGAGCCGGATTAAGAAAAAGCTATATATCGATCCCCGGAGTCGGAGTCAGAGTCGGAAAAAATATGTCGACTCCGACTCCAACTCTGACTCTTTTGTTTATAAATCATTAATAGATTTATGTATACAATTGCTAATATTCGATCTACAGTACAGACGTATTGTACATGTATATATACAGTTATATATGTATAGTTATAATATATGTATGTATACATAAGTTATGGTTAGTTCACTGCAAAAAAGGGAAAAGACAGCCCTAAAAGCAACAAGTGTCTCGTGTCTCTACGAAATATTAGAGATTATATTAATTTTCGAAAATGGAAACTTTATCTTTAGTATTTCTCAAACTGATACGTATTTTCTAACTATTTCCTGAAAATGAGAAAGTAACAGTCGTGTTGTGTCGTATCAGAGTTATCTGTTCCACATTCTTGGACTTTAATACTGTAATACAAATATTTAAACTATTTATGCAGTTTTATTACAACTCTTAATTATTTTGAGTACATATTTTTTCAAGTTGGAGAGTCGGAGTCGGAATCGGAGTCGGAGTTATGAATTTTGTCTACCGACTCCGAAGCCCTGATTATAAGTCCAACAATTGTAAAATAAAAAATGTAGAACCGGTCGTTTCACTGGTCGTGGTAGATTTAGCGGAAACGAATGATAAACTTTTAGAATTTGATTTTCGCCGCAGAACGTTCGCGACTCGACGTGCCGCGCGCGTACTATCGCGCCTCCGCCCGTCTTTTTAATCCGCGAGGTCCGATTTACGCGCGCCTGCGAGCGTGTGCCATATACGGGTCGCGTATAAGAGAGGACGATATAGAAAGAGAGAAATATTTCAGGCATGAAAAAGGGAAGGTGAACGTAGGATTACTATCCGCGTGTGTGCACGGGCACACGGGAGGGACCGGTCGATGCGTCCTAAATGACGCAGACGCCCACGCTCACTGACGCATACACGGCCGCCGCGTTCCACGTCGAAGAGCAAACACCCTGAAAATGACAGTGTATGACTCGGGTATCTTTACCGAAAGCGGACAGTTCGCGGGATCCGTGGAACGAATCGCGAGAACCTCGAGTTACGCAAGGCGAGTTACGATCGACAGGAAGGTCGGTCGTCGTACGATGCAAATACTGAATGGAGTGTCGATCGGTGAAAAGTTGCACGAAATGGTGAGCACGCGCGCCTGTAGCCTTCTGCCTGTGCATACGTCATTCCTACGGCAATAAAGTATTCCGAGGACGAAGAGTAATATATCGGCCGAACACGGCGACCAAGTGTGAATGATTACTCACGTAACATAGTAGCTGGCTCGGTAAGGTGTACGTAGCTGCGGGATAAACTTACCTGCAACAGAAAGAAAAGTCATTCATTAGCGTGGCACAATGAATCGGTTGCGCCCGGCTTCTCGACGCGCGCGCGTCTACGCCGGCGTCATTATTTTTAGCATTTCTGAATCGGATAAACCCTCGGTGTCGCGACCTCCGGCAAAGGGAGCACGCTGTCCCAGATCCTGTTCTTAAATCGTTCAATTTACGCGATCCCGATTAACCGGGACGTAGATATAAATACGCAGCGAGCACGCTGGTTCCTCGCGGGTCGCGCGACCGACGTATCCAGTCGCCCGATCTAGCTGTTCATTTGGTAAAAATACATAAAAAAACTTTTTAAAAACCGCGCTTATATTAAAATGCACCAGAAAGGACAAAATAAATTGTTTTCACGTATCATGTTTTTCGCACAGTTCTAAATAAAATGTTTTTCATTATGTTTATAAAATCCATTGCTTTAAAAATGATTGATTACTTGTTTATTTAAAACCTGAACCTGATTTTATCAGACACTTTCGATGATCTGAGAAAAAAATGTTTTAAACAAAACTTAATCAACATTCATTTTGAGTTTTTAAAAGTCAATATGTATCTTCGACTTCATAATATTATAGCTGATATCAAAACGAATCCAACCATCTAAATTACTATACCTTTAAACTTTCAAATAGTGCTGAAGTATTAATGAACAGCTAGATCGGGCGAGTGGACTTCAAATAAAGGACTTCAAAGGAGTCGTTATTGTTAGGACTAATAGGACATATAGAGTAATTAGTTCAAGTGGGAAAGCGAAAGTCACGTCACGCTTGAAAAGGATTTAGAGTATTTTTGATGACGATCTATCCTACGAATGACAAAAGCTAAATGAATTTTACTTCAACGTGTGCAATGGCATAAGAACATATGACGTGTCCGAGACGTCTTTGTACGTCAAGGACAGCATTGCGCAGTAGTTGTTCACGTTTAAAACAAGATTCAATCGTTTGGCTGCATTTAAAAAATCGTGACAGTTGTTAAAAATTAAAGGGCTTCAAAGAAGTCGATATTCTTAGGGCTAATAGAAATCATTAAGAGTAATTAGTTCAAGTGGGAAAACGAAGATCGCGTCACGTTTGAAAAGGATTTAGAGTCTCTTCTATCCTACGAATGACAAAAGCTAAATGATCAAGTCAGTTTGCGGTCGCTTATGGTTGCAAAGCGAAGTCGATAATCGCGTCTGGGTCGAAGTTCGAGCTAAAGCCGAAGGACGAGGCTCGGCTGGCGTATTATTAACGGGCCAGGACTGGGTTAGGGGCTATTTGTACCGGCGTTTCTTTTTCGCATCGACGCCCGCATTTGTGGAAGAGGTCGATTTGGCAGAGGGCATCGTTGGCATAGCGCTGGAACGCGAGACGCGCCAGATTGTCACGAACAGGACAATGATCTCGGCTCGCTACCGCGCCGGCCAGCTAGCTACCCGGGACCTTTTGCGCCTAACACGGCGAACATCTTTCGGCCGATGCTACAAAAGCGTCACGGAACGCATGGTGCCGCACCACCTGGACCTTGAATTCATCTTGGCCCGTAGCTCTCTCTTTCGCTCGTGTCTGCGTAGACATGGTCGGCCCGCTTCACCGTGGCTGAAGGGGCCCGCATCTGCCACCTTGTGCCCCGCCGCCACGCCAAGCCGCACCGTGTGTTTTCTGCTTCGTATCTTGACTCGGCTTGATAATTGCTCGGCCAACCAGAGAAATCCTTGCCACGATTTATCCCCATCAAACGAGAAATCGAAAATTCGCGTCTTACACCAGCCCTGATTATATATTTAACTCTTGTGTTAGTAAGAGCATACAACATTTTTTAAAACAAATGCCCAGTTGATCGAGTGTTAACATGAAGGTTGATCAAGTGGAAGGAGAATTCATTGTACAAATTATTTTTAGGTCACAATTAGAAGAACTTTTGTTCGCTGACAAGGGATTCAAGTAAAGTATGTTT
Organism: Lasioglossum baleicum; assembly: GCF_051020765.1. NCBI lineage: Eukaryota > Metazoa > Arthropoda > Insecta > Hymenoptera > Halictidae > Lasioglossum > Lasioglossum baleicum. The sequence goes on from NC_134937.1 coordinate 4,085,709, forward strand.
TCTCTTCTTTCAACATATGTAGAGGTTCAACAATCCAGCGAATGGAAGACATTCTTTTATGTTAGGTACACAGTTGAAAGCATTTATTGATTTGTTAACATTGTAGACGCTATATCGTGCTCGACATCTTCACCCCCCCCCCCCGGTTCTATTGATAAAATGTTATATTTACTCCTTTTTATCATTTCATGATCGTCATCACGCTACAGTGCATAAAATGTCTAGAGCTCTTGGCTATATTCTTAGGGGAGCAAAGTACTTCAAGGATATATCAACACGTAAAATCCTCTTATACGAGTTATGTTTGCCCTTATAGTTCCGTCGTATGACACTTATTATAATTACTTATCTCCTATCAGTGCACGAATGTAATATCAACTTTATCGGTTCATATGGTAATGGATAAACGAACCCTTGCCAACAGTTTATCACAGCTCACCTGCAATTCGTTCGCGATTTAATATCATAAATCGTTTGATATCGCATGTTTATCTCTACATTATGAACACTGACGTATTTATTTGCTCTTTTAATCAGGCTGTGCTTATGGCCAATAGCTCTACTTGTAATTACGTATCCACATTTCTCATATATGGACACTTTTATTACAACTTCGTTTAATCTTTCTTTCATGTTATACTACTCATATTTTTCTCCTTTATCTTCGCTTCTTTGTTTATTCTGCATCTTCTTGATGCTTTTTTACCATTATTATGATACATTAATATAAATGCTATTTTTCCCTTTCGAGAAACGTGCAAATCATTATTTTCTAACAACCGAACCTGCCCCAGGTTGTGGCAGGTTTAGGTAATGAAATTCACAATAAACTTAACTCGAAATTTCTGCTAAAAGATAATGTCGAAAATTAAATAATATTACTCAATATAACTAAAGTTGCAGAATTGTATTATACATTAATATAAATGCTATTTTTCCCTTTCGAGAAACGTGCAAATCATTATTTTCTAACAACCGAACCAGCCCCAGGTTGTGGCAGGTTTAGGTAATGAAATTCACAATAAACTTAACTCGAAATTTCTGCTAAAAGATAATGTCGAAAATTAAATAATATTACTCAATATAACTAAAGTTGCAGAATTGTATTATACATTAATATAAATGCTATTTTTCCCTTTCGAGAAACATGCAAATCATTATTTTCTAACAACCGAACCAGCCCCAGGTTGTGGCAGGTTTAGGTAATGAAATTCACAATAAACTTAACTCGAAATTTCTGCTAAAAGATAATGTCGAAAATTAGATAATATTACTCAATATAACTAAAGTTGCAGAAATGCACTCATAGAAATTGATGACTAGACTGCGGATCTTTATGCATTTTCATGGCTTCGAAACATTTTTAAAACATCCAAAAATATAAAATTTGATACGATTTTTACGTATTTTGGATCTTCAAAGGCTATCCTCACCGAAAATAAGATCTCCTGTGATTCCATGCCCTTAAAATTCGTCTGAAAAAATTGAAAATTGTATAAACATCGTCAGTCTAACGATGACATATGTTTCTTTATTAACACGTCTACTGCCATGCCAACTACATTTGACCTAATTATTTCTCCAAACGTGAAAATTAATTTTTTCAGAAATAGATCAAGTATCCTACATTTGCTTAGGATCTGTGCGATGTAAGAAAATTGAAAAATTAACCCTTTACACTCCGAATTATTTTTCATAATTTTGTTGCCAACAACTCCCTACTATTTTAAGGTGTTTAATTTTACTTCAAAGGACAGTTCGTAGCCTGCTACTTATTTTAAACAATTTTGTTTACTAATTACATGAAATGTAGCTCTCAAACTTTGTCGTAATTTATATTTGTTTCTAACTAAAAAATACGACTTACATAAACTAAGAAGGAACCAAATACATATAAAAACACGTTTCATTTTCATTACACTCGACAAAGGAGTGCAAAGCTCTCGGTGTTTGTTTGATTAAATAGACTGATTTAGCCAATGTTTGTGGTCGCCGATTGGGCGGTCAACGTGTTAACTAAATCCGCTTAGCCTAAACAAATTCAATCTTGTCATATTCATAAAGCGACTCTCAGCAGTTACTTTTACTGCTCGGTAGGTTTACCGTTAATAAGCCGGCAATTGATAAGACACAGAGCCGAATTGGAGAAAAAGGTAGTTCTTTCAGCGCGAACAGTTTTGCTGGAGCTTTTTGCGCGAAGGGTAGCGGAGACGCCGTCTCTAATTAAACGCTGATCGGTGAAAGAGGGAAAAGCCGATGTTGAACGTCGGGTCCCACCTCGGGCCATCGGCTCGAGCCCTGATGGTTCTCTTCGACAGGGGGGTGTGGCAGGTGGTGGCTGTAGCATTCAGGAATCCGCTCGAGACGAGAGGCTCTGGAGAAGGCGAGCGGGCTCGCGCGCGTCCCCGACACTGTGTAATTTATCTTTCGACTAGCTTGGACAGCGAATAGATACGATCGGATAACGAGTATCGCCGTCCGCATCGATGTCGCCTGGCTTCGTAGAATCCACCAACGACAGAATGAGTAACGACGCGACGCGGCTTGACGGTAACCGCGCACGGATTATTCTCGAGGACCTAACGCGTTGTGCGCGACGTCTCGACCGAGTCCGACTCTCTTGACATAGTTATTGCACCACAGCCCTCCCCGATGCAGAGGGGTAGGAAAGAGGGCGAACATCGCAGTATAATCGCGTGGGCGGTTGGCGCGAAACCGCGGATTAATTTAAAACCGGCGAGACAGAAGAAAAAGAATCAGGAGGATCGCAAACGAACAAGGAGCTTAACGTCGAGTGGTTCTAGGTGGTTGATGGTGGTGAAGTGAACGAGGGATGAGAGTATGAGAACAGGGGGCAGGAGGAGGAGGAAAGGAGGAGGAGGTGAAGGCAAAGAAAAAAAATACGAGAGAGCAGCGTAGGATAGGACAGGATGGGAGGAACAGAGAAGAGACGAGAGGAAAGGCGGAGGCAGGGAGGCTTAAGCAGGGGGCAGCAGGTGATGCACCAGGTGGAGGACGACGGCGCGTGCGCCGTTTTGCCCCCCGCCTTCCGGTCACGTGCCTGAGCCTCAACCCCTCGCCCCCACCCATTCTCTTCGCAGAACTCTCTTTCGTTTCTCTTTCTCTCGTATCCACGAGCCGAGCAGCTACATATAACTCAACACATTCAATCCTCTGATACACACCATTCGCGGTCCCTTCCTCTTTTGGGCGAACAATCTCACCGTCAGTCCGTACAAAACAATTAGGGCAGAAGGAATCCCAAAATACTTACGGAGAGGATACAGCGAAGATTTAGATTGGGTGTCGAGATCATTGATCGAAGAGGAAGGAAAAAGAATACAGGTTGTGTCCCCGTATCAGAAAACATTCAGAAAATTATACTGATGATAACAACACTTAGGGTGGCTGACTGCTGGGACAATTGGCCTACTCATCCACAAACCCTGTATCGTTCTCAACCTCCATCCATGCCGCATTGTACACGAACCTTACCCTAGGTACTTCATCCTCGAACTCTGACGTCGCTGTACTAGCCCTTACGATTCCTACACTCCACCACTCTACTCTTATCGTGTATATGTATACCACTGTAGACGCAGGTATTCAATAGTTTTTAAGGTATTTGTGATTAAAGGTTTTTATTACCGTGACTACAGTTTTAATTCCCAGAAATACGTCAGAAGTACGGCGGTTGACCAGGGTTCGACGATTTCTTGTCGATGAGAATTCTCTTTTTATCAATTAGACTTTCCTTATTTTTGCTAGTACCACTATAATAAATAATAGTATTATAGTTCTCTTCACATGCAAAAATAAATATTCGATTTTACATAAAGTCATAATGAATTAAAATACACATTAACCATGCCTGAAAACACTAAAGCACAAAAGGAAACCTTTAATCATTAATATCTTAAAAACTATTGAGTTGAGTGTTTGCGTCTATAAAGGTATACACACGTCCAGTAGCGCGTTATAACTCGTTGGGCCCTTGGGCAAAGTAGAATTTCGGGGGCCGCCAATCCCAACTAAATAACTTTATGAGAAAAACGTAGAATTTGGATCTTGGATCTTGGTTTGTGCTCGGGGCCCCCTTTTGCTTGGGGCTCAATTTGCCCAAGTTGGCCATAGCGTAACGCGCCACTGCACACGTTAAGAGGAGAACGAGATCTATAACAGTACAAAGTTTCAACTAAATCAGAGAGCCGTTGAGCTTGCGCTCTCCTTGTTAGAACGTATATAAAAGTAGCGTTCGGTTAAATTTACATCAGTTGGGGAAACAGCAGCTACATTCTTGCGAGCAGGATAGCTTCCTTTGTCTCCTCGCCTACTTTGCCGAGCAGGAGGCACTGACAAGTGAATAGTGTGGCTGAGTGGTGTTTTTTAACTGAGCAGCAATGTGTACACCGTTTTCCCTCGACTCTAGAGGGTCTCTGATCAGCCGTCTATTCCACCGACGAACTTTACCGTTGCCATCGTGATTTGCTGAGTGGTATCTTCGAAATAAAGTACTTGTTAACGGAATACAATCGGCCGGAAGAGGGCAGACTGGGGCGCGTTGATGGTTGGAGTATATCTGTTTCGCTTTGTTTCGGTGGGAGCGTTAATTTGCCGGTGATATTTTCAGCGGGAATCACAGCCGAGCATCGAGAGTCAGCGAAACCGACAGATGTCGAGCTCGGGAACAGAGAAAGCCGGCGAGCAACACGGTCGAGAGCAGGACACATCCCAGGAGGCAAAAGGAGAGCTGCTCTTCGCTGCTCGTACGACAGTCCGTGTACGACGGTGTCGATTATCTTTCGTATTTATTTCGGCGAGCTTTTATTGCTCTTCCTCGTCCTCTCTTCGCCTCTCCGTCTCTCCTCTGGCCACCCTTTTGGGCCGCGGAGCCACGAAGGGCGAACGAACGGACAGGAAGTCAGATAACCATCGACCCATGCCGCCTGCCGCCTTCGAGAACCGAGCGCCTCTGTTTCGGGTGATCCCTTCTTTTACGGATTCGTGCCAGTCACCGATTCCCGTTCGACGGAGGAAAAATATTTGCCAAGTGCTCCGATAAAAATACACTGCGCCCACCGGACGACCACCCAAGGAACACGTAGGTGAACACCGGAGGACGTGTTCACCCACGGCTCACGGTACATCGTGTTCAAACAAACACGATCAATAATAAAATAAACGCGACGGCCCCGCGCGGACTCTACTCGTCGGCTCCCCCGGCCGGATTATGCAATCCTTTAAAAGATAAACAAGTGGAAACAGGATCCGCGGCAATCGTTTATCTGCCGGCGCGGATCCGCGCACGAGTACTCCGAAAATTCGTAGAACGCTTAGATCTGCAGCATGCGCTATACCCGCGACACGGCCTGTATCGGATGCCTGAATCTTTTTGTGCTTAGCTCGTGTCTAGTCGCTGACGAAAGAAAATACTTTTTCGAGATAGAGCGGCTGCTGGACGCGAGGACGACGAGCCAACGATTCTATCGTTGTCCTTGCGATTATCGTTGCGCTCCTTCCCGGGACACTCCAACATCCTCGAACCATTCTCCACGCTTTCGCTGACCAGCTCTCTAGAATCGCTAGTTTTTTACCGGTATTCCTCCGTTTGTCGCTATCTGATTCGATTCTTCGTGCGATTCCGTAAAAATTGCTTTATTATTTCGATGATAGTGGTGGTTGAAGCTCTTTAATAATATACCGTGACACTAGAACTGTCGAGCACTAAACACCGCTTATAGTAATAACAAGAATGAAACCATTCAAATATCCCATGATTTTTAGTATAATATGTCCACGAATAAGGAAGATTATTCAACAGTGTTTCTCATGAAATATTTTTATAATATCTGCAAATGTATCAGAAAAAATCAGGAGCAAATCATTTTGATCCATCCAGAAGTTCTAGTGTTAACAACTACAATGGATCTTCGAATTATTATAGCCAATTGTTGAATAAATCGTTATAACTCGACTTATGGAAAAAAATAAAAATTTTTCAATGGAATTGCAAGAAACTGGAGTGACATACAAAATTTTCTTTCTCAAAATGTTTGACAGGTGGAAAATAATATAACAGTGTTTTTGAATTATTCTAATGTTTTCACTGTTTTAAATTACACCTACTCATCTTTGCCATAAATGCATAAAATCCGCTGTCTATATATAACGTAACCAAGAAAATTGTTTACAGTGAGTCACGAAAGTATTCGAACGCCCTTTCAAACAGAATAACTTTTTTATAATTGTGCCAAACGACCTGATTTTTTATAATCAATTAGAAGCATTGGTTTACGAAATGATATGCAAAAAAGATTTTCCAAAAATTATAATTTACAAGGTTACATGCAAAAATAAAAAAGGCATTTTTCAAAACTTTGTTATTTGGGCCCTCAAAGAAAATTTAAGATATAACACGGATCAACAAAACATATATTTTAAATTTTCATTAAGGGTCCAAATAAAAAAGTCCTAAAATTGCCTTCTTTAATTTTTGCATGTAACTATGTGAATTATAATTATTATAAAATCTTGTTTACATATCATTTCACAAACCAATGCGTCTGATTGATTATAAAAAATCAGGTCGCGTTTGGTACAATTATAAAAAAATTATTCTGTTTTAAAGGACGTTCGAACACTTTCGTGGCTCACTGTATATAGTCTCTGGAAATAATTTCTTTTATCGCGTTGTACGTTATGTATACCTATCATAAATATATTCTCAGTAACACAGCGGTTATTATATTCGTCACGTGGCTTAAAAAATCTGGTTTTCCTAATAAGATCGATCAATAAAGCGTCAATTATTTAAATCTCAATTATCCGAACCAGTGTTGCATCGTACAATTAGTAGGAAAGGATGTGTACAGGGCGTAACGAACTGTTTGGTCTTGGCTGCCATAGGCGTATTATACATCTTCAGATCGATGTAGATCTATAAAAAAGAGTTACCGCAAAATTGTCGTTGACCTCAGATTTGAAGGTCAAATTCTGATATTGTATGATGCGTTCTGACCTTGAAATTTAAGATAAAACATCATTTTGCGGTACCTTTCTTACATCGCTTTCCACCAAACCGACGGTGTCCGGTGGAACTGCAAAAATCTTTGTTTGATTGCATGGTGCTTAGAATACAATGCGCTCAAAAACTGTGACCTAAAAGTCAAGGTCGATGACCATTCAGCGATCTTCATCGATCCGAGGATTTCTTTCCACCCTGTACGTGTCGTATTGGCCTGTTAAAATTTCATTCATTTTCTCGCGGCCCGGAGTATAAAGAGGTAGTCTCGAAAGGTTGTTCGATTCGGCGGAGTATATTCGCAGCGCATCTGTCCGGCTAGAGCTTCGCCTCGTTGTTCGAGAAGGGGGTCGATAGGTCGAAAGTATCCTGGAAGAAGCCAGCTCACCTTTTCGTGGCTTCTCGGTAAATATACGGCGTGTATACACACGTTGGTGCTCGTCCGTCTGCCCGGTGCATGGGCCACGTGCCACGTGCGTGTCAGCTGCAATACGACGAGGAGTCGGGCTGGCTCTCTTCTCGGGCCCGTGTGTGCACGCGTAAAGGAAGCTGTCTATGGCCGGGGCCCTCCGTTGGCGATTTTATCGAGAGAACGAGACGGACGCGCGGCGCACCGCCGCAGACAAGGAGGACAAGAGAAAGAAAGGAAGAAGCTGACGATGGACGACGTAACAACGCGCGTCGTCCGGGAGAAAGAGTGGAAGAGGAAGGTTAGCAGCCAGCCACCGCGCCGCTCCGCACCGCTTCGGCCCGATACAGCCCGGCCTCGGCCCGAAGTCGCAGCCGCTCGCAGGAAAGTAGGTGTACGCCGGGCTACCTGCGCCTAATCTAAATTTTTCGATCCCTCCCAGCGGTGCTGAGCACCCTGGAGCGGGCCACGACACCACCAAAACGGATGGGGGAGGTCGTCGGAGAAAAAGGTGCACAATGCCACGAAATCACTTCATCGAAAGCCTCGGCAGATGCTACCGCCTAGGTGTGTGTGCGAGAGCGCACGAGCAACCAAGGGACGAACGGGGCGATGCATGCGCGGATGCATCTCTCTCCGGCTATCCTTTTTTCTCCTGGCACACGCCTGTGCCGTCGAACCGGAGAAAAAGTGCATTAATTTCCCCGCGTCGATAGCTTCCAACAGATGTCCACCGAAAGAGACCACGATTCTCCGTCTGCGCGCCGCGCCACGCCACGCCGAACCGAGCCGAGCCGAGCCGAGCCGGCCGCTGCACGTGCCACTTTCTTTTGCCGTTTCGAGACGCCGATGGTAGGTCGGGAAGGTGCACCGTAATCCATTGAGGTGTTAAGCTTATGCAATAGGAAAGCTGCATGACGCGAGCCGGCCAGGCGAAACTACTCGAACCAGAGTCATTGTTGCGCTTCTCAGTCTTTTGGAGGCGCGGGATATTTCGAGGCTAACGCGACGCACGATTTTTCACCCACTTGCAGCCATCTGACAAAAAGTTTACAAGAGTTGGAAATTTCGAAAACAGTTCGTTTTCATGACGAAATCGAGGTCAGCTTGGGTTTTACAAATGGGAACACATATCTTTTTTTACCATATTTAGGGAACATCGTGGCGAATTCAAAACACATATTACATGATATTTTTACTAATATATTACTCGATTTACAGTATTGTTTCTAATATTGTTTAACTTAAAATAAGTTTAAAATATTGTATTTAGCTTTTTTTTTAAGACAGTGTAAACATTATTTGATAGCGAAGAGCTTACTAAAGCTAAATATTTCAAATTTCCATTACTGTAAATCGTGTAATATGTTAGTAATACTATCATGTAATATGTGTTTTGAATTCGTCTCGATGTCCTCTAAATCTGCTAAAAAATATGTGTTCCTATTTGTAAATAGGATACACTAGGATTATTGGCAGATTTTATGCATTTATGAAAAAAATGAGTGGTTGCAATTTAAAACAGTAAAGTCATTAGAAGAATTTAAAAATACTGTTATATTATTTTCAACCTGTTAAACACATTCAGAAAGAGAATGAATTTTTATTTCACTCCAGTTGTAGCAATTCATGTAAAACATTTTTATTTTGCATAAAAATCCACTGTCTAGTTATTGGTTAACAATTTAGATTGCTATTGATGTTGAAGACTTCATCGAAAAGTTATCAGTAGACTGCGGATCTTCATGCAAAATAAAAATGATTGATTGTGGGAAGCAGAAAAAACATAAAAATTGATGATTTCATCCCTCAACGACTTTGTTACATTAAAAGCAACATTACAACATTCTTGAAGTTTAAAATCTTTTCTGTTTCATATTTCGCCCATCCAATTTCTTCATAAATGCATAAAGATCCGCAGTTTATTCATCAGCCATGGGCCGTAGATTTTTCCAAATTATTTGCTAGTAGGTACATAATGTGGTAGATCTTTAAATGTTACAAATAATATGTTTAACAAAAACATATTTACAATTGAGAGCGAAAAACACACAACAGTTGACAGTTTTTATGCGTCAATGTCGAGACAGTTTGGAATTGAAACTACAAGGATTCTCAAGAGTTGGTCCAAGACAAAGTTATTAATAACCAAGATAAGTAACAGAAAGTTATTTCTATTAAAATGTAGATCTTGCAATATAATTCCCAATTTCATTAGAAATATTGTTATCAACCAATTCAACACTTTTACCACTTCTACTCTCACCTATAGAAAAGTAATAAATTTACAGAACAGATACATGAAAAAACTTTTAAACATTACGCCGAAAACATTTAAAGATTTACCAATAAATACGACCGATAGACAAAAACATATTTATAATGTGGAAATTTGCAAAAAGAATCGACGCAAGGAGGCAAAAGATGTATAGCATCTTATAAATTGCGTTCTTATGAATAAATCGATTTATTGAATAACTTCCAAGAAAAACTGTATAATTTCAATAATCGTGAATTGACGTGGCAGTTCTAGTGATGAATTCATTTAGGAAAATCTTATATTTAGAAGCAGAAATAACATAAAAATTGATGATTTCATCCCTGAACGACTTTGTTACATTAAAAGCAACATTACAACATTCTTGAAGTTTAAAATCTTTTCTGTTTCATATTTCGCCCATCCAATTTCTTCATAAATGCATAAAGATCCGCAGTCTAGTCATCAGCCATGGGCCGTAGATTTTTCCAAATTATTTGCTAGTAGGTAATGTGATAATTTGCCGAAAGAATCGAGAGGCGAAAGATGTGAAGCATCTTATAAATTGCGTTCTTATGAATAAATCGATTTATTGAATAACTTCCGAGAAAAACTGTATAATTTCAATAATCGTGAATTGACGTGGCAGTTCTAGTGATGAATTCCTTTAGGAAAATCTTATAATCTACAGAAGCTTCCGCACCAGAGAATAGGATGGAAACTGAACAGATAAATCGATAATTCAGTTTCTTTCGGCCGATATATCTGCCAGCACAATTGTGTCAGTAGGCGTACTATTTCGATGACACACATAAGTTCGGCTGGCACGGAACACGCGTTAAGTACATCGATGCCCGAAACCATCGTCGCTGGATACGTGATCCGCGACGGACGCATCCCGTTTAACCGTGAAGTGTCATTTCACGCAGGAAGCAACTGGCCGCTATTACGTATCGAATTATCATTTTATTCTCGTTCCGACTCGATCCTGGTCGAACAGCTGTCAGGACGGGGCTGCGGCTTACCCGGCGCAATCGATCGATCATGCGATATCGACGAGCTTCCCGAAGAGATAACGCACAGGCAAAAAGCAAAAAAAGAAGAAGCGTATCTCTGCGTGTGTACCTTGGCGATGGTCAATGGGCGCCGAGCATGGGAGTGTTTACGCCACGAACACGGGCGAACGCAGTTCCGACATATGCCCGCGAAACTGGAGAAGATGGGACCGATGCACAGTGGGCCGGGAGCCCGCTTTTTCTGGCCGAAAGTCAATTTTTCAAGTTTAATGTATTGAAACAATTTTTTCTCTATGAAACTCCAAAATATTCTTCATTTCAGATGATTCTATGATGAGATACAGCGTTCTAAATGACAAAATCATCAAATTCAAAGTAAAATTGAACGTGTTAAGACGTGCACTTCAAGTATATAATCCAGTTTTTAGCATTTTTTTAATCCACATAAAAATAGTGCGAACTTTTAACAATTTAAACTTTTTAAAAGGTTTTATAAAATACTACATATGCTCTTGACACCAGGGAAATTTCGTTGTAAATTACTTTAGGGAAATTTCGTCTTTTAATACCATGCCCTACAATTTATTTTACGGTTTCATTGATTGGAGCTAAGATCGTAATCGTACGTAGATCGTAATTTCCTGAAAAAGGAGAAAATTGACAGAAATTGTATGTCTATATATTCTCGAATAGCTGTACATATTAAGAAAACCAAAATGGAATTTTATTTCGGTTTATAGGAAATTATTATTAATATACATTTCTATCAGAATCTCTTCAGAATCTTCATCACGAGTCAGACACGATATTGTAAGATAAGTGGTTAATTGTTCTAAAAATGTATTTAAGAGTACCTTATTACGAATTCAAAAATTAATTAATGGTCCCACTTAACTGTTTAAGGATGAATGTCGCTATATTGCAGACATTGGAACCATATATTTAATTTCTAAAGCAGCGAACAAATAATGTACCACTTTATCTGCTGGAAACCTATTAATCCTTAGCACTCTAAGACTCCACTAAAAATTGCTGTACCATTATTCAAAATACTGTTTACATTATTAAATATATCCATATCCAATCAATTACTAAACGTTTAGGTATTGTATGAATTATTATATCAATTTTATACCCATAAAATTTAAAAAATCATTAGTAGACTTCAGATTTTATGCATTTATAACAAAATGAACAAGTGCAATTTAAAACAGTGAAAATATTAAAAGATTTTGAGAGTATTAATATATTATTTTCATCACCAGGCAGCGGATCTTTATGCATTTATGGCTTATAAAAATTTTCAGAAAATGCTGGAGTATCAAATTCGACAGAATTTAGTACGATTTTTATTTATTATCGATCTACAAAAGCTATTACCAATGAAAATAGGATTTTATTTGGTTCCACTTTCTTAAAATTTGTCTACAAAACTTGAAAATTGCATAAACATCCGCAGTCTATTCATTACATTAAAATTATTAATGAAGAATCTAAATTTATATTTAGCTCCTGCATCTTGCAATTGATGCACAAACTTTTTATTTTGCATAAACATCCGGAGTCCAATTATAAGAAATGGAAATATTCTAGGTCGGAAGAAATGTTCAATTTTCGAATTAAAATAGCTCCGAGTGCAAGGCGTTACTAGGCTTTTTTTACAATGTGTTGAAGATTATCTTTGAATTCACGAAGAAAGGGCCACCAATTGATATGCACACCAAATAGTAAATATCTTTGTCAGTAAAACTCCTATTCACCTTAACCCTCTGCACTAGAATGGCGACTATATGCATCACTAAAGATTGCCAAACCATTACGGGAAACAGATTCTACATTGTTAAATTTTCCTGTGCTCAATAAATTGATAAAAATTCAAATGTTGTACGAAAAAACGCGTTTAATTTCATGTGAACAATATAAGAAAGATCACATAGATCGAAAATGTTCTAGGTCAACAAAAATATCTCAATTTTCGAGATGGAATACCTTCAAGTACGAAGGGTTAGCTTCCGCATCCGCGAAGTACTTCGTATTTGTCGTTGTGAGTATAATAAAATATTCCGACAGATCTCGTAAGCAATCAAGATAAACAGTATTCGGCTCCGATCTCTGAAATTCGCCGGAAAAAGTCTGTAAAACTTGTTGAAAAAGGAGTCGAGAAAAAGTGCTCGTTGTAAAGTTCGTCGATCCCAGAATCCCCGATGCCTCTTTATATCACGGGGCACACAATACGCCGAAGCAATGAATCACGTGAAACGTGAGGCCCTCGAGCCGCGCGCGCGCACCCCTTGGCGAAACGGCCCAAAGATTGCTTTTCCGTAAACAAAACTCTCTTTTCCGTGCTCATTTACAGAGGCACAGCTGTACCAACCAGGGAAGGGTGGCCTGCAGGTTGAACACGGCCTGCCGGCTTCCCGTATCGTCGTCCGCGCCAAATATTGCCTCGAATCCCGGTGTGGAAAAGGGTTTTGGGACCGCGACGTCTGGTTCCGCTCGGGCCGTGCGGTACATGTGTGTATCGAGGATGAAGAAGGAGGGTCGGCGAGGTCGGAGCGAGACAGATTCGAGCAAAAATCTAAGGAGGAAGGGCGGAGGAGGGCAGAGGGGGCCGAGGGCCCAAAGGAAACACATGCCAGGAAGGCTCGTGCCACGACGATCTAAGCCGTATCTCGTGAGGTTGCAGCTGCCCTGCACCACCGCCGCAAATTGCCTCTGCTCCCTCCGCCCTTCAGCCTCACCGTTCTTGCTTGCTCGATAGTTGGGACACGAAGCCGGGGCACCGAAAGGGGCCCGGCTTCCTTAAAGCGAGCCGAACGGCGCAGCTCTCCTTGCTACGTAGCTCTCTGTGGAGCTTCACCAGCCACCGTGGGGCCTCGCGTCAAGATAGCTGCCCGTTTCGACTCGAGCCAGAGGGCCAGGGTGGGGCAGAGGGGCACAGCAGCGAGCAGGGGGACGAGGGGGTCCACGGGGCCCGCCGCACGCGGCGTGCTTCGCACCTGGAGCCCCGAAATGTACGCAGAAACGTCGGCTCCCGTGAAATCGTGTCGATGAACAGCACGCCGCGCCGGAGTAATATATCGGCGTGCGAATTTTACTCAAACACGTAGAACACTCACTGTTCAACAAATATTTTCGTACCCATTTCTTTCGCTGACTGTAGACGTAGATATTCGCGTTGTAAGAGGAGTCTGATTTTTCTATGAACACGTTCCGTGCCGAGCCGTTTTTGCCCCACAATTAAACGAACTTATGTGCTGTGTTCTATACTTCGGTTTTTATAATGCCTCATTCTTTCGGTGGAGATATATTCTATAGCGTTAAAATTGTTATAAAATAGATGTTTTTAGCGCATTTAATAAGTATGTCAGCCTGAATGGATATATATAGTTTAACGTGGACCATCGCATCGGTGGTACACGTGGCACGGAAAGTGTTAACCCTCGCAGGTTTAGGCGATCTTATGACAGTCATGACTAAATTTGTTTTCCTTTTCTTTTTGGAACTGATCACTGAAGAAGAAAATTAGAATTTAGCCCCGCTATTTATAAAATTCACGAAAATTTGTTCTATTCTTTATTTTGAAATTATACATTTCTATTCAAGCGGACAAAGAATGGGAATTCAGAGCGATTTTGCAACATTTTGACAGGCGTGCAGTAAATGGGCGTTTCGTTGCCTACTAAAGGGTTAGAGAGATTTTTAGAAAACGAAAGAGAAAAACAGTGTTCCGCGAAATCGAATGGAACGTCTGCCGCCGCGTTCAGAATTGAAGGGACAGCGACAACAAAAGAACGGAACAAACCGCGCGCGATGAAACGGTTTTGCCAGGAATATTTCGCGGTTGATGTCCGGGAGTGAGAACATTTATTTAGGAGAGAGAGCGGAATGGAACAACGTTCATCGAAATACAAAAGAACATGACCCCGGCGAATCGCGAGTCCAGTTGGTTGTGAAATCAATTGTGGATACCGCACACGCGGAGCGGCCAGGATGAGAACCCGCTGCGCTGATATACATTTTGGCAACAGGGTAACGAGCGCAACGGGCGAGAAGGAGAAAGAAATTACGCGAGAGGAAGAAGAGCGGGCACGGCTGGCTGAACAAATTCGATCGTTGTCGGCCGTTTGACGGCTATTGGCCAGAGAGATATATTCAGTTACCAGGTTTAACACGAGCCTCGCGTCGTAACACGATAACTGGTCGCTCTTTCGTGTCCCCCCTAAGAGCCCACAGCGAGACGAGCACTATAACGACTCCTTCATATGATCAAATTTTCGACTATCGAATATTCAACGTTCAACGGAAAGGGAATGAGAAACTGAGGGGGATTCCGTCGTCTCCCTGCCCCTGCATCCTGGTTCCTTTGATACTGGAATCAAGTCGACCGACTCCTTTCACCGTAAGCCAACTATACGCGTAAATCCCTTAGGATCGTTTTATCGGTCTTCCACCTGTTAATCGAACTCCTATATGTTTTAATGAAATCCGCTGAAAAGGACAATTACGATAACGACCGACGTTAAATCCTCGAGATGTCCTAGATAACCGAAGTTCAGCGCCGAACTTTGCACCCCCGGCTCCGGTCTTTATTCCTTCGAAGTCTCCTTTACCTACGAGAGTGGCACTCGAAGGGTACTTAGAACCCCCGGCCACCCCCTCTCGGTGGCCCTTCTTACAGGACCGTCGTGATAGGTGCCTCCAGTAACCCACCCTCTTCGCGAACGAGACCGGCGCGGCGTGGCGTGGCGGCTGGAAGACGAAGTAGCCGGGGGTTATTGCCGGGCCGATGTCATTTTCTCTCGGTGGCGAAAGGCTTTAGAGAAAAGTGGTGGCAGGAAGAGGTGAAGGAAGGCTAGAAGTGACTGCGGAGAAACACTTAGTCCCCGCCGCGTTTAATGTACGTCAAAGGGCTGTCGTTGTCGTCATCGGCCGTCTACTTCGTCGCTATTTAACGTGGCCCCCGTCGCTGAAGATGCCCTGGACGAGATAACCGATGAAAAACGCTGTCCCTAACGGCGCAAGAGCCTCCTACAACGAGGAGACACCTCTTGCCGGGACATAGTCGAGGGACACCCTCCTCGTCGGCGCTGATTTTCGGCTGAAGGACACCGAACACCAGGATTAAAAGGACCGTGAACACCGCGATGCTTCTTTTACCACCCTCCGCGCATTCAAACGACTTGTATGCAATTTCAACCACCTAAATAATGAAAACTGAAGGATCCGCTTTGTTGGGAGTTAGGGTCTTGGGACAACCTGCGGAACAGTTCACCAAACTCCATCGCCCCCCTCTACAGTTTATCGAACCCTTCAGATTTGTAATCAAATACAAGGAACGTTATTTTTATCAGCGAAGACTCAGGATTACGGGGTGAAATCACGCTGTATGTTATATTTCAAAATTCCTAAGTAGACAGCGGATTTTGTGCATTTATGACGAAAACAGTAGAATCATTAGAAGAATTTATAAATACTATTCTATTGTTTTCAATCTATTGAACATATTCATTTTATTATTGTTTGTTGCAATTCTGGTAGACAATTCTTATTTTGCGTAAAGCTCCGCTGTCTATTCATAAGTAATGTGTATATTTTTCAGTACATTGGACAATTGAATTTCATATACGTGATGTATTTAGATTTTAGTATTTAGATCTCATTCCTATCGAAAGTTCTTTGATTTTGACATAGATTTCGTCGGTTTGGCCCATAGTGCGGCGTTGACCGGCAGTGGAGTGGGTAGGCACTGGACAGTGATCGCATACCTGACCCCGGACAGTGAACGCGACTTTACTGTACTTAGAGGTGTAGGTTTACAGAGGGTAGGCAGTTCCACCTCTGAAATTTCAATCACTGTGAATGAGCAAGGTTGCAAAATTTCACTTGTTAAGTGAACATTGGACGAAGGTAGATCGTCCCAGTCATGTCAATTAGATGTCGTTTAATCTCATTCGCCAGCTGACAAGTATCGTCTGTCTCCAGCATCCTGTTGATCCTATTCATATCCGTGCCCTCTAATTTCGGGACGTTCTTTCTTTGTGCACGTGTTTTTAGGCAAGAATCCCTCTGTGGAACCGTGAAATTACGAGAAGAAAGGGATGTCCTCGAAAATGTGTTCCAGAAAGGTTCTCTAACCGCCTCATATAAGAAAGTATCTCCGGCGAATAAGGTCACGTACCTTTGAATCTTTTCAAATGCATGGTCGGATACGTATCCGTGGATCTCTCTTTCTCTCCCTCTCTCTCTCTCTCCGGCGAACCTTCCGTGCCGGATATTTCCGCCCTGACTATTTTACCCTGGATTGCTCCAGTTCCGTGAACACGTAGTTTCAAGCAACTTTATGCGCTCCGCTCGGTTATATTTATGCCGCTCTTCTCACACGGCGTGTGCTCGTCGAAGTGAATGGAAACGGCGTCACGTATGTGCTCTTTCACGCACCGACTACCGAATAGTATTTGTCATCAGGTACACGCTCTGCTGCTATACACTCGTCGCTGCTAATCAATCGTAATCGTAACGTTCAGTTCCCGATAGTGGCCGTTTACGGAGAAACTAAACTCGAGCTGACAAGCTACCACGAACTTTAACTCTGCACTCGAAGCTATTTTAACTCGAAAATTAAACATTTCTTTCGATATAGAATATTTCCATTTTCTATGATTTTTTAAAAATTTTGTGGATATGAAATTGATGTATTACCTCATACAATACTTAAGTGTTTAGCAATTGATTAGATTTGTGCAGCATTTAGTGCAGCTTACGGTGTGTTAAATGTGATAATTAGATTGCAGAACTCTGTGCAAATATTAATTTGTGCTTCCGTGTTTTTAAATGCAGCAAGTCTTGTTTGTCAAATATTTAGATTAACCCTTTGCACTCTCGGAGCTGTTTTAACTCGAAAATCAAACATTTCTTTCGATACAGAATATTTCCATTTTCTATGAATTTTTAAAATTTGGTGGATATGAAATTGATGTATTACTTCATACAATACTTAAGTGTTTAGCAATTGATTAGATTTGTGCAGCATTTAGTGCAGCTTACAGTTTGTTAAATGTGATAATTAGATTGCAGAACTCTGAGCAAATATTAATTTGTGTTCCCTTGTTTGCAGCAAGTCTTGTTTGTCAAAGTTTTGGATTAAACCTTTGCACTCGGTGCTGTTTTAACTCGAAAATTAAACATTTTCTCCGATCTAGAGTAATCGCATTCTAGTGATTGTTTTCCATTTTTATGGATATGAAATTGATATAATACCTCGTATAATACTTAAATGTTTAGTAACTGATTTGATACCAACATATTTAAACACACTGTGTGTATATTTCACAAAAAATTGAAATTATTATTTGTACTTATAGAGAATTTTTATATATGCAATTACACATTTTTAATCTTTTCATACCTACCGTCATAAAAATCAATAAAATTTCAGAAATACGCAGTCAATATTTTTTCTTTGCATTTTGCACTGAAAACGTGCAGGGGGTGTGATTGCACCCCAGTACAGGATTAACATTAGAATATATGTATGTACGTAGAGTAAAGGTTAACGCTTCAGATTGAAACATATTAATATACCATTTCGTTTGTTTAAATTCTGTGAATTAATTGTACTGTATTCGTTTGAAAATATGATTCGTGTTACTTCAAAATCGATGTGCAACATTAGTTTATGATAGAAAGTTAAAAATAATCAAGAAACTCATACCGTCTCCGTACTATTTGTAAGATTAAAATGGTTCGGTAATCTTCGCGTTCATTAACACTCGTAAAAAGTAACGATGAACGCAGTCATTCGCTAAAATAATCGCTAATAAGTCGCCAGCCTTGAAACATCATAGTCAGAGCTCTTCAAATGTTTTTCTTCTCGCTTGCAAAAAAAAAAACATAAGAGAGAAACGTGACGCAGAACTTTGTCGAAATACCCGATCTAACGATCACATTTGACACTGTGAACTTCACCAAATACTGCACAAATCTAATCAGTATTGTATGAGGTATTATGTCAATTTCATATCCACCAAATTTCAAAAATCGTAGAGAATGCAATTATTCTAGGTCGGGGCAAATGTTTAATTTTCAAGTTAAAACAGCTCCGAGTGCAAAGGGTTAATCCAAAACTCTGACAAACAAGGCTTGCTGCATTTAAAAACAAGGAAGCACAAGTTAATTGTCAGTTATTGTAAGTTTCAGACAACGTTGCACAAACTGACCATATTTTGGAAAAAGGTACTTTTGATGTAAAGTTAACCAGATTATTCGTCACTTCAGGAATTTCGAAAGTTGTAAAGTAACCTGCGTTCGAAATGGTTTGAAATAATGGAGGAGAAAATCGTAGAGAGTTGTGCTCCCCATTTTGAGTGGAGGGATAAATCCCGTTAGTCCCCGTGCCGGATGCAGCATCTGTTAATTTCCTGGGGCTCCTCCCATCAGTTTTGAGGAATTAGCGCGAGGATTTGCGGAGCCAGATTTTTTTTGCTCATAGGCGAGAAAGCGCCGTCCGAGGAGATACCATCGACAGGAAAGAAGAAACAGTAGCTGACAGCGAGAAGGGGAACCAACGCGGACGTCTCACAGTGGTCGGAAATCGCCAAATCGTGGCCAAAAGTAGAAAATTTTTCTCCGTTGTTTAAAAATCTATGTAATACTACTTTATTTATAAGGTTCCAGAGCACGTTTTTTTGTTACAACCAATATTTAATACGTACTTCCGTCGGAGATACGTAAGTTCAAAGTTAGTAGTTCTAGAAGACCGGCATTTTCAACCATAATTGAAATTACCTCTGCGACTTATTATAGCGCTGTAACGCTGGTTTATCATTCTTGCTACTGTTGGGTATGTCCTAATTTAATATAATATTCTGATTTTATTGCTTTATTTAATTTTTTAAAACTCTGGGAGATGAAAAAGAGAAATCTACACATCTGGTACACTTCATTAACGAAAAAGTTGCTTATCAATCGCGATCAAGCAATCATTTTTTTTGGAAAAGAAGCTGTTAAGGCTATTGAACAAGTGTATTGCGACCTTATGAATTATCGCCATTTCCTTAGCGACCGGTAACGTTCCGAAATGGCGAATTTGCCCTAAATCGTAGACAAAACTAATTTTCGCAAATGCAAGGTACACATATTTGTTATATATTACAATAAAATGCTTCGGATAGTCAACAGTGTAAGATTTTAATTTTTTTTTTTTACATATCTTTATTTTACTAGAGGTGAGTGAAATATCGGAACGAAACAGAACTGAGAAACTTCTATTACATTTTAGTACTAAAGAATTACCTCGCATGCAATATTTAACACTAAAATCTTACATTTTTTGCTATCTGAAGTCACCTGATAATAATTTAATATTTGTGGAAATAAATAATTTTTTCACATAACCGGCCGCCATTTTGTTTTTTGTTATTTTGACATCAGATTCATATTCAACGGCACGAGAAACATGGGAATACTAATCTTCAAGAGAGTCCAATAACTTTTTGGGTTACGCTTCCGCCATATTGAATCCGCCATTTTGTTTTTTGTAATTTTAACCTCAGATTTATAATCAGCGACCCGAAAAACCTATGAGTATCAATTTTGAACCAAATTGAAGTACTCCTTCCTATTTTGACCACGTTTTGGCGATTTCCGACCACTGTGGCGTCTCTTTTCGCGATGATACGAGCTGGGATGTTCAATGCCTGTCGATTTTCCCCGCATCAATCGATTTCGATGAAACTTTCACAATGCATATAACTGACCAAGAGCAATTTTTGTAAAAATATCTCTTCACATCATGTAGTAAACCAATCGTTGCAACTTCTCAAAAAAGTCCAAACTGTATAGTCCAATATTAAAAAAGTTATCGTTTTTTGAGAGTTTTCTGATATTTCAGCTACTGGTGATTAAGTTTGCCCTCTCAGATGATTTTTTAGCGACTTTTTCCATTTCGTTTCAACTTGTTTGCATCTATTTTACCATTTTTGGACAGTAGCATACAGTTTCATTGTATGTATTTGAATTAATACTCACATACTTACAGCGAATCACAGTAATATTCGGACACTTTTAAAAGAACGATCACTTTTTTAATACTGGACCATACGACTTGGATTTCTTTGAGAAGTTACAACATATTTGTTAACTATAGGACGTGAAAAGATTTGTTGAAATTGGTCGGAATTACAGAGAAAATACTAGAAGTTGTGGTTCACAACTTTTTTATGTGGGCATGTATTGAAATTTTTCAATACTCAATTATATTCTGAACACTTAATCAAAATCTATCAACGTTACAATAAACAACAAACGTTTAAAGATGGTGGAAATTGCAATTCTTCACGATTTTCAGCCTGTAACTGTAATCAATCTTAGGATTCTTGCATCTTTCAATGCCTGTAGTTTTTTTCCGCATCAACCGATTTTGATGAAATTTTCAGAATATGTATAATTGACGTAGATCTACAAAACATATTTTTAAAATTTTTAATAGAGGCTCACATAAAAAAGTTGTAAGCAACAATCTTAGTATTTTCAGAGTCACTGTACATACTTAAACATTTGATTCTGTTTGTGGTGGTATCTCGACATGTCATTCACCCTTTGCACTCCGAAATTATTTTTCAATTTTATTGCCAACAACTCCCTACTATTTGAAGTGTATTATTTCAAATTTACATCAAAGGACAGTTCCTTGACTGCTACTTATATTAAACAATTTTGTTTAGTAATTATATTAAATATAGCTGACGAACTTTTTAGTAATTTATATTTGTGGAACTCATATTTGCTTTTAACTAAAAGCTAAGAAATTAAATAAATAATGGAAGAACCAAATGCATATAAAAACCCGTTTCATTTACATGTTTCTGTCTCTGATATCGAGTCACAATCGACGAAGGAGTGCAAAGGGTTAAGTATTTATTTTGACAAGTATCAGCTGCCGATACCAAGCGCTTTATTTTTCAATACGATTCGATTTTTCCATAGGAGTTTCGCAGATCGTTCCCATCGCTAGGCTGGGCCGGGTCCGCGCGCCGGAGGTGACGAGAAAATCGGAAACGTCGCCGCGAGAACGCCCTTCAAAATGGTCGTTACCGGGGCCCTGCTGATTATCTAAGGGCGGACGTCATTTCCGCGTGGGCGTATGCCTCCAGGGGACGAACTGGAGAATCAACGGGGTCCCCGGCAATCCCCTTTTTGCTATTTCAGGATCAGACTCGTCGATTGCCAGACTCTACAATTGGGGTAGATTTTTGAAATTCCAGGTGCTGCCTATTTCCTACGATCTTCCGGTGGAATTCCTCCATCGATCTGTTGCTCCCTATTCTCTGTTTCATTGGATAGAGTCGAATAACATTTTACCCGAGCGTCGGATCAATCGTCGATTCGATCAACTATTCATCGATGCTGCTGATTGGGGGGATTCTAATCGTAAAGCATCGTGAGCGCTGCTGCTGCACTGTAGATATTGAATTCGGTTGGAGGAAACTCAGAATCGAACTGTAATCGTAACAATTGCGAAAGCATTCAGCGTGAAGACATTCATGCGAAGATTTCGAGAATGTTAGTGTGTTTACGTAGTTTGAAATGATGAAATGATGTGCAATAAACAGTCTGGATATTATGTCCGATACCCTAATTTTCTCATTAACTGAAGTTCGACAATTTAACTTTTAGTTTATACTTTATAATTTACGTTTATAAATGAAATATTCTTCAAATTGCACATGTTTTAAAAATTTTACGAAAAGGGACAAACAATTGAATACGTTATATATGTTACATATTTTTTAAATATTTTACATACTTTACTCTATTCTGTTCAAGTTACAACAATTTACTCATAACTCATGTATCATGAAATTTCTGTTGTAACTATAATTTGAGCAGTAATTTAAATAAGGCAACCTCTACCAGTAAATAGCAACATTAATTGTTCAGCATTGTATACGGTCGACATATTATTTAGTATAATGTCATCATAGTCACATAGTCCTCAAATTCTTGAAAGCATATAATAATAGATAAAAAGTGACTGAATAACTGAAATAATTTATTATGCAATGTTAAATCATGTAAATTCATTTGAAATAATAGCTATTTCAAGTGTAATGTATTTTAAATCTGATAGAAGAAATAATCCTCGGAAGTGTCAGTATAAACCAGACCCAACCTAATAATCAGCTTACCGATATAATTTCGGAGAACAATTTTACAATTGTCTCGCACAATTATATCCAGTAACTATAAAGTAAAATAACATGTTATTTGAAATGATATTTCAAGTAACGTTATTTAAAAAATGATCATAGGCATGCCAGTAATTATAGAATAAAATATCACGTTATTTAAAATAATATTTCAGGCAAAAAAATTATCACAGGGGTGACAGTAATTATAGAATAAAATAACATATCGTTTGAGATAATATTTCAAGCAAAGTTATTTAAAGTGGTCATAGGCATGACAGTAATTATATATGTATAATAAAATACCATATTATTTGAAATAATTTATCAGAGATGGTCATTTCAGAAATACTCGGGTCTGATCGCACCTAATAATCTGACCTCGTGTAACAAATATTTAAACATTCCTCTGGCTCCTTCCTGGCTGCTAAACTTGAAAATATTCGCGAATGTCGATATCACACAAGAGGCATTTAGTTTGGAACGGTTATCATTTCCGGAAAATGTGAAAAATCGATGGTTATTTCGTTGAATGGTGCTCGACCGCCGTGCAGAAATCCGGGTCAACGTTCCTAAATAAGAGTAACTGGAACGGCATGCCGTTTACAATAGAAGAATAGTTGCGAGTAGCGAAAGTGGAACAATAAAAGCGCTTGATAATCACAGGTTCGCGGGGACGAGGCTGATGTGTGTGCAGCCGAAAGCCGATGTCTGCGGGCATCGGTAGTCGATCGCTACAACATATATTTTTTCTGTACACCCAGTCGGTCGATAGGCGCCCCTGAAGCGGGACCCAGAGGGTGCATCGGAATCGTAGAGGTCCGGGGGTAACAAACGCGAGTAAAATGGATAAAGGCTACACCTGGCCTCCGGATGGTCGACGGCGGCACGCGCTGCTCTCTCCCTCTCCCCATTCTCTCTCTCTCTCTTTCTTTCTCTCTCTCTCTCCGCAGATAGGTCTCGTCTCTCTGCCCTCCCCTCTCACCCTCTTACCGATCCCCATCCCCCCGAATGTACACACCTGCCCCTCACCGACACGCATGCACGTCGTTACGACTGTGCGCAGCGAGGGTCGTAAATGCACACGGATTACTCCCGGCGATGCCAGTGGTATAAAGGATAGAAACAGAAAGTGGAACGAGCACAGGGAGAAAGGGAGAACCGGAGGAGACAAGGCAACGCACGGCTAGAACAGAGTTAACCCGCTGCCATGCCGTTCCGGCGACGCAACGCGTTATTTTCTAGGACGTAGATTCCCTGTGATGGGTCCTTTGACCGGTGAATAAACTTTGCGCCGAAGAAAGGATCCTCCAGGAGCTTAATAATGCTTGGGGTCGTTAGCGCGAGCTAACACCGACGTTTACTCACCCGAGGATCGTGAAATAACCCTGAGCCTCCATCGATCCACCAGACGATCCTTTATTTCGCTTATTTCGCAAATCGTAACCAATTTTGCTACGTTCGATACATCACTGCACAATTCAATTTTCATATCTAGACAATCCTGACACGCATTCAATTCACCACGAGCATATTAGCCCTTCAGGGTCGTAGTAAATGTTAGAAAGTGAGCACTAAGGGATGAAAGTGTATTGTGCTTACAGTAGGAAGATTTTTGTGTAATCGATTTTGGTACAATATAATGGAAGGTTTGTCTGTTCCTACGAAGAATTTTCGAAGCTCCAACAGCAAGTAGATTTTCCAACATACGGTATTTATGATGAACTTTAATAGAAACGTAATGAGCACTGTGAATTGTACGATGATTTAAGAAAAATAATAAAAAGTTCGTCCTGCTGCATTAATACTGAGATACAGTTCAATTTTCATATCTAGACAATCCTGACATGCATGCAATTCACCACGAGCATATTAACCCTTCAGAGTCGTCGCAAATTTTAGGAAGTAAGCACTAAGGGATGAAAGAGTATTGTGCTTACAGTAGGAAGATTTTTATGTAATCGATTTTGGTACAATATAATGGAAGGTTTGTCTGTTCCTACGAAGAATTTTCGAAGCTCCAACAGCAAGTAGATTTTCCAACATACGGTATTTATGATGAACTTTAATAGAAACGTAATGAGCACTGTGAATTGTACGATGATTTAAGAAAAATAATAAAAAGTTCGTCCTGCTGCATTAATACTGAGATACAGTTCAATTTTCATATCTAGACAATCCTGACATGCATGCAATTCACCACGAGCATATTAATCCTTCAGGGTCGTAGTAAATTTTTGAAAGTGAGCACTAAGGGATGAAAGTGTATTGTGCTTACAGCAGGAAGATTGTTGGTCTGAACTTGTGTAATCGATTTTGGTACAATACAATGAAAGGTTTGTCTGTTCCTACGAAGAATTTTCGAAGTTTCAACAGCAAGTATCGTTGAACTTTTGATTTTCTAATATACGGAATTTATGACGAACTTTAATAGAAACGTAATGAACACTGTGAATTGTACGATGATTTAAGAAAAATAATAAAAAGTTCGTCCTGCTGCATTAATACTGAGATACTATTTGATAATGCAACAAATCATTCAGACATGCACTCTTTAACAGTAACCATTATTTTATTTAACACTAAACCTACCCAGCATTAAAAGTGACTAGTATGTGTCACCTGATAAAAACAGCAAGACCAAATGTACTTGGAATTAGCACAATTTTTGTTATAATATAAGCTTGAATAATCAAATTTATGCAGTCGTTTCTTGCGATTGTATTTGCATAATTTCAATAAATGTTTAATAAAAGAACAGATCCCAGTCATTTGACACGACTGCGAATCTTTATGCTAAATAAAAATTGTTAACACCATTTCTTTTCTTCTTTAACAGTCTTAATACGAAGAAGAATGGCATTCTTACATTTTTAAAATGTTTCTACTGTTTTACATTGTCCCAACAAAATTGTTCAAACAGAAGTTACACAGTAATAACAAAAATGTACAAAAAGCTTTTCATTTAACCCCTTGCCGCATTATTTTCTTCACAGTTACAGTGATCAAAACGTCTTTATCCCCAAAAATATCGTAGAAGAGAAAAGAAAATTTACATTTTTTGTGTGGCTACTAAAAGCGTAAAATTATAATAAAAGCGTAACATTCATATTTGTTAGACTTTCTTCAAAATCTTCGCGACGAGTGTGACTCGTTAAAATACGACAAGGGGTTAGTAAATAATTGGAATTATTTAAACTATTTTCATAAAATTGTATTTTTTTCTTCAACTGAACTTCACATGCTCTTTAAAATTGTATTAAGGGTCTCAGATCGAAAATTTATTATTTTGTTATTTTGTCCCGAACCCCCTTACATAGGATCGAACACTGCGACGCGTAAGGAAACAGACACAATAAAAACAAGCGCAATAATGACAGTTTATGGTGGTGGTGCGCTAATTTAAAAAAAGAAATCGTGGCAGATTCATAAATTCGCGACACAATGGTTGGCTTTCCAGCAGCATCAGCGACACAGGAAAAGCCATCGAGCGAGAGGGTGGCGGAGCAGAAGCCTAAAAGCCGGCTGCTGCACACGACGACACTGTTCCCGTAGCTGTTTCTGTAGCTCGCCGCTTCTGTTTGCAGCTTTCTCCACGCGAACTTTGCCATTTCAACGATGCACCCTTAATCCCTTTTCCGTTCCTGCGTCACCGAAGGAGTTGACGTCTACGCCCCTTTGAAACTTGCCTGGTTGTAACTTCGCCGTCCTACGATAAGGCGTTGCTTCCCGACCCGGCGTTCTCGAAATTGTCCAAGAAGAACTTGGTAGACTACGATTGAAAGGAGCGGCGCGGAAGAACGAAGAAAAAGACGGGGAGAATTACTTCGTTCGCGATGCCTCGTCGATTTAACGGGGTTGTTCCATCCCCCGAGTCAAAAGAATGGTAGCTACGGGGTTCGTTTAGAACCTGCTTCGGCAATACCTCCGAGCATAATAGCATTTCTTCCGATTGAACGAAACGCGCAAGTTATTAGTCAATGTTTTATTACTACTCGTCGCTCTTGTAATGACAAATTTATCGGTTATTCGTTATAATCTTTGGTACATGGAACTATCTAACTATGCATTTACGAGAAGAATCGGTAGAAGAAATTTAAAACTGAAGGAAGGTTAAAAGAGTTAGAGGATATCGATAGAGAGATAATCTGCAACTTCTGAAAATCATTCAAGAAAGAAATTTCTGAATGGTTCCGGCGTCTTGCAATTGATGCAGACAATTTTTGTTCACAAACATCCGCAGTCTAGTAATAAGATATTCGATAATCTTTGTTATCAATTGAAATGTTCCGACACGCAAAGATCAAAGAAGTACGGTCAGAAAATGAGAAATTTTTACGACAATTTAGAAACATCTATGTAAGGCTCTCTACAATTAAATCTGCAGACAGTTCTTTCACATGTTTCCGTATGTTACGAGCTACAGTTGTATCCGGTACATTTCGTCCCTGAATTACGCATTAGGTATTACGTTCCTGAAATATATTGTACAAAATTGTACAGTACAATCAGTGTCTTTCGTTTCCTGCTCGGATCTGAACAAAACCAGAATCGGGGTCTACGACCCCAGAAGCTATTAAAACCGTTCTGTTTATAACTAACCCTCTGCGGTTCTTTGTCTAGCCAGACATAGGGATTGATTTCACTGATTTCCGTTACGTTCATTAATAATTTCACAATTACATGGTAGATAAGACTGGAATTAAAAGAGGTTGTAAGTGCCATTTTATCAGAAATTGTTTTTCCCGCAAAAAGAATGTAAATGTCCACGCCAATGCAATGAAATAAGGCGGAAGTTCCCTGGCGATTGGTTACACATTGGACATTTACATTTTGCAGTTTACATGAATTTTCCTAGGAATTTTC
Organism: Lasioglossum baleicum; assembly: GCF_051020765.1. Taxonomy (NCBI): domain Eukaryota; kingdom Metazoa; phylum Arthropoda; class Insecta; order Hymenoptera; family Halictidae; genus Lasioglossum; species Lasioglossum baleicum. Next base: position 4,113,466 of record NC_134937.1, read on the forward strand.
ATTTTGCCATTTACAGCCTTTTTTTAATTCTAGTCTTCAATTGCAGTGTTTCTTAACTGTTCTAAATAGGTTTTCGATTTTGTTGCCGACAACTCCCTACTATTTTAAGTGTTTTATGTGAAATTTACTTGAACAGACAGTTCTCGAGACTGCTACTTATTTTAAACAATGTTGTTGAAACAAGTTGTTGCGCATTTTAAACTAAAAGATAAGACAATTAAAAACGTAAACGAAGAATTATTTTTTCCATTGCATTATTTTTTGCATTCAGCTATTTATGAGTGAGAAATTTTCCATGGATATAGTTGGTTTATTTGAATTTGAAATCGTATCGTATAACAATTTGGAAAATGCACGTATTCTTTGTCATCGAATGCAAGGAATTCTGAACATTTTTATTCGAACAAACAAAAATGATGCACTATATTCTTCCGCGTATGAACGATATACTTTAAAAACATGATCGAACAGTGATCAGTCACCATTTAAGCATGAACAATGGACGCTGATTTATTCACAATATAAAAGTCAAATATTGGTGAGTTTCCGTCGCTGAAATCTGTGACGAAATTGATTTCGCCGCGAAGAGTCAACTAATACATACGCCGAGGCATATTCGATCATAGAAGAGATTGTATCAACAACCGTCGATGCAGTGTTCATAATTGACAGCAAACATGGAAAATCGGAGCGATCGCTTGACGCTGATAACTAAGAGTTCAAATGAATTTCTGTTTAAAGAAATTCTATTCCTTTCAAAATGGTGGAAACAGCGACTTATTGCACAAATGAAAACAGTCTTCAATAGAAAAATAGAACTTGCAAGTTTGTGATGAAAGTCGATTGTCCTGATGAAAATTAAATTATGAAATTTATGAATTGATAATTTTACTGAAAATTAAAAGAAAAGTGTCAATCCCGAGCTTGTCCGCCATCTTAAAACAGACGTATCGAATTTAGGGTTGCCAACCTTTTCTGAGACAATTTCGGGACAAATTGTCCAAAACTGAAATACATATAGTAAATCCTCTATAAACGCATAAAAGCTGTAGCAGTAAATGCAGATAAAATATCTCCTCCACTTTAGTAATCTGATCTCGGCTCGGATATATCGGTGTGAACCACTACTAATGCGACGCGGAGAGTCGCAGTCGTCGGCACAGTTCAAAGGCCCGTGCGTCATCACAATGTAACACCAACATTTAATCTTCTTTATTTTTCATTATTTTTTTATGGAACTTTCACCAACATATTCGTGGCATTTTTCTAATGCAAAATGATACCAAACACGATATAATTTCAACTGTATTTAGTGGTTTAATTGACGATGAACGTTTCGGGCGCGAGGAAGGATAGCGTATGGGAAAGAAAGAGACGCGGGGAGTCGCAGTCGCCGGCGCAGTTGAAACGCACTGTCGTTCTCTACGTTCCGCTCGGCCTTTGAAGCTCAAAAGAATAGCTACCCGTCTCAGATAAACGCATACAGACCCCCCCGAGGCTTATGCGTTTATGGTGACAATACTGTATATGTACAAATGTGTATTAATTTTACAATATTCTCCACTGAGAAATCACTTACCATAACATACCTAGTTTTCCGAGGAAATTTTTTCAATGTACAAAAAAATACTTACAAAAATAATAATACAGTTTTAACCCTTAGAGCACTTGAATGGCGGCTGAGGCACCGCTAAATATTGCTATATCAGTCATGTAAAATAATTGTTACGTTATTGAATTATTTCATATCAAATAAATTACTAAATAATTCTTTAATAAAATGGAAAAAATCGTATAGAATGGAAATATTCTAGGTTAGAAGAAATGTTTAGTTTTCATGTTAAAACAGTTCCGAGTGCAACCGGTTAATTCCGGGACGTCTGACAACCCTTATCGCATTGTTTTACACTTTGGTATAAAATGGTTCGGTTAGAAAAACATTGCCATTCTAATTTTAGTACGAGATCTTTTGGGACAAGCGAACTTTAAAGATTTCAGTTTATCCCGGCACGATCGTTAAACGGTTAACGACTCGGTTCTTCGTTTTCGGCGTTCATATCGTGCCGAAACGTATTAGATCATCGTACGTATGCAACCTCGTATTTAAACTCCGTCTAGGACCACCGAGCCGGAAGTGACGGAAGCTCCGGGCATAAATAGAGCAAGATAAATAATCCCTTTGTCGAAGGGCGAATTTAACGCATGTCGATACACGTGTGCAATGAATGCGACAAAATTGGATTTCTGTGTCGGGGATGCGCCGTGAATGCGACATTGAATAAGCGATACGCAACCAGCCGCCAATCCTTCGACCGATCGATCTTGACAATTCAAATGCGAAGCTAAAATAAACTTTTTTCTTCTTTTTCTTCAAATTTGTCTTTTTGTCTCGAAATATATTTTTAACATATTGCAGCTAAAATGCGCTCGACGTACCGACAGAGGAAATTAAGGGACGTTTATGAATCAAACAATCGGATAGGTTCTTTATCAATAGACTGCGGACCTTTATGCAGAATAAAAATGTTCCGTATTGATTGTGGGAAGCAGGAGTGAAATAAATATTCATTTCATCCTTTAACGATTTTGTTGCATTAACCACTCGAGTGGTGAGTCAGAGTCACCACTAAAAATTGCGATACCATCATTCAAAATATTGTTTATTTAAGTATTGTATGAGGTGTTAATCAATTTCATATCCATAAAATGAAAAAAATGATATAGAATGGAATTATTCTAGCTAGGAAGAAATATTTAATTTTCGAGTTAAAATAACTCCGAGTGCAAAGGGTTAAAAGAGAGGCTATGACTTTATGCGAAATAAAAGTATTCTGTATCGATTGTGGAAAGTACTAATTAAATCAAAATTAATTTCACCCCCTAATGTTTTATTACATTATTACATTTTGTTTTATTACATTGAAAACAACATTGCAATATATTCTTGGATATTTCTAATCTTTTACTGTTTTATATTTCACCCAGAAATTTACGCAGTCCACTTATCAGTTAGGTTAAATATTTTCACTATAATTTAACCCTCCAGTGCACGAATAAATAGAACTCCTCTCACAATGTTTAGATAGAAAATCTTTTCACCTGGATTTTCATTGATAAATATTGTTCCTTCTGCTTGTAATGAGGACGTCGCTTTATCGCAAAACAATACTACGAACAAAGGAATTTATTTAAACTATTGAGTAATTTGAAGAGACCAAATAAACATAATTTTCGTCATGGATCTCACAGACTCAACCCATGCACCAGATGGTTAATTTAACATTACTATTCAATAAAAGTAATAGAAGTAATATTCTTTTGTCGTATCAAAATGTTAGGTTCTCGAGAGCTTCGCTATAAAAGTTAAAGTTGCTGATGGCATCGAAGAATGCTCTAAACATTGAATAAAAATATTCAACTGTCAACTGTGTGTTATTCGAATTAAATGAAGTTTATGTTCGTAAACATTGAAAAAGATCCACATTTTATGTACACTCAGTAAAATAAGTCTCCGTACACCCTTTAAAACAGAATAACTTTTTCATAATAGTACCGAACGATCTGATTATCTGTAAGCAATTAGAAGCATTGGTTTACCAGATGATGTGCAGAAAAGATTTTCCAAAAATTCGTATTTTCATCATTTTTAACCACTTGTAGTTCATGTGTATGTCAATCGATTCCGATGAAATTTTCAGCAGGTGTGTAACTACTATAAATCTACAAAATACATATTTTTAATTTTTATTAAGGACCCAAATAAAAACGTTTTAAAAAGTGCCTTTTCTATTTTTGCATGCAACCTTGTAAATTGTAATTTTTAGAAAATATTTTTTGCACATCATTCAGTAAACCAATGCTTCCAATTGCTTACAAAAAACATCAAGTCACTTGGTATAATTATAAAAAAGTTATTCTGTTTTAAAGGGTGTACGGAGACTTATTTTACAGAGTGTATAATTTCGCCAAAAGTACATACAAGTCGGCAGAGAAAAAATCACGATTTCTTGCGGGACGTAACGGCAGAAAAGCAGAGAAAGAGAGATAGAGGGTGAGGGGGCGAGAGGGCGAAAGAGATAAACAAAAAGAGAGCCGTGTGCGTGTGCGGGACACTTTATCGGTTAGGTGGATCTTTAATTATCTCCGTCAAAGTTCCGAAGCAAAAAGAAATCGTAAAGCCGGTGTCTAGGGCACGTGCCCTTCGCCCTATGACCATCTGCCCGTCTTATTCTTCCTTCCTGTCGTTTCACGTTCCTTTCTTCTCTGTTTCTGTATGTCGCGACCACACCACCGGCGGCGGGCCAACGTGTCCGTGTGCCGAGCGCCGATCGATTGACGTCACGATATATACTACAGCATCTGCCGCGGAAAATGGTCATTAAAGGGCCCCTCACCTCATTAGGAACCGCTCTCTCGCGATAACGTCGCAACGACGTCGAAAACTCAGAGCTGTCGCGCACCGGCGAGACAGAGAAAGTGAGAGAGAGAGACGATCAGGTCGACGCCCAGCGTCGAAACTTTTAATAATGTGGTCCCCCGCCAATTACACACGGCCCCCGGTTGTTCCCGGACTGGTCCAGGACACAAGCGCGTTCCGCCGCGGAACTTTGCGTGTCACGGGGAAAAGTCCGCGGATGTAACTCGACAAACGAACCGGGGGAGGTATTACACGTGTAACTTCATCCGTGGTCCGGTCACGTTCCTGCGAACCACTCACTCTCACCTTCCTAAACTCGCCATTATCGTCGGCTTTCTTTCTGCAACCCTCGCCGAAATTAAACGGTAATGTCTCTGCAGCGGCGGGTTCTTGCACTTGCATTTTTGCGGGGATCAGCGCTTTCGCAGCTGTTTAGAACTCACGCTTCTTCTGAACTAACGTAACGCTGCGGTACACGAGTCCGAGACTCTGAATCCTCTCGGATTCTACCTATTTTTATTTCTATTTAATAAGGCCCCCGGGCAGTCGGATGGTTCCGAACTAGGGGTAGTGTGTGTCCCTTGTCTACCCTTATAGGGACGGCGTTTTACCGGGGTAGTTATCTACCTCCTTGCACCGAGTCGAGCTTTTTAAGCACGCGGGCCATATGCTTACAACGCCGGTGTAAGAGGTGTAAGAAGGGATGTCTCAGTTGGATTCTACCTAACCCAGTTCTAAGTTGGACGAAATTCATGTCTCTCTGGCGATTATGTATGCGTTATTTTAGCCGCAGTACGTGGCGCGCTAATTTCTGCGAAGCACTAACTTCAAACACAGCTGCCATAGGTAAAAAATTCTCGCAGCGAGTCCATGGGCTACTCAATCGAATCGGCAGAATCTCTGCTTCAATCTGACGTTCGGATCATGGTGTTACGATCATTTCTCGCCGAAATATAGCGAGTTAAAGGAAAAATGGAAATTGTGCGTTTTTTAAGCATATTTTCAGAAACACCTGGTATATCGAAATGTTAATGAAATTGAAAAAACAGAAGGAGTGCCTTGAAGAGAAAGAAACGCCCTTTCTATTGCTTTTTTGCACAAGGTTCTACGATAATTTTTTTCGCTTTCTGGTGCCAATTAAAGTTAAAAAGCCCATATTTACTTCAATGTTGAATAACTCGAATAAAAAAAATCGTACAATATTCAACAACCATACAATTTACACAGGAAAGATAGCCCTTCCAAATGATATTAACGCGATTTATCAAAAAAATTTGTTGCTCCCCGTGTGATGTTCCAAAGTTGCATAAAATTTTTGTTAACCGTCAATCTTGTCGTCATCTCGCTATAACTTTGTAAAAAACCAACATAGCAACAATTTGAAACAGAGCATCTGAAACTAGAGGTTTCAGGCTTTCAAACCATTGTTTAACGATATCGATACGGCAATTTTTGACGGAGTTATGATCACGTAAAGTGGGACCAATTTTTCGGGTTCGCACAAGTGATCCCTTAATTCTTTTGAGGAGTGTATATGTGTCTTTATGCAATTATGGCTTTTGAAAATTTTCAAAAAATGCTAGGATATAAAATATGACAGAATTTAGTTCGATTTTAATTTATTTCAGACCTAAAAAGGCTACTACCACGAAAAATAAGATTCTATTTTATTCCGCCTTCTTAAAATTCGTCTACAAAAATTGAAAATTGCACAAACATCCGCAGTCTAATGATTATACTTTCCTCCGTTTTCTTATTTACGGATGACAAGGAAAGAACAAACAATGATTTTTCTCTCTTTACTTGGATGTGTTTTCATGATTCTCACTATCCATGGAAACACGAAACCATTACAAAGCCATTGTATCACGAGCTCGAATAAAATATCGCAAAAGCTCTGCCCAGCAAAAAACAGGGAATTCAAAGTCGTAAGTTATATCGAGTGAGATATGCAATTGCGAAAGTACCGAGGGAACGTTTGATGGAAGAAAAGAGGATCGCTAACTAGCTAATTAGACTATTCGTCATACAATGATAATAAGATAATTGTTCTCCGTGACTCGAAATGAAAACAACGAGTCCGCTCACCGCTAAAAATAATAGGATTGCCGTTCCTGGAGATCACAGAAATAGCTGTGAAGTAAAGCGAGACCTTTCTTCAATGATTTCACAAGTATACGTGAAATGATTCTTGAGACAATATACACGGCATCGGAAAACGATGAAGTCGAACGACGAATTGTTCGTTTTGTGTTCGTTGAAACTAATCGAGCTTCCTCGTTCGCGTTTAAAGCGTGCTCCAAAGGTTCTCGAGCTGGCGTCACGATAACTTTTGTAATTAGGGATCAACGAGTTTCGAGACGAAGTAGAAAAGCGAAGCAGACCTGGCGTTCCATCGTGACACGATCCTGAATGGATCAAAGTGCATGCACGGACTACAGTAACGTCGCGCAGTATGACGCAACAACCTCGTTGCATCTCCATCGACCTGTCTATTGACTCGTTCGACAAGTTTTCCTGCATTTTCACTTTCCCCGTCGAACATTAACCCTTTGCACTCGGAGCTATTTTAACACTAAACCTACCGAGTCTTAAAAGTGACTGGTACATGTTCCCTTATAAAAATGACGAGATTGATTTTATTTACACATTATGCGGCTCCTATTATAATACGTGCTCTATTAAAGATATTTATACAATCAATTCTTATAAAATCACTTTTATTATTTCAATAATGGTAAAATAATAAATCTGGAACCGGTCATTTTGACCGGTAGTGGTAGGTTTAGTATAAAATTGGAAATTTAACATTCCTTCCGACCTAGAATAATTCCATTCTATATTACTTTTATCCTTTTATGGATGTGAAATTGATATAACACCTCATACTTAAATGTTTAGTAATTGATTAGACAGCAATATATTTAATAATCTAAACAATACAGTCAAACCTGTTTTTGTGCGGCAGATAGGGACCGCAGAAAAAAACCGCACAAAAAAATATTCACAAACTTCATAAATAACTATAACAAATAATTTTTCACAACATACTAAAGAAAATTTCTTTTTATGTGGTGAAGAGGGACCGCATTTGCAGAGTTTCAGAAAATGCTGCACAAACTGGCAAGATATTGTTTACACATTAATCAAATACTTAAACATTTAAGAATCGCATGAAGTAATATATCAATTTCATATTCGCACAGGGAAAAAATTATTCCAAGTCGGAAGCAATGTTTAATTTCCGAGTTAAAATAGCTCCGAGTGAAAAGGGTTAAAATAATAAACGACGTTCGGATAAAATAGTATTTCAAATAAAATCGCATTACAAAGTTCATTGATGAATGGCATACTGTCGTCTGACAAGATCAAAAGTTAAAATTGAAAAGTCTGCATATATGCATTTTATATGGCACAATAAATGTACAAATAATTCTTTATAAAGCCACACTTTTTACCACAAAAGTGATGAAATACAAGAGTCTACTGTAAAATCTATTCATTAATACTGAAGATAAATATTTAAAAAACGAAGCTGAACTATTCCCAGTATTTCTGAGATAAAGTGGTAGTTCAAATACCATTTTAAAAATTTCTTATATCAAATACAATATTTTACTTTCAAAGTTTGTTTGAGATAAAACGAAGATAAGATAGTACTTGTATAGCATAGAACAGTATTTTACCCCACCTTGCTCTGCCTTTTTGTCTGCGTATGCATCGTTTGGTCAATCGTGTACGTGAACGCTAAAGAATAAATTTTCGTACAAATTAATAAATGAATAAAAAAAAGAAGAACACGTAATCTTCATAATGTAATTCAAACTGCGTTTCTAGTCTGCCAAAGAGATAGTGTTACATTAAAAAATATAGAAACAATAATGGAAGTTATGAATAAACTTGAAAATTACTTGGGAAATACGTACACCAGGAATTTTACAGAAAAAGATTACATCAAATGACAGGACATAAATATCCGATGACAGTAATTCGTATTTCGATCAGGATAAAAATGACATGAATCAAACAATGTCATAAACCTCGAAAGAAGTTTGTAGCACGGATCGATACCGTGACATTGACAAATTCTCTCCTTCCGTATCCCAGAGTTGTCCTAATAACCGCGATAGCTGATACACCCATTTTTCAAGTGGCCTAAACCAAATCACGAAATTACCTGAACATAAATCGAAATCGCAAATACCCGTTCTAACACCCTAATCCGGGTTTATTGGACCCTCCCCCCTCCCTCGTGGTTTCACTGCGATGACGCACATGTACGTGCACGTGCACGTGGTCTGCATGTATGCGAATGTGTGTGCGCGTGCACGTTTCACGTATTGAAAGCTGAAGCGAGGCAGGCCAGCGGACCAGGATGAAAAAGCGCAGGACGACAATCGGAAAATTGTGCCATCTGGTCGAAGGCTGCGTTCACACCGAACAATGTCTGCATTATCTGTTCCTCCGCAGCGGCAGAAGAGGCATGACGCGGCAAATGCGCGCCACACCGCAGGAATCGACTAGTCATTGGATGACTGCGCAGCGGCGAGCGGCGCATCGAGTACGGCCGATTTACCGGGAAAAGTTCGCGCACGATTTTCCTTGCGCGCTCGCAAATCACCGGCTCCACTGACGCGCGAAACTTTTCAGCCGCGATACGGTCTCGGCCGAAATCGAAACGATTAGCGGCCGGACTTTTCCCACAAACAAAAGATTTCGAAAACTCGCCGAACATGCGACAACCACACTCTCGTGTCCCAGCACCGCGGATCAATACCGGGTCGCAGCCAATTTTTTCCTTCGGGAACGTCCTTCTGATTTTTCTTCTTTTTCAACGCGCCAGAAGGAAAATGTGAACGGCAAATGTTCGTTCTTTTTATTACGCGCGCAACACTGCCGTACCAATTTTGTGTTTCGCAGTGTCAACCCTTTGGGGACGCCAAGCTGGTTGTAACAGACTTTTGCATTCAAACTCTAAAATTGCAACGAAATAATTCAATCGGTTGATTAATTGATCGTTTTTTAAAATTTTTAACACTTCAATTCGCAGGCTGTGGCTGTTAATGTAGAATATTTTCAGTCTTCATGGTTTTTCAAATTTGATGAATAAGAAATTGATATAATACCTCATAGAATACTCATACAATGCTTAGCTTACAAATGTTTAGCAATTTATTAAATTTCTGCAGCATTTGGTGAAGCTTACAGCGTTAAATGAGATCGTTAGATTGCAAACCTCTGTGCAAATATTGATTTGTGCTTCCTTGTTTGTAATTGCAACAAGCCTTGTTTCTCAAAGTTTCAGATTAACCCTTTGCACTCAAAGCTGTTTTAACTCGAAAATTAAACATTCGAAAATTAAACATTTCCTCCGACCTAGAATATTTCCATTGTATATGATTTTTTTTATTTTATGGATATGAAATTGATATACAATACTCATACAATACTTAAACGTGTAATAATTGATTAGTAGACTGCGGATCTTTATGCAAAATAAAAGTTGTTTGCATACAGTATTGCAATACACAGAAGCCAAATAGAAACATCATACTTTTTGAAATTATTTTATGAAGCTGAGACTGATACACTGATGTGCTTAAATCTTTTTAATACGTCCACTGCTTTATGTCGAAAGTACCCAGTTTTGTCATAAATGCATAAAATCCACAGTCTGTTGATTAGATACCAACATGTTTAATAATGTAAAGTTAATAATGTAGTCGTGACTCTGAATCACCCCTCGACTGCTAAGGGTTGGTCTTCCATAACGCTTTGTACATGTTTATTTTTCATAACTTGTTCCATGTTATGGTATTTTATTTATTGCTGTACCATCTCGTTGTAATAAATAATGAATTTCTTCGTAGCGATTTTTTATGGTTTTACAGGCAGTTTATACAGATATTTTCCAGTACAGTTCCACATTGCAGACATTTTGTCAGACTTATTCACTTATATTTTTTGTTTACCTAGAATAATTCCATTCTGTATGATTGTCTTCTTCTTATCTATATGAAATTGATACAATAGCTCATACAATCGATTAAATTTGATGTTATTTGAACTTGAATTTGAATGTGATCATTAGATTGCAAACCTCTGTGCAAATATTAATTTGTGTTTCCTTGTTTGTATAATAAATGCAGCAAACCTTGTTTCTCAAAGTTTCAGATTAACCCTTCGCACTCGGAGCTGTTTTAACTCGAAAATTAAACATTTCCATCGACCTAGAATAATTCCATTGTATGATTTTTTTTAATTTTATGGATATGAAATTGATATAATACCTCATACAATACTTAAACATTAATAATGTAAACAATATTGTGAATAATGGTACAGCAATTTTTAGTTGTGACTCTGAGTCACCCGTCGACTGCTAAGGGTTGGTCTTCTATAACGCTTTGTACATATTTATCATTTGCATTTTTCACAACTTGTTCCATGTTATGGCTTTTTATTTATTGCTGTACCATCTCGTTATAATAAATAATGAATTTCTTCGTTGCTATTTTTTATGGTTTTACAGGCAATTTATACAGATATTTTCCAGTACAGTTTCACATTGTACACATTTTGTTCAGACTTATTCACTTATATTTTTTATTTATCTAGAATAATTCCATTCTGTATGATTGTCTTCTTTTTATTGATATGAAATTGATATAATACCTCATACAGTACTTAAATGTTTACTAATTGATTAGATACGAACATATTTAAACTGTGACATATTTCACAAAGAATTAAAATTATTAAATTTATTACTTTTATTTATAGAAAATTTTTATATATTCACTTAAGTTTTTAATCTTTTATACAATCGAAGATTTTTTTACATTTTGCACTGAAAACGTGCAGTGGGGAGTGATTGCACCCCAGTACAGAATTAACATTAGAATATAATTATGTAGAATGAATGTTAAAATAACTTCCAGCACAAAGAGTCAATTATACCAATGTTTATGATAAATTTCGAGTTTTCAGTGTTTGTTTCATTAATCCCTTGTCTTATGATTTAATTCCAACGCTTCAGATTGAAACATGTTAATATACCATTTGATTTGTATAAATTGTGTGTATTAATTGTACACTATTTTCGTTTGTAAAAATGATTTGTGTTACTTCAATATCGACGTGCAAAGTTATTTTATGATGGCAAGTTAAAAATAATCAAGAAACTCATGCCGTCTCCGTACCACGATTAAAATAGATCGGTAATCCCAGTATAAAATAAGGTCTGCAGAAGATATTGAAAATTCCCGTTCAATATAAACAATATAATATATATTATTTTTATATTTATATGTTTATACACCTATAAACAGTTGAATATATAAACACTCATAAAAAGTAGCCATATAAACACTCATGAAAAGTAACGATGAACGCATTCATTCGCTAAAATAATCGCTAATAAGTCACCAATCCTGAAACATGAAAGTCGGAGCTCTTCAAATGTTTTTTCTTCCCACTTGCAAAAAAAAAAAAGAAAAAACATAAGACAGAAAAGTGACGCAGAACTTTGTGGAAATACCCGAATTCGTTGAATCGTTTCTCGCGCACGATTCGGTCCGCTTTGGCCGTGTAACATCGTAGTCGGCGACGACACCATCGTCTAGACTTGTTGCAGACGTGACCTAAGATCCGAATTAATTTTAGCAGTATTTTGTTTCGTCTGTGTCGCGTTATACAGTGAAACGAACCCATCGGCTCGTCCGGAACCAGCCGCGCCGCGCCGGTACTTCGGAATATTTCGCACGTGCATGACGCGCCGCGACTTTCGCAGAAGTACATCACGTTGCTAAAACTATCGCGGCAACTAGTTTCCGTGAACTGCGGCGATTTTCTCGCGAGCGAGAACTGCGGACGCGATCAATCAGAAAAAGAATGCGATTCTGTGCGGAAATTTACTACCCGGAAATCAATAATTATTTAAGAAAATTATTCATAATTACATGTTAGCAGAAGGTGGAAATAAGTTGAACCAGTCATTTGTGGAATGCTGTGGGTACACACCGATCTTTTTGTTTTTTGTTTCTTTTGCGGAGAAATTAGTTTTCATTCACTTTCTTAAATCAAATCATAAATCAATATTCGTATTAAGAGTCATTTCATTACGGACAAATTTATCAACGTTGAAAACAACGAAATACTATTTCATTTAATGCTTAAATTAAACTATTTTTAACTATTTTTAAACGACGAAATTTACGAGACTCATTAAAAGATAGTATGTTCGAAAAGTGTATTCTGTTTGTTATCGATAGCTGTCTTATGTTATCGATATTATTTTCAGTCACTTATAAACAAAATTAATGTCTTATATTATCGCTAAAAGTACATGGCACTATAAAAAGTTAAAGGATAAAAAACCCTTATTTGCAACACTATTATTTGCAATGTCATTATTCTAAATACAATTGTGTGAAATATTCCTATTTGATGCAATATTATTTTCACACAATAGTACTTCTATAAGCTACTATTAATATACATATATTTGAAATGCTGTGTCCATATGTACATAACTACTATTTCAAAAAAAGTCTGTTTATATTAGTATTTCAAATATCTGTTTCCCCGACACTATAAATAATTATATAATTGATGCTGTTTTGGGGGGGGGGACCATTCTCTGCTTTATCCATCAATTTTTTAAAACTTATTTTTGAACGTACTTTTTGTAGACACTATTCTATCTATTGTTTCTAATGGAGCAGCTGTTCATTTAATTAATTCGTCCGTAACTGAGTAATTGAATAACGATTTTGAAACTCTGACAATAAGTCAAAATAGACCCCAAGTCTGACATCGGAGGGTTAATGACTTGCTTAAGACTAGGTTTACATGAACGGAATGTAACACTGAACGTGACTATTTTATATTACTTTATAAAAAAAAACAAGAATGTATCTATCCAAATTAGCCATTTTTTAAATAATTTTATCGAGAAATTTTACCAAGAAATAAATTTATCGAATAACTCCTAACGAAATCATCTATACAATCTGAACGACCGTAAATTAAAAATATTAGAACTCGCCATTTTAACGGATCCTGTAAACGTAAAAAAGTAAAGTTTTGTACATCATAGTATTTTGTGTATTTACATAAATGATGTAAATTAGTTTTCGCATTATAATATGCAATCCGGTATTATTAAAATTTCGAGCACGTTAAATTTACGAAATTCGTTCAGCAGCGCATATAATATATTCTTGAAGTGTTAATTTACTACCGCTAATTTATAAATACTGCCATCAAGTTGCCAGTAATATTTCTCGCTTAATTGGATATAAAGCATGATCAAATTTAAATAATGCATATCAACGTAACAATTACACGAACGGTGACAAAAGCCAACGGAGGATATCGTTAAAGTGAATTAGCTGTATGTTTTCTGCAACAAAGATCATTCAGTCAGCAAAATGAAGGAAATACTTTGAAAAATGACAAGATTGAGATTTTATTTAGACTTTCTGCGGCTCCAATTATAATACGTGCCCTAATAAAGATATTTATACAATCAATTCTTATGAAATCATTTTTATTATTTCAATAATTGTAAAATATTAAATCTGGAACACCGGTCATTTTGACCGGTGGTGGTAGGTTTAGTGTTAAAGCTTCACGTTTCCGTGGTAGGCGCAATCGTATCCGTTGTGAAGAGGTGAAGCCCGGGGCCCATGTAATTTGTAACAAGATTCCGAAAAATGAATGCAGCGTTTCAACATTCTGCTGGACGTGCTGAAGAGGTTTCGGAAAGAATATGCGTTTCAGAACTGACGGATTAATTACAGTATCGCGAAAGCAACATTGCTAGTGATGGCATAACGTTCCGATTGGGCCTGAAATCCCACGAGCGTGTTGTCCCCGGTAGCGAGTAATCGGAAACCGCGCGAGACCGTGCGTGGTTGCGAAACACGCCTTTAATTACATGGTCTGGGTGCTCTTGGCACCTGCAAAAAGGCGGAGCGCGGTCCATGCTGGAAATCCTTTCGCTTTGCTTGATCCAATAACGGCCAATTACAATTACCGATCCAGTTTTCATCGATATTTTCCAACACCTCGACTCGATACTTACACGAAACTAATTGAAAATTTATATGTATAGTGGCATATTGGCAAAGATAGAATGATGAAAAGAAGTCGATGCGGTAAGGCAATGATAGTAAAAAGGTACAATCAAGGGAAGAAACTATGAGGTTGTTGCCAACGTTAATTATTAACCAAAATTAAACAAACACAATTTTGTACCCAATGTATAAACGATCAAAAGTGGTAAAAAGGCAGAAAATCTTGAAAAATTGCAATTTTTACCAGTTTCGATCGTTTATAACTCGTAAACCAATTAACCAATTTCAATGAAATTTTCAGAGCATATACATATAATTTATACGAGTCGACCAAACAAATCTTATAAATTTTCGTTATTGGCCCAGCTAAAACAGTCGTAAAAATCAATTTTTACTATTGTTTTTCACAGTTCCGACCCTATGCATTTTTTCAACATATTTTTTAGACATCATTTACTAAACTAATTCTTCTAGCTTTACAGGGAAATTGGAGTCGTTTGGTCGATTCATAAAAAAGTTATTCTGAATTAAAGTGTGTGTGATCGGTTTTGCTACTAACTGTATCCATAATTAAATTTAAAATTTATTCTCTCAATGAAATTTTAATACTATTCCTCCACTAATGTTAAAAAAAGCTTTCTATAAAGTCATTTTTACTTCTTAAGAACTTTTCAAAATTTTCCTTCAGAAAAGCTCCCTCATTTTTTTATTACTTATTGTTTTTATCGCATCAAATAAGTTTACTGTTATCACTTCATAAAATAATGTTATTCCTTAGTATTATTCCTTCAATTTTAAACTGTACACCATAAATTAAATTCTAGTACAATAAAAACTTCCTATCAAATCTATTTAGGAGAAACTAAATGATATAATAATGAAACGGTTGATAGGAGACGAAGTATGCAAATAAATGAAATATTCCAACGGAAAGAGAGGATGATAATATTTCTGGAGCGACGAGAAATGCTAAGAACTGAGGGAAAGTAGCTCGATCGATTCGCGTGGAGCGGCAATTACTTAATATCAAGTAGAGATTTCCTAGAGCGATACGGCCGTTACATTTGTATGCGGTTAATACATTCTGACTTCGATAAAAATGACTACCGGACGTTGTACACGGCGCGGACCATGATTCTTGCCGGTCTCAGCTGGGCGTCTTACGGCTCGGCCGGTAAGAATCATTCGCGTATGCTGTACACGGCACATTTAAATGACTATCGCATCCTTTCTCCGGGGAAGAGATCGCACGGGTTGATTCGAGCCCCGGGAACTATGTTTCTCGCGGTGAGATCAAGATCAAGTTGAATCGGAGCGGGACAAGAAACACACCGCGTACCGATACTCTTTTCCTTTCTTTCGTTCCGACTCGCATGTCGCTCACACGCGCCTCGCTGTGCATAAATCAGCTGTGTCAATTAGGTGGCTCGAAGTCGTTGCAAAATCGCGACACGCCGGTGACAAACGTTTGCTCCGTCTACTGTGTAAACCCCGTTGTAACCGTCGCGAAACGTATAGTCCGATTGGAAAAAGTAAATCAACATCGACGGCTGACTAAGGAAATTCTATTTTGACAGCGCCGCGGCATCTCTGGGACCGATCTTGACCTGTTCATCTATTACTGCCGATTCCCACGATTCTCATATGCTCGTGCACTGAAAAACGGTTTCGTTTCACTACATTGCAATATCTGATTTCGTTCCAATTTAAAACCGATTGCATGGAAAATTGTCCAACGACCAGTTACAAGATCGATTCTCCTTCAAATGTAACTCGAATTAAGTTATTTTTATTCGTGAACATTGAAATCGCTCTACCTCCTAAAGCATACGAACCGTTCGCAGGAGAAACCGATTAACCTTCCCAGCTTTTCGACATTCTGCCGTCAAAGCACTTTATCAATTCTTACTCCTTTTTTACATTTATATCAATTGCCTTAACGAATAGGTTTAACCCCCTCCGTGTTTTTGTTAAATACAGGGTGTCTCAGCTGAAGGAGGCCACCTAAATATCTCCTTTAATTCTAATGGCACAAAAAATATTTATGGCATAATTTAAATGGTATCGAAGGAGGAAGGAATATCATAGAAGAAATTGTCCGGTTAGTTTTTCATAGTTTTTTCAAGGTTATTTTTTATCGGGAAAACTTTTTTTTATTAGTGTTTTGGAGTGGCCAGCAAAATCTCCAACCTCGACAGTATTGAAAATTGTTGTGGACATCTTGCCAGAGCTGTGTACCAAAATGGCAGACAATACCAAAATATTAACGATTTAAAGTAGAGCATTTTGGACGAATGGGAGAGTATTAGCCAAAACAGCAAATCGAATAATTAAAGTCGTTAGCTGTAAAAAGAGGTCCTACAAAATATTGAGCATTGATTTTTATCGTTTAATTCTGTTATATTTCAAGTTTTTCGTTAAGTGTTTTATCATTTTGTACCTTTATAATTCGTTAATAATTCTACGTCATTCAATAAAAATAGATAAGTTAATGAAGCTTCGTTTCGTTTCATTCATATATGTCAAGAAGGACGCACTAAAAATATGTGTATAAGAAAACTTGAATTTCTAATGTTTAATAAACAGAAATTACATTAATTTCAAAGTGTGCTTTCCCGGAGTGTATTTCGAACGGTGGATTTCCGCGGGGTTCGCGAGTGCGAAAGTTCTGGTAAATAGTGTGCATATAAACCCGAAACGCAACTTTCATACGAATTTCCGAATGGTATTACCGGGCGGAGCCAGAAACGGAGGTGCATCGAGTGATTCCCTAATTATACGAGCACGAGGAATTAAATTGATTCGCGAACGAAATGCATCGAGTAAATTGAATAGACCTCTTTCGCTGCATGGTCTATTTCACCGCGACTCATAGGTGCACCTATGTTCGTTCCAAAGTTCGCTCATCCGAGACCAGACCGAGCGAGAGCGAGTGAGAGAAATAGAGAGAAATAGAGATAGAGAGAGAATGAGAGGGATCGCGGCGAAGCATGAAAGAGAGGGATAAGAGGTGGAGAAAGAGAGGGAAATCGTAAAGAATATAGGAGAAGGAAAGGGAACGAGAGAGAAAGGAGAGAGAAGCGAATGACGTTGACCTCAAACGAGGCGCCTGCCAGTTGGATGGACGGTGCAGGAAGGGAGGACGCGACGCCGCGCGCCGCGACGCTGACGCACCGTGTATATTTGGCTAAGGTCCGCCACGTCCGATCGTAGTAGTTTCTTTCTGTGCTAGGTAATCTCGAATGACTACTATCACGCAGACGAGCTATAAGATAGACCTAATCCTGTGACGTATTCTCGTGTCACTGTCGATGGGGGGCCCCTAAAAGCCCCCATACCGTTTTAGTGCTGCGCACAATCTTGCTGGCTGCTACGTATTTAGACGCATTTACCAGCATCCTGGTACACTTTCATTGTATCACGGGAACCTAGCATAATTGGACTGAGACGCATGCATTATTTACGTTGCTACAATGGTATCGATATTGCTGTGGAATTGTAGTCTCTCGGTACACTATCTCTTCTCCTTCTTGCCCTTTCTCGAGACGTTCTCTGGATAGACGTGTTAACCCCTCAAGCCGGTTCGACGTTACACGTACATCCGCATGACCGCATTGTCTGCTAGTTTGTTGTTTGATACTTGTCTTCGTTGTTTTGATCTGTTACATTGTCTTATAATTGCTAAATTATCAAATTACGATTAGCCCTTCGACTGCGGAACTGTCTATCTTAGACGCAAAGTTCGCATGGCAACCATTGTGCCTAGCTACAATTAATTAAATAACTGTCTGGAAAAAGAGCCTATGCCAGGTCTTCTAAATTTTATATTTTTTAACATTTAATAAAATAAACCGTAACAAAAGTCTTTCAGTTTTCCGTCTTTTCCCGATGGAAGAAGAGCCCGCGTTATTTTCATCTGGTTTTTATTATTGCAATTCACGTTTCAGTTCAAAATGGCGCTCCTATAAAATTTAACAAACCTGACGTAGGCCCTTCTTCCAGGCAGCCATTCAATTAACATAGTATTGCTGCAGTGAACGTAAGAATCGTATACTGAAGAACGAAATAGCATCGAAACGTTTCTAGACGTTTCAAACTCCGTCATTTTACTTCGACGAAGGAGTTAATGTTTCTTTGTACTTATATTAGTATTCTTGGGCGTATGCAAAGTTGACGTTGAGTGTTTTCACCAATAAAACATATTGATCGTTGAAAGGTTTCCTTTCGTGCGAATTTGATTCTCATAACAAGACAGTCCACAGCGCAGACTTGGCAATGCTATCGCAGTTGGGTAATTGGACTTGGATGAGACTAAGTATAATTCCCGAATTCGCTATTCTCATGATGTAGAGGTCATTAAAGTTGCAGAGGCTTTTTGAAGCGGCGGTCCACGGATCCCGTGGGACACGAAAACCCGTAAGATGAGTGGTCCATCCTATTTCTTGTCTGTGCTACTATTCTCGCTATCGTCCCCGTCAGAACGACGAGAATGTTTTTGGGCCGAGTCTGTCGCAGCTTTCATTTTCTGATGGAATAATACTGAACTCGAACGACAGAATTCGTTCTTTACCGAGCAGGCATCCTTCATTCGATATTTACGCGTTCAGACAAAAAAAGGAGGATATTCCTCGTTAAACATATTGGGAAAGTGTGTTTCAGAAGATTGTATCAGGAAAACCGAAAGTAGATAATGATTTGGACCTGTCAAGATGATGGATTCCATATTTTCTAATGTACAATTGAAGGGGTGGATGGATAAAGGTGTCAAGTAACAAATTGCTTGTTTTCTGTAAAAGAGTTTTTAGCGAGGTATGTTGTCCTTTTTTGACGAATGAAGATAATAACACAAATCAATTACAAATATATATATTGTTATGGTTAATCTCTAATACAAAAAAAGATAATTATCTTCATTCATCAAAAGAGGACAACATATTTTGTTAAAAATTCTTGTACAGAAAACAAACTTGACACTTTTATCCATTCACCCCTTCAATTATTAACACTGCGTTTACGGAGGTCTAGAATTATCTATTTCACATTATTTTATAAACATAACAAGAATGTCTATCCAAATTTTTTTGCCATTTTTCCAATAGCATATACCCCAGAAAGAAATTTGGTAAATAATTCCTCAGGTTAGTATCTTTACAATCTTAATAAACCTAGCGTTTAGATTGTAAAGTTGCGTTCGTGAGGAATTAGTGAATTTTTTTTATTTGATATAAAATTGATTATTCTTGATGTGAAATAAATTTATTGAACATCTGATTTAAATATGGTTTGCAGGCAATACTTTACAAATTACTATTTTATTGTACCTAATGTCAACGCGTATGTTCGTGTTGAAAAATAGCTAAGCTGCTGTAGACTTCTACTTATTAGGTAATTTTTAAATTCATTTTCATTCATGGCATAAAATGTACACTGTAACAATAAGGTATGATAACCACAATCATATTGAATATTGCGAGAAATTTTCCTACGAAAATGAATGAACATAAGCAAGTATGTTCTCCTTTCTATTAACTTCTATTTCTTGTTCTGGATATAATTTGTTCAAAATATTTCATTCTAAATAAATTCATCCAAAACTTAACATATTCGATCAACTTGAATGTCATTGTACTGTGTAATAATTCTGACGAAAATTACCAAATTCATTGCACAACATCAAATTCCTAAAGACGATACACTCTCGTGCATTGACTGGAATTTGGAGATACTAGACTTCAGATTTCATGCATTTATAACAAAAATGAGCAAGTGACATTTGAAACAGTGAAAATATAAAAAGACAGAGTATTAATATATTAGTTTCGCCACATTAAAATTATTAATGAAGAATATAAAGTTATATTTAGCTCCTGCGTCTTGCAATTGATGCACAAACTGTTTATTCTGCATGAACATCCGGAGTCTAGTAATGAGCAATACTAAAAAGTCCAGATTATTATAACGTCCGCAACACTTTACAACCCTGCGGAAAGAGATCGACGATCGTGCATCATTCCAGAAGGGTTAATTAGCCAGTTGACACGGAATCCCTGAAGAACGTTGAAAACTCTATAGAGTGAGTGGTTAATTAGTATCTAAACGGTTGAAAGTTTCCGATCGCCTAAATCAGCGGGCCTCTAGTCAAAAGCAAGGCAGCGAATTGTTTTGCGACTGGCAGAGCCACAATTCTAACGGATGCGATTTTCTTCTGGTATCAGCGAATGAATCCGGCGGGGCCGGCGCTGAACAAAGTGAAGCGAATGTAAAACGCGGACGGAGGAAAAACGGTCGGCTAGAGAGAAAGAGAGAGAGAGAGGAGATGTCTCGAGCCGAAAGTTCGGGGTGGCTAGGCGAGCCGAAGAAGTCGAGGGGTTGGTAAGCAACGCGAGATCCGTTGTACCCAGAAGAAACACCGACCGTCGACTACCGGGCGCGGCGCTTCGAGAATTTATGGACGGGTCCCATTCGGCGCATCCGGCCGGTGTTGTCTTAGAAAAAGTCGGACCCGCACGAGAGGACTTCGGCATTACATTGTACCGGAGCGAAGCCACGAGTCGCCGATACACCGAAAACAGATTTCCTTTTTCTCAGTATGGAAATGAAGCCGGCGTGTCTCTCCCGGTTCTTTTCGTTGGCCGAACTTTATTCGATGTCTGGCTTACGACGTGCACGTCATATTTCCCCTCCCGCCTCGCCTCGCCTATCCGACCGATGTCGCGGTTCAACGTTTCAACGATTTTTCCTACTTTTTCCCTTAAACATCATCTGGCCCTCCCCCCACCCCCTTTCTTTCATTTCCCGGAGACGTCGAGTGTTCTTCAAAGGACGAAACCGCTGCCACCCTCTTCTCCCGCCCCCGCCCCGACCCGTATATCGCACGGAAATTCGTTCTGTCTCGTGTTTGGATAATGTTCCAGATGAAAGTGGAAATTCGAAAATCATTCCGGGTGTACCGCAAACATCTGAGCTGAATATCATTTGCAGAGACACCGGGGAAATTGCTACGATGCGCCGCCGAAGGGAAGCCCCGACCCGATCGTTAAGAATCAATTTTTCAATCCCTCGAAACGTCTATTATTCACCACAGATTTCGTTTGTAGGAGCTTACCAGTTAGTTACCAGGAGTTTACCGGTTATACAATTTTAAAATACTCGAGGAACTATCAACTAGGGTTGCCAACTATTTCTAAGACAATTTCGGAGCATAGTGCCCAAAACTAGAGCGTATATGTAATTTCACAACATTCTCCACTGAGAAACCACTCTTAGTTTTCCGAGGAAATAAAAGGAAACTTTAACAGCAATTTTCTTTATTATAAGCAATTTTGCGGCTGGTTTCTTTTACAAATGTCCACCGATCCAAAGGTGTACATTCACCCCTACAACGGATGCCCGTTACTTTTTATACACCCTATACAAAAAAATATGTACAATAATAATACCGCTTTTTAATGTTTCCTTTTAATTTTAATTATTATGCGAGCCTGTGGGTATACAAAGTGATAATATGAAATCGACAGAATTTAGTCAAATTTTGATTTATTTCAGATCTACAAAAGCTACGACAGTATAAATCCTCTATAGACGCAACAATTTCTATACGATAGATGCGACCATGAATATCCCCCCAACTTAGTAATCTGATCTCGGCTCGGTATATTGGTGTAAACCACTACTAACGCGACACGGAGAGTCGCAGTCGCCAGTGAGTTCAAACGCCCGTGCGTCATCACAATGTAACACTACTATTTAATCTTCTTTATTTTTCATTATTTTTTTATGGAACTTTCACCAACATATTCGTGGCATTTTTCTAATGCAAAATGATACCAAACACGATATAATTTCAACTGTATTTAGTGGTTTAATTGACCATGAACGTTTCGGACGAAAGGAAGGACAGCGTATCGGAAAGAAAGAGACGCGGACAGTCGCCGTCGCCGGCACAGTCCAAAGCCCCACGCGTGGTCTCTCTTTACACGCGCTGTCCTTCTTTACGTTCGGCTCGGCCTTTGGAGATAAAAAATAGCTACCCTATACGATAGATGCAACTAAATCCCCCCGAGGCTGTCGCGTCTATAGAGGATTTACTGTATCACTGAAAATAATTTTGGATTGAATTTTCCTTCTTAAACATCGTCTCGAAAAATTGCAAATTGCATAAACTTCCGTAGTCTAGTTAAGTTTTTTCAATAGTATAGCTTTTTCTCTGAAATTCCAGGACAGTTTGACATTCAACCGGGATTCTGGACAGCAACTTCAATTCCCGGATAATCCCGGCCAATGCGGGACGGTTGACAACCCTATTATCAACTGAGTGAATAGAAATATAATAGAAAAACCAACTTTTTTCTCTGTGTTTTTCTTTGGTATCAGCTTTGGTGGATGAAATATATTTGAAATATTAAGAAAAGTGTGAAGAAAATTGTATACGGTCGTTCCGTAGTAAACCGACCGTCTTTTACGGTTAAGTCAGTGATATTTCAGCCCTGTACAGAGTACATTATACCACCTACAGTAGAATCTCGCTCGTTGCACAAAACGGGACTGAACATGCGTGTATAAATCGAGGTCGTGCAACGAGGGAGCTAACCAACCGCTCGATCTGTTTTTCCAATTTTCCACTACATATATATTTCCACATCCCCTAAGCTGTTCAGGATGTTATGTAGCCAGTGTTGGACAATATTTAAATAAACAGTTATCTGTTATTTGGACATTCAAATAAAAAGCAAAGATAATTATGAGAAAGTCTAAATAAATTATTTAAAATAACAAAGTTAATTGTTATTTACAAATACAATTTAAGGTATTATTTGTATTGACAAATTATTTGATTAAATACTTATAGTACTAATAATACTAAATTATTATTTATTATTCATAGTCATTAAGCAAATTTTCTTTCATTATTATTTATTATTCATATTATTCATAGTCATTAAGCAAATTTTCTTTGTAACTGTCCTCGGCAACGAGAGCAATATTAATACATCGTCTGTTGTGCTTTATTTAAGAAGCTTTAGAGTTTGTTCAGTTGAGGCAATTTACGCGCGATTGTGAGATATTAGCGATCCGTATATTCAAAATACAAGAAATAAAAGAAAACCAAAAATTATTTATTTCATTTCCACCTCGATCCAAGAAAGAAATAATCTTTTGTTTGCAAACAAGAAATAATAAATAGATCACTTTTGGCATTATTTAAATGACTTCTATTTACATAAAAAGTTTTGTTGGTATTTGCAATTACAATCACACGTTTATTTATTGTATCAATAATTTCCGTGCAATAAGCGAGGTTGCAACGTGTAATATTTTCCATGTAATTATAGTCCATACAATTCTCATTGTCTACTTGTTCGAGTGAATTCCAAATTGAATAAAAAGAAAGAGTTGCTGGTCTATCATCATTCGATCAAAAGTTACTATGCGTCATTGTGACTCGTAGACCTATCGGTTAGCTGTCCGACGGTATAAGTATTTTTATGTAAGGATCGCAAGACGATGAACGAATTGTCGTCTCTTGCATGCATCGACGCTTTACGTCTGTTTCGGTTCGCTTGTACGGCCACACTCTTCAATTCTTCCGTATACATGCAAACAGAGGCGATATACGCGAACCAAGATAGCCGCAACGAGACACGAATCTCGCGGGGAAAGAATGTCGAAGATATTTAGGATAACACTCACCGTGAGAGTTCTGTGTCCGGTGTCACGTATGGCCGTAGCTTGCACAGTTCTTCGTCTACTGCAACTTTGTTGCCACTTCCTCCGATATTGCATACAGCATCCGTTCCAGATGGGTCGGGACGGAGATTGTAATCGACATCAATACCGTCGTCGTACATATCATCGACGTCCATTACTGCGCACACGAGAACAGATTTTTTCGTTCATTCAATCAGCTTATCACGATTCGGAAATCGTCAATCTTATGGATACATCACAAATACAGTCGGGAACAATATTAAATGGACACTCTTAAAAATCGCATAACTTAACAACTAGGTTTTCAGGACCCGTCATTTTGACGGATTTCAGGCTTTATAAGCGAAATTACGATAACCATAACTATTAATTCTTTTCCAATTTATGCTCACAATTATTGGTGTAATGAGACGAATATATACCTAAATTTATTTCCCCCTCAGCCCTGTAATTTCAGAATTATGTACATATACCTACAGTGGCGAACACAAAAGTGTTCGTACGCCCTTTAAAACAGAATAACTTTTTTATAATTGTACCAAGCGACCTGATGTTTTTTCGTAAGCAATTAGAAGCATTGGTTTACTAAATGATATGCAAACAAACTTTTCCAAAAATTATAATTTACAAGGTTACATGCAAAAATAAAAAACGCATTTTTTAAAACTTTTTTATTTGGGCCCCTAATGAAAATTTCAAATATATGTTTTGTAGATCTATGTTAGTTATACACATACTGAAAATTTCATCGAAATATTTATTTCATTACATTCATTACATATTAGTACCAAGAATTGAGACAGGATTTGCTGGGCCCTTGTGACAATAGTCATAATATGTACTGTTTACTAATTAGAACTGTTTTTCTTTTGTAGATTGGATCGTATTAATGAATTTATTTCAGGGAGTAGACTCGTTTCCAGGATTGCAAGGGTGCTGGATTCGCCTTCTCATTTCTCGTTAATACAAACACGCGGTTTTTCACTAGTCAAAAACGCTACATAAAATATTGATCTAGGGCGCTATCTACGTCAAAAGTCCTATTTTTACGTTTACGAGGCGTAATTTGCATTATTCGCAGTCGTACGCTTCCGAATATGCCAATTACGCCCCATAATATCTTTGTCACTTATGTATACATATATGAAAAAACTCTATAAACAAAAGTTGTAGTATGTAAGGAGGTGCATATAGTATCAGAGAATAACAAATTTTTCAAGTTCACCGATGTTTTATCTATTAACAACTGTTTATGCTATACATATATGGATTCTTAAAGAGAAAAGAATGACAAATTCAACGATATATCACGTCTATTTATGTCAAGATATAAAAAATTCAAAATTTTCAAATTTGCTGCGCATCCTTTTCCCATGATCCAGTCGGCCCCGAATTTTTTCCAGATCATTTTCTCAACATTTGTCTCAATTCTGCGATACAGGGCCAAAACAATTTCATGGTCGAAAAATAAGGTCCACCCTAGTCTACATTTCTGTCTAGTACTGCATGAGCATGGGGTTCTAACCATGAACAGACACAGCAGATACAGATGACAAGTTCGTAAGGTTTCAGCGAACAATTGAAAAATAAACGAAAGCCTGATTATTTATTCGCATTCTTTGGGGAAGATACTACAAATCAGAAGACAGCTAAGCTGGTCAGTCGAACAGACGACAATGCTCGATGAGAATACAATGGGCGTCTAGTTATTAACGACCCCGGATCAAAGACTCGGATTAATATCATCCCGGCCGAGTTTAGCCGGTTTATTGCATCGATCGTGACTGCGTTCCCCTCTGTTGCAGCTCCGCGAATTTCCCCGCATCCGAAGCATCGTGCTCAAAAGAAGGTTCCGTGCGTAACTAGCGTAACCGTAACGACTCGTGACAAGAGTAAGAAGGAGTCTCAAAGGAGAAGGTACCAGGGCTAACCGGAGGTTTTAAACGAAGCGGTTCCTCCTTCTAAGTCTGCCTGCAGTCGCCGCCGCCTAGACTTCTTCTATTTTCCTCGACGGCTCTCATATCGCGGCTGACGTGAATTTCCCTCGACTCCTCCCTCTTTCGCCCGCTTTGTCCGCGTTCTACCAGTCGACGCGCGCGGAAAAACGCGTCGGATTTTATACGAGGTAGAAACTTATATCGCCCAGGAAAGTGGGAGAATAAGGCGAAAGAAAAAAAAGGAGGAAGAAGAAGAGAAGAGGAGAGAAAAGAATATGCGACACTCACTTTTCTCGTACACCTAACCTTCCGGCAAGCGTGAAACGAGGAAAACGAAAGAGCACCGGGCCCCGCTAACGGAATAATTATTTCCCTCTCGAGTTTATCGCTGCGTCCTACCACGCCAGACCGATACCAATAAGAATCACTTTAATTCACCGTGAGGTCTAATTTCATTCCGTTTCGACGCAGCGAAAGTGAATCCGCCCCCGTTCCCTCTCCCCGAGACGCCATGAAAATTATCTTCGTCGCGCCGGCGAAACGATAATTTATTAAAAAAAAAAAGTTCACGAGGACTAGAACGGTCTCCCTCGAGACATTTTTCCCAGCATTCTTAGCCGGCATTCGTCGAGGGGGTGGGATCAGGGGGTGAGAGAAAGAGAAGCTGAAGGAGAAGCGAATGCCGGCCACTCCTGCGGCGCGCGAGCAACGAAAGCGAGTGAGAAGAGAGAGAAAGAGAGACGCGGGCATGTGTACGAAGAAGAGACAAGGAGATAGGAGCGGGAGGAAGGGGGATGGAGGGAGAGAGAGAGAGAGCGAGCGCGCAGAGAAAGAAAGCAACATATCGATCTCGCGAGGAGACTTCCGTCTGTCCGATTCTAGTCTCTCTTTTATCGTGACGCTCGATCGGATCGACCGTTCCGCTGGCAAGCCCTTCTATCTGGAACAAGCGGCCACCCTCTCCTCGAGACCACCCTTTCTCGCCGACCGGCCTACCACAACCCCCTCTATCGGCCTGCTGGCATCACGGCGTGTGGGTGGTAGGAGGCCGGCTCCAGAAACTCATTTGAATCACGTGCAACGACGAGTCAAGTGCAGCCGTACTACGCGTTATGCCGTCGTATATACGCTACTACGTACTTACTAACGATTTCCTCTCTCTTTTTTCCCTCTTTTCCGTCCTACCTTCGTTCATCCCTACCCGGTCACCCGTCATACCTCTCTCTCTCTCTCTTTCTCTCTTGCTCTCTTTCTTTCTTTCACCATGCTCGCATTTCTGGATATTTATTGATTTCGACGCTCGTAACCATGTCGCCGTGACACGTCCCGTGCCCACCTCGATCCTCGATTCTCTCTTCCCGCCCCCGTTTCCTCTCCGAGAAACCGCGCCCCTCTCTCTCTCCCGTGAAATGGCAAACGAACGCCACGCGAATGCTCCATCCGCCGGGTCTCGACATCCTTCTCCGCTGATGTTCTCGGAGAGAAGACAAAAAAGAAGAGAAATTTCTCTCTTTCCAGCTAAAGATCGTAATGGATACCAGGATTGGGCGGCAAACTGCGACGAGCGCGATTACGAGGGGAGCTGGTGCCACGGGGATGAAGATGGTGGAACAGAGGATGAGAAAAAGAGATAGATAGTAGGCGGGAGTGAGAAATGCAAGGAACGGAAGGAGAAAGATAGAGAGAGAGGGAGAGAGAGAGAGAGAGAGAGAGAGAGAGAGAGAGAGAGAGAGAGAGAGAGAGAAAGAGAGAGAGAGAGAGAGAGAAAGAGAGAGAGTGTGGAGAGAGCAGAGGGGCGTGGCAAGATGAATGATCGCAAGACGCGGGAGTATTGATCCCGGGGACTGTACTCTGACTGTTTCTCTCTTTCTCTCCATATCACCCTCTCTCTACCTCTCTCTCTCCTCTCTCTGTCTATCCCTCTTTCGTTCTCTCGCTCTTTTTCTCTCTCTCTCTCTCTCTCTCTCTTCGGCATATATACGCGTAAACCTCCCCTTTCCTCGTCCTCTTCCATCGTTCCTCCGTGGTCATTCTATCTCCCTTTCCTTCTCTTTCTCTCCCTGTCGGAGCTTCGCACCCCTGTACCGGGTGGCGCGCCGGTTGGGTTCAGGGTCATGCGTGCACCCCTTTCGCCTGTGTCGGTTCCTTCCTTCCTTCCTTCCTCCCGTTTTCGGAGGGAGAAAGCCTGCTCCCGTCGTCTGGATCGAAGTCGAAGAACCCGAGGAGAGAAGAGAAAGAGAGAGGGAGAGAGATCCTTCTCTCACCCTGATACACGCAAACGGTCGCCGACCAGTTCCTCCACTGCGACTCGCAAAGGATCAACGACATTTTCGCTGGCCGGCCGACCTACCCCCCGTCGCCACGTTACCACGCTCTAGCCCCGCAGAAGGGACACGATCCTGATCTTTTCGGCAAGGCGCAACGTGCCTTCTCTCTCTCTCTCTCTTACTCAATCTCAACTCGTCCTTTCTTTCTTCTTTTTTACGCTCCTGCTTCCTACCCCTCACCCTACCGCCCCCTTACACAGCACGCGGCTCCACTGATGTGGGAATGATTCCGATACAATTACAGCGGCTCGAATCAAGTTTTATGCTCCCCGATGCGACGCGAGACGCGCGACGCCCAAAACCTGTATAAGCCTACTGGCTGCTTCCGATCTGTTGGTGCGACCAGGAAAAGGAGCGAGTCTACATGGAAAAGTAAGTCGAAAATGTGGAATAAAATTATGTTATCCGAAACTTCGAGAGAACATCGAGTTTGAAGTCTCGTCATGTGCGCGTGCTATTCGGCTGACATGTCTGTTCATGAACTGGCGGTTCTACTTCGTGTACATATCAACACCTGGAATCCTGAAGGATTTTCTCGATAATGGTGTCGTGTTTAAACTGATTTTATTCGTAGTTTTCGACTGACTTCTGTCCGCAGAATCATCTCCTTCCTGGCTGAACATCGATACCAATTGTCAATCCAGTTTTATCAGAACATTGTGTCTCTGAGAATGATCTAACTGTGACGACACAATGTAATTTGTGTTGTTTTGAGTAGCAAAAAGATGAGTAACTCTTGATGACTAAGTCTGGACGAAATGACTGCAATGTGAAAGTGAAGTGGGAAATATCTGTGTAAGTTGTCTGGGAAACCATGAAAAATCGCAACGAAGAAATTCTTTCAGAATATATTGGGTTGGCAAATTTTCAGAATATATTGGGCTGGCAAATTTTCAGAATATATTAGGTTGGCAAATAAGTTCATTCGGTTTTTTAGAGTGGAATAAATCACAAAAACCGAACGAACTTATTTGCCAACCCAATATTTAATTGATGCATTGATCTACGGAAACGTGTTTTCTAAATTTTCCATATAAGCCCACATGAAAAAGTTGCAAAATACAACTTTTAGTATTTCCTCTGCAATTCCGACAAATTGCAATTTTTCTAAAAAAATTATGTTTACGTTGTGTAGCTAACAAATTGTTCTAACGTCTCAAAAAGTTCAAATCGTATGATCCAATATTTAAAAAGTTTCTTTTTTTTTTATTTATAAGCATTTTGAACCCTTTTGGTTTATTTTGCTTCGCAGGAATAATATAAGTGAATACAATAATATAGAATAGAGTAATAACATAATTAGAATACAATAATAATACAAGTGAATGCAATAATACAATAATATAAGCATTTTGAACCCTTTTGGTTTATTTTGCTTCGCAGGAATAATATAAGTGAATACAATAATATAGAATAGAGTAATAACATAATTAGAATACAATAATAATACAAGTGAATGCAATAATACAATAATAATACAAGTGAATGCAATAATACAATAATAATACAAGTGAATGTCCGTTAACTTTAAATATGTAAACTACAATCTTTGAAAAAAGAATGAATAATTGTAAGTGGGGCATTTATTAACATTTAAAAAGTTATCGTCTTTCTAAGAGAGTGTCCGAATATTTGTGAGAGTCGCTGTATGTAGAGCACAGCTTCTCGACGAAAATGTTTCGAATATTTCAAAAAATGGTTGTGCACGAAGAGGTAAAGCGTATCCCGTACACGACAATGTTTGTCGTTCGAAAATCGACGGCAGTAATTTCAATTGCGGAGTCAGGAATGGAAGGATTCGATCCCGTTTCGTGCCAGTGACATCAATGATTCGAGAGGCTTGAATTGGCGAGGTGCTCCCGGTAGGGTAGGATCAGAAATATCGCGAAATCCTGGAATCGTCGCGCGGTCGATTAACACGAGCGCCGGGTTCCGCCGGTATTAATAACCGAAGCACGAGCGGGACGCTGGAAACGGGCACGACAGACGTGACAGTCCCGCGAAAAGTAATTATTACCCTCTTGTCCCGCGCTTAATACAACGGAACGGCCGTCTGAAATAACATTCCGCGCGCCGGTTGACACATCTGAAAAACTCACGGGGATTAAAACGTCGTTGTTTCACGGTCGTTACCGTCCCGGTCCTGTCTACGAAACTTCTGCAACACTTTGCAACGACGACTTCTAATTACTCGGCCGAGAGTGGCCGCGATACGGGCCCGGCCTGCACAAAACTAGAGAATAAAAACGTGAGCAGATCGCCTCTCCCTTCTTTTTTCTCTGCAACGTTTCAAGTCGGTTGCGTGAACGCGATTAATCGTTAAGCATCGGAAATTACCGCAGCGTGTATGTATTAGAGACCCCTATTTATCCCTATTTTTCCTCATTTGGTACATTAAACTGAAGAAAATGAATATTTTAATATGTCAACATATTCTGACATGCCTGTACGTACAATGTACTGAATATCATCCACCATATTTACTTCAATAGAATTTTCGAAAAGGAAACGTGAATATTGGGGGTCACAAGCGGGACAAAATGATGGCACAAATAGCAGTTTTACATTTGTCAGTTGTGCAGAAGTTACTGAAGAGCAAACATTCATTGCAAAACGTAATTGATAAAGTGGATACTATAGCTTCTTTCGTGCTTATTTAATAATGCAACATACTGAACTGTTAAGAATGGGTCGTGGAAGATAACTAAGTGTATGTGAAGTACATACGATATTGAAGTTGAAGGAAGAACAAGATTTAATTACAAAAATATCAAAAATTGTATAGATGCCGAAAAGTTATTATGGACTTGTTAAAAAATCCTGAAAATTACGGGGAAAAGAAGAGTTCTGGGCGTCCACAAAGTTTAACTGCCCGAGAAAAACGTGCAACATTGAGAACAGCATCAAATTCGAGGATGACTGCGAGACAAATCGCTGAAAGTGTTGGCGTAAACTAACGGAAAGAATGTACGTTGTGTTTTACAAAAATGCGAGCACTTACCGCGCAGAGAATTGCAAAAGAAACCTTGGTTAAAGAAGGAGCATGAAACGTTCCGCTTACAATTTACCGAAAAGCATATGAATATGAGGACAAAGTGGTGAAGAATCATATTTACTGGCGAAAACAGATTTAATTTGGAATGTCCAGACGAAGTAGGCTATTACTATCATGATTTGAACGAAGAACAGCAATTTTTAAGCCGTCGCCAAATGGGAGGCGGCTGTGTGATAATTTGGACCGATATTGTATATTGGGGTAAAAGAGAAATCAAAATAAAAGGACGAATGAATAGTGAACGGTATATTGAAATGATAAATGAACAACTAAACACTTATGCTGTAAGAATTTCTGCAAATAAACACATTTTACAACAAGATACTGTCGCAGTCCACGCGGCGAAAGCGATCACACAAGAAATACTTTTCTTAAAAAATTATTCGTGTTTTGGAGTGGCCAGCAAGATCTCCAACCTCAACATTATTGAAAATTGTTGGGGACATCTTGCCAGAGCTGTGTACCAAAATGGCACACAATTCCAAAATATTAACGATTTAAAGTAGAGCATTTTGGACGAATGGAAGAATATTAGCCAAAACAGTATTCAAAAATTGTATAAATATTTACAAAATCGAATGATTAAAGTCGTTAGCTGTAAAGGAGGTCCTACAAAATATTGAGCATTGATTTTTATCGATTAATTCTGTTATATTTCAAGTTTTTCGTTAAGTGTTTTATCATTTTGTACCTTTATAATTCGTTAATAATTCTACTTCATTCAATAAAAATAGATAAGTTAATGAAGCTTCGTTTCATTTCATTCATATATGTTAAGAGACACACTAAAGATATGTGTATAAAAAAAAACTTGAATTTCTAATGTTTAATAAACAGAAATTACATTGATTTCAAAGTGTGCTATCTTTTTGTCTCGCAGTGTAAATACACGTGGTACGTGAACCGTGTATTAAGAATTGAAGGATCCGTTCGGCACGTTCGAGTCCGACAACTGATGCTTTATTGGTTTTCGATTGAATTCGCAGATCCGTGTGCACGGATCCTTAAATTCGTACTACATACACGGTTCAGATACCACGTGTACACGTTCAAAAATGCGATCTGTAGTATGTACGCGATCGGGCCGAGTCGGGCCGAGTCGGGCCGCGATGCGGGCCCGGTCTGCACAAAGCTAGAGAATAAAAACGTGAGCAGATCCTCTCTCCCTGGTTTTTTCTCTACAACGTTGGAAGTCGGTTGCGTGAACGCGATTAATCGTTAAGCATCGGAAATTAACGCAGCATGTATGGACGCAGTCGGGCCAGGTCGGGCCGGATCCCAGAAGGCTGTGCAACATATTTGATGTAATTAGTAGCGTTTTCTGCAGAGCGCGGGCCGAAGAGGCGTGTAATCATTGGCGGCCAGCGTGTTCACCTTCCGTTATAAGCAGGAACACGCTGGGAGCCGTGCACAATGTATCGTAATAACAGGTGGTACGGCGCACCTGACGTAATGGTAGGCTAACGAGCCCAAGCAATCGGAAAGGGAAAGCTTCCTCGTTAGAAAATTTCCACAGGGCGTCAGTGTTTGTTTTGACGGGACGTCTAACTGCGACGCTTGCCACGAACAGACGCTAACCTCGATGGGTCAGTGCTTTACACCCGCCTCGATCGATTCCGAGCGAATGGAAATTATCGGGGCTCGGGCATCCAGAACAACGACTGGAGTCGACGTGCCTGCCGACTACCGTGGAAAGTAAACGACGAGCTTCAGCCGCTTATGATTTATAATTCATGCGCCGTGTAAAGTGAGCTCTGATAGGGCGCAGAGGCCGGCCGGCCGACCGGCCCGCGCTCTACTCAAAGACATCAACAGCAAGCATCTATCGCCGGCGTTATGTACACGGGAAAAAGTTTGCTAAGTGGGTTACTCGACGAATTACTCGGATTTCGAATCGTTGTTAATCCTTTCGGCGACTACCACGATTATAGCCGGCAGCTACGAGTCGCCCGATGCTACTGGCGCCGGCTATAGCAGCTACTACCGTGCAAACATCAAAAGTTGGTAGGTCGAGTACCTACGAACAGCGCCTAGTAATTATTGCAAACAATCTAGTAGTCGATGATTTAGACTGCGAAATTATTTCCGTCCGCATTACCAACAACTACGAAGGAAATTATTGTGAAGAGATATTAACATTAGCCGCACTACAATTTTTTACAATACATTTATGATCAGTGAAGTTGCAAGGACAATTCCATTGGAAATTATTAAATGAATTTCTTCATTTAAGCACGTATTGTTAGAAGAATAACAAAAAGTTTAAATCAATCCAGTGTTGTCATTTTTATAAAGCAATGTGTATAACAGTCGCATTTACTGTGTTCGGTACGGTTAGTGTTAAAAGTCCTATTTTTACTTTTGAAGGCATAATTTGCATTATTCGGAAGCATAAAGCTGCGCATGTGGCTATTTTCATAAAGCTGCGACAGCTACATGCTGCCAAATAATGCAAATTACGCTAGGTAAACGTAAAAATAGGACTTTTGTGGCCGATCGGAACCTACATTGATCTTTTATCTAGCGCTTTCGACTACTGAAAAAGCCCATCTTTGCATTATTGAGAAATGAGAAGGCGCACCCCCTTAAATTGACTATGATGAGTCATTTGACTCATTTTTTGTTGTTGTCTAAACAGTTCTTAAAATGGTAGGTGTCAACTTTTCAACTGAGGATGACGAGGTAATTCGTCTTTGGACTTCGCAGTCGCTTTTCACAAACTTCATTTTCTTTTTAATTCAACGAATAACTCTTTATCTTCATTGTGTTATAGTATTCACATTGACATAAATTATGTTATATTTACGTTGATTATCGTAGAATTTGTATCATCCCACTTTCACTTGTCTTTCAGTACGTCTTCCGGTTCATGATTGAAAAGTCATCCAGTTAAAAGGTTAATATCTTTTGTATTTTAATTTGCTTTTGATATATTCGTAATATTATTGGGTATGGGAATAAGTTTCCGCCCTTTTTTGTTGAAAAGAAGCGTATAAACCATACCCATAACGTGTAAACGTTTTCCAACAGTAGATCGATCGATGTTTAATTCAATTGACAGTTCTGCAACTGTTTGACATGGATTTCCAGCAAGTAATGCTGGCAAATCTGTATCTTCGAATTTCTTGGCACACCATCGCAATCTTTGTCCCTTACGTCGAAATCATGGGTTTTAAACTGCCGAAACCATTCTTTACAACTTGTATTTGATGGAGCATCGTCCCGTAAATATATAATAAATATAATATAGTAAATATATAACACCTTTCTTTAAAACAAAATAATGCAACATGACTTCCCGCAAATGCTGCTTACTTGGAACAAAAGTTAACATTTTTCACGCGAAAAATTGACTGCTGTTCACGCTCCAAACAATCGCCACTAACGGCGTTTCGAAGCTTAGACACACACCTTTAAAAAACATGTACTACGTTCCATCAAATACGTGATCGGTACTTAAGTACAACGACATCTGTCAAAAGGGCGGAAACTTATTCCCATACCCAATATAAAAATATAGCTGGAATATTTTTCCCTTACCAGAAACAAAAACTATCCATATACTAAGAAATTACACATTTTACTCGTTATTTTTTCTCTAGATTTCATTGATTGAAAAGAAATACTGAAAAATGTATATTTTGTTTATTTTATTTATTTCTCACTATGTAGTGTGGCAGAGTAGGGCAATAATCAACAAATATTTAAAAATGACTAATTGTCTTTCTGAATGTTTTGAACTAATTAATAATATTAATGTATGTTAATCGCGCAATAGTGGCTGATGACTAAACATTTATGATTGATCATCAACTACTAATTCACTAATAAGCAATAGCTAACGATTACTTAGAGCTGTGACTAATTATTTGCCACTTAGTTATCACTAACTAATCAAAAAGTTTGGACTAATTACTGTTTTGCTATGACTAACATTCAAAAAGACTATTAGTCATTTTTAAATATTAGTTGACTATTGCCGTACTCTGTAGTGAGGACAGACGTGGAGTGAGGTGACAATACTAAGCACTATTATCTATAGCACATTCAATGAAAGTTTTATTATGTTAAGCTCCGTTCAGTTCTACAGACAATTGCCTGTAAACAACCTGCAGACAGTCTGGACGGAGCTTCACGATGTTTAGTATGCATAGATAATGTTTCAGTTACACCCTTGTCGAAGTGAACAGTGTCATTAAATAGTTATACCGGCAGTGCTGATAGTTGAAGCGTGAAAGATGAACAAGTTGAAAACTATCATGTTAATATTTAACTCTCAAAAGACTAAGAAATTTATCTATGATTCTTGACTGGGACGAATTCTATAGTTGTTGAATATTTCTTGTATATCAATGTCGAAGACATAAACGACGAGAAATCATTCTTTTTAGATATCCTGAGTACTGATGACGCGCAAAATACACTAATTGTGATTTGTCACTCACTGTCATCTTAATTCTTCATCTCGATTGAACTAGTCCTTTTTTTAAATACGTCAATTAGCTTGCATAAAAATATCTTCATATAACGTAAATTTGAAATTACTTTACGTTTTCTGTATATAACGTAAACTTACTCCATTTAATGATAAAAATAAAAAATGTTCAATTTTCTTTTCCGTACCTCATTATATTAATTCTCCCTCTCGATTTCGAAATCGTAATATTGATTTAAATAGTGTAAAAGTGCAGACAATTTCTTTTATGCCTATGTATGACAAACATAAAATAAATAAATAAACATAAAATATGTTTCTGTACGAGAGAGAAAGAGAGAAAGAGAGAGAGAGAGAGAGAGAGAGAGAGAGAGACATAAAATTTTGTGAGAAGCAAATGATAGTTTGAGAAACGTCTTACAAATCTAATAGATAAAAATGCGATGTAACTCGCAATTTTGTTTTGATTTTTTAATATAAAACAGGTAATGCGAAGAACTTATGTATATTATATTATATTACGTTATGCTCTCCGCCAATCAGAAGCGACCACGAATCACCGTGAAAAATCACCGTGATTAGGAACGAAGTGATCGAATTGAATGTTTAATAGTGAATTTAATGTTTTCTAATTAGTGAATTCGCAAGCCTCCCTTTTCGTGTGGACTAACCCTTAATTACTCGAGCAAATTTTCAAATGTCTCAATTTTTCACAATACAGTAAAACATTAATTTTCTCTGAAACTGATTTAGATTACAATTAAAATAAGTGAGCGGCAATGAAACGTGTGCATGTCTCCAAGATTAAATATAGTTTTCTTATGAAATTGTTTATTATCGAGGTATAAATCTTTTTAGGTCACGTCAATTTCGTTAAGTGGAAGATCGGG
Source organism: Lasioglossum baleicum (assembly GCF_051020765.1). Classification (NCBI taxonomy): domain Eukaryota; kingdom Metazoa; phylum Arthropoda; class Insecta; order Hymenoptera; family Halictidae; genus Lasioglossum; species Lasioglossum baleicum. The sequence continues at coordinate 4,150,317 of NC_134937.1, forward strand.
GAGCATATTATGGTTGTCCTCGTCGGCGCGCTTTTATAGAAGCCTTTCCGTGCTTCGAATGGCACAACACGTGTCTCGGCGTTGCATTCTACCAATTGGGAAGACTGGAAGCTTTTGCGCACCTGTGACAGGGTGAACAACTGTCGTGATCGCTCGCGTACACGTGTATCCGTGAAATTGGTTACTTCGTAATACTGTAATACACGGGTTTCGGTAATGTTACACGTACTGCAGTGCTTCTTAGGCTAGTGAATTTAGTCGGCTTCCGTATTCTCTCAATTGAGCTACAATGCAAAACTTCTCTTCGACACGAGCACTTCGTTTTAGTAATTCATCTCTGATCAAAATCGATCCATGTCCACAATTCCGTACGTAATACGACCAAAATCTAATCGAACTACATACCGATAGCTCATTTCATGTATGAGGGTCCTAATGTAATAACTAGACTGCGGATTTTATACATTTATGACAAAAATGGGTACGTACAATTTAAAACAGTGATGGTATTAAAAAGATTTAAGGCCACCAGTGTATTAGTTTCACCTTAATAAGATAATTAAAAGAAGAATGAATTTGTTATTTGGCTCCTGTGTCCTGCAATCAATGCAAACATTTTTTATTTTGCATAAAGATCCGCAGTCTAGTAATAACCCATGGATAGTGATGGGATCTGAATCACTTCGAATCGCTTCGATTCAATGTTTACGACAAAAAATTCGAATCATTTGCGAGATAATTCGAAGCTTAGAACTCTTGAAACTCTTGGACGTCTTGAAAGTCTTCATTGTCTTGAAAATCTTGAAAGTCTTAAAGCTTTGGCAGGTCTGTAAGAATTGAAACTCTTGAAATGTTACATCTATCACGAAACAATGATTACGTCATGTCAGCATTGGGATGAATAACAGTTTGAACGAACCAATATTATAAAAAGTATAACGTCTATTAAGATTATCAAGACTTTTAAAATTTTCAAGACTTTCTGATTCCGAATAAATATCGAATTGATTCAATACTCTGTGGTGATTGATTTGTTCGAGAACTTTGCAAGGCAGAGTATTGAATTCCCATCACTACCCATGGACAAAACGTAATATCACGCGAGGTTAGATGAAACGATATCTTTTATTGTAGTAATTATTTCCTTCTAACGAACGAGAGTCAAATTATTGGGCTGCGAATTTTATGCATTTACGACAAGAACGGGGTAGTGCAATTTAAAACATTTGATGCGTTTAGACACATTAAGAGAATTTAAGAATGTCGGTATATTGTCTTCACCTTATTAACCCTTTGCACTCGGAGCTATTTTAACTCGAAAATTAAACATTTCTTCCGACCTAGAGTAATTCCATTCGATATTAATCTTTTTCTTTATGAATATAAAATTGATAAAATACCTCATACAATACCCAACATATTTAATAATCAGACTGTGGATGTCTATGCAAAATAAAAATGTTCTGCATTGATTGCGGGGGAGGCAGAAATAAAATAAAAATTTATTTCATCCCTTAATGACTACGTTATATTAAAATAATATTACGATGTTCTTAAATTTTTCTAATCCTTTATACTGCCTTTTATATTTCACCCAACGAATTTCTTCATAAATGCGTAAACATCCGCAATCTATTAATAATGGTACAGCATCTTTTGGTGACTCTGTTTCTCGTAATTCATGTTGACAATTTTATATTTTGCATAAAGATCGTCTACAAATTGCTATTCACCGTAACAGACGAGAAGGGGAAACCGTAGAATAATAACGGACTTTAAAAACGTCACCGACCTCTTTCGGGTCGCTCGTTTCACGTGAAAAGCGTTTTTCCTTTTCAGCGCTCCGATCCGTTTGCATTAATTAAATCGATTGAAGTTTAACTACCGTAGTTCGTTGACGGTGATACCGGTACGATGACGTCAACCGCGTCTATTTCCCACGATTCCTGATGCATATTCCCGATCGGGTAATCGAATTTCGCGGTGACGTCTACGCGGTACCCGGAATATTGGTCGAAAGATACACGACGCGCGCCGTGCTCTATTCGTAGATACCGTTCGATGAATATTTATGTCGTCGGTTTCGGAGAGAAACGGACCGCCCCGATATAAGACGGATGGGACAATGATACGAACCGTCATATCGACACGATTATATAACCAGTCATTTTCCAGCGACCGTTAAGATAACGCGGTACATATTAATGGCCGCGCGTCATCGCAAAACAATTAACGCGAATTATTTCTATCCCCGGAAGAACGAGCGAGGGGGAACAAAAAGATTCATCGAAACGAAATCGCGATCTCGATAGCCGCTATCGTTCACCGCTTAAAAGCTGTCCCGATGCTGCTGCGTGTAGTAATGACGATAATAATACGCGTTCGAAATCTTTAATCGCATTTGCGAGGATGCTGACGCGACGTTACGCCCAGCGAACGTAGAGGGGAAAACGATCCCAGATACGTGTGACGTACGTGTTGGACCACCTATGATAATTTATACGCGGTACCAGAATAACCGTCAGGTTTCCGTTTACGTCGCGGTGTAATTACGGCCTCGCAGATATAACGACGAGCCTGTTACTCTAAAATCAGAGCTCCGGCCACGGGGAACACGGATAAACAATCAAAGTGACGAAAATGTATTACATTGTTTCTCACCGAATCACTCTGCGATGCGTTGAACTCTGTTTAAACAGCACGGCTTCGATTGCGGTTTCGAACCCAACGTTCGTTTTGCGCTATTCGATAAATAGCACAATTGAATCCTTGATATCCTGAATCGTATGATTTATATTTTTCAAAAAATGAAAGTGATAGTTTAACCATTGCGTAGCCAACTGGGCACCCGTGTAATGTTCCTCTAAAAATATTACCTAATTTCTCTGAATGTCCATCCTTAAAATGAGAATTCGCGCGTATATGTTAAATACAAAAGGTTCTAAACAATCTATACATTTTAGTTGGCTACACAAGGGTTAAACAGCTCCGATACAAAGATCAACATTTAAAAAATCAGGAAGCAGAAGAGGAGTCGTCAAACAGTAATTAAAAAGCGAAATGCTTCTAAAGCTGAATGTGTCGTATTTCAATTCGAAATGGATGTACTCGATTATATTCGATGTATGCACCATAAAGAGACAATCGAGTGAAACCAGCGGGTCCCGTACAAAACGATCTAACGTCCAAGTCGGATCAACGATGCGTTCGTTAACTTCAAACAAAAAGGAAGCACAGCAAAAGGATTTTCGAGACCCTTTGAAATTGTATCTGCAACAGTTTCCCTCTCGTGCTCGACGAGACAGCAATTAGCTAGAATTTGTTTCGCGAAACAAGTTTCCCATCATCGAGCCCTGTGACCACGAAAGATTTCACAGCGGCTCTGCTTCGCCCTCCTCGAAACTTTTTTTCGTCCAAGTTGTTCGCAGCAGCAAAAAGAAAAAAGGAAAGGGGTGACGGGAAGACAAAAAAAAAAAGCCAACGAAACGAGGGTGCGTTTTCCCGGGAAGCGTACACGCAATTAGAGGGTCGTAGAGGGAAATTCTTAGGCAGATATCCTTCGATACAGGCTATCGTCGATTGATAAAAGGAGTCGGACGAGAGGTAGAAAAGCGCGAACCTCCGAGATAG